>NW_026606059.1:13855000-15055000 GCF_029834395.1 Sorex fumeus | reverse complement strand
TTATGATCCATTTAGCATCTTAGAGCAAGCATTTCAGATGCTAAGATTTTCCTGAACCGTTGCAATGCAAGAATCGCTCAGCACTATTCTGGTTCTGGGGAAGGAAAAGAGGTTCCTGCTGTCTCAGTTGTCTCAGCACCAAATAAAGTGTTTCAGGATCCGTTTAGCGTTTGAGACACTTGACACATTTCATCTCAGGATCTTACTAGTACGAGAAAGGTTTGGAGGTTGTTTGGTTGAAAAGAAGCATATGTCACATGAACAAAGTATCTCTTTGATATTTTGAAAGAAATATCATTTGTGTCACTCCTGTTGGAAAATAGTCTTTTTGCTGAGAATGAAAACTGTCACAATTATGTCAAATTTCAACTGTCAAACTAAAAGTCAAGTAAGATAGAGGAAAAACGTATTTTGAAATTAACTTAGCTAAATAAAATATGAAAGAAGTAAGCAAATATAAGCAAGTTGGATCCATTTGCTAGAAACGCAGTTTCTACATTCAAAGAGCAAAGAAGTTGAGTAAACTTACAGTGAGGGAAAAAAAAATAACTTAGCTAGTAATTGAGCAAGTGAATTCCAACTTCAGATAAAGATCATGTTCCGCTCTGGAAAGAAAGATGGCGGCCGCATGGGAGCCTTGTGGACAGCAGGTTTGAGCCGGGGGTGGGAACGGCAGGGACCTCATGGGAAGGGTGGCGTAACGGGCCGTCCTTCACGCCCGACCGAGGTCGCCAGCTGCCCCCCACGAGCGGCTCTCCGGCACGGCCACAACTCCAGAGCACAGAAACCAATCTCTTAACTATCTAACTTTTAATAGAAATACTTCCAGGGTTAATAAGTAAAACAGCAGAAATCCAAAACCGCGCGGCCGCTATTGCGGCCGTGCGACATCATTTTATTCTTAAACCAAGCTGTAGAAAGCAAATCATTTCACACGCTGTTTCAGCATATCTGATTGGGGCGGGGGTCGTAAACTCTAAACAATAATTGTGCATCTTCTATCGAAACAATGTATCTAGTCAAAGTAGATAGAGTATTAACTAGAACTCATCTGCCTCACAGGAATTGGGAGGGGTGGGAGGTGGGGTTCTATTGGGGTTCACGGTTAAAAATAAGTATTGGTAAAGGGAAATGTGTGATACTTACATGACTGAGACCTAAACCCGAAAGCTCTGTAACTTTTCCCACAGTGATTCAATAAAAAAATAAATTATAAAAAAAAAAGATCATGTTCCATGCATAATCTATACCAGGTACTAAGAATGACTATTCACAGAATCTCAGCTACTTGCAGTATCTTAGCCACTCACAATTACACTGTGTCCAATTGCAAATCCAGTTCTCAGAGATACAGTGAACTGCTTTGAGCTTGTGTACTTTTCATACATGTATTAATTCATAGAACTACTTTCTCCCACCATCATATTCCACTTGGTTCAACTTCTTCAGGAAAATTTCTCAGGTTCTATTTTGCTGCTTCATCCCAATGTATCTTTCTCTCATTTTCTAAGTTCCTTATACATCAAGTCCTTCCCTCTATCACTGAATTCGGCATGTTATGTGAATCACATTTTTGTGGTACCTCTTCTTCCAACCAGATTTATGAGTTTACTTGAGAACAAGAACTATGCCTTGACCACCTTTTGATCTTCTGTAGTTTGTTAGTGGTGCATAATAGATGCTTGATAAACGTTAGAATGAAAGTTCCAGAATGCTGTCTTTGCTCTAATTGCATGCTAAGGGGTGCCAGACCCATTCCTGATAATTCAATACCACTTAAATGTTGAATACTATACAAGGAACTTCAGATAAAAGAGAAAAAACAGTCTTAACGTTCTGAAGCCTATATAATTCCCTGTAATAGGTGTAAGCTAGAATGACTGTCAACATAATTTGAAATAAGATGAATGAGATCAACTAATTTTACCTGATTGGATTACAGAATCATTGTAATCTAATTCAATTGACCTGTAATAAAATACTGATTGGAAGTGGCTTTGGAATCAGATTACTTTGAATCACAGTTTGTGAATGTCATCTGGAGCAGTTTGCTAACTAATATCTCTGATCTTTGGTTGTTTTTTCCTTATTTTTTGTACCTTATTTTTTTAATTTAAATTTTTATTGTGTTCATCTTTTATGAATACAATAGGTATTCATAACAAGGGCTGGATCGATAGCACAGCAGTAGGGCGTCTGCCTTGCACGCAGTCAATATGGCTGACCCGAGTTCGATTCCTCTGCCCCTCTCGAGAGCCCGGCAAGCTACCGAGAGTATCTCGCCCGCACGGCAGAGCCTGGCAAGCTCCCCGTGACATATTCGATATGCCAAACACAGTAACAACAAAGTCTCCAATGGAGACGTTACTGGGCCCGCTCGAGCAAATCGATGATCAACGGGAGGGCCTTTACTTACTTTACTTTACTTCATCTTTTAAATTTTAGATTAGGCATTGTGATTTACAATATTGCTACTGTCAGGGTTTCATGCATAAAACATTCCAATACCACAGTCACCATCATTATCCAGCCCCCCTTCCCCACCTCAGGGATGTGCTTCCTGCTAAAGACTAGAGGACCCATTTCTGTTGCCTTTGGTCTTCCTTATTTCCTTATTGTTTCTTTATATACCACCCGTGAAGGAGATCACTCTGTATCTGTCCCTCTCCTGACTAACTTCACTCAACATGATACTCTCCAGGTCCGTCCACGGAATAACAATTCACATGATTTCATCTATTCTTCTGAGTAGTGTTCCATTGCATCTGTGTACTATAGTTTCTTTATCCAGGCATCCGTTCTTGGACACCAAGGTTGTTTTCAGATTTGGGCTAGTGTGCAGAGCGCTGGAATGAACATAGGAATGCAGATGTATTTTTTGAATAGAGTTTTTAGACCCTTGGTGTAAATGACAAGAAATGGAATTGCTGGATCACATGGACGATTAATTCCTAGTTTTTTGAGGAGTTTCCATAATCCAAGACACACTGTAGTCAAAATGACCCAGTGCAATGTGAGTTGTCTTGCTACTGGGTCAGTGCAGGTGAGGTTTGCTGCCTGCTGACGTCACAGGGCTTAATTCTGAATGGGAGACAGAGCCCCTTCCTTCTGCTCAGCTCCCAGCATCCTCCGCGCCAACCTGCACTTCATAACCAGGCCTGTGGTACGGTTCTTGCCTGACCTTTCAGCTGTTCCGCCTCTGTGATAGTACTTGTGGAGTGATGTGTGCATGAAAAGTATCAGCAACATTAATATTTATCCAGTATCTCAGTAACAGTAAAGTAAAAGTAAACAGTGGTTTAAAAAATAAATCTTAAAAACGGCTCTGTAGGGCTGGAGCAATAGTCCAACGAGTAGGGCGTTTGCCTTGCACAGGGCCGACCTGGGTTCTATTCCCAGGATCCCATGTGTTACCCTGAGCACCACCAGGAGTGATTCCCGAGTGCTGAAACCAGGAGTAACCCCTGAGCATTGCCGGGTGTGACCCAAAAAAGCCAAAAAAAAAAAAAGGACTCTGTGGCATAAACAGTGGAAATGATATTAGATTTTAAAAAGTCAGCGGACCCATCCCTTGGAACTTTACTGTATAGTGCCAATCTTCAGCTTAATTCAACCTAAGACTTAAGTTCTTTTCACCTGGAATAAAGGGATATTGCTGTTCATTCCATCACCAATATGCATGGTAAGTATTAAGGGTAAAATTCTCTTTTTCATAAAGCTAAGACAGAGCTTTATTTTCCTACTTAACAGCTTTCTAAGCACTTTTCCCAGCTGATTGAAATATGTTAAACCTGATTATCATTTCTTGACTAGGTGGTTGTTAATGTCCTCTTCAGCTGAATAAAGTAATTTAAACAAATACATACAAAATCTTCAGATAGTAAAATGTGTATCTGCTACTAAATTTTTGAATTTGACGGAATTCTTTTTTATTTCTTGAAATATTAACACTCAGTTCTAAGTCATGTATAGGTCCATGTTGATTGAGGTCTAATAAGGTAACAATAATTAAAACACACTTATCTTAAAGTTACTCTGAATTTAATGTTGCAAAGGGGATTCCTACATATTAAAATATTAACCATGTTTGGTTTTCATTTAATTTCAGATCTGAAAATTCACCTCCAGACCACTGATTATGGCAACTTCTTGGCCAATCAAACGAATCCTCTTACTGTTTCCAAAATTGACACTGAGATGAGGAAAAAACTTTGCATGGAATTTGAATATTTACGGAATCATTCTCTGGAGCCCCTAAGCACATTTTTCAACTACATGACGTAAGTGATAACTGAAAGTCCCCAATGTTATTATACAAATATCCCCTAACAGTTAAAGTGGAGTATTAAGACTTCTATTGTTTGTAACTTTAAATACATTCAAATTTTAGTAACTACAAATAGTAAACTAATAGGAAACTTAACATCCTAGTTTTACTATTTGAAAATAGTTTTCTACACTAGATCTTAGCCAAAAGGCTGAGAAATGAAAGATGAGTAAAAAGAGGCTGTTAAAATCTCAGGGTTAGGAGGAATAGAGATGTTACTGGCTCCTGCTTGAGTAAATCGACGAACAATGGGATGACAGTGATACAGTGAAAATAGTTTTCATTATTTATATATGAATTTTTAAAGGTGTTGGTAACCTCTTATAAACCAGTACTTTCTGTATTCATTTTACTTTATCTTATTTTTTTAATTGAATCACTGTGAGACACAAAGTTACAAGGTTATTCAAAATTGGGTTTATCATGGTACGGATTACTACAGTTTGCAATACAGATACTGAAAGATTGTCATGTATATCCCTTTACCTACTTTCACCACTCAGTTCTTATCCAGAGGGATCATTTCTAACTATCATTGCCTTACTGATCTCTTCTCTATCCTGTTTTCATTTTAAAACATGTTAAGTGGGGCTAATGCTTAAAGTATTCTAACTGTTGGACTGAAGGCAAATATGTGACATTTTTGGATTACAAAATGAGGTTAAAATATTGCAGATTGTTCCTAAGACTACATCTACTTTTTCATGATTTCTTCTTGTAATAGTTCAAGTGGCTTCTCTGTAAACACACAAAAAACGGGTGGGCTAAGGGGACGGCATCGACCTTTCTCTTCTGCCGCCCTTGTTCGGTAGACTCTGGCCAGCCGTTTCCCACTCCAGGGAGGTCGATGGCGATGGTCAGGTGAAGGAAGGAAATGAGGGCCAGGCTGGTTGGTCTTAGCAGCACTTTATTACATGCAAGAAATGTATGTCATGGAGGCCTCAGGAGTCCTCAAGCCCCCGTACCCTGAGAGAGCACCCCCTTATATACATCATGGTACCTTTAAAGGGCCAATATAGTGATGTCATCAAAAGGAGTTACAGAAAGAACATTGAAGCAGCAAACTATACATTGTTTCTTTACATCCGCAGGCCAGTAATCTTGGCCTTACCTTTTACAAGCTACTTGGAATAGCACATCAAAGACCAGTCTGCTAGAGCTTGGAGTCTACATCTCAAAGATCAGCCTGCCTGGAGCCAGGCATCTACAGTCCCAAGATCAGGCCTTGCTTAGCACCTGAGATCTGCTTACCTAAGACCAGCTAGGTTCCTGTGAGATAAGGGAAACTGCTTCAATATACTGAAATCATTTACTGAAGGCAGTTTGAAGGGGGAGAAAAGTTCAGTCTCATTCAAGCTAGTCAGGACACACAGGAAAACTGCTTCTAGGACAGATTCTCATTCAGCAGATCAACCCACACTAGAACAGAATTCCCTGGATGTTTTTCTCCTCTCCTTGTCCGACCAACATATAAACATAAATAATATAAATCATTTTGTATGGACACAGTAAGAAATACTTTAAGTTTATAGAATTGCTCTCCCAGGACCATCCCAATCTCAGACTGCAGTGCTCAGGCCAGATGTCTTTCCTATTCTTAGCATCAGGGTCCTAGTTTCGTCGTTACTTTTGGATCATAACAACATTTGCCTATAGTCAAACTCTTAACTTATAGTTAAGAATCGTGGCACCTTGGCCTGGCCCATCGCGATGCCAGGGTAGCACATAACTTACCGGCTTGCCCTGGTTCCATCCAGTCCCACGTCGGGACCCTGCCCTTGGGGTGCTAGGAAGTGTGGGCAACTGAGGCTTAGGTTGAGAAAGCAGATGCCCAGAAGTGAATAATATTCAAACCCAATTAAGTCCTAAGTTATAAAGCATAATATTAATTGTCTTCCTGTATCTATACAAAAAGGCCATTGTATTAAAGTAAACTATTCAAAAGACATAAGGAGAGGAGAAAGGCAATATTAACTTACAGTACAGCTTCAGTGTCTAAGAAGGACGAGACCTTACAAATTGGTTGGGGAAGAGAGCACAAGGAAGTAGTTACAGACAAACAAAAGTAATGGGAATGACTCGGTAGTACTGTGATGGGTGTAGCCTGATAAACCTAAGCTCCTTGTACTCCAAAAGCCTTTCCAGTTGCATATATTTTCTTAAATTTTTATCCTTCTCTATCACCAGTGTTCCAATCTTTCAATATAAAGGCCTGTTAGTCTAAAAATATCCCTTTTAATTTCTACCCAATGAGTAAATTTTGTTTGTATTAATTTAGTTGAATTCTATCCTGTGCTTACAACAGACTCTCCAGTTTTCTTAATGTACAAGTGTGAATAAATGTCTGCGGTTGATGACCTCTTACCTGTTACACTTCAGATGTAATATTCAGCGTTATGAATATTAGATTCAGAACAAAGCCTGTTTCAGGAAGATTTAACATAAAATACATGTCTTTCGGCCAAAGATATAGTACAGTGATAAGGTACTTGTCTTGCACACAGCAAAATCTGATTCAAGCTGCTTTCCTTAAGGTCCCCCAAGTCTGCAGGAGTGATCCCTGAGGCCAGAGTCAGGAGTCAAATCTGAGCACCACTGGGTGTGGCCCCAAAATAAAAATTTATATATATATATGTATGCATAAATGTATATGCCTTTGTCCCACATGTCTTCTTCTACCTACTCTTTTGCTCTCCCCACAAAGCAACTACTTACTTTTTTTTTTCTGGTTAGCCTCAGGGGAGGCGGAAGAGACAGACACCTTTTCCCTCCCGTTGGGGGGTGGGGCATGGCACCGTGGTTTAACGCATAGTCCATTCACATTTCTACCACAAGCTGCTGGATTCTGAATTAGGTCTGTGTGCCTCTGGGGCCATGGCCATTCTGGAGGGCCACGCATCAGGGGCAACTCATCGCCTTGGTAGGGCGTTGACACTCAACCTATCCTACCCCACATTTCCAATGGATACATATTAAATCATACTCCTATTATCACACTCCTATTTTTCTTTCCTCATGAAACGGTTATATAACTTTTTCTCATTTACAAAAAATGTGATATCTAATTTTCTCATTAAAAATAGCTTCTTACTATCTAGCTCATAAATTATTTTCAAAATACAATTCTAGTACTGGAAAGTAGTAAATCAAAGGAATGTCCTTTATAATTTTGAAAATTTATCCTAAATTGAACTTAGCAGAAGTAGTACAAGTGTTCAACTCACCATTCTCAAATATTTTTCGTTATTCTCAATGTTATTATGCCAATCTGAAAGGTTAAAAATTATGTATCAAAATAAATAAATAATTAAATAAGAAAAAAAAGAAAAAAAGAAAAACCTTTAGAGGAAGTGATGTATATAACATGTGTAATGTATTAGGCAAATTCTCTCATGTTATATGCACTACATGATGGAAAATATCCATAAAACCATTTTTGTATGTAAAATGAGACATATAAAATTATACATTAAACACACCAAAGGTTATAAAATTTCCATCTAGAAAAAGTACATAGAATTTTTAAGGAACAAAGACCAATTAAAGTTAAATAAGAATTACTATAAAATTATCATTTTAAAGGAAAAAAATTTAGGGGGCCAAAGATACAGTATAGGGGTTAAGGTGTTTGCTGTGCACGTGGCTTCACATAAAGTCCCCTGAGCATTACAGTATTTCTAAAAATGAAATGGTAATGTATTAATTCTAAAATACATTAAGTGGGGAATAAGTTTGAAAACCATTCTTATGGATAATTTTAATATTATGCATTTGAAAAATTACCTATAATAAAACATGTATTCAGTTTGAAAAATAAACTGTTAAAAAAATATCTGCTGTAGTTTATCTTTGTTAGCAAGTTTCTACATCATTTAACATTTGTCATATATATTTGCTATCTGACTAAAACCTTTTATCTATTTTTTCACTTGATATATATTTTTTATTGCTAATAAGAAAAGATTGTGAATTCAGAAACTTAAAGCCCAGACCCCAGAGTGATGGCTCAAAGGGCTGTGTCTGTGGCAGTCACCCCCATCCCCCACCCCAACCCCACACATATACACCGCAGGACTGGGAAGATAGCTCTAGAGTTGGGTAGATGCTTTGCAAGCATAAGCCCCGGGTTCCATTCCACACACCACAGGTCTTCAGAGCCTTGCCAGGAGCGAACCTAAACACAGCACTGAAGTTGTGCTTCTGGCACCAGCATGTGTATCACCCAAACCAATCCAACAAACGTTTCTCCATCAAAGTGTCTGATCATGGTGTCCACAACTTTTCCACTTGGAAGTCAACTTTCACAATCATTCCCATGCTTTTCTCTCCACAGCTGTTATACAAGAGCAGGAAGTTCAACTGAACCCAAATCTAGGCCTTCTCAATCAATTCATCGCTTATCCCACCTGTGTTGGCTCGTAAGCACCCAACGGCTCTCGAGGTGTCTCATTTTAACAAAAGAGGCACAGTGTGGGAATGTGCTCCACCCCTTGAAGCTATTATTCTTGTTGCTCTTCCAGAACATTTTTGAATCAGGTGTGCATCTCAGCATGATGAACTTCTTCTCCCACGTAGAATTAACTTCCTATCCTATTAGGAAATGCCTCGAGAACATGATAGGAATGAGTAAATCAACCCTGAGGTAGCAAGCTTACCCTATAAACATATATAGTCTAAATTTAGGTTGATAGAATAAATACAAGCTGGGTATTGTACGTTTTGGTGACATAATTACTGTATATGCGAAACTTGTTTTGAAAATCTAGAATAGATATTTTTAAATGCTTAATAACAGGAAGATTTGGAGATGTTGTATACTGTAATTATACACAATTGTGTGAGACAAAAGAATGAATCCAGTAGCATTTTCGAAGACAGTAGTTAAGATAGCCCAGTGGTTTTATTTTTCTTGTCTTCGATTCAATACTTTCCAGCAGCATTTCAAAAACTCCTTGCTTTTGAGGTTAGCCAATTTAAAAAATAACCTTTCAATGTTCAAAATATATTACTTCAGGGGCTTTAAATTTCCTTAACGTAGGTTATCCAAGGAAATACAATATTCAATATTTATATAGTAAGATCAAGCACAAATCATAGCTTAAGGGCAGTACACTGGAGAACTCATTAAAGATTTCCTCATAAAAACTAATCAAAGTCCCCAACTGTCTCAGTGAAGTATTATGAGCCTTCTGCTACATGGTACTGCAGTGTAGACTGTAACGAAAGCCACTGTATTGTACCTTGGGGGACTTGTACATCTTAGTTTGCAGTAAGATCTTAAATGCAGTTATTTTAATACTACAAGTCGGAAAGACTTGAGCAAGTCAACTAAGCTGGTTACTTCATTACTTGTTAGTCAAAAACCAAATAGCTGGGGCTGGAGAGATAGTACAGAGGGTAAGGTGCTTGCCTTGCATGTAGCTGATCCATATTTTGGGGGGTTGGGTATTTTTTCCCCTAACATCAGTCCTTTCACCAGTGTACATTTCCCACCAACAATGCTCCCAGTCTCTCCACCACCTCTCCCCACCTCAATGGCAGGCACTTTTCTCCTCTCTCTCTCTCTCTCTCTCTCTCTCTCTCTCTCTCTCTCTCTCTCTCTCTCTCTCTCTCCCCCCTCCCTTCTCTTTCTCTACCTCTCCCCACTCACCTCTTTTTTTTGGGCATTATGGTTTGCAATACATATACTGAAAGGTTATCATGCATACAAATTTACCTACTTTCAACAGTCAATTCTTGTCCAGAGAGATCATTTCCACCTTACAGTGGTCATACTGGTCTCTTCTCTATCCCTTATCCTACCCAGTTTTGATCCCTGGAACTGTACCTGGTTCCCCTGATCACTGCCAGGAGTAATCTCTGAGCTCAAATCTGGGAATCTCCTGAACACAGCTGAGTCTGACCCTTAAACTAATAAAAACCAAACAGTCTAATTCTGAGAATTAAGAACTCACATTCTGATGGGAGAAAACAGATGTAAGCACAAATCCAGGAAAAATAAGACAGAGTTAAGCTCCAGTTAGAATAGAAACTTGAACATTCCATGGGAGGTGGTGAAGGATGGAGCAACTAATTCTGATTTCAAAAGATTTAGCAGAGGAAGTAGAATTTGAAGCCGCATTTAAACTATATATCAGATAGAAGAAGTAGGGTGTCAGTAAAGCATAAAGAGGTTTTGTATCTGGAGATGTTGATAAAGATAAACTTCTCAGAAAGGGTGTTAGAATTTGCATGCATGTGATGCTACAGACTTAGTGGTTCCCACCTGTCAGAAGCATGTTCTCTTAGAAAAGGCAGATGATCAAGTGATTGTACACATCTGGGCCTATATGACCTAAGATAATCCAGCATCTCCATGGTAGAGTTCTCAGGATTATTATACACAGGGTCTTTGTTAAATAATTGAAAACTATTATTATCTCCTGGTTCATAATTAGCGATGAGTGCTAAAATCCTTCTCTACCAAATAAGTGATGAAAAGGCCACATCTGATGACTTCAGATTGCATTCCAATTTTTGTTTGTTTTTACTTTTCAACTGCCTTGAAAAGTTGAGGGTACTTATCTGACATATTTTTAAAATATGACCCAGTTATTTTTGTGAAAGATGTATTGAGGGGATGAAACTTGAAATAGAGAAAATATAGAGACGCTAAATTTAAAGACTGACTGGAAATAAGAAAATCAGAAAGACGCAGATGGACCAGAATACATTTGGACTTAACATTTTTATTTAACAGTTTTGTTGTGTTTCATTTTATTTTTGTTTTGTTTGGGGACCAAGCCTGGCTGACTCAGGACTTAGTCCTGGCTCTGTGCCCAGAGATCATTCCTGATGATGCTTGGGGGACCACTTGGGGTGCCAGGGATTGAACCTGGGTCAGCAGGGAATCTATTCCTCGTGATTCTGAGCTAAGGAAAAAGAAAATTTGCCATATTAAACATTCATGTTTGGGGGCCGAATAGATAGTAAAGGAATGAAGACGCTTTCATGCTACCAGGCCCAGTTCAATCCTCAGCATTTGCTTATGGTGCCCTGAGCACCAGCAGGAGTGATCTCTAAGCACAGCTAGTGTTGCCCACCTCTCCCCCCAAATAAACAAAAAGAAATAAAATTTGGGGTTCTTTTTTCCTGATTAAAAGAACTACAGTTGACTGTACTGTCACTGTCACTGTCCTCCCGTTGTTCATCGATTTTGCTTGAGCGGGCCCAGTTACATTGTGAGACGTGTTACTGTGTTTGGCATATCGAATACGTCACAGGTAGTATTGCCAGGCTTTGCCATGCAGGTGAGATACTCTCAGTAGCTTGCCGGGCTCTCCGAGAGGGGCGGAGTTGACTGTACAATACAAAAAAAAATTTCTAAACAAACACCATTAATCTCATCATTTAACATTTCCCTGAGTCTTTTTCTTTAATTCTACAATACAATAACGACCTTTGTCATGAAATTTTAATTTTTTAAAATTTGTATCAGCCTCTTCCCATGTGGAAAAGAAATATAAGTAATTTTTAAAAATCACTTATTGGAGCGAGCACTCAGCCGAAGAGAAGGACAACATGGAGGGTGGGATCCACAGATCCCGAAGGAAAAAAAAAAAAAACCAGGTTCCAAAAAGAGCCGAGATCATCGGGAAGTCCCAGATGGGGAACGATAGGACCATCAAGATCTGGAACACATTTTAATAACACTGTAAGTCCAAAATAATAAATGATTTTTATAAAGTCTTCAAAGAAAAATCACTTATTGGAGCAGGCTAGGTAGCTCATCAGACAGAGCACATCCTTATTGTTTGTTTGATTTTATTTTGTGTGTGTTACACCCAGTGATGCACAGGGGTTACTCCTGGCTCTGCACTCAGGAACCACTCCTGGCAGTGCTCAGGGGACCATATGGGATGTTGGGAATCAAACCCGGGTCTGCTGCATGAAAGGCAAATGCCCTACCTGCTGTGCTATAGCTCCAGTCCCAAGTACATCCTTGTTATGCAGGAGGCCAGGTTGGATCCAGAGCAGGGCAGGGTCCCCCAGAGCACTGACACAGGCAACTCCTGCTTACAGAGCCATGAGTAACTCCCTGAGCACTGCTGGGGATAGCTCACAAAATTTAAAAAATTACATTTAAGGTAAATATTTAAAAATCCCCAGCTCTCCATGTAGTCATAAGCTTTTAGATACGTTGAGTCTTGTGTCATTCATGCCTTAAAGTCTGCATAGTATTTGCTAAGTTTCTGATTTTAGTAATTACATTTCCAGTAATGTGAGAAGGAATACTTCATATCACTATACATTTGTTACTTTTAGCTTCTGAACCAGTAAGTTCTTCTGAGATCTTTTTGTTGCCTTGGAGAGGGAGAGACAGGTAGAGAGTATCTTTCTGAAACCTTAATAGTTGCACTGTCTTAAAGAGATTTATCTTTAAAGATTTGATGGGGAGCCAAAGTAGAGAAAGTATATTTCAACATAGCTGCTGATAAGACTTTCGATATTTACAACTCTCAAGTATTTTGTAAATTAAAAATAACATTAGTGCTATTCTGCAAACGTAGTCTATTTTGAATAGAATTATGCTTATTATGTTTATTTATTTTATCAATATACTGACTACTATGAGTGGAAATTTATGTTTGAATCTAAGATTAGAGAAAAACTAAATATAGACTTTGTTATTATCTACAATATACCAACTGTGGGATTGTAAAAAAAAGTTTCTTAGTCATTTAAAACCTTGGTTTCCACATCTATAATAATAATAGTTATATACAATATAAAATTATGAGTTTAATTTGAAAACAAGACCAGCAACATATTTTGCAAGACCTCGTGCAAAGTGAAAGAATGTTTAGAGCAACAATAGAGATTTAGACAAGTGTGGGTCCCTGTGTAATTATATGCTTGCATAACCACGCAACTGACTTATTGGAGAAGTTCATTCATATGCAATACATAAATATACCCACTCACATTATATCTGCTCCCCAAACATGTTCTTCCCTCTATGTGTATGTTAGAGCACACGATTCAGCTGTGAAAGTGAGGAAAGGTAGGGCCAAAGCCGTAGTCCAGTGGGGAGGGCATTTTCCTTGCACGAGGTCAACCCGGGTTCGGTTCCCAGCATCCCATATGGTCCCTGGAGCACCGTCAGGAGTAACCCCTGAACATAGCCGGGTGAGACCCAAAAAGAAAAAAAAAAAAAGCGAGGAAAGATTATGTAAAGGAGGGGATACCCAAGCTGGGGCTTGAAGAATGAAAAAGAAATCTGTAGACCAAACCAGCAGCAAGAGCAGAAACACCGACTGCTGGAACGCTGATGCTACACAGGATTAGCAAAGGTCATGTTTCAGGGCAGCGAATGTTAGGGAGGGCTGGAACAATAGAGCAGCACAGAGCAGCGGGGAAGGCGTTTGCCTTGCACGTGACCGGCCCGGGTTCGATCCCCGGCATCCCATATGCACGCCCCTCCCCCGTAGTTTCTGAGTGCAGAGCCAGGTATAACCCCTGAGTATCGCCGGGTGTGACCCAAAAAACATAAAAGAAGAATTTTAGTGAGGGCTGGAGAGGCTGGGATCACTACCCCATCACTACAGCAGCTCTCTGCGTGTAGGATCCCAGTCAGGGTCAAGGCTTTTATGTTCTTTCTAGGGTTTTGTTGGGTTTCTGGGCGCTTTGGTGATGACTGTGCACATTAAAACCATGGGTGTTAAAACGTAAGCGAGTGACTTAAACTATAATGTATATTGCATTCTGGACTGAGGTGCACATGGGTGTTAAAACGTAAGCGAGTGACTTAAACTATAATGTATATTGCATTCTGGACTGAGGTGCACATGAACCCTCCACCTAGGCATCACTGAACCACCAGGGGGCATGGTTGAGTCTATTCACCTGTTCTCCAGAATCTTTCATGGCTCCTTTGACAGTTGTTCAGTAAAGGAGACTTGAATCTGCTTCATAGTCTGAAGAGGCTGACATCTGCCCTGGGACAGATCCGAATAGCCACTATCCTAATTTTAATTAACAGTATCTTATTTAGGTTAAAAGAATCTCATGGTTCATTTTTATTACAATGAATTAAGTGCTCACCTAATTACTTTATATGTATTAAGTTTATTTAATTTTTAATAACTCAATGAGGTGGCACAAGTTCTATTTAATGGCTTTTCCATTTATTTTCAGGAATAAGCAAACAAATATTAAGTAAAAACTATGCTTCAGTAAATATTTCCCAATATCCAGAGGTAGCCGGGGCTGGAGCAATAGATAGCACAGTGGGTAGGGCGTTTGCCTTGCACGCGGCTGACCGGGCCGATCCGAGTTCGATTCCTCTGCCCTCTTGGAGAGCCCGGCAAGCTACTGAGAGTATCTCGCCCATATGGCAAAGCCTGGCAAGCTACCTGTGGCGTATTTGATATGCCAAACATGGTAACAAGTGTCGCAATGGAGACGTTACTGGGCCTGCTTGAGCAAATCCGATGAACAACGGGAATGACAGTGACAGTGACAGTGATCCAGAGGTAGCCAATCATAAATTTCATGTATATCTTCCCAATTTTTATGCCAAATGTTATCTATATTTAAATAAAACCAAAATATGTGAACAGGTATACATGCATAGTTTGTTTTAGAGCAGTAAGCTCATATATGCATGATAGCAGTTTGTCCTTTTTTTTTTTTTTTGAGGTTACAAACTAAATTTTAGAGCATTTATTTATTAGGGTTTTTTTGTATTGCATACCCATATGAATTAAATTTCCATCATTAATAATAATAACTTGTGTTCATATGTTGCCAGTTCTTTAAGATAACACTGCATTATGCCTTATCTTTATTGTTTTTTAATTGTATCACTTGTATCACTTGTCATCCTGTTGTTCGTTCCTGTCACATGCTAGTGTAGCCCAATGTCATCTGCTCACTCCAGAACATGAAGAGCCTCAAACCGTTCATTCAGGGTTTTGACGCAGAAGTCCAACCATCTCGTAGGTGGGCGGCCAGGTGTTCTTTTGACGTCCCCTGGAATCCAGTCAGTAACAGCTCTAGTCCAGCAGTCGTCTCCAAATAGCATTACGTGTCTGGCCCATCGATATGCCAAAAACAGTAACAATTTTTTAATTAATTTTTAAATGAATCTCAGAGATATGCACATTTACAAAGTTGTTCATGATTGGATTTCAGTCATATGATGTTCCAACACCCATCCCTTTACCAGTGTACTACTTATCTCACCACGAATGGTTTCCCTCCTCCACGTCCCACCCTTGGCCTTCCACTATGGCAAGCACTCTCTCTCTCTCTCTCTCTCTCTCTCTCTCTCTCTCTCTCTCTCTCATTGTGGGTCTTATGTTTTGCATTACAGATAATGGAAGGTTATTAGATACATCCCTTTACCTATTTACCTGTTTTACGCACTCAGTTCCTGTCCAAAATGACCATTTTCCAACTATTACTGTCAGGTTGGTCCCTTCTCTATCCTAACTTCACCCCCCCACACACACACACACTCTTATGGCAAGCTTCCAACCATTCATTAGTCTTCCTAGACCCTGTTTACCCTGACCTTGGATACTGATCTCATACTATATACCAAAAATGTGTGCAGTCATTCTATACCTGTCCCTCTCCTTCTGACTCACTTCCCTCAGCATGATACTCTCATGTCCATCCATTTATAAGCACATTTCATGATTTCATTCTTCCTAAAAGCTGTTGCGTAGTATTCCTTTGTATAGATGTACCTTGGTTTCTTTATCCATTCATCTGTTCTTGAGCTCTTGGGTTGCTTCCAGATTCTGGCTATTGTGAATAATGAGAGAGTGGACTGTCTTCATGCAATCTTTTAAAAGCTTTCTACATAAGTATATATCAGTCTAGCTTATTTCAAACATATATCATATATTGTAGTGTGTATTACATAACTTAATTTTACATAATTTAATTAATCCTTCATCTTTTTCCAATTAAGTTATTTCTTTGCTAGTTTAAGTTATATTCTGGAGCCAAGAAGATAGCTGAGTGGAGAGAGTGCATGTTTTGCATTCAGAAAGCCCAGGTTTGAGCATCCCCTGAGCACTAGCCTGGAGTAGTCCCTGAGCATCACTGGCTGTGGAGGTGTGGTCCCCATCACCTCCCAATCTGGTAATACTACAGTAGACATCATAATCTGTAAGCCTTTGCTTTCGTGTACCAGTGTATCCCTCATATAGATTTCCAGAAGTAAAATTGCTTTGTCAACAGTTGTGCAGGTTTAGATTTTGACAGATCTTAGCAGAGTTCTCTCTCATACTACAATAATGTAGGGAAGTTTTGGTTTTCTCCTATTCTCTCAGCTGTGTGTGTGGTTTTCCACTTGCTTTGGGGAAGAAATAAATAAGATCCTTTGAGCCTGTGGTGACTAGTGTATAAATATGCATAGATGAGATCCACTCACCGTTGTTCTTGGCTGTTTATTGAACAGGCTGCACTAGGCATCCGATATTTGGAATCCATCTGAGAGGCAAGAAACATCACTCCATTGGTGGTCTAGGGTACCACAAATTAAGATTCAATACTCACATACTTGACTAGAGATGAAGAGACATTGAATCAATCTCTAATATTTTAATTCTCCTCAGTGCAGAAAGCATAAGAAAGCAGAGAATAGGCAGCTCTAGACAAGGTGTTTGGGGTAAGATAAGTAGCCACTTATCACTTTCACTTTTATTTAATAGACTGGATCGTGGTTATACCTGTAAGAACATAGAGGACAATGCACTCCACAGAGTGAGAAAATTATTTTGTCCTCGTTTTATGCAAGAATCATCAGACCTTCTGCTCTGACCTGCAGATATGGACTTACTGAACAAAGTCCTTGCACCTAAGATTTTTATAATCAATAAAGGTGGACAAAAATCATCTGTAAATAAGAATTTTTGAAATGAATGTGCAAAATGACTTACTCAAGAGGACCAAGTTGAATAGAAACAGAATCAGTAGTAGAATCCTAATTAAATCCTACGGGATTTGATAAGTGATTGAATGAATAAGTTTCTTCTATCTACCACTGCTGCTACTGATATACTGATAAACACTAATTTCCCCATAACATAAATATAAATGTGAAAATTTAGGAGAGAAAAAATATCATTTGTAACCAGAGACATTTTTAAAAATAAGTTTGAATTGGTCTTATGGAAAGGAAAGCAGTTCAATTTTCAGCAGTTGGTGGGGAGGAAGCTCTATACATCTGGGAACAAAGACAGGTGTGGAAACAAGTTTAAGAAATTTTAAATCCAAACAGATGAGTTAGATAGAATTTTAAGAACTAGAGAAGTTTTCTAAAGATTCAGATTTACTGAGGGTTTGAGAAATGCATAGTGATCAGCATTCTTATTCCAGAATGTGCTATTATTGGCAATGCTGATTTCTGAGAAATTGTTCAGTATTTTATTTTGCTGGAATAAAAAAAAATGAGTGTGATAGCAAAAATTAATTGCTTTTTAAAACTGTTTTTAATTTTCACTTCCCTTATTTAAAGGGGGGAGGATTTCAGGAAAATAACAAAAATTAACCAAACTGTTAAATTTCAGGAAGAACAAAAAATGTTTATAGGGATTTCTAAGTCTCAACTGTTTAACCAATCTGGGTAAATGACAGGGTTGCCCCATGTGAGCATATGGGGTGAGTCCTGAATTGAGAAAATCTGGAATAGAACAGAAATGGTTACCAGAGTAATCAGGGGCAACTCTTACTTGAAATTTAACTTATTGACAAACACTTCCAATATGTTCATGCTATAATTAGTAACCATTGGGATTGCTAAGGTAGATGCGCACTTTTGTTGAGAAATCTCACTAACTCATTAAATGGCTTATGGAAGTGTGTCAAGTAGGGGACAGAGATGTGCTTCATGCCTTGCCGTGTTAGACTCTGGATTTGACTTCCAGCACCACATGATCCCCTAAAATACCAGTGGGCATAGCCCTGGCATCCCCCAAACACGGCCCAAAGTGACCCCTTTTAAGATGTTTATACAATGTATTAAATATTTTCATGAACACACCCTCAATTCTTTCCATGAATAATTATTCCTGATTATGCATTTTAGTTCTTTCCCTTGTATTTTCCATATGTAAAAGTGTGACCAAGCTAGTGTCATTGGTCCTGGTCACCTAGAAACAATTGTGATCATTGAGAACCCTACAGGATGTATTATTGATGAAAAGATGCTGACAAGTTCTCCTTTTTGTTTGCTTTTTTTTTTGGGCCCATGCCTGGCAGTGCTTAGGATTTAGTCCTGGCTCTGTGCCCAGGGGACCATATGTGGTACCTGGGATTCAAACCAGGTTCACAGTCACCTGCAAGGCAAATCCCTTACATCTGGTACCACCTCTCCAACGACTATTGGACCAGACCATATCTCTTAGGTGGAAAGAAACCTTCCTTACCGAACTCCTGACAATAGGAAACAGCTCTGGTGACGAAGCCATTTAATCACAGTGCTTGTGGCTTTGTTGAAATTGTTGAAATCACCAGAGGTTTGTTTTGTTTTTACTACTGAATGGTGCATGGTCAAAGGGAGAATTTGGAGATTCTTTTCTTTTAAAATGTATCTGAAACCAGTTATTACTTAAGACAGCTAGTTAACATCTTTGTTTCAAGATTATTGGTTACATTCCCAAAGAAAGAACATTAACCGTTTTGAAGTTTGACAATCTCAAAGGAAACATCAGATGAAATAATCACCACATGAGGATAATTTTAAGCTTAGAAGGTGCAGAACAGGATTTTAAGAGCCTTTGCCTCCCAAATAATGACCACTTGGTTCCCACAGCATTAGCTGGGTGCTAGCGCCTTATCCTCTAAGAGCATTATGTTAACTTAGAGAAGATCCTACTGGCTCAATGTAAAACTACAGAACTATAAAGATTTCAGGCTTAATAAAAGAGTCGAAACATTGTAAGTTTTTTACATTAACATTTTTGTGGCTTATAATTATCTGTTCCCCCTTCCTCTAAAATCTGATTCACAGAAAATATCTTATAGTATATGACTCTCCTTTATCAAAGACACTCTGCTAGCGATCTCATTTGTATGACTAATCCCTGCACTAGCTATTCAACAACCAGTAAAAATTCCATTTTAAGTCTGGGAAATAGATCTCCTATTAAACTGGTTTTTAAGTGACAGACTTGGGTTTCGAATTAGGCTCATCTGCTTCAAGGTCCTTCCACAAATATAAAATAACATTATATGAGACTGACACCGAAGGACAGTAGACACAAGGGCCAGGAATATTGCTCCATAGTTGGAAGCCTGCCTCATGAGCTGGGGGAGAAGGCAGCTGGGATAGAGAAGGGATCACTAAGTCAGTGATGGTTGGAGGGATCTATTGGGATGGGAGATGTGTGGCTGAAAGTAGATGAAGGACCAAACAAGATAGCCTCTCAGTATTTATATTGCAAATCATAATGTCCAAAAGTAGAGAGAGAGTAGGGGGGAAATTGTCTGCCATAGAGGCGGGGGAGGGTTGGGAGGGGGAGGGATACTGGGGGCATTGGTGGTGGAAGATAAGCACTGGTGGAGGGTTGGGTGTTCGATTATTGTGTGACTGAAACTCAGACATGAGAGCTTTGTAATTGTATGTCACAGTGATTCAATTAAAAAAGAAGAAGAAGAAGAAGAAGAGTTCCTCTACAGTGGCATTTTAGGATTTACAAACACTTTTCTTATGAATGATATAATTTAATTTGCATAGTGACCTTGTGATTCTTTGCTCTTCTCGCCCTTTGAGACCTATAGCTTCTTAGAAAGGATCCTCTAGGGCGCTAAAGTACAGCGGGTAGGGCGTTTGCCTTGCATGCAGCCGACCCAGGCTCGATTCCCAGCATCCCATATGGTCCCCTGAGCACTGCCAGTAATTCCTGAGTGCAAAGCCAGGAGTGAGAACTGTGCATCACCGGGTGTGACAAGAAAGAAAGAAAGAAAGAAAGAAAGAAAGAAAGAAAGAAAGAAAGAAAGGAAGGAAGGAAGGAAGGAAGGAAGAAGGGGGAGGGAGGGAGGGATAGAGGGAGGGAGGGAGGAAGGAAGGAAGGAAGGAAGGAAGGAAGGAAGGAAGGAAGGAAGGAAGGAAGGAAGAAGGAGGAGGGAGGGAAGGAGGGAGGAGGGAAGGAAGGAAGGAAGGAAGGAAGGAAGGAAGGAAGGAAGGAAGGAAGGAAGGAAGAATCCTCTATGGGCTCTGTTCCAAATGGTTGCCAGAAAAATCTCTGAGTGTAAAGCTAGGAATTAGCCATTGGCCCTGAGCATGGCTGGTGAGGCCCCAAAACAGAGCAAAATAAAACAATGCCAAAAAGATCCCCTAGGGGTCAGAATATATGTCAGATGTCTGCCTTGCCTCACATGAGAAAAGGTCTGAATTTGATCCCTGAGCACCAGATTAAGAGTGTGTGTGTGTGTGTGTTTGTGTGTGTGTGTGTGTGTGTGTGTGTGTGTGTGGCAGGTGGTGGTGTGGGGATCTATGTTCATCTATTTTTCTCACTTATTTTCTCAAACCTCTTCAATTGCATTTCCTCTTCTGTCATTCACTGCATCCTGTGTCTAGTGTTCTAAACTAGCCCTTCCAAACTCACCATGGTGCTCAGGATTGCTGGTGTTCTTGTTGCCTCTCCCCTTCTATGAGGAGACTGTGTGTAGCTTTGCCCTTCAGGCCCTTACCTCAGTGTTCCTTGCCAGCTCCTTTCTGTGCCTGAAGAGTTTTGAGCAGAGATTCAGATCCACAGAACTGATGACACTTACATGCTGGACAAACCTGGGAATACTGGTAATCCTTCTAGCCCACCGGGCCTGATCTTAGCCCTCATGTCACTGTGTAATGAGGGGAAGATAAAGTTTGATTATGCCCCAGTTTAGAACCCCCGTCCCTGATTTGGTTGTCTGCTCAGTTCAGTGTTTGGAAAGGAGCTTGCGAACATAGTCACGGCCCTCTATTCATTGTTGTCCAGTAACTCATGCCTGTCTGCGACCCAAAGGTACAGTCATAAGTTTAAGAACTGTACTCACTCAGTGAAGAAATCATCAGCAGGAGCTTTGCCAGGAAATAGATTTCAGAGCATAAAGGGAGACGTGAACCACCTTATTCTCCCTGAAAGGCATGTCACAAGAGGGTTTTAACATACAAAGAAAGAAACCAAGGACCTCCATCTTTTTTTTTCTTGGGGAATGGGTTAGAGAGATACAGCCAGTGGTGCTCGGGACAGGGATCACTCCAAGCATCTTCTGGGACCAAGTATGGTGCCGGGGATTGAACCTGGGTCTGCCACAAGCAAAGCAAGTGCCCTGTTCTCTATACATCACTGTGGGCCAGCCTCGGCCATTTTTATTCCCAGTTCCTGTGACATTCAACCTGTCTCAAGCACATTCTCCTCCTCCACTAAGGCCCCCCAGGGTGGGCCAGCTGCTGAGAAGACACTATCCAGGACAGTGCGGTGGGGGGGGGGGGGGGGGGAGGACAGCTAAATCCACAAAGAGAGATTCTATCCAGGATGAAGCCTAGTTAGCTTAATCCATAAATTCTCTCACAAGGACACTAGAAATAAGGAGACTCCTTCATTAAGATAAACACAGGCCACTTCAGAGCACCTCTTGTAAATACTGTTTGCTTTGGAGATAATAATGTCTATCTCCATACTAGAGTGGAATCTAACCACCTGGAGAAAAAAGCTTGTCAGCAGCAATTAAGTCTTTAATGTCTCTGAGCATCAGTTTATTTGCTTCTTTGTGCAAGTGTCTAAGTTTCAAAAGCCACTCTTTTAGCATCTGTAAAATAAACTCTCAGCCCCTGTGAAGTGAACTGGGAAGAAAGAGAGGGAGAAAAGGAAGAGAGGGAGGGAAGGTGGGAGAAAGGAAGGAAGGAAGGAAGGAAGGAAGGAAGGAAGGAAGGAAGGAAGGAAGGAAATTTTGAAGCACTGTTCTAAAACACATACTTTTTTTTTCATGATTTTTTTGTCATTATTCCATTTACCTTGATTATTCGTCAGTATTGCTCATCAGTACACTAGACGAAGGACAACCATGCAAGCAAGCCGGGTTCCGAAAAGGATTCAGCACAATTGACCATATCCACATGATAACCAAGCTCATTGAGGTTTCTCGGGAGTTCAAGATGCCACTCTGTCTAACGTTCATTGATTTAAAGAAGGCCTTTGATTCTGTTGAGATGGAAGCGTCATCGAAGCCCTAGCCAATCAGGGCGTTCAAACTCAATACATCAGGATCCTCCATGAGCTGTATTACAGATTCACTACCAGGATCTCACCATTCTACAAGGAAGTGACCATCGACATAAAGAGAGGGGTTCAGCAGGATGATACCATTTCACTGAAACTCTTCAGTGCCACCCTCGAGAATGTCATGCAATGACAGGAATGTGAAGAAATGGGAGTGAAGATAGATGGTCAGCAACTACACCACCTCTGCTTTGCTGATGACGTTGTTCTAATAACAGCAAACATCAGCCAAGCAGCATGAATGTTGGCCAACTTCGACCATGAGTGTGGAAAGGTCGAACTACAGCTGAATCTCACCAAGACAATGTTCATGAGAAACGGACTAGTCCCTGATACTCCATTTGCTCTCAACGGGACGACCATCTCCGAATGCAACAGTTATGTGTACATAGGTCAAGAAGTCAACATGACGAATGACCTGGCACTTGAGTTGTGCAGGAGGAAGAGAGCTGCTTGGAACGCCTTCGAGGGCGTCAAAGAAATAGCTAAGAGAACGAAGAACCTTGGGCTCTGGGCACACCTCTTCCAATTCTACTGTTCTTCCTGCATTAACATATGCCTCAGAGACCTGGGCCTTATGAAAACAGGATGAGAACGCTATTCGCTATTTGGGTCTCTCAAAGAGGAATCGAAAAAGCTATGCTTGGAGTATCACATTTCACTCAAATGAAAGTATCCGGAGTTCCGACCTCCGTCAACCATCAAGAATCAGGGACGCTGTCTCATTTGCCAAGGCGTCAAAAATCAGATGGGCTGAACACGTAATGAGATTTGGAGACGACCACTGGACTAGAGCCATTACCGACTGGATTCCATGGGACGACAGAAGATCGTATGGCTGCCCACCTACGAGATGGCCGAACTTCTTCATTAAGACCCTGAATGAATGGATTGATGCTTTTTGTGTTCCTGGAGTGAGCAGATGCCATTGGGCTACACTAGTACACAACAGGGACAAATGGAGACGGTACTGGCACCCACTCAAGCAAATCGATGAACAACGGGATGACAAGGGATTACAAGTGATTGCTCGTCAATATTGGAGAGGGTTAAAGAGTGTGGGTGTATGCCCAGCCCCAGATCTGATGAGAGAGGCCTGAAAAGATTGATATAAATTGTCACAGTTTTACTGGTGTCCTCCATCTACGTAGTTTGTCCTTGGAAAAGATCTGAACCATTGTTTGCTTCAGCTTCTCTGAGTTCTTGGAAAATGGTTCCCATTTTCATTCTTATGTCTGAGTGCCTAGTGAATGAGAATGACAGTCATTTCTCAGGCACTGGTAATTACATTCGAGTATTTAAATCTTTTATCCATAAAACAGTTCGTTTAGCTTGTAATTCTTGGGTCTAGATTATGTTATCATTTAACAGTGGATATCAGCCTAGAGTTTGATAGTCATCATATAGGAAATGTGTTTTATTTATCTTCAGGATCCTTAAATAAGTTTGTGAGAAAAAAAAAATCTAGGAGAGAGAATGTCTCTAAGACCAAGAAGAGGTTTTTAAATCTTTCAGCTTGCTGTGAACAGAGTAAGAGTAGAGGGGGTAAGGTGCTTGCCTGAGTATGGCCAACCCTGCTTCAATTCTGCCACCACATATGGTCCCTAGGTATGGCAGGAGTTATCCCTGAGCACAGAGCCAGGAGTCAGCCTTGAACACAAGCAATTGTGATCTAAAATGCTGCAGAAAGAAAGAAAGAAAGAAAGAAAGAAAGAAAGAAAGAAAGAAAGAAAGAAAATATCTTTCAATTTAAGATATATTTTATCTGAATCTAAAAGTGAACCAGAATTTTGGTTTTAGGGCTCCAAGTCTGTTTGGACAAGGTATTTAACACCACTCATCCTTAGACTTCTGCTGACACAAGTGATGATTTTCCGGGTATTCCCAGCATTGAATTGTGACGTTTGAGTGAAACACGTAGTGAAAAGCTCAGAAAGGGTTGGCATTGAAAACATTATTTTTACAACCCAATGTGTTTGAAATGTCAAGAATAATTTTCTCCGCAATTTTAAGGAACTTCATGATTTTCACAGGTTTTCCTCTCAGAGTTACAGAACTCTTGAGTAAAGTATTTAGAAAATGCTAAAAGTGAAAATGTTTGTCCAGAGAAAAGGAGGTGAAAATTCTATCTTCCTTACTTGAGCTCTCCTGACTTGTCACTATGTGACAAACCCAGTTTCCTTAAATATGAGGGTTTGGACCAGGCAAATACCCAAGTGCCTTTCAGCTCAAAAATTACTCGATGGCATTAGCAATAATACCATTCCTGGCGACCACATGCCTGGAAGTCTATAAAGATTAAAGCCTGCAAAAAATAAAGTTTCCTGGGTGTAATATCCCCCTCCCACTTCCACCAGTCAAGTATGAATCTATACCCAATAGATCTCTGTGACAGAGGTGTAGTGGGGCACAGAGAGACAGTGACCCCATCACTCTTGGGGTTCCCTCTTTACTTCCTGAGAAACACTAGGAATTGGTGTTATTGACCCCTGTTAAAAATAGGGCCACTTAAATAATGAATTGAAATAAAGTGATTCAATCTTTATGATCCCTGCCCAGTGTAGTATAATACCTACCCTCTCTGTTGTAACATGAATGAAAATTCTTATTACACATATGCACACATGTCTGCATGGGCACAACTACATGTACAAACTTCACATGTGCTTGATTCTTTTTTTTTTTTTTTCAGGAGAAGGGACTGTTTCAGTTGGGGGCAAGGATTGGGCCATTTGCAGCTATGATCAGGACTTACTCCTGGCTCTGCACACAGAGATCATTTCTGGCAGTGCTAAGGATCAAGCCCAGGTTTGCAGTAAGGCTGAGCTTGAGTATTACATGTGAGCTAAATTCACACTCATCGCACTGACATCAGGTGCTCATCAACACTGGCCTAACAGTTCTCTGCAAAACTGAGGATGTTGGCGGCTCATAAGCTTTTACATTAAGGGGATGCTGTGAGGAACAATTAAATGTCAGGAACCTACTAAGGATTATTAACTGCTGGTAATTCCCTCTTCAGGTAATAGCTTGTGAGCCATAAAGGGACAGTTAAATAAGCACTTCCATTTGAATATCATTTTCAAGGGATAAAAAGGATTCTAAAATTCCATTATGTCTAAATTTAGTACTGTTGTTTGAGAGGTGAAAAAAACTTTATTACCATGTGCTTTTTATAAAGGAATAATTGGCTGATTCCAAACTTCTTTAAGATAGAATTTTTTGTCAGGATTGATTGTAGAATTTCCATAATGAAGGGGACTTTCTTTTCTACCTGAAAGTCCCTCCTTGCTTCGGATATTGATAAACCATGCAAACTGACTCATGTCTTGGTTACATTTTATCCAGTGAAAGCCACTATTTCTCAAGTCTGAATTGTGATCAAGTTTAGTAAACACGACTATCACTGTTTAGTCGTGAGGATTTAAGTGTTGATTAGCCTGTTCCCTCTTCTTATTTGCAATCTATTCCCTTTCCCTCACCATTTAAACAAATTTGCTTGTTTCCTGTTTGCAAATTTTTTATATGCACAAAGACTGAAAGTCAAAACTTTCTTTGTCCTTCAGTCACCATATAGTGATTATTCCCTTTCTCTGTGGTCAATTTGTGATTCGAACTCTTTTTATTTCAAAACCTCTTGTCTTGTCTTATTTTACCAATCCTGCTTATTAATTACAGCCATCAGCTTTTCTGCTTTCTCCCTTTTTTCCTTCTACAACTCCACCAGAACCGTTTGCAATATTTTCTCAAGGGAACTCTTGATGGCAGAACCTTTGGTTACTTTACTTCAGCTAAGAGAAAAATTCCATTACCGTACCTCAATTAAAAAGGGGGGGAAGTGGACAGAGAAAGTTCAGTCACAGAATGCCTATTTGATTTTTCAGTTCTCTCTTTTGTGTTTTGTTTTTGTTTTATTTTGGAGTCACACATAGCAATGCTCAAGGGTTAACGCTGACTGCGCTTAGGAGTCACTCTTGGCAGTGTTCAGGGGACCATATGGGATGGTGGGGATTCAACCCAGGTTTGTTGCATGCTAGGCAAATGTAATGTACTGGCTCCCCAGTCCCTCATTTGTTCATTGTTTCAGCATGGGTGGGATTTTGTTATGGCTCTGATTCCTCATCTGTAAGATAAGAAATACCAATTACCATCATAGTGTTTCCAGGATTAAATAATTTGTTATTTATCATGATTTTTCTAAAAAAGTGACTTTGGGGAACATCTCACTATATTAGTCTTGGTCTACCTCTTCCGTTTTAATCTCTTCTACATAGTCCAAAATTCTTCTTTAATGCATTATTAGTTTCTCACATTGGGTTAGCAGTTTGAGAAGTTAAGAAACAAACAATTTTAGGTCTTACTACTTGATCTCACTATTTAAAAAATTTAATGAATCCAGTGAGGATTCAAAAAGGCATTCTTCTGCTTCAGTGCATTAAATACGTTCAGTATCTTCTGCTTAAATGCATTTAGTATCTTCTAATTAATATTCGGTATCTTAATGTTCACATTTCTCCCCTGGAAGAAACCATGTAAGCTCAGCCTGGGTCCCCACTCCAGTGCGCAAGTCTAGGGAGAAGAATATCTTCTTGGGGCTTTTCACTGGCTCTCCTGTCTGCCTTGAAACACTTCCTCCTCCACTTTTCAGTGGTTTGGGTCTGCACATCTCCCACTTGGTCTACAGTTTTCAGCCTGAATGGAACTTTAGTAAATTTGACTCAGGCTAGCTGAGGGCCTTGCTCTGACGACCAGCACAATCCTGTAATTTCCTGTGCAAAGCATGTCCACTTTTCTGTCATTTACCATGAGACTTTTTTTTTATTCTTTGTCCCTGCTCTTCCCTTGGATCATTTTCTATGTGAAGGAAGGAACTTTGTCTCTTTTCAATCTTGAAAGACTAGTGAGTCCCAGCCTATGAGCCAAAGGGTCCTTTCATCCCTGTTTCCTGGACACCATTTATATGAGGAAAGAAATCACATAAAGTCTGCATCTATTGAACTTCTAGGGTTTAAGGAATGGGAAATCTAGAATGTTCACTTTCTGCTCTTAATTTTAATAAATTATTTAATAAGTTCATATTAGAAATTTTTATTTCATTTAAAATATTTCGGGGACTGAATGTTACTGGGCCCGCTTGAGCAAATCGATGATCAACGGGAGGGCCTTTACTTACTTGTCGCTGTCTTCCCGTTGTTCATCGATTTGCTCGAGCAGGCCCAGTAACGTCTCCATTGGAGACTTTGTTGTTACTGTGTTTGGCATATCGAATACGTCACGGGGAGCTTGCCAGGCTCTGTCGTGCGGGCGAGATACTCTCGGTAGCTTGCCGGGCTCTCCGAGAGGGGCGGAGGAATCGAACTCGGGTCGGCCATGTTGGCTGCGTGCAAGGCAAATGCCCAACCGCTGTGCTATCGCTCCAGCCCGTCTTTACTTACTTACTTACTTAAAATATTTCAATATTTTGAATCCTCAGTGATGTATTTCATCATAGGTTCATTAGTTTTTTAATAGTGAGATTGGATAGTAATATCTAAAGTTGTCTGTTTCTTAACTTCGCAAACCCCTTGGCCAATGTGAAAAATCAATTTTGTGTTCCCCAGACTACATCACATGTTAAAAGCTTCTACATGTTCTCACAAGCCGATTCTTTTTTTCTTTTTGGGTTACACCCGGTGATGCACAGGGGTTATTCCTGGTTCTGCACTCAGGAATCCCCCCTGGTGGTGCTCAGGGAACCATATGGGATGCTGGGAATCGAACCTGGGTTGGCCGCTTGCAAGGCAAACACACAACCCACTGTGCTGTTGCTCCAGCCCCACAAGCCAATGTTTAACTTATTTTTAATTGGTAATTGTAACAGCAAAATGCTTTTTCAACCTGTCATCTACCTATAAAGTCATATATTTTCCCTTACCTACATATGAGAGAGAGAGACAGAGACAGAGACAGAGAGAGAGAGAGACACAGAGAGAGAGAGAGAGAGAGAGAGAGAGAGAGAGAGAGAGAGAGAATCTGTATGCATTTCATCTTCAGGGATGCTACTTTCTCTCATGCAGTTGTTTTCCAAATAATTGAGTGTTCTTTTACACCAGGTGCAGTTATATGATAGACAACGTGATTTTATTGATGAATGGGGCATTGCAAAAGAAATCTGTAAAAGAGATTCTGATGAAGTGCCATCCGCTGGGTCGCTTCATAGAAATGGAAGCTGTCAACATTGCAGAGACACCCTCTGACCTGTTCCATGCTGTCCTGGTTGAGACACCACTGGGTATGAATCCACACACTCACAGTTCCTCTATCATAACTGTTATTCGGGGCTAAAGCGATAGTACAGCAGGGAAGGTAGGGCATTTGCCTTGCACATGGCTAACCTGGGTTCAATTCCCAGCATCCCATATTGTCCCCTGAGCACTGCCAGGAGTAATTCCTGAGTGCAGAGCCAAGAGTAACTCCTGTGTATCACCGGGTATGACCCCCAAAGCAATAAAACAAAAAGAAAACACATATGCAGTTTAGAGCTTTCTCCTTGTACACAGATGCATCTACACAGACTACTAAATTGAACAAGGCCTTAAGCCATCTACTTCTATCTCCCTTTCTTCACTCCAGATGAAAAAGCTGTCCAGGATCACCTGAGAACCATAGAAGTTTCATCTCCAAAACTCTAAAGTTATCACAGTTTCCACTAGAACTTAACAACTAGTAGAATGTAATTTTTTATAATAATCTCTAGTGGAATTTTATTGTGATTAATCCTATCACCTTCTAGTTTCTATTTCTTTGTAAATAAGATTGATGTGGAAAGTATTTAGTACTAGGAAGTTTAGGGATGCCATTTTTCTATCAAATGTTTAGGAATGCCTGTCCAACTATCTGAAGCAATGATGATATGAATATTTTTATTCTAATTTGGCATGAACAATAGTTGAAGTATTACAAACGTTAGAGCAATAATTTTGTACACATGATTGTAAGAAAATCTGGCTAACGGCCAGTTTTCCATTAACTGCCATTTAAGGGCTGGAGAGATAGTACAGAGATAAGATTCTTATCTCTGACCCAGGTGGCCCAGGTTGGATTCCTGACACTCCTTACAATCCCCCAAGGAGTGATCCCTGGGGACATAGCAAGGAGTAAACCCCAGGTACCTCTGGGTATGACCCCTAAAAAATAAAACAACAACAACAAAAGAATTGCCATTTAAAACAAATTTGAGGAAGAAAAACAATTTTTCTCTAAGTTGCCCATGCTATGTCAGCACTAAATGACAAAAAACAGGATGAACTAGACATTTTTGAACGGAAAGCTAGGCTCAGTCTGTTCCCAATCAGATGACACAGAGAAGTTCAGTTTAGTTGATTTATCATTTTAAAAGTGGTAGTATTTAACTATATTATAATTCTGTAAACTAAATATACTTTCAGAGCAACTCAAAGCTTAGTCAAGTCACAAATAGTAAATATGAGATAATGGCCAGGGGAGTTCAGGGTGTGTTCCCAAACAGTCAACATTAAAATAAACAATTTCAAGATCTTGTGAGGGTTAAATAAATTAAGGTATATTCAGCACGTAGTATCTGGCTTTTACATATGGAGTGCTTAGTAAATAGTCCCTCCTAGTCTCTTTACTGTGAAGTGTTATGTTACCATAGAACAACCTTGTCAGGCATGGGTGACATACTAGTACCTTTAGGAGACCTTTCCTATAATTTATTATCATGTTTTAATTGATTTATATGATAATTTTTATTTTCTATTTTCAGCCCCTTTCTTTCAGGACTGTATGTCTGAAAATACTCTAGATGAATTGAATATTGAATTACTGCGCAATAAATTATACAAGGTAACTTTCCCCAGATACCTAATAACACCATAATTGAAATTTACATATAAAAGTTGTTTTGTCTGTTAGCCAAATGCCACAATGAGGAAGCTGTGCTTACTTGGAACATAGCCTATACAGCCCTGCCTGTCTTTTAGTTAAATTCACACATATCACCTTCCCTCAACCCACAAGTTCCTGAGAGGAAATATCATCCTTTTCCTTAATCCGGTGCATGCATGGTACCTGGAATATTAAATGTTTGGATTAAATGTCTTGGTTATGTGTCTGTAGACAGGTCAGTAGGTCAATAGGGTGAATCATATTATTCCATTTTAAAGCCATCACCATGCATAGTCAATCTTGTACTGTGCAACATCTTTTTGTTCAATTGTTGTACAGTTCCTGAATTGCACAAGAAAGCCATCAACACAATAAAAGAATAGACACGTTTATACTACCTTATGATAAAATATAGTCTCTAAAGTATTACATTGCAGGGTTTGGCACAATAATACAGCGCGGAGGGTGTTTACCCTGTATACGGCCAACCACGTTCAAGCCTTGGCATCCCATATGGTCCCCCAAGCACCACCAGGAATGATTCCTGACTGCAGATCCAGGAGTAACACCTGAGCACTACCTGGTGTGACCCAAAAGATAAAAAATAAAGTATTGCATTGCAGAGAAGTTTTGTTTATATAAGAAAACTTCATCTAAAAAAAACATTTTTGAGATATTCCTAATAGAAGTCACTGCTATATGCAATTTCAAGGCATTTGCTGAATTCATTCAACAAAGCTACCAGTTCTCCTCAGCCTCAGCGCTCAGCTGAGAAACCTGGTGCACGGAGAGATAAGACTTACTTGGCAGAGTCAGTTAGCTAGAATATTCCAGAACTGTGATCAAAGTAGTCTCACTCCACGACCTAGACTCTGCTTTGAACAACACACCCACCATGCTCCGAGTTATCCAAGTAGACCTTGTGAGCCCTAACAGAGATGAAATGTCAGCAGAGGACAAAATCTAGACTTATTTGCTGAGCTCATAGGAGACTTTGGCATTTTTATTATAATATCAACAGTCGACTATGTGAAATGATCCAAGAACCTTGCAAGAAAGTGCTTGCTAAGCAATTATAAAGTATGATAAGTGCAGTTTTGTTTTTCTGTTCTTTCTTAGGCTGTATAACAGGCTTCACTGTGGAAGTTAATAGCAGATTTATTATAAAATATATGAGAGAAATATTTTACTTTCTATTAAAGCATTTAATAAATCAGATTTAAGTTTATGTAGACTTCCCGAAAGGAAAGCACATTCACTTTATTGTTTTATGATCTTCTTTTTAAGTCTTACCTTGAGGCATTCTATAAATTCTGCAAGAATCATGGTGATGTCACAGCAGAAATTATGTGTCCCATACTTGAGGTAAGAAAGAGTCCTTGAAATTTTTTTTTCACCAAATAAAATGCTTACATAATTGTTTGTGCGTTATTTGTTTGTTTGGGCCACACCTTATGGTGCTCAGGGACATTTGCTGATTCTGTGCTTATAAATTTAATTTGTATAATCCCACTTATCTTTTCTAACGTTGAATATTTTAATTGGGCATAAACTACTTATACAAACAAAATTTAATATCTATAATTAAGAATACAATTTTTCAACATAGAAGAATCATTTTGGAATTAGAAGAGAATATAAACATTTTCTGCTGTTTCTTTCTGAAATGTTTGAGAAAAGCAAATTGTAATTAGTCAAAACTTTAGTAAACTATAGGAAATTGGTGATACTCTTTATTTTTAAAACTGTCCAAACAAACACTGTCCGTCCTGTTGTTCATTGATTTTCTCGAGCGGGCCCAGTAACGTCTCCATCGTGAGACTTCTTGTTACTGTGTTTGGCATATCGAATACGTCACGGGGAGCTTGCCAGGCTTTGCCATGTGGGCGATGCGGGCGAGATACTCTCGGTAGCTTGCCGGGCATGAATAAAAAACCTCTAATAAGAGAATATCAAATGAGTGGGAACCCCCACAACTTAACACCAAAGTTCACTGAGGTTCCTTCCATAGGGTTGTTGTTATATGTACTTACATAGATACTTAAATAGGAGTAAGCCCTGAGCACCGCTGGGTGGGGCCCAAAGAAAAGAAATGAAAATAAATCCAAAATAAAGGTCACCCCAACCACCTTGCAAGTATTCCAGGTGTGGTTGACTATAACTCAGCATTTTCCCATCTATAGAGTAACTAACAAACATGCAACTATCAATCACCAAGACTACAGCTTATGGTTGATGGACAGTTACTCTATGGGTTATGTGATTGACAGTCACTTAATGATTTGTCAAATGTAGTCATTGGCGTCTACCTCTCAAATTATTCTTCTAAAGTGGTTCTCCCTTTCTTGCGGTTTTCCCTTTCACAGTTATATTTACCCTCCATCAATCATGGTCAGAAAATAATATTACAGAGTAAAACATTTTCAGAGAGAGATAGACTATATTAACATATCTTTTATTGCAATATGTTACTATACATATTTTATTTTATCATTATAACTGTAAATACCTTACTGTGTCTAGTTTAGAAATTAAACTTCATCAGGGGTATGTATGTATAGGAAACTGAGCCGTACATATAGGGAAAAAAATCACATTTTTACTATCAAGTGATTCCTGAAGACAACCTCGGTGGATAAGGACAGACTGAATTTTTTTTTAACTATTTAGGGTTACTCGTTTAATCTGTTATCAAGATCTCCTTCTTTCAAATTTTGATCTGCAAACACATAAGAAATTCAGGACCGATATTAGAAAACACTGATGAGCACCCTGGGAAGAATATGTGTTGAGTGTTTAATACAGATTTATTTTGCTAGTGTCCAAATTCACTTAATTTTTGAAAAGGCCATGGGAGGCACTTCTAAGCCCTTGCTTTGCCATGTGAAGCTCATTTTCATCTAAATATTTATTTATTTATTTATTTGTTTATTTTTGCCTTTTGGGTCACACCCAGCAAAGCTCAGGGGTCACTCCTGGCTCTGCACTCAGGAATTACTCCTGGCGGTGCTTGGGGGACCATATGGGATGCTGGGGATGGAACCCGGGTTGGCCACGTGCAAGGCAAACGCCCTATCTGCTGTGCTATCGCTCTGTCCCATCATTTTCATCTAAATCTTTAATCATAAGATTTTCTATTGCAGTAATTTAATTGGTGGATAAATATCTAAATGAGTCAATGACTTCTGATTTCAAGAAAAGTGGTAAGAACTATCCTTTAAGGGTGTTGGGAGGTTCCACCCAGGATGGGAGATGCATACTGAAAGTAGACTATAGACCAAACATCATTGCCACTCAATGCCTCTTTTGCAAACCACAACACCCAAAAGGAGAGAGAGAACAAAAGGGAATGCCCTGCCCACAGAGGCAGGGTGGGATGGGAGGAAGGGGGGGTGGGAGGGATACTGGGATCATTTGTGGTAGAGTATAGGCACTGGTGAAGGGATGAGTATTCGATCATTGTATAACTGAAACCCAAGCACAAAAAAAGTCCACAACTGTACCTCATGGTGTTTCACTAATAAAAATTTAAAAAAAAAAATAAAAGAACTATCCTTTAATTAGGAGTGAACAAAGGAAAGTGAATAATCTCACATGCCTATGTATTTAAACCAGTGTTGATACAGCATGTCAAGTTAGTTCCCTTTAGAAAATCTGATTATTAAATTTCACAATTAATGATACTTTTCTTACCCCCCTGTTAAAATTCTTATAAAGCCCAAGAAGTCCTTGATTATGCTTTATTTTATTTTAAAATTTTTTAAAAACTGAATTACCAAGAGATGCAGTTTCAAAGCTGTTCATGATCCGGTTTTAGTCATGCAATGTTTCAATGCCCATCCCTCCACCAGTGTACATTTCCCACCACCAATGTCTCCAGTATCTCTCCCTTCCACTCCCCTTCCCCATCTCCTGTCTCTAGGGCATGTACTTTTCTTCTCTCTCTCTCTCTCTCTCTCTCTCTCTCTCTCTCTCTCTCTTTCTCTCTCTCTCTCCCCCCCCCCGCCCCCCACCCCCATTTTGGGCATTATGGTCTGCAATACAGATACTGAGAGGCATCATGTTTGGTCCCTTGCCCACTTCAGTAAGCATCTCCCATCCAGAGGGATCCCTTCCAACATTATTGCCATAGTGGTCCCTTGTCAATCCCAACTGCCCTCACCCCCAACACTTGAGGCAGGCTTCCAACTGTGGACCAATCCTTCTGGCCCTGCAAGAAGTCCTTGAAGGAAAATTTTGTAGCTGACAAGCTCTGAAAACTATTTTTGTCCTTATCTACATAACACAAAAAAGTGACTATCAATAAATAACACTTTTATGGCACACTAAATTTCAGAAAGTGACTGAGTCTCTTTCAGACATGCCAAGTATTGAAATTTGTGGTCCATGAGGCTCATCCCTTTCTTTTTATAAATAAAACAACTAGTCACACCACGTCGTGATAGCACAGTAGGTAGGGCATTTGCCTTGCATGCGGCCGACCCAGGTTTGATTCCTCCATCCCTCTCGGAGAGCCTGGTAAACTACTGAGAGCATCCCGCCCACACAGCAAAGCCTGGCAAGCTCCCCTTGGCATATTCGACATGCCAGAAACAGTAACAACAAGTCTCACAGTGGAAACATTACTAGAGCCCACTCGAGCAAATCGATGAAAAACGGAATGACAGTGCTACAGTGCTACAGTCACACTATAAGAACACATTATGTCAGTTTAAAAAGTATAGTTTCCACATGGCATAATTCCTGTGGTTTATAAATGGTTTGTGTACATTTACCCGTGAAATACGTGATGTGAGGGCCAGGGAGATAGCTCAAAGAGAGGGAATACTTGATTTTTATTGAATCCTGTTTTCAATTACTGCACTGCTGGTCTCCTGAGCACTGTTGAACAATGGGCCAGGAAAAGAAAGAAAGAAAGAAAGAAAGAAAGAAAGAAAGAAAGAAAGAAAGAAAGAAAGCAAGCATGCAGGCAGGAAGGAAGGAGGGAGAGAGGAAGGAAGGAAAAAAGGAAGAATGAAGGAAGGTGGGAGGGAGGAAAGGTATACAATGGTGTGCTTAATAAAGAACACGTATTATGTGCTAAATATTATCCTAAGTACCTTAATATGTAGATTCACTTATACCTCAACATAGCACAGTGCATCGGGCAGTTCAGTGCCTCTTTTCAGAAGGGGGAAACAGAGGCAGAGAGGTTAGTAACTTGCCTAATGAATGACAGTAAATGGTGTTAAGTAAGTAGTAGGTGGCAGTGTTGGGTTTGAACTGAAGCAGCCTGGGGCTCCCACTCCTGTCTGTGCACCCGTTACCTTATAGAGCACCTACAGTAAATTTACTTTTCACAATTCTTTTGTCTAAAAGGTGATAATTCAAAAGCAGTATCATATGTTTATACTATAAAATAAGAAATAGATAAAAATATCTTTGTAATTCTTTAGGTAACTAAAAAGACAAGATAATAATATTGCTCATTTCTGGGAGGATTTGATCAAACTATATATACCTGTTGTTATCATTGGCTCTTTCTTATACCCATGATAGTGCTACATTAGCTTCCGGGGTTTTTTTCAAGCTGTGCTTTAAAAAATTATCATCATTATAGTTTAAAACTAGAAACACCAAGGCCTGGGATGTAGGTCAGTGGTAGAGTCATTTGCTTTGCCTGTGTGAGGCCTTGGGTTCAGTATCCAATCCCTACCAATGCAAAAAATTAAAATAAAATTTTGCACATATCAAAATACCAGTTACACATAGCATGTGGCAGTTTTGACCTTTCTGATGACATGAACAAAGGAGATTGATCAATTTTACATAATTACATAAGATCAAGTAATGACCTTTCCTTTTGTTTGTGGTGCATTTAATTAATGTAGTTTTTCTATTACAGTTCTTCCATGTATAGTCTCATTTGATCTCATTTGATTGGAGATTTCAAAGGAGTCTGTATGGTAGAAAGGAGTCTGTGATGGAAACTAGACTTGTCTGAGAGAATCTGGTCCGATTACGAGATTGTGACTTCATATGAAAAAGAGGAAATTGACATATTCAAGGCAAATACACCACAGTGTACTGTTTGCCTTTGTGTCTTTCATTACTTTTTTCCCTTTGCTCGACTGGCAGCCCATGTGACTAAACAAACAGGGATGATGACGTGCAGGGAATACTGTCCACCTTCCCTGGCCAGTAACCCCGCTGACAAGGCTGGACTTGATTTCAGTCAGTCACTCCCTTTCTCCACTCTTCCACCCACTGCTCCTGCAAGGTATTCCTTTCCGCCTTCGAGAATTGGCAAGAATATCGGACCTGATCAGCCTCACTCTGGCATGTACAACTGATAACAATTTTGAGTGAATTTTGAGTGAATCAACAGTACTTTGTTATCTTTTGCAATAACAAAATTTGTTTTTAAAGTTACAAGTGTTTGAAGGAAGGCGTGAAAAGAATACGTAGAACATAGAACATAGTGTATTCATCATAAATTTTGTCAACAGGATGCCAAACCTGTGAAAATTTTCATAGATGTTTGACTAACAAAGCCTCTTATTCCATCTATTTTCTTTCCTCCATAATCAGACATCCTGTCAAACTGGTAGCAATGAGCTTGCCAAAGACAGTATAGTTCTCTTATAACTCCACAAAATTATAGTTCTTTTTCACTAAGAGCTTGCAAACACTTGCTTACAGTCTCAAGATTAGAAGATGATAATGAGGTACATTTAAAGACAACTATAATAAACAAGAGAAATTAAAATTACAAGAGAGTCCAAAGGAAATCATATCCAATTAAGGAGAAAATGGAAAGTTTTCCTATGAAAAAGATGCTTTTGGGTGCCTGTGACCTGTTATGCAGGGAGAATTTCACCATACAGGAATAGATATGTGCATTGTAGGTAAAGGGGAGATGTGTTTACGAGAAGTGGGGAAGTCTATGGATTGTTAAAGTGACTTATTACAGAGCAGTTGTCCCAGTGTTTAAGCTGTGCCCATACTTCCGAAATGCCATGTTTTACTTCATCTAGCCTCCTTCTAGAAAGGACTCCATGCCTTGCACATTTCGAGCTCTCCTTACCTTAATCTACCCCTCTCTTTACAATTCTAGCATCTTGGGGCTGGAAAGACAGTACCGGGATTGAATATTTGTCTTGCATGCCATGAATTCACGTTTGGTCCCTGGCACCACATATCGTCCCCTGAATACCACCAGGAATGGATCACTGAGTGCAGAGTCAGGAGTAAGCCCTAAGTATCACCAGGTGTGGCCCAAAATAATACTGCTACTAATAAATAAAATCCTCATATGTTGGGCCTCAAAAGACTGGAGTTTAAGGTTTACATGCAGGAGCCCTGGGTCTGGTCCCTAACTAACATATGACCTTGAGCTCTGTGACCCCTAAGTAGTCCACAGCATTTCTAGGTGTGATTCAAAGATAGGAACACGCCCCCCCCCAACATTTTAAGACTAGAAATTTTCATAGAATCCTAACATTTTAAGACTAGAAAGCAAGACAAAGAAATGCTTGAGGCAATTAACCATTGGACCTCCTGTATTATTTCTCCCCAAGGTCCCTAAATGATATGACATCTTCCTTTTGTATTTATGGAGTGATAGCACAACAGGTAAGGCGTTTGCCTTGCACGTGGCTGACCCAGGCGACCCAGGTTCGATTCCTCCGCCCCTCTTGGAGAGCTCGGGAAGCTACGAGAGTATTTCACCAACCAGACAAAGCCTGGCAAGCTACCCGTGACATATTCAATATGCCAAACACAGTAACAAGTGTCACAATAGAGACGTTACTGGTGCCCGCTCGAGCAAATTGATGAACAATGGGAGGACAGTGACAGTGACAGTCTAGTCACCAAAATGCATAAAACTATGATAAGACTAACTTTACTCGGTACCCTGAGGTAGCTGCCTTTGCTTCCAAATAAAGGTCACTCCTGCTTTTAGCTCACCCATAGTTTCCAAGAGAGCAGTCAAAAGATCAGAAGAAGCTAGGTTTCCTGCTCCTAAGAGGAAAACACTTGTTCAGTGTGAGTTCCCATAAAATTGGTTGCAAGTCTGGATTTGTTATTAGTCCATTACTCAGAATAAATTGATCAAGGGCTGGAGCGATAGTACAGCGGTAGAGCGTTTGCCTTGCACGCAGCCAACATGGCCGACCCGAGTTCAATTCCTTCGCCCCTCTCGGAGAGCCCGGCAAGCTACCGAGAGTATCTCGCCCGCACGGCAGAGCCTGGCAAGCTCCCCATGACGTATTCGATATGCCAGACACAGTAACAACAAAGTCTCCAATGGAGACGTTACTGGGCCCGCTCGAGCAAATCGATGATCAACGGGAGGACAGTGACAATGACAGTGACAGAAGTTGATTGAAGGATACAGAGCAACTCATTTCTTCTTCCTTGTGCATTACTAGGAACTTTGGGATTCTGTAAAACACAGATTTCTGGCTCCACAGGTTTGGTATTTGACCTGAGGTTTTGCATTTCTCACAAGCTTCTGGAAAATGCCAAAAAGCATGACTGGTAATCCATGGAACACACAGTATACAATGACAGTATACAATGCAACATGGGAGAAAATATTAGAGAATTTCTAAAGTTTTCGAACCATTTCTGTTAGATTCAGTGGACGATGAAGATACTTCTATATGTCAGCCAGTGTAGATGCAAAGCTGGCTAGTGAATGGAAATGATCCCTCAAACACTTTAGTCTAGCGGAGAGAAAGGAAATACATGCAGATTTCAAAAGTCATGTGGCACTAGAGAGACAGTACAGGGGCTAAGGTGCTTGTCTTACATAAAGCTGACCCTGCTTTGATCCCTAGAACTGCATATGGTCCCCCAAGCACCACCAAGAGTTACCCCGGGCTCAGAAGTAGAAGTTAACTCTGAGCACTGCCAGTTATGTGCCACCCCAAAAGAAATAAAAATTGAATTAAAATTACATGGTAAGTGTTGGTGCTTCCGGGAGAAGACTTGTTTAGTCCAAGGTTATCCAGTAATACCCATGCTCAGGGAGGAGGACCCATTAAGGAAAGTTTAAGAGGATAATAAGTAATTCAAGCGGTAGAATGAAGAAGAGGCTGACGGGCCTGTTTGCTGAGATGCCTTGGGATGCCCAGCAGAGAAGATGGGCTCTGAGTGTACAGTAGTTACCTCCAGGACCAAATCCCGTCACCTTACAAATAAGGAAGCTGAGGGCCTGTAAGGAAAAGAACTTGATCTGAGACACCTAACTCTTAGCAACAGACTTAAATTTAGTGGCGTCAGACTTAGTGTTTTTAAGAAAATAACTAAAACTTGGATGGATGTGGCTCCTGATGGATCACTTTCTCCACAGGAGTGACACCCCAGGCCGGACCTGTCTACCCTATAATCCCCTTCACTTTCCAAACCACATGTGTGTTCCACATATGGTAGTGGTTCCACTAACGTTTAAATTTTTATCCCCGAATTAAGCCTCCAACAAGTATCTGTTATTCCAATTTTTTTATATAGAAGAGGTACTTGAGAACCCACACACATCCCCGTATACACAAATAAAGCAAAACCAGGGACCAGAGTGATAGTACAGTAGTAAGGCACTTGCCTTGCATGCAGCTGACCCAGGTTCAATTGCTAGCATTCCCTATGTCGCCCATTACTTTCAGGAGTAATTGCTGAATGCAGGTAGGAGGAACTCCTGAACATCACCAGGTGTGGCCAAAATACAAAAAGAAGAAGAAGGAAAAAGAAAACAAAGCAACAGTCCAATTAAATGGCAGATACTATGAGGTTTCATTATATAAAATGACATCAATGACTGACATCAACAGATGAAAAGGGATGTTTACATATAACACACCCTTTTTGTTCCGCACATAGTAGTGGTGATTCCACTGACATTTAAAATTTTTATCCCCAAATTGACCCCAACAAGTAATTGTTATTCCAATTTCTATAGAAGAGGCCCTTGAAACTCTAGCGGCCAAGGCCTCTGTGGTAGACACATGGCTGAGTAATTGCAGGGTTCCTGGGAAGGATGGGTTAGTGGGAGTTTCAGTCACAGGCCATTATCACTGGCAAGAGGCTTTTCTGGCAAGCAAAGTTACTCCATTATACAAGACTCAGGGAACATTAATAACACATGTCTGTCTTGTAATTAGACAGAGATCCGGAAAGGAAGACGAATCCCTTCAGAAATGAATTTGTCGACTTATTGGCTCTGTTTCCTGTGTTGAGTCAGTCCATGGTTGGATTTTACTGATCTCATGTCTTGCAAATTCAGTTTGAGGCGGACAGACGGGCTTTCATCATCACTCTGAACTCCTTTGGCACGGAGCTGAGCAAAGACGAGCGGGAGACCCTCTACCCGACCTGTGGCAAACTCTATCCAGAGGGGCTGCGCCTACTGGCCCAAGCAGAAGACTTCGAACAGATGAAGAGAGTCGCAGAACATTATGCAGTATGTGATTCTCCCGGGACCCTACGTGTCTCAAATTATTTCATCAAGACAGCTTCACAAGTCTGCACATCAAATTTGCACTTCTTATCTTAAGCAGTTAGTAATGTTTGTCAGGGAGAAACCAGCATTTCTTGCTGCAACTACTTCTCCCCAAAGAAATACTCTAAAGTTCTAACCTGAGCTAGTGCTCACTAGGGTTCCTGCTAAGCATGTGCTTAAATTTTAGATTTAAATCTCCACGGAGTGGTCATTTGAGTACTCCTTTTTGAAGTGCTTGATAAAGCCACTTCTCCAAGAGACCGGTGCAGTGTTCTGGAAATATGAGCTCATGTCAAAGTTATGCAAAATGGCCTGACCCAATAGTCCTTTCAAGTGCCCTTGTGTAAACAGGGTTAGGTACAGCCTGTCTATTTGAAATGCAGAGGAGACTATGGATATATTGGTTTATCTCATTACCTTTGTTCAGTGGCCAGAACTAGGGAACGAAAGAACTAATTTTTTTTATGTACATTTTTTTAAAAATTTTATTTGTGAAACACCATGAGGTACAGTTGTAGACTTACAAATTTTTGTGCTTGGGTTTCGATTATACAATGATCAAATACCCATTCCTCCACCAATGCCCATTTTCCACCACCATGGATCCCAGTATCCCTTCACCTTCATCCCCCCATCCCACCCTGCCTCTGTGTCAGGGCATTCCCTTTTAGGAGAACTACTTTTATTTCTCTGCTTATTCTAACACCAAGTTTACTTTTGGAAGAAACTGAAGCATTTTGGTTTAAGGTTCTAAACCCTGATTCAATTCCTTCTAACATGTAGACAGCTACTTACAGGTAACCCAGGTAACTATTCCAGATCTAGAATGACGTATCTCTTGCTATTCTCTAAGAAGTTCTGATGCCCCACAGGAAAAGGAATAGTTGACAAACTTTACATAAACCTTTGTAATACTTTGTATTGTCATAGTCAAAGGCTCTTTTACATAATACTAAAATTTGAGCATTTTCCTATATTTTGCTCCTTCCACACTCAAAGTTTCATTTGTATCAGTTCTGGTCTCACAAAACTCTTGAACCCAACACTGGTCAACCCACATTTATTCACCTTGGACCTGCTAGGACCTAAGAACTGCAAGTGACTCCAAAACAGTAGGCCTTGAGGGTAGAGCTCCTTTTGCCTCTTGCATGGTAGGTCTAAATAAGTCAATCAGCTATAATTTGATTCATCTTCTCCTGGCTTTGTTTTTAAGGTTTACAAGCCTTTGTTTGAGGCTGTGGGTGATGGCAACGGGGGAAAGACGCTGGAGGATGTGTTTTATGAACGTGAGGTATGCTATAAATAAGAATATTGTTAGCTTGTATGCTCCTTTTCTTGACTATAGGTCTTAAATACTTTCTTCCTCTGGTTTCTTTTTACAGTTGATCAAGCCTGTTGATTAGGCATATTCATAATTTGACAGCCAATGGATATTATGAGTGAATATTTTTGTCCTATGATTCATATGTGATAACTTCTTATAGAATTGTGCAATCAAGACTGATACGAGCATAGTGAAACTCTGGAGGGAATTAGCAAGAGAAAGAGAAGAGTACATTTGAATGATTATACACATACACACACTGTCGCATGTGTGCGCATGCGTGCGCGCGCACACACACACACACACACACACACACACACACACACACACCACAGCCTCGTAATAGGTACATCTCACTTTTGAGCCATCCCTTCTTCAAAAAGGATTATGCTGATTGATAGTAAGACTCACACTATTAGGAATTATTTTATGATAATTCATCCAGAGAATCTAGATTACTTTGATGCCCTGATGCCCTGAAGAGGGAATGGCTTACTTAATTAATTTACAGTTAATTTCCATCCTACTGAACAATTCAAACAAAGGATCTTACAAATTTTCCAATGACTCCATTAATTTTCCTAAAACCACTTTCATTTCAGTCTCACTGGCATAGACTGAGAATCTGAAAATTCAGTCAAACCTTAGGGTTAAACTGACTTCGGAAAGAATTATGAAAGTTTTCCCTATAAGGCCTATTTTTTTTCTCAGCTAGGTGGGAGCACATTCAGGACCAGGGGGTGAACCCAGGAGTCCCGCATGCAAAATACGTGCTCCAATTCTTTGAGCTTTCTCCCTGGCTCAAGGCATACTCTTGACATAATTGCTTTCTACAACTTGTCATAGAAGTTTAAAGAAAATGAATGATCTCATATATTAGGGATGTTTTACAATTTGACACCTCTACGCAGAGGTGCCCACTGTAAGGAGGCTGTTGAGGATTCTGCCCCTGCCAGGGAAAGTATCCATCCCTGATGGGGCCTTCTGCACCTAAGTACTTTGCTTGAGATTTTCAGAACTTCATAAAGATTTCAGTTACCCTCCTCCTTGTCTTGAAAATGGAAAGAATCAAGGAATCATTACATTTTAACCTTCACTCCAGTTTTGAAATCTCTGTGACATTTTCTCTAATGGATCTGCCTTCTGTAAAAGAAGCTAAAGTGGTTTCTCTAAGTGTAAATGCCCGAGGGCTGGTGACACTGCCCCAGAAGGGAATTAGGGTCAAACCCCCCTTTTAAAAACCTAAAGCTCATGGCCAAGAAAAAATACTTTATCTAAATGTCACAAGTCTCTTAGCCAGAAATCAGATCAATGTTGATGAATATTACTACACACACACACACACACACACACACACACACACACACACACACAGCTAAACACACCGAAGTTCTCCTATCAATCTTAGAGCTAGCAGTGCTTTCTAAATGAGACTTTTCTTTGTTTATCTGCAGAGTGAACTTGTCCCTTTAGCTTGCTGAATTACTCTTCCCTCTGACTTAATTTGCCTGTTTAACTGCAGACACAAGAGCAAGCCTTAATAGTACCTTAATATTATTTTATTTCTAATTTATCAATAATTAATAATTTTATTAATCACATAAGCTGACAGTCCTCATTTTATTTCTTTTCTTCAGGTACAGATGAACGTGCTGGCTTTCAACAGGCAATTCCACTATGGTGTGTTTTACGCCTATACCAAGCTGAAGGAACAAGAAATGAGAAACGTCGTATGGATAGCAGAGTGCATTTCCCAAAGACATCGAGCTAAAATTAATAGTTACATTCCAATCTTATAGCCCAATGGACGGGGACATCAGATGCAGAAAATCATAAATCTTAAGAGGAAGTTGTTAGGAAAATAATAGGAATAGTGTCGATATTATTTAAGTTTCAAAAAAAAAAAAGTAAGCCATACTGCATGCATTCAATTGTGCAGATCTGCTGGAATTACAGTAAACCAATCCTGAGACAGCACATTTATTACTTTTTCTGCTCCTTCTTTACTCATTTCTTTCCTTTTTTCTTCCTTCCTTCTTCCTCCTTTTTGTCCTTTCCTTCCTTCAGTTTTTCCCCCTCCTTCCTTAGCTTCCTTTCTTCCATCATTCTTTTTTTTTTTTAATAGTTTATTTCTTTATTGAATCACTGTGGGAAAAGTTACAGAGCTTTCGGGTTTAGGTCTCAGTCATGTAAGTATCAAACACATTTCCCTTTACCAATACTTATTTTTAACCGTGAACCCCAATAGAACCCCACCTCCCACCCCTCCCAATTCCTGTGTGGCAGATGAGTTCTAGTTAATACTCTATCTACTTTGACTAGATACATTGTTTTGATAGAAGATGCACAATTATTGTTTAGAGTTTATGACCCCCCCCCCCATCAGATATGCTGAAACAGCGTTGTGAAATGATTTGCTTTCTACAGCTTGGTTTAAGAATAAAATGATGTCACGCGGCCGCTATTGCGGCCGCGCGGTTTTAGATTTCTGCTGTTTTACTTATTAACCCTGGAAGTATTTCTATTAAAAGTTAGATAGTTAAGAGATTGGTTTCTGTGCTCTGGAGTCATGGCCGTGCCAGAGAGCCGCTCGTGGGGGGCAGCTGGCGACCTCGGTCGGGCGTGAAGGACGGCCCAGAATGCCCCCCCTTCCCATGAGGCCCCTGCCGCCCCCCGCCCCCGGCTCAAACCTGCTGTCCACAAGGCTCCTGTGCGGCCGCCATCTTTCTTTGCAGAGAGGAGCGGGCGAGCGGGACAACACCCTTTCCCCTCCGGGCAGGCATGGTGGCGCGGTTTAACACATAGTCCATTTTCTTCCATCATTCTTTCCTTCCTTCCTTCCTTCCAGCAATCTTAAATTTTGTTTGCATACTTAAGTCTCAACCTTCACTGGGCCTTCATTACCATTAAATAACTCTGTAATGCTTCTCATTCTTGTCTGATTGTGTTAAAAATTACATCTACTAAAAATGCTTTACTCTTGCTTTTCCATGCTTCTACACACAAATATTGAGGACTTGGGGCTGGAATGATAATACAGGTGGGTGGGCATTTGCCTTGCATGCACCTAAACCAAGTTGAATATCTGGCATTCCATAAGGTCCCCCATGCACTGCCAGAAGTAATTCCTGATACTACTGGGTATGACTCCACCCCAAAAAGAAAAAAAATGAGTACTTAGCATTTTCACTTTTCTGTTATCCTACATAAAACTCAGGGACATCTGAATAGAAAGAGGATACTTAAGGTATGAAAAGATAACACAGGGGGTAGTACACTTTCCTTATACAGAGCCAACCTAGGTTTGATCACTTGCACCCTATATGGCCACCCAAACCCCACCAGGACTGATTTCTTATTGAAAAGCCTGGGTTTAGCCCTGAGCACTGCCAGGTGTGACCCCCAAACAAAGTTTTATTGGCAATGCTACAAGTTTGGTTGGGTTATCATATCATATCATCTCATTCTACTTATCATATCTAACCTTATGATTTTTATATAACTAATAGGCTGGAGCAATAGTACAGCGGGTATGGTGTTTGCCTTGCACGTGGCTGACCCAAGTTTGATTCCTCCGCCCCTCTCGGAGAGCCTGGCAAGCTACCAAGAGTATCTCGCCCACACGGCAAAGCCTGGCAAGCTCCCCGTGACATATTCGATATGCCAAACACAGTAACAACAAGTCTCACAATGGAGACGTTACTGGTGCCCACTCAAGCAAATCCATGAACAACGGGACAACAGTGCTACATTACTATCTTCCTGCATGGGCTGGAGAACAGCTTCAAAAGAGGGAGTTGGGGGTCTGGTCTCCCACCCTGCAGAAACCAAGTGACATAGCAGCTTATATATACTCCAGCATCCCCCCCCCCCCGCCCCCCGCCCAAGAAACCTGTGTATATTCATGAGAGAGAATGGTGAGCACGCACAGCTGGGGAAATGAGAGTGAGCTCACATCAGTCATGTGTTCACAGAATGGCAGAGCCCCTGGGGAGGTGCTCTTTAGCGTGGTGAGGAAGAACAAGGAGACTAGAAGTGGAGGACTCTACTGCATCTGTGCAGCTTGGGACCCAGAGCCCTTAACGGTGCCTAAGTGTTATTAAGGTTCCTTTGAGGCGCACTCAGAGTTAACAGGATGGCAATGGGGCAGCTGCCCTCAGAGACAGGCTGCCATATCCTCCAAACTACACGCCTCAGACCAGTCTTTAGTTTCTCCAAACCCCAGAATCCTTCTAAATCGTCTCAAGGGAGAGAAGGTGAAAGTTGCAAAAAGCTTTGATATTTATCTCGTTTCATAAGACTCTGTTACGTGTGTTGGATGCATCCATCATGGAGCAGATTGCTGAGAAGTATTATTTCCCTCTTAATACTCTTTGATCCGGGGGGCTTGAGAAAGTTAGAGAATTCCCATCCATAGTCTCTTGATGCACTGTCACTGTCCTCCTGTTGTTCATCGGTTTGCTCAAGCGGGCCCAGTAACGTCTCCATCGTGAGCCTTGTTGTTACTGTGTTTGGCATATCGAATACCTCACGGGTAGCTTACCAGACTTTGCCGTGTGGGCGAGATACTCTCGGTAGCTTGCTGGGCTCTCTGAGAGGGGTGGAGGAATCCATAACCGTAGCCATCTACTGAAATGCCTTAGGCTGAATTGCCATCGCTTTATACGAGTTTCCCACACCAATAATACTTCCTGCCTGGGAGGAAATCTCTTGAGTTCAGCCTCTGCAGATTCTTGGTCAGAGCCTGGCAAGCTCCCCGTGGCGTATTCGATATGCCAAACATAGTAACAAGTCTCACAATGTTACTGGGCCCGCTCGAGCAAATAGATGAACTACAGGAGGACAGTGACAGTCACAGCTACATTAAATCACAGGGAGGGTACGTGTGAGGGACACAGCCGATCAGGACTCTCCCCTGCTAACTTTCCCCAGACAACCCTCCACGTCAACAGGAAAGAGAAAGTGTGCTTGCTTTCCTCCAGGTGACAGTGGACATTATTTTGATTAACAAAGATAATATTTATATTGAATCACAACTTTAAATAAAAGAGCTAGAACAGAAGATAAGGCGCTTGCCAAGCCTGGTTTAATTCCTGGCACCGCATATGGTTCCGTGAGCCCTACTAAGAGTGATCCTTGGCCAAGAATAAGCCTGGCCCCGCCCCCACCCAAAAACAAAATAATAAAATAACTGAGGAAATTAGGGGGCCTGGGAGACAGCTTAGCACCTATGTACTTGCTTTCCATGTGGAACGTTCAGGTTCTACCCCCCCTCCAGCACCACTAGTAGCACCCCCAGAGGTAGGGTCCAGGAATAGATCCTGAGCATCCCAGGTGGGGCCCCAGAACATAAGAATGATGATAATTCTGTGTTTCACAATCATAATCATCCTGTTGTTAGTCGATGGCTTCGAGCAGGCACCAGTAACATCTCCTTTTTCCCAGCCCTGAGATTTTAAAAGAGCCATATTCAATGTTCTTTCAGGGTTAGGAGAATGAGACCCATCATTGTTACTGGTATTTGGCATATTGAGTACGACACAGGAAGTTTGCCGTGAGGGCAGGATACTTTTGGTAGCCTGCCAGTTTCTCCAAAAGAAAAATGAGACAGTAAGATGTCGCAAGGCCACGGATGCGGCCGTGCACTTCCAGCAGCTGGGTTTTATACGTTTAATGGGTTTTCTGTGTTTATTGTTTTTAAATATTAAAGACATATACATCTAAAAATTTTTCTTGTGAGAGTATTTAAAGAACACATGCATATTAGGAACGAGGCACAGACCACAGGGTATATCAATTCACAAAAAAATAATTCAATCTTTATTTGCAGATTTTGTTTTGTTGGGGCTGGAGCAATAGCACAGCGGGTAGGGCATTTGCCTTGCAAGTGGCCAACCCGGATTCAATTCCCAGCATCCCACATGGTCCCCCAAGCACTGCCAGAAGTAATTCCTGAGTGCATGAGTCAATTGTAGCCCCTGTGTTTTGCTGGACGTGATCCAAAAATACGGTCCGGTCCGGTCCGGTCCTCCTGTTGTTCATCGATTTGCTTGAACGGGCCCAGTAACGTCTCCATCGTGAAACTTGTTACTGTGTTTGGCATATTTAATAAAAGCAGAAAGAAAAAAAAAGAGAGAAAAGATTTTGTTTTGATTTGGAATCACTCCTGGAGGGGCTCAGGGAACACTGTAGTACTAGGAAATGAACCTGGGTCAGCTGTGTACAAGGCAAGTGCTCTACCCACTGTACCACCTCTCTGGCCCTTTGGAGACTATTTCAGTAATGGACTGTTTGGTGGTAGAGATTTTTTTTTTGCTTTTTGAGTGACACCCAGCCGATGCTCAGGGGTTACCTCTGGCTCTGCACTTAGGAATCACTCCTGGCGGTGCTTGGGGGACCATATGGGATGCTGGGAATCGAACCCGGGTCTGCTGCATGCAAGGCAAACGCCCTACCCGCTATACTATTGCTCCAGCCCCGGTAGATATTTTTAAGTACAAGGACAAATAGTGGCTCTCAGAGTCAGAGAAAGCCAAAGTGCTGTGCTCTCACTTGTTCAGGAGGCCTGACTCTCAGCTAGGTCCTGAGGTGGAGTGTCCCAGTCTCGGGGCTGGAGGGTGGGTGGGGGGGTCTCCAGGTGAGATCATTCCCTCAGTTCAGTGCCAGGAGTTAACTCCAGGGGTGACCCTAGGACACGTTCCCTGCTTTGTAACTGGCCTTCGGGAACACCAGAATTTCATGTTTTAGCCTGTGTCTCTACAGTAAAGGATTTTCAGCGTTTTAGCTTTTTAAAAGTCCACACAAATTGCAATGTCTTATTTCCCTTATTGGCTTTTTAAGTTTTTAGTCTTTGATTTACAATATTGCTGATGACAGGGTTAGCTACGTAAAACATTCTGCCAGTGTCCACTTCCTCCAACAAGATTCCTCCAGAATCTTCCTCTTGTCATCTTCCTCACTGCCCTTTCCCCAGCAAAGTTCTGGTGACCTGCAGACATGTTGCTGTGGGTCATTTATTATTCCCGGACTGTGTTACTGTGCATCTTTATATTGTACAGTCGAGAGAGATCTTAAAGCCTGGCAGCAAAACTGCCAACGAGAGAGGGATTTTAGAGGAAAGTTTCAAGTTAATTCTCTGACGAACCCTTTACACCCACCTGCCAGTGATAAACTGGTGGCTAATCCCTCCTCCAGGACCCTCTGAGAAGTTGCTGCTGCTTTTTCCTTGCTATAAACAATGACTCCCCCACCACCCCCAGATAAGTGTCATTAGAATGTGAACACAGAAGAGAGGAACTTCCCTGCAACCCCAAGAGAAAAACAGAATGTGCCCCTCTAAGAGATGAGAACACACACCCAGTAATTTCAAGATGTCTTGAACTTTCACGTTTTATAGTGGCTGAGTAGAATTTTATTTCCCGTTCCTCAGGAAACTAGCCTGCTGTTGAGATCATAGTCCTGAGTTTTATGCCCTGTGCCAGGTGGTGTCCTGAGCACTGCGGGGTGTGACTTCTAATTAATAAACAAAACTTGAAGGATTATCTCATTTATCTGTTGTAGAGGAAGGAAGCAAGGGGACAACTATATCAAGTGATGACAAATTCAGATTAATAAGCAGAGGAGGTATCAAGAGATAACGCAGGGACAGAGGCTGGCCATGATGGTATTCAGTAACTTTGTACATCAATACATAAACGTTAATGCTATCTCACCAAATATGCCCAATATCATATTTATATATTACCAGGGAAATGCAAATTAAAGCACCAGGCAGGTATTGCTACACCTCTACTAGATTTTCAAACCCCAGAACACTGATACTCCTAAATTCTGGAGAATTCTTGTGTGGAGCAAAAAGAATTCTTATTTGTTGATGTCAGAAATGCAAAACCATGCAGCAGCTTCGGAAAGTGGGCAGCTTCTTTTGGTCAGGAGAGAGGATGGGGTTGAGTCACCCCCGCAGTGCTCAAGGTTTATTTCTGACTCTGAGTTCAGGGATTTCTCCTGGCAATGATTAAGGTGGGGTGGTCTGTGTGCAAGGCAAATACTTTAATCCTTGTACTATTTCTCTCACCCCAGTTTCTTATAATTTTACCACACAATCCAAAAATTGACCACTCGGTATTTTCCCAATTATCCTCTTTGGTATTTTCCCAAAGGATTTCCCAAACTTGTGTCTACACAAAATCTGAAGTTTGTAGGAGCTTTACTCAGAATTGCCAAAATTTATAAGTATCCAAGATGTTCTTTAATAGTTGAATGTATAAATTGTGACACATCCAAACTGAGGTGAAATGAGTTTGAAGTGTGAAAAGACAATGAGGCACCCTAAATGCATATTACTATACATATATACGTGTGTATATACAGATGCCTATATACCGAGAAGTTGCAATACCGTCTGATTTCAATCATAGAAATATTCTTAGAAAATGCTGACAGATAGAGGCAATATACAAAGTAGTCGTTACCATTGAATTGATAAACAAAGCTTAGAGTATTCAGATGTCTGTAAAATTTTTATGTGTGATATTATAATAATGGATATGTTATTATTATGTTGTCACTGACACTGTCCTCCCATTGTTTATCGATTTTCTCTAGTGGGCCCAGTAAAATTGTGAGACTTGTTACTGTGTTTGGCATATCGAATACGTCACAGGGAGCTTGCCAGGCTTTGCTGTGCCAGTGAGATACTCTTGGTAGCTTGCTAGGTAGCGAGAGGGGCAGAGGAATCAAACTTGGGTTGGCCGTGTTGGCTACGTGCAAGGCAAACACCCTACCCACTGTGCTATTGCTCCAGCCCATTATTATGTTATTATATGTTATTTGTCCTAACCCATATAGTGTTTGGACTCTTATGATCAACTCTATGGAGACACTAAGATAGTTTGGATGATTATGATGTGCCAGTATAGAAAGTTTCCTTTAGTATATAAATGCCTTACTTCCATGAGTTATGTTGATAGAGCCGGAGGCTATAATGTTTGAGAAATCTCTGTTCCCTCCTCTCAATTCTGTTATAAACAGAGAAGTACTTTAAAAAAAATTAAGTCTGAAAAATATAAACCGAGACCAGCAAATATTTCTTGAAGTCAACCTTCAGAATTCAGTGATCAAGTGGGAAAAATTTATTCTTAACGCTTCATTTTTGGAGAAATGGAAGAAAAATGTGCTTTCCCATTTCCCTCGTGGAAGCTAGAAATGAATCATTTCTATCTTCTTATTCATCTTTTACCGCTCAAGGCCAGATAAAGCAGGTTGAGTGGAATGGAGTGGGCTGAATAGATGCATGGCCACCTTAGTGAGTATTATAAATATGGAATTCGAGTCAGTTTATTTCCTAGAAGGAAACATCTATCTTTATGTTCTGGGAGTAGTCTGTGCTCTTCTACTTTGATGAGACCATTTCAGACAGGACTGCCAAGAGAGTGCTTACATATAAATCAGAGCTGTTTATGTATAAATGCAGCAAACCTCTCCGGAGCCACATGGAAAGTGTGACTTTACTGAAGATGGGAATGGCTTTGAAATGTGAAAAGGGAGTTGCAAGGGGGAAAAGGATGTTTCTGTAAAAATAAAGCAGAAACCAGTCGTCAATTGAGAGGAAGTGAATTCTGTTTTGTTTTTTTTCTTCTCAAAATTAGCTCTGGGTTGAAGCCACCAGAATAGCCTACTTTGAGATAAAAATTTACCCATGGAAAAATAAATAAAAGCAAATGTCCTGTGAAAGTTAAGTGAGGAGAAGAACTCTTATATCGCAGGGTTTTTGTATGCTTGGAGGTTATTTTTTTTTCTTTTGTTTTTCCTTTTTCCACAGAATTAAACCCCTGACCTCCTCCATGTAAAACAGTGTTTTCCCACTGAACTGTAGCCCATTTCCAGAATTTGAATTTTGTCTGATTAGTATCTTAAACCTTTTTCCCCCCTAAGTTCTTGTATATTTCCTCTGGAGATTTTCCCACTAGACTGTGACTATTACGTGTACTAAATTTAATTAGGAATTATAAGACTCAGGCAGTAGAACAATGTTAAACATCCAAGGAATCCACCGCAATGGCTACTTAAGTGTTCTATAGATAGAAACCTTTGGGCTGGAGCGATAGCACAGTGGTAGGGCATTTGCCTTGCACGCAGCCAACATTGCTGACCCGAGTTCGATTCCTCTGCCCCTCGGAGAGCCCGGCAAGCTACCGAGAGTAACTAGCCCGCGCAGCAGAGCCTGGCAAGCTACCCGTGATGTATTCAATATGCCAAACACAGTAACAACAAAGTCTCCAATGGAGATGTTACTGGGCCCGCTTGAGCAAATTGAGGGCCTTTATTAAACTTGTGGAGGAGTTGGAGAGGCAGGGCAATAGATTAACAGATGGGGCATTTGTCTTGCATGCAGCAGACCCAGGTTCAATCCCCGGGCATTCGATATGGTTCCCAGAGCCCATAGGCACGTGATCCCTGACATAGAGCCAGTACTCTGCCAGGTGTGTCCGCCAAACAAAAACACAACAACAACAACAACAACAAAAAATCTTGTGAAAATGTTAATATTCCTGTTAGGCTGAGTTTTAAGGGTCAACTGATTCATTGCCAACTTTGGTAGTCAGGGTTCTAAACTCAGGGATCACTCCTGGTAGGCCCAGAAAAACCATATGGGGTTCCAGGGATCAAACCCCATTTAGCAGCAGTTGCAAGGCAGGCACTTTATCCACAGTCTTATCTCTCCGACCCTTGACATTGCCAACGTACGTAAGACCAAAGCTGGAGCTTAAGAAAAAGGGTTTGTAGCAATCGTTTAAAACAAAAGAAATGATGGGGACATTGCTGGTGGGAAATGAACACTGGTGAAGGGATAGGTGTTGAAACATTGTACAACTGAAACTCAACCACCAACACTGTGATTCAATAAAAACAAAAATTTAGAAAAAAAAGGTTTGAAATGTTTGTGTCCACATACTTCTTAAACAAGTGTTTCTTGAGCACCTAGCTTTGCCTCACATGACAGAGGAACAGAAACGTAGATTCCCAGGACCGGAGTCACTGCACAGCAGGTATGGCACTTGTCTTGCACATGGTCAACCGGTGTAGCATCCCCAGCATCCCACGTGGTTTCCGGAGCACCATCAGGAGTAATTCTTGATTACAGAGCCAGGAATAACTCCTGAGCATTGTTGGATGTGTACCCAACAACAACAAAAAAAAAAGGAGGGGAGGAAGGAGAGGGGAGGGGAAAGAAAGGATGGATTTTTCAGCCTCAGAATATCTATGGTCTCATCTCCCTTGACCCTATCAGTCTTCCCTAATTACCCAAAGAAACATTCTTTATGTGCACAATGAGGTGGAAATTTAGGAAAGCAATATTTTCACCAAGTAAGATAACAAATGAACCAGCATGGTTTCTCCAAAGAGGTATGAAGAAGGCTTACTTCTATATTTTATGGCACTCTTAATCTCTCTGTGCCTTGGGACACCTGATCAGCACAAATTGGCCTGCATCTGATTTCCAAGAGTATAGCATACTCCACATTCTCTGTGCTAGAACTCCTTTGCCTTATAGCAGAAGTTCAAACTTTAATAACCCCATAAATAAGTTGACATGCATTGTCTATTGATTTTTCAACAGTAACTGAGTCTTTAATAGTCTCTAATGATCATGAGTTTATCAACATCTTTCATACAGTATTCTTTTTTTGGGGGGCAGGGTCACACTCGATGATGCACAGGAGTTACTCCTGGTTCATGCACTCAGGAATTACTCCTGGCGGTGCTTGGAGGACAATATGGGTTGCTGGGAATCGAACCTAGGTTGACTGCGTGCAAGGCAAATGCCCTACCCGCTGTGCTATTGCTCCAGCCCCTCATACAGTATTTTTAATATTCATTTGTTTCCTTATTTAATGGGCTGGAACAATAGCACAGTGGGTAGGGTGTTTGCCTTGCATGCAGCTGACCTAGGTTCGATTCCTCCGCCCCTCTCGGAGAGCCTGACAAGCTACTGAGAGTATCTCGCTCACATGGCAAAGCCTGGCAAGCTACCTGTGATGTATTCAATATGCCAAAAACAGTAACAAGTCTCACAATTTGTTGTGAGATGTTACTGGTGCCCACTCGTGCAAATCGATGAACAACAGGAGGACAGTGCAGTGCAGTGCAGTTCCTTATTTAATATTGCTATCTTAGAAATGTGTCTTTAACCACTGTTGTATCTGTCCTAAAAAGATAAATAAATAAGATATATATCTTAAATCAGATGCTGAAATATAACATAAAATGGGCACTTGGAATAGTATGGACACATTCCCCAAATAGGGAAACTATGATCAGAAATGCTAAGAGAAATCAAAACTTTGTTTCTCACTGGAGAGTAGTACAGGATGCAGGCCTTGCATGTGATGGTCAAAATTCCCAGCACCACTTACAGTCCTCCAAGCACTGCCAGGGTTAATTCCTGAGCAGAGTCCCCAAGGATATTCAACACTCCAACCCCACGAAAAACAGAAACAGAACTATATCTCAGTGTCCTAAATTTTTTTAATTAAAAAGTATAAATTGCTTAACATGATACTTTCCATGGAGTACCACTTGTATGTAAATTTCATAACTTCATCTTTTCTAACAGCTACATAGTACTCCATTGTGTAAATGTACCAAAGTTTCTTTAACCAGTCATCTGTTCTCGGGCACTCAGGTTTTTTCCAGATTCTGGCTATTGTAAAGAGTGCTGCAATGAACAAACAATTGCAGATGTCACTTCGACTATACCTTTCTGCCTCTCTGGGATATATTCCCAGGAGTGCTATGGCTGGGTCAAATGGGAGATCAAATTCTAATTTTTTGAGAATCGTCCATACTGTTTTCCAAAAGGGTTGGACCAGCCGGCATTCCCACCAGCAGTGAAGGAGGGTCCCTTTCTCGCCACATCCGCAACAGCACTGGTTGCTTTTGTTCTTGTGGATGTGGGTCAGTCTCTGTGGTGTGAAATGATATCTCATTGTTGCTTTGATCTGCATCTCTCTGATGATTAGTGATGTGCCTTTTTGCCATTTGGATTTTCTCATGTGCCTTTTTGCCATTCGGATTTTCTCATGTGCCTTTTTGCCATTCGGATTTCTTCTTTGCGGAATTTTCTGTTCATTTCTTCTCCCCATTTTTTGATGGGGTTGGGTGGTTTCTTCTTGTGGAGTTCAACCAGTACCTTGTATATCCTTGATATCAACCCCTTGTTGGATGTGTATTTGGTGAATATCCTTTCTCATTCTGTAGGATGTCTTTGTATTTTGGTCACTGTTTCTTTTGAGGTGCAGAAGCTTCTTAGTTTAAGATAGTCCCATTTGTCTATCTCTGTTTTCACTTGCTCGGCCAGTGGCGTGACATCTTTGAAGATACCATTAGCTTCGATATCATGGAGAGTTTTGCCAACTTTGTCTTCAATAAACATTATGGATTCCAGTCTGATGTTGAGGTAATAAATGGGGGTGGGGGGGGGATGCTGGGACCCGTGGTGGTGGAGGATGGGCACTGGTAGAGGGATGGGTACTTGATCATTGTATAACTGAAACCCAAGCACAAAAATTTATAAGTCTATAACTGTACCTCATGGTGTTTCACTAATAAAAAAAGGTATAAATTGTATATTATTTACAGGGCTGGAGCAATAGCACAGCAGTAGGGTGTTTGCCTTGCACGCAGCCAACCCAGGTTCAATTCGTCCGCCCCTTTCGGAGAGCCGACAAGCTACCTAGAGTATCTCACCCACACGGCAAAGCCTGGCAAGCTCCCCATGATGTATTCGATATGCCAAACACAGTAACAACAAGTCTCACAATGGTGACGTTACTGGGCCCACTCAAGCAAATCTATGAACAACGGAAGGACAGTGACAGTGACAGTGACAGAAGTTATAGCTATCTCAATATTATATATAAACCACATGATGTAGAATATGTATATGTATATATATATACACATATTCTACTCAGTGTGGTTTTCAATTTTTATTTTCTTCAGAACTGATAGTCTCTCATTTAAGATTCAAATACACTCTGTAAAACAGTGACAGAAAACTTATCAAACTGGCTTCTAATACAGAGTAGCAGTAGTGGCTCACATCATCAGCAATTTTTAAGAGCTAATACACATGAAACCAGGACCTCACACTTTCCTTTGATGTGCCTTTCATTTTAAGATTCAAAGATTTCATTTGGTGTTTTTCCGCACTTAGAGATGAGCAGCAATAGCTCAGGCAGACGTTTTATCAGCTTGTCAGCTCAGCAAGAAGAATGTTCCTGTCCAATCCTAATAAACTCCTCTGGATTTAGCGATGACTAACTTTGACAGACCAGTCATTATACCCACTACAACTGAGAAAACTTTTCAAAGCCTGAGACGTTATCATTCCCTGCACTTAAAGTGCTTCCATAGTACCTCACCACATTTGAAATCAAATAAAAACTTTCCTGTGTCTTACAAGGCCTCAAACGTTCAGACCTTTGCTGATCTTTCCATGTTGTCCTCCATTGCCCTCCCCTGTCCACTATTCCACTGTCAGTGGCCTTTAAAATTTTCAGAGGACAGAGTGATAACACAGCAGCCAGGGCATTTGCCTTGCATGCAACTGGTCCCTGGCACCCCATATGGTCTTCCTAGCAACACCAGAAGTGATGCCTAAATACAGAGCCAGGAGTGATCCCTGAATGCAGAGCCAGGAGTGATCCCTGAATGCAGAGCCAGGAGTGATCCCTGAATGCAGAGCAGGAGGAAGCCCTGAGCATAGCCAAGTATTGTCTAGCTCTAACCCCTGCAAAAACAAAACAATTTTAAACTCTGAATACTACTAATTTGGGTCAATCAGGCTGTGAGACATGTTCTACTCTTTTTTTTTTTTAGACATGTTCTACTCTTATCATAGAATTCCTTTCCACTGTATTTTTACCCAACAGTGCCTTTTCTTCAAGATTTTTTTTCTTTTTTATCTTTTTCATTGAATCACTGTGAGTTAGACTATTACAAAGCTGTTCAGAATTGGGTTTCAGTCATACAGTGTTCCAACACCCATCCCCTCACCACTGTATATTTCCCAGCACCAGTGTCCTCAGTTTCTCTCCCAATGCTTCCCCCTCACTCCCCTTTTCTTCAAGTTTTAATGTCAAGACATGTTGCCCAACTGTACTAGGCACCTTTTATCTCTTGGGAACAGTAAAGATCACAGTATATAACTATACTGCTTGCCACCTCGTAAGATAAGATGTTCTTATCTTATGAAGTTGTCTTCTCATCTCTCAGCATCCTACTATGTTATTTGCATACTTTATAAACATGAACATATTTGTTTTGCCATAGAGGGGACATTTACAAACACTGAAATTATAAAAATAGAAAATTTGTATTTTTATTATATAAAAACAAATATTTTGTTATTTGGTAAATTATTTGCTATATATTTAGTATTTGGCACAGAAACTGACTTAGAGTAGTATTTAATATATATTTGCTTAATAAATATTTTTTTCTTTTTTTTTTTTGAGGGTGTGTGATTTGGGTCACATCCAGCATACCTTGGGGGCTAATCCCAGTTCTTTGTTCAGAGATCAGAGGTAATTGTATGCAAAGCATGAGTTCAATTCGGTTATCTCTATGAACCAATGAGCAGAATTTTCTACCTGTAAAATTCTGTTTCACAGCATACCTCCTGAAGCAACACGCAGCTTAATAAATTCTTAGATAAGAAGTTAATAACTCTGTGATCAGATATAATAATTTTCACATAAATGGATTTATTATGCCAATATTTTAATATTGCAGCTTTGTTGTTTAATCAATTTTAATTTTCAAATTGTATCAATAGTTGTGGCTTTTGTTTACATTAAAATCAGTTTTTTAAAAAACTTTTTTTAAAAAGAAATGGGACTGAGAGTCTCCTACTAGTAAGCAAGATTAGCATCAGCGATTTTCAGGAAGGTGGTGTAGGTGCATCTCTTCTGTTGCCTAAGTGTAGTGTGATCACCGACATATTATAGGCGTTAGGTAGCATTTAGGGATCTATTCAAAATAAATATTTTGTCTTATCATATGTGGAATCCTTGGGGAGAAAGGGGAGAATGTTCCACAATGGAGACTTTCAGGTGTTGGTCAAGATTTGGAAGGTGTTGAGGTGTGTGGTATGTCTATAGATCTAAACCACAGAACTAACAACAATGGAAGCATGAGACCCAAACTAGAACAAGCAAACTTTAAAATGTGCCTATTGCTCAGATAGAGAAGGGAGCACCAAATAAAGGGTGTTGGGAGGATCCTCCCAGGATAGGAGAAGCATGCTGAAAGTAGACTATAGACCGAACAAGATTGCCATTCAATGCCTCTTTTGAAAACCACAGCACCCAAAAGGAGAGAGAGAACAAAAGGGAGTGCCCTGCCACAGAGGCAGAGTAGGGAGGTGGGGAGAGAGGATGGGGGGGGGAGGGCTACTGGGACCATTGGTGGTAGAGAATGGGCACTGGTGGTGGGATGGGTATTTGATCATTGTATAACTGAAACCCAAGCACAAAAATTTGTAAGTCTACAACTGTACCTCATGGTGTTTCACTAATAAAATTTTTTTTAAAAATTTGTCTATTAAGGAGGCAGGTGGGAGTGGGTGGTAACCTAGAGCATTGAAGGGAAGTTGACACTGGTGGTGATATCGGTGTTGGAACATTGTAAACCTGAAACTCAACTATGAATAACTTGACTGTGAATCACCGTGTCTTAATTTAAAATTATTTTTAAAAGATTTGTAGAGCCATGCCCAATATACAGATTACAGGCCATGTGATACAAGGGGTCTTGAGAAACCTCTAAGGTTGTGTAACTGTTCTCCAAACTAAAGAATGCTGGAAACACTTGTACTGTGGAATAGTGCTGTTCCCTCAGTCACACCCACTCCTTCCAGGCACTTGAACAGTAAATCTGTTCTGCCAAATATTTCTTAATTCCCCACTTTGAATACAGAGAAGTTCAAAGAAGACATTCCCCAACTTAACAAAGTCAACTTAACAAAAGACGCATACACACACACACACACACACACACACACACACACACACACACTTAGAAATAAATGCAAAATAGATAAAAAGAAGTTATGAAAGATGAAGGCATTTTGGACATAACCTGTTCTTTGGAGAATTTTCTGATCATGTTCCCAAGGGCTATGATCAGAGCTTATTGACAGTCCTTGGGCGTGGTTTGAGAGGCTACCTCCAGGACTACTCCAGCAGCCTCCTTCCACATTCATGGTCATACTTGGGGCATTTTAAGCTACTCATGGTCATCCTAGTTCAAAAAGAGTTCAGTGGGCTGGAGCGATAGCACAGTGGTAGGGCATTTGCCTTGCACGCAACCAACATGGCCGACCCAAGTTCGATTCCTCCGCCCCTCTCGGAGAGCCCCGCAAGCTACTGAGAGTATCTCGCCTGCACGGCAGAGCCTGGCAAGCTCCCCTTGAGGTATTCAATATGCCAAACACAGTAACAACAAAGTCTCCAATGGAGACGTTACTGGGCCCGCTCGAGCAAATCGATGATCAACGGGAGGGCCTTTACCTTTACCTTTTAATTAATCTATTTTAAGTTGCGCCCTGCTCAGAATAGTGTGATGAAATCTCTTGCATCATCCCTTTATGCAGCAGATCCACGGGTGCCCCTGTCCACTGATTAGCCTTACTCAGGGATTGCTCTTGGTGGACTTAGGGACCCAGATAGAGTAACAGGGATAACGTTTTGTTTGTTTGTTTGTTTGTTGTTTGGGGACCACCCGGCAGTGTTCAAGGGTTCCTCCTGGCAGTGCTCAGGGGAACATATGAGATCCCAGGATCAAACCCAGGTCAGTCACATGCAAAACAAGCATCCTCCCCACTATCCTATAGCTCAGCCCCTAACATTTTGATTTTTTTTTAAACAACCTTTTCCCACATGCTTTTGGAGCAAGCATAGTATTCGCCCTTATCTGTGGGGCCTATGTTCCAAGGACTCCCGTGAATGCCTGAAACTATGGATAGTAACAAACTCTATAAAATGTCTTTTTTTCCATTTTTTCATTTACACACAGATGACAAAATCTACTTTATCAATTAGGCCTGATAAAAAGATAACAAAATAGGGACAGGTGGTAGTACAGAGGTTAATGGTCTTGCCTTGCACATTGCCAACCCACTTAATTTCCCAAACCACACATGGTCCCCCAAACCTTGCCAGGAGTGATCCCTGAGCACTGAGCTAGGAGTAAATCCTGAAGACCCATAGGTGTGGCCTAACGTCACCTTCCTAAATTAAAACCAATGACTAAGTGCAGGAAAGTTGTAACAACATATGTAAGAAAAGTAATGAATGAACATTTTGTCTCACAAAAATATCTGATTATAGCATACTCAATCGTGTGTGTGTGTGTGTGTGTGTGTGTGCGCGCGTGTGCACGTGGGCGCACACCTTGAGGTTAGACAATGGCTACATGATGAGAAAAAAGTGAGGTGACTGCTTCAGGCACTATGACCAGTTCTAAAACTGCTTTCAAGTACTCTTGTATTTGGGAGTCACTGTTAAGTAAAATTAGAGTCGTTGGCACAGAGTCCGTCATTCTGCAGCTGTTGACTGAGAAGGGCAGGAATGAGCTCTGAGCACCACTGAGCATGTTCCAGAAGCCAAAAAAAAAATATTAAATTAAATATGAGGGGAATGTGTTCTGTTGCAGTCAGCCTTTCATGCAATACTATGAGACAATCCCACACCAGCATTTCTCCCAGAGGAAATGCTCTTCACTGCCTTCACTTGGGTGCTGATACTACATATACATGATGAATGGTGTAGATGGAATTATAGTACAGAGCATATACTTGTATCCAGGACCTTTGCTTATAGCTGCCATTCTGAAAATGCTGCAGTAGAAAAGGAGTCATCATTATTTCAGAACATAAGACATAAAAAAGGCAAACAGAATGTTGCCTGCAGGACTACTGAACTGAAGAACCATTTTTGCCCTTCTTTGCAATTACCCTCAAACAAGGACGAAATTCATAGTTTTATGTTTTATTTATTGTTGTTTATTGACTACTCCCAGCTCAGTGCTCCATGACCACTCCTTGCAGTGCTTGTGTAACTATGTGTACCCACCCTAGAACCTAAGCTCCCGGTATACAAAGCCTGCACCCCAGTATTCTGAGTTATATCTTTAGTTCTATGGGGTTGTTGGGTCGTTTGTGTGTGTGTGTGTGTGTGTATTTTGTTGATGTTGTTTTAAGTTTTCTTGCCCCTAATCTCACTGTCATTGTAATTGAGGTTATTTTTACAGGGTTTTTTTTTTTTGCTTCCTTCTATTGAATTTGATATTTTACCAACCTCCCAGATGCAATAAAACTCAATTTCCATACTGACAATTTCCATTAGGTCCGAAAGAAGGTAAATAGATTCAGAGTAAGCAGTGTGGTACAGCTTTGAATTCTCAGCAAGTCCTTTGGTGTGACAGATTATTTTCTATTTCTTCGGATATGAGATGACTTTGTTAAATAACCACTGGGTATGTGAAGGGTTTGTATAATATTAGCATTTTGTTGACAGGAAGTGGTAGAGCTGAATCAGCAGTCGGATATGCCCTCTAACTCAGCGTTGAATAATGCTCGTGATGATACTTGGAAAGACCTTGGGTACTAGAGATGCCCACTGCCAAACCGCATTACAAAATCAAGCCTTTCGTTCTTTCTGATTATTAAGTATTCAGCTGAGCATGTGTTTGATAACAAAACAGGAGAGGATATTTTCTTTCCAGTGTTCTGCCAAGCCTCAGCTTGAGTTTAACTCTTTGGCTGAACACATGTCCCCTTTCTGTTTCATCTGGATAAATTTTGATTATCTGCTATTCTGTTTTATAAGGTTATGTTTACCCAAAAGGCCTTCTAACCACTTGTCTCTGAGTGGAAGGAATTTCATAGTGTACTGCCAGGCTAATTAGTGAGTAAAGCCGCTTAGTGAGAGATGCTATGGAAACACCAGATACTATGTTATGTCAGGCTGGTGGTGATTTTAATTAGCCTTGAGAGAAAGTGAAGCTAATCTCTAGGAACAATTTACCCTCTAAATCCTATATTAGCTTGACATGGCATCTTAAATTTGAAGTGGAAATTTTCTTGAAGAGGAAATTTATATATTTTTATTAAAATGTGAGAATGCCAGTCCTGGGGGGGGGGGGCGGAAATATTTAAGTTGAGTTGTTATGGTAGTAAAATAGATTTTTGTGTATTTGACTGCATTTGTTTCTACTCAATCTCATTCTTTGGGGCAGGCAGGGGGCTGTACAATTTGAGCGCTTGAAAAGCTTCACAGTGTGGATTTCTGGGAGTCTAATCATTAACCCGCCCACCAGAGAATCTGCCAATAGTGTTTACTATTAATCCTGATTCAGGGCTTTTATAATTGGTGCTTTGGTTAGAAATCCTTTTATTTGCAAGCAAAGAAACTGTTTCCAGCTGACCCAAATAAGAGTGAGAGAGTGGTGAAAAGGTACTTGGAAAATCAAAGGAGAGGCTGGGTAAATGGACGGTGAAGAAAACAGAAATCAGAGCAAATCCAAGGAAATACCAGAATTGGTGACTCATGAGCTTTCTTGATAGGACATGCAAAACAGAGGACTCAGCTCCCATCACCTTCACTCTCTGCCTGTCTCAATTTATTTTCAAGTGTCTGGAGATGGAATATCCCCTTGGTCCTACAGGATTCATCAGCTGTACCCTTGGATGAAATCTCAATGCCAAGAATAGGGAAGATGGGGGCTGGAGCAATAGCACACGGGGTAGGGCGTTTGCCTTGCACACAGCCGACCCAGGTTCGATTCCCAGCATCCCATATGGTCCCCTGAGCACTGCCAGGGGTAATTCCTGAGTGCAGTGCCAGGAGTGACCCCTGTGCATCGCTAGGTATGACTCAAAAAGCAAAAAAAAAAAATAGGAGGGAAAGAGTGAAGAGGAAGACAAGTCAGGGTCGCTTCCAGAATCATTAGGCAGAAGCCCCACTTGCTTCCCTTGACTAGTGTCCCAAGCCCCCCTTAGCCATGTTAAGTTCCTTTCTATAGATAAGATCTCCTATTCTGATGACTTTGGCCATTTGAGGTCTGCTGAAAACAGAGTTGTATTTTGTAAGAAAGAAGGAGAAAAAAGATCCCCCAAACAACTGCAAGTCTTCACCACACAGGAACTGGAGAACGAAAACAAACTGAAGAGAGTTTTTGTAAGATAGAAACTGAAAAGTGTTCATTCATTTGTCAGAGAGAACCTTAGCAAAAGCTTTAAGCTGGGCCATGAAAAGGACAGTAAGAGGTTAGAGCAGTGTTTGCTCAGCACTTAAATAGCAACGGAGCTTATGAAGACTCAGAAATTTTCATGGACTGTGTGCAAACCAAAATCAAGGAAACCAGTCATCAGAAAGATGAGTGTAGAGAAATTTCCTTCCTCTAGAAGAGGCTTCCTCTTTCCACCTCCTTCAAAAGTCACTTGGTGTTTTTTGTTTTGTTTTGTTTTCTTTTCTTTTCTTTTTGGGTCACACCTGGCAATGCACAAGGGTTACTCCTGGCTCTGAACTCAGGAATTGCTCCTGGCGGTGCTTGGGCGACCATATGGGATGCTGGGAACTGAACCCAGGTCAGCCACGTGCAAGGCAAACGCCTTACCTGCTGTGCTATCGCTCCAGCCCCAAAGGTCATTGGTTTTAAGGGTTTCTGTTGTTGTTTTTAAAGATTTCATACTTTCACATAGCCTCTTTCTTAGTTAAGAAAAAACTGGTAGAGGACAAATCTAATCCGAATCAATATCAAAAATCTACCATCTTCTGCATAAATGAAGAGTAGTCAATTTACTCAAGTGAGGCAAAGTATTGACACCTCGGGATTTTTAGGTTTTTGAGCCATGAAATACTGTATCACTGTCACGGCAGTGATTGAAACCATAAATTGTGAAATTTCAACACCTGTTGCTCATTGCGTGTTGAAAGCAACCTACAATGAGAAAGACAACGGTCTCGATTAACGGGGATATACAGTGCTAAAAGACTGAAAGGTAAAAGCCCTAGCAACATTTAGATCTTCGCTTCCTCAGGTTATTCCCAACGTCCAGAGCTGTCCTTTCCTTGGAGGACTATGACCCGATCAAGAATCTTATAACTCACAAGTGCCCCTTTCTTGCTGATGCAAGTTCTGGCACGGTCTCTGCTATTTACCACCAGAAGTGTTGTTGATATTGAGTGGAACATCCTCTCCTGGAAAGACAGTCAGGAGAAAGGAGAAAGATCCAGAGACTGTGATCCCTGATAAGGGATCTCAGCCCAGATAGCAGTCCTGTTTCAGCTCGCCCACAGCTCTCACCTGAAGGAACAGTCCCTCCCTCAAATCTCCTCTGTCCTTATCACTGCAGTGCCAGGTCCCAACTGTCTGGGTTCTTGAGTGGCCACCTGACATTTTTCTATCTCCTAGACGAACTGGACTGGTTAGATTTGTGTGTGTGGGATTTGGAACTGAGACAGGGAGAGATGGAAGCACTTGACAAGGCAGGGCTCTTCAGAGGAAGAGGAACCAGGTGCCAGGAAAGGCTGAGGAAGTCAGCCCCTGAAGAGAATGGATCGCCCTGCCGAGAGACACAGTAACTGCACCCTGAAAGAGTGTGCTTTTTTTTTATTAGTGAAACACCATGAGGTACAGTTATAGACTTACAAATTTTTGTGCTTGGGTTTCAGTCATACAACGATCAAGTACCCATCCCTCCACCAGCGCCCATCCTCCACCACCACGGGTCCCAGCATCCCTCCCACCCCCCAATCCCCCATCCCACCCTGCCTATAGCAGGGCATTCCCTTTTGTTCTCTCTCTCTCCTTTTGGGTCCTGTGGTTTGCAAGAGATGCATTGAGTGGCAATCATGTTTGGTCTACTTTCAGCATGCTTCTCCCACCCTGGGAGGATCCTCCCAACACCCTTCATTTGGTGCTCTCTTCTCTATCTGAGCTGAAAGAGTGTGCTTGGGCAAATTTCTTCATCCTTGTGAACCTTTATATTGTTGAATATTAAGAGCTGCAGAATCAGTTAAAACTTAGTTTGAGCCTTAGCTCCCTATGGAACAGATATAACCTTGCACAAATTCTTCCTCTTTAAAATTTCATTCATAGTACAGCAGATAGGGCATTTGCCTTGCATGTGGTTGACCAGGGTTCGATCCTCACTACCCCTTATAATCACCTGAGCACTGTCAGGAGTAATTCCTGAGTGCAGAACCAGGAATAACTCCTGAGCATCACCGGTGTGACTCGCCCCCCCAAAACAAAACTAACTTAAAAAAATAATAAAACATAAATAAAATAAAATTTGATTTCATCTTTTGTAAAATGAAACTAGTATCACATACACATAGTGATTGTTAGACTAAAAAAAGTCAATATGTGAGTACTGAATACTGTTCAACCCATATTAAACTTATGATTACACTGATAAAATTGTATAATGTATTATGATATAATTACAATAGAATACAATGATCAATAATAAAAATTAGAGCCTTCCCATTTTCATTTCCTATCAATCCAAGATCCTGCCCTCACTTCTCCCTGAAGTCTTTTTATTCTTGTAATATTATTTTCTATTTGAGCTAATGAAATGGGAGTTTTGTTCCTGATTAACACGGGGGAGAAAGCTTGGCTCCCAACCCCCAGGGTGAGTTTGAAGAAGTGGCTCCATGAATTCACATCAGTACCATCACCCCCTCCACCCACCCTGAAGCGGACTCTGGGGGTTTCTGAAGCCCGACACGCCTGGTCTTCCTCCTGCTCAGTGCTGACTCAGCCTCTTGCCTGACCATTAAGTGATGGACGACTTCATCTGAATTGTCCTCATTTCCTCTCCTCATTTTCTTCCTAGGCAACAGTCTAAGAACATGCTGTAATTACCATCTTACTCAAACCTCTACTCCATTTTCACTTACTCAACTCACTCCTAATTTTCAAGTCCAACATTTGACTTGGCTTCTAGCTCAACGTTTGACTTGGCAATCCAAAAGGCAACTCAAAATCAACATATCCAGCACTGATGTCACGATCCTCTAATTCCCCAAGCCAGGTTTCTCCTCATATAATTCATTCACAGAAATTGTTCTATTAGTTGCTATCATATTTTCAACTCTATTTTACCATCCAAGAGTTAGGGCTGTTAGAAAAGATGAAGTCATGAAATTTACATACAAGTGGCACTACATGGAAAGTATCATTTTAAGCAAAATGAGTCAGAAAGAGAGGGATAGACATAGAAAGATTGCATTCATCTGGGGAACATAAAGTAACAAAATAGGAGACTAACACCCAAGAGTGGCTGAGATTAGTACCAGGAGTTTTGCTCCATGTCTTGGAGGCCAACCACACATTCTAGGGGGAAAGGGAGCTCATATAGAGAAGGGAGCACCAAATAAAGGGTGTTGGGAGGATCCTCCCAGGATAGGAGAAGCATGCTGAAAGTAGACTATAGACCAAACATGATTGCCACTCGATGCCTCTTTTGCAAACCACAGCACCCAAAAGGAGAGAGAGAACAAAAGGGAATGCCCTGCCACAGAGGCAGGGTGGGATGGGGGGATGGGGGGTGGGAGGGATACTGGGACTGGTGGTGGTGGAGAATGGGCACTGGTGGAGGGATGGGTACTTGATCATTGTATAACTGAAACCCAAAAATTACACAAAAATTTGTAAGTCTACAACTGTACCGCATGGTGTTTCACAAATAAAAATGAAATAATAAAAAAAGAGCTAGAGTTGGTATTTTTTGTGTGTGTTTGGAGGAGCACAAATGGTGGTGCTCAGGACTTACTCCTGGTGGTCCTTGGAGAACCATATATGCTTCCAGGAATAGAAATGAATTTGGCCGAATATAAGGTGAGTATCTGAACTCCTGTAACATCTCTCTAGCCTCAGGCTTACTTTTTTTCAATTTTTATTTTCATGTTTAGGCTATCCCCCGTGGTACTTAGGGCTTACTCCTGGCTCTGTATTCAGGGATCATTTCTGAAAGGACTCAGGCAACCAGATGGGATGCCACAGATGGAGCCCAGGTCAGCCACATGTGAGGCAAACATCCTACCTCTCTGGTGTACCAAAAAGTTCTTTTAAAAAACATGTTCTTTTTTTTTTAGCCTTTTTTTTGCGGGGGGGGGGGGGTTACACCTGGCTATGCACAAGGGTTACTCCTGGCTCTGAACTCAGGAATTACTCCTGGCGGTGCTCAGGGGACCATATGGGATGCTGGGAATCGAACCCGGTCAGCCACATGCAAGGCAAACGCCCTACCAGCTGTGCTATTGCTCCAGCCCCAAGTTTTCTATTATTTTTAAGATAATAAGTTTGCCATGGCATAAATACAGGACCAGAGATCTGGTGCAAATAAGAGAAAGAAGTAATGTTGCAGCTGGTGCAGATTGTCTGGTGCCAGTAGAGGATAGTGAAACTGACAGGCTATTACAAGCTCACTGTTGACCATTGGTGGTTTCAAGTTGGGTGTAGCAGAGTCTGAATTCTGGGCTGAGAGGTCCATGCTGCGGAGCAGAGTGTGTCCTCCCCCAGGAGAACCAGTTCACCAGCATACCACAGACTTTGGCTCTCTCCTACCTCAGACTCCCTCTTACATTCTGTCTTAACCACCCTTTAAGTTACTCAAAATATGTCATATTTCCTCTTACTAAGAAGCTATTAAACATGTGGTTCTTCTTTCCCAGCAAATTATAAACTTCAAGAAGCTAGAGCCTCTCTCTGTTGGCCCAGTTTTATATTCTCAGTGCCTGGCAGTGTCTGGCTCATGCAGGTGCTCAATAAGTAATATTGAGGGACCAGGGCGATAGTACAGTGGGGAGGGCATTTGCCTTGCACATGGCCAACCTGGGTTCTATCCTCAGCATCCTAGGCACTACCAAGTGTAGCCCAGAAAAACAAAAAACAAAACAAAAATAAGTAACCACTGAATAAATACCAGCTCCCACATAAACTTTATACATCGCAATGCAATATAACTTAATTATCTATGATGCATTGTCCATTGTCCTCCCGTTGTTCATTGATTTGCGTGATAATGTCTTGGAATACTAAAGTGGTATATCATGCTTAAGTATACTAAAATATGTTTTGCGTCACAACTGGCGACGCACAGGGGTTACTCCTGGTTCTGCACTCAGGAGTTACTCCTGGCGGTGCTTAGGGGACCATATGGGATGCTGGGAATTGAACCCAGGTTGGCTGCGTGCAAGGCAAAACGCCCTACCCGCTGTGCTATCTCTCCAGCCCCTGTTTTGCTTTTTGAACACATATATTTCTACTTTTTATTTCCACACAGTGCCTGCAGCTCACTGGCAAGAAGGGCCAGGTAACAGCTCGCGACCATGAAATGTGTTTCTATTTTTATTGGCCTTTACTGTTTTCCACTTAAGATGATATCACTATTCATCATTTTATAAATTATGAATTGTTATCTCTATAAGGCAGTCATAATTGAACTGTATTAATGTTTCTGTAACCTTAATTAGATATGACTTTTATTATAATAATAAATCCAGCTCCCGGACGAGACCAGTGCAGTCAGTCTCCTGCCCCTGCGCCTGGCTGTTCCTCGCCGGGGTCCCTTGGAGGGGAGCGGGTTGAGCTTTCCTCCCCGCCCCGACCAGGGCTCCGGCAGCGGAAGACCTCCAGGACCAGCCACCACCATGCTGAGACCACTCTCCACACACATGAAGGTACTGGCAGAGGGACAAAGCCACGCGGGTTCCGGGGCCGAGATCTCCAAGCCTACTCGGATTGGAGTTGAGCATCCTCCACCCAGATCCTCCAAATTCCAGTAAGCGGGGGTCACACCCACCACCTGTCCCCCTGGCGCCGTGTAATCCCATCAGCGGCCAAGACTCAGAGACTCAGCTCCCGGAACCGCGCGCGGCCGCGCGACATCTTATCAGGACATATTTTATGACATCTTATTATCTCATTCCTACTTTGGACAAACTTGCAGGCTATCGAATGTAGCCTGCCCACAGGGCAGAGTCTGGCAAACTCCCTGTGGCGTACCAAATATGCCAAATACCAGTAACAATGATGGGTCTCATTCTCCTAAAGAGCCTTAAATATAATCTCAGGGTTAGGATGAAAGAGACGTTACTGGGGCCTGCTCGAGGCAATCGACGAATAACAGGATGAAGAATGAAAAATGAAATGAAATGAATGTTTCTGTAACCTTAATTAGATATGACTTTTATTATAATAATAAAACAGATCAGACAAGATAAAGTAAGATTTACAATGAATTTTTTAAAATTTTTTTCTTCTTATTTAAAGGTAAGCTTTCCAAAAGCACCGACCCTTCCTCTTTCTACAACGCATAACACTAAACTATTTCCAAAGTAATTTATTTGAATTATTAAAATTCTCTTGTACAATACTTGCAGTGACTTCTAATGAAGAGAAAATTGCATCACCATAATAACTAAGATGATGTCCTCTGATAGAATTTTTCCCATCTACTTTGGAAAAAAGTGTGACCATGGTTATTTTTCTATCATTGCCTATAACTATTCATACAGTATTTATGCTGCTATTTCCCTCCAAATGAGGATTTTCTTTGGTCCCTAAAGTACTAAGTGAAAATTATATTTAATTTCTCATGTGGACTATTTAACCCAGGCAATACTTCCTTAAAGCAACATAGTTTTTTCTCGATATGGCTATTTCTTCTATGTAATTGCCTCTTCATTCAGAAATAATGTGGAATAAAAGTTGAATTAGTAAAAGTCATACAGAGTAAGATGAGAGAGATTGATTGCACAGTGTGTATAGCACATGCTTCAGGTGAGTCAACCCAGCCTCAATCCCCAGCATCACATAAGGTCCCCCAAGCACTGCCACGTGTAGCCCAAATACTTCCCCTTCAAAAAAAGTAATAAGAAGAAACATGAAGTAAATAGTACTCTTCATTGCCATCACAGATTCTTTTAAATTTTTGGTACCAGTTTTTAAGGATATATGTTTTGAATTAATATTGGAGATCTGCTCAATCCCAGTCTCTCAATACCAATTAGATACAACAGCAACAATTTTATATAGATAACCATCTGAAGCTCACAGGGTGCATACACTGATTGAAGTTAATTTCAAAAGCCACCAATGGAGCGATAGCACAGCGGGTAGGGCATTTACCTTACAAGCAGCCAACATGGCCGACCCGAGTTCGATTCCTCCGCCCCTCTCGGAGAGCCTGGCAAGCTACCGAGAGTATTCAATATGCCAGATACAGTAACAACAAAGTCTCCAATGGAGACATTACTGGGCCCGCTAGAGCAATAAAATATATTTTAACATATTTAAAAGTCCCACATTGCAATGGAGTTCGATTAGATTGTTGAGATGTGCTCAACCATCGCTGTGTCAGCCCGTCCCCATTGGTTTTGATTTTTCTTGCATCTGTGTGTCAAACAGTAATGTCATGTTGGTGGTAAAGTAGCATATGTGTGTATCACCTTATAAAAGTTACTCGTGTGTCTAGAATTCTAAAATGTCTCCTGCTCCTCAGATGGTTTCATGTTTTTCCCATCAGTTCACATTATTAGTTGTAATTAGCCTCTAGTTCAATACCAGCAAAGTGAACAGGCAATTGTAGTCTCTCAGTTGTCTTTCACCAATGTCAATAAGACGCCAACAATACCAAAATACCTCATTCTGACTGGATGAGGAAATGTAGTAAAAAGCGAATGCGCATTTCACTCTTTCCACCCCCCCCCCCCAATGTTTACAAAGGAGAAGGACAGAGAAGGAGAGAAGGAAAGAAATCAAGGAAGAAGAAGAGAACAGGAAGTAATGGGTGAACAGGTATCAGGGCCTCAGTTACACTGGTGACATGGGTGAGTGGTAAAGCCGTATATCCAAAACACAGACTCAACAACACTGAAAACATGAGATCTAAGTGGCAACCACTGGAACTTTGCAATGTCTCTGTCAAGTTGACAGGTGGGATTGGGTTGGGGTGCCGGAATACGGGAAAACTGGTGGAGGGATTGCTGTAGAAACATTATATGTCTAAAACTCAATAGCTTTGTAAATCACAGTTCTGTAACTAAAAAATAAAACCAGTTAATATTTAAAAAATAATAATAAATTTAGGGCTGGAGTGATAGCACAGCGGTAGGGCATTTGCCTTGCACGCAGCCAGCATGGCCGACCGGAGTTTGATTCCTCCGCCCCTCTTGGAGAGCCCCTGCAAGCTACAGAGAGTATCTTGCCCGCACAGCAGAGCCTGGCAAGCTCCCCGTGACGTATTCGATATGCCAGACACAGTAACAACAAAAGTCTCCAATGGAGACGTTACTGGGCCCGCTCGAGCAAATCGATGAACAACGGGAGGACCTTTACCTTTACCTTAATAAATCTTGTTCTGGAGCTGGAGTACAGCAGACAGGGCATTTGCTTTGCACATGCCAGGAGCAAGCCCTGAACAACACTGGATGTGCCCCCAAAACAAAAACCTCATTCTTTTCCTTAAAAAAGAAATTAGTTATATGTTTTGCTTTGATTTTCTGTCCACTTTAGCTGTACTCATGTATTTGCCTCTGAGGACTGACTTAAACATTTTTCTTTGCTGTTTCTTTTTAAGGCAAGCATTATAATATAAAGAAGCAGTGGAAGGAAATAATAAATGGCCCAAAGCAACAAAATCTGTAAATGGGTCTGTAGAATCAAGTTGACCTTGACGGGGAGAAAGACGTGGAGGGAGGTGAGTGTTTTAGGGGGACCTGAGGTGGTGGAGAGGAGCAGACCCTCTGCTGGTGAATGTGATAGCAGAATGTGAAGTGCATGATACCCTATCATCAACAGGATGGCAAGCCATGCGACTAAAATAAAATTAAAAGAATATAATATTCTCAAAAATTTAAGATTTCATTTTTAGTAGAATTACAGCTGATACCACTTGCTAGGAACTATTGTTTGATCATCTTAATTTGTTATTTTATAATATACAAAATATTTCTATTTCATTGTATTAATTGTTAATTCTATAGCAAGACATTAGCAAATCCTCCACCCTAGACCAATCGTCACATCAAACAGAGATATTCATGCAGGAAAGTATTTAGATTTTCAGGCCAGAGTGGTAGTACATCAAGTAGGGCATTTGCCATGCATGTAAAGTAAGTAAAGTAAAGGCCCTCCCGTTGATAATCGATTTGCTCGAGCGGGCCCAGTAACGTCTCCATTGGAGACTTTGTTGTGACTGTGTTTGGCATATCGAATACGTCACGGGGAGCTTGCTGGGCTCTGCCGTGTGGGCGAGATACTCTCGGTAGCTTGCCGGGCTCTCCGAGAGGGGCAGAGGAATCGAACTCGGGTCGGCCAAATTGACTGCGTGCAAGGCAAACGCCCTACCACTGTGCTATCGCTCCAGCCCTGCCATGCATGTGGTCAACCCAAATTCAATCCCAAACACCCCATATAGTCCTAAGAGACCACCAGGAATGATCCCTGAGCACCTTCAGATGTGGTCCAAAACCAAAAAAATTTTAAAAGTATTTAGATTATCATGATAAATCACTATCACTATGGTTTTATTGATTTTTTTTCTTTTAATCTGGCTTTTTAAAAATTAGCACATACCATGTCTAGGACATTTAAGAGACTTATTCCAGTCTTGTTGTTTTTCCAATCTTCTTAACCTCACCCCCTAACTAGGTCAGAGCTTTGTCATTTTACTTTTGGGCCACATTTCTCTGTGTTCTGGGGGCTTACTCCTAGCTCTGTGCTCAGAGATCACTCTCGGCAGTTTTCAGGGGACCATACATGCATCATATGTGATTGGAGAATCATCGAACCTCGGTCAGGGTCAGCCACATGCAAGATACTCAGCAGATCCACTGACACTCACTGGTGCAGCTCTCCGTTTTTACATGCTCTTACTCTCTCACCTTTTCTTACAAGATTTGACTCATGTCTTTTTCTTACAAGATTTTATCCCTATTTTTAATGACACATTATTTTGAGATTCATTGATAAATGTCTGTTTCTCTGTAGATAATTTTTATGAAAAGATTTCATTTTCATTTCATTTCATCATCCTGTTAATCGTCGATTGCCTCGAGCAGGCCCCAGTAACGTCTCTTTCATCCTAGCCCTGAGATTATATTAAGGGTCTTTAGGAGAATGAGACCCATCATTGTTACTGGTATTTGGCATATTTGGTACGCCACGGGGAGTTTGCCAGACTCTGCCCTGTGGGCAGGCTACATTCGATAGCCTGCAAGTTTGTCCAAAGTAGGAATGAGACAATAAGATGTCATAAAAAAAAGTTCTGATAAGATGTTCCGGGAGCTGGATTTTATAGTCTCTGAGTCTTGGCCGCTGATGGGATTACACAGCGCCAGGGGGCCAGGTGGTGGGTGTGACCCCCGCCTGCTGGAATTTGGAGGATCTGGATGGAAGGTGCTCGACTCCAATCCGAGTAGGCTTGGAGGTCTCAGCCCCGGAACCCGCGTGGCTTTGTCCCTCTGCCAGTACCTTCATGTGTGCGGCGAGTGGTCTCAGCATGGTGGTGGCTGGTCCTGGAGGTCTTCCGCTGCCGGAGCCCCGGTCGGGGCGGGGAGGAAAGCTCAACCCGCTCCCCTCCAAGGGGTCCCGGCGAGGGACACCCAGGCGTGGGGGCAAAAGACTGCAGTGTTCTCATTACGATAAAAATACCCTTTAAGAATGAAAACCCCAAGTAATGCAACTTGTTAAAGTTGCAAGGTTATTGTTTTTTTATGAAACAATTTCTATCTGGACAATCTGGGCTGATGGGATGCTCCTACTTCCATCTCAAGTCATGAGGGCAGTCAACTCCTTGCTCTTTTCCTGTCAATTAGAAATAGGAATGGAGCAGAGTGGGATAAGTTCTTTAAAAGGTGAGATCCCTAAAATAGCAAATGTCACTTCTATTCACATCCCATCCATCACAGCTTAGTCACATGACTACACCTACTTGCAAAAGAAACTGAGAAATACTGGCAGTAGGTGGCAATCATCGATCAGGGAAGAAGAGAAAAAAAAATGTCAGGAGACCCAATGTCTGTGTTTGCATGTCATATTTCCAGCATGTATGACAATTTCTATTTCAAGGCGTGCACTCAATAACTATTCATAAGAGTTTTAAATGAAGACATTAATTTCATGCTTGACTCCCTCACTGACCTTTGCTCATACTGGAACCTGTTCTGTCTCTGACCCAGAAATGCTGTGGGTCAGGAAGCAGAGCTGGAGGTCTACAGGCATCCTAGAAATGGGACCTAGAAATGGGACAGTGGCTATCGTGCAGCCCAGCGAGTTGCTCTCTTGCAAAGTGAAGTGATGAGATTAACCACTGCTTATCTGGTGGGAATAGACTCATGCTTCATATTAAATTACAATGTTAGATTTTATTTTTAATACTAGGGTGGATGGGCTGGAGCGATAGCATGGCAGGTAGGGCGCTTGTCTTGCATGCGGCCGATCCAAGTTCGATTCCTCCACCCCTCTCAAGGAGCCCAGCCAGCTACCGAGAGTATCTCGCCTGCACGGCAAAGCTTGGCAAGCTACCCATGATGTATTTGATATGCCAAACACAGTAATAACAAGTCTCACAATGTGATTAGGCCTGCTTGAGCAAATCTATGAACAACAGGAGGACAGTGACAGTGACAGTGACTAGGGTGGATTGCCAGCCTATAAGCAGGGAGGCAGAGTCATTTCGGTGGAGCCAGACTTGGCAAAACTACTCAGCACCTTAAGTTGAAGGTATGGAAAAATCTTTATTTCAGTTGAACAAAATGGACTGTGGAAAAGTACACACATGCATACGCAAACATATACACACCACACAAAACAAACCTAAGTATTAATTTTGAGGTATAGTAGAATCCTAATATGTCTTAAGAAAAATAAATATTTTTTTTTACTTTTACAGTTGAATTACCACTTTCCATCATCTCTGGAAATAAATAGGATAATGACTTTATCCTAAAGTAAAATTTAATTGCCTCTTTTTCTGTGCCTACTTCTACACCACTTTGGGTATGTCTGTATAATTCATTACTTTGTGAGATATTTGTGGAATTAAAGCCTATCTTTACACCAAGTACCGAGTAGCACATAGTAGTACTCAACAAATATATCTGTTGAATGACTCAGTGACAGAATTAAAAAGTCAAAAAATGAATGAATGGATAATGTGTTATTGTTATTGTGCAAAAATCTAAGTGGAAGAATAAGAGGTAACCAGTCCTCTAGAGTACCTGAAGGAATCTCAGACATTCATAGGATGTTGTAATGAAAAGTGGTTGGCAATTAAGAAGAGTTTCTGGAACAAGGAAAACACAATATTTTGTTTCACACACACACACACACACACACACACACAAATGTGGATGATTGGTGTAGTTAGGGATCAGTTTTTCTCCAATTCATTGTCGGGTTGGAATTCAATAGCAGAATTAATATAGAGCTTTGGGAGGTGGGATGTGTGTATATGTCTGAGTATTTTAAGTATTCTTCCCTGCACAATTGCCAGAACTGCCATTCTGTGGGCTTCCGGTGTTCTCACAGACGGATGTGTCCTGGAACACTCACACCTGCCCCAGCTGCTGCCAAGATATGTGGGGAGTGTCGGCACAGATCATTACCTCTCCCCTCATCCCCAAGAATTTTACTTTGAAATTTAGAACTCAGACTGGAGAACTCTTTAGAAAAGAGGAATGGATTGTGGAAGGGAACCAACCTCTGTAATTAAGAGGCATGATCCCCCAAAAGAAGAGTAGATATTTTCAACATAGAAGTCAGAAAAATAAAGCAGAGGGTAGTAGAAGGGGTCATAGTAGGATGGATGTGTCCAAGAAGTCATCTGCTACTAGCTGATATGATTCATTTCACATAGGTGTGAATTTACTGACATCATCCCTCTTCCCTTAGTTCTTGCTGCTGAGATAGCCAAAGATCATACATTTGATTTTGGTGCACCAGAGATTGTAGGCTAAGTCATATCCACGGAACCCACGTACACTTTTAAATTTTCATATCCAACAATTTGTTTTTCTGTTAAATATCCATGAGAGTTATCATTGCTTCCCATAGGAAAAAAATTTGCATAATCCCTAATTAAAGGACATGTACCTTATAGGCACTTAATAAATATGCACCAATGCTAATTATGTTGTTGGCAATTCTTCTCTAGAGAAAAATGAGTAAAACTCAAGAATTTCTCTTAATCCAGAATTTTGGAGGCACACCCATCTATGCTCAGGTCTTGCTCCTGGCTCTGTGCTTGGGTCACTGGCTGGCAGTGCTAGGGGTAAAATATGCAGAGGGAGGAATCAAATTGGGATTGACCATATGCAAGGTAAAAGCTTTACTTCCTGTACTTTCTCTCCAGATCAAGAATCTACTTTTGTGTATAAGAAAAATTTCCAACGTCAATGATAAAATCCCAAGTATTCTACAGAGTATCTGTTCTTCCTTTTTTTAAAAAAATTTTTGTTAGTGAAACACCATGAGGTACAGTTGTAGACTTACAAAGTTTTGTGCTTGAGTTTCAATTATACAATTATCAAGTACCCATCCCTCCGCCAGTGCCCATTTTCCACCACCACAGATCCTAGTATCCCTCCCACCCCCCATCCCCCCATCCCACCCTGCCTCTGTGGCAGGGCATTCCCTTTTGTTCTCTCTCTCCTTTTGGGAGTTGTGGTCTGCAAAAGAGGCATTGAGTGGCAATCATGTTCGGTCCATAGTCTACTTTCAACATGCATCTCCCATCCTGGGAGATTCCTCCAAACACCCTTTATTTGGTGCTCCCTTCTCTATCTGAGCTGCCCTTTCCCCTAGAATGCCCGGCTGGCCTCTAAGCCATGGAGTGAACCTCCTGGATAGCACAGCAGGTAGGGCGTTTGCCTTGCACGCAGCCAACATGGCCGACCCGAGTTCAATTCCTCCGCCCCTCTCGGAGAGCCCGGCAAGCTACCGAGAATATTCGATATGCCAGACACAGTAACAACAAAGTCTCCAATGGAGACCTTACTGGGCCCGCTCGAGCAAATCGATGATCAACGGGAGGGCCTTTACTTTACTTTACTTTTATTCTTGGGTATTAATCTCCTATTTTGTTACTTTATGTCCCCCAGATGAATGCAATCTTTTTATGTCTATCCCTCTCTTTCTGACTCATTTTGCTTAAAATGATTCTTTTCATGTAGTACCACTTGTATGTAAATTTCATGACTTTATCTTTTCTAACAGCTACATAGTACTCCTTTGTGTAGATGTACCAAAGTTTCTTTAACCAGTCATCTGTCCTTGAGCACTCAGGGTTTGTTCTTCCTTTTTTAAAAAGAGAAAAATTAATTTGTTTATTGATTCACCGTGAGAAAAGTTACAAAGCTTTCAGGTTTAAATCTTGGTCATACAATGATCAAACACCCATCCCTTCACCAGTGCATATTTTCCACCACCAAGAACCCCAATATACCCCCCATCCCACCTCTCCCGATGCCTGTGAGGCAGATGAGGCAGATGATTTCCACTTAACTCTCTCTTTACTTTGATTACATTCATTTTTTTGACAAAAGGTGCATCATTATTAGTTGGAATTTTCCTCCAACAGTCAAACCTGCTGAAAAGACATTGAAATAATTTGTTTTCCATTGCTGGTTATGAAGACCATCTGATGTTGCACGGCTGCGATTTTGGATTTCTGATATTTTACTAAGTCTGGAGGGATTTCTGCCAAAAGCCGCATAGTTCTGCGATTGGTTTGTGTGCCTCTGGGGCCATGGCCATGCTGGAGAGCCGCTCGTGGGGGCAACTCTCAGCCTCGGTGGGGCAGGAAGAACGTGCCAGTCCTGCCCCCATCCCATGAGGCCTCAGTTGCCCATCACCGCAGGCTCATACCTGGCTGTCCAATAAGCTCTGAGGCGGTGACCACCATGCTGCCAGGAGGGGGGGTGGGAGGCAGAAGAGACAGACACTCTTTCCCTCCCGGGGAGGGGACATGGCGCCATAGTTTAATGCACAGTCCATTCCCATTTCTGCCAAAAGCTGCTGGGCTCCGAATTAGGTCCGTGTGCCTCTGGGGCCATGGCCGTGCCAGAGAGCTGCTTGTGGGGGGCAACTCTTGGCCTCATTGAGACGGGAAGCGAATCTGTTTTTCCTTTGTCCATAGTTCCTTACCATTTGTTCCAAGTCCTTCCCACGATTCCCTACAGTAAGCATAAAGGGTTGCACAATAACCCTTTCCTATGCTTTTTCTTTCTTTTGGGGTCTGCGTGGGTTTTGGGGGTGGAGACACACGTGTCCTTATCCACTGTACTATTACCCTACCCCCTTATGACTTTACTTTTTATAGTTTCAGTTGCCCATGGTCAACCCCAGTCTGAAAATAGTGCATACCATTGGATATTCTGAAGACAATTGCAAGAGTTACAGAAAAGTAATTTTTATTAACTGCTAATATTATTTTTCCTTCCATTCCCTTTGTTGGTGGTGCTATCATTCAGTATACCACGGGTCACACATGCACATACATTCCTCATAAGATTAAAGTCAATAATCTTTAATTGATCATTAAAAAATTCACTTTATTAAACAATTTTTAGATGAACTAGTCATAAAGATATGTTTAGTCTGACACATAAGTTGGACTGGTAAATTGATTTCCTTGTAGTTCTGTCTTCAATCTCCACTAAAATACTATCATGTTCATGTAAATTCTTCACTGATTCATGACATTTTCTTAAGGTTACATTTTTTCCAGAAACACTGTGTAGAGATGATCTATCATGTTCAATGAGCCATAAACTGTAGCTCCTATTTATCACATAAGCTTTCATTTTTACCCATAAAATATACCTCAGGTTCTAAAAGGGTATTGCCTGGAACTGGAGAAATAGCAGAGCAGGTTGGGAGCAGCTGACCTGGGCACAATCCCTGGCACCCGATATTGTCTCCCAAGCCCCACTAGGAGTGATCCCTGAGTGCAAAGCCAGGAATAAGCACTAAGAACTATGCACGTGCAAACACACACACACACACACACACACACACACACACACACACACACTTTGAATGAATGAATGAATGAATAAAGGAATTGCTTTGGTCTTTGTCCTCCTTAACTTTGAAGGCTCCGTTTTTCTTTATTAGGTTATGTTAAAATTTCCAAATCTGAGAGAACCGATCTTCATCACTGAGCAGAGTGGGGATGAAAGGCTGGTTATTGGGTCCATGGCAGAAGGAAGAGGGTACAATGGTGATAGCTGTGGTGTTGGAATTATGTGCATGAGAAATCATTATTTATTGTATTATAACCCCACATAATCTTAATTTTAAAATGTTTAAAAATTTCTCAACGTATGCCATTTATTTATTTATTTATTGATTTACTTATGTTTTGAGATCATACCTGGCAGTTCTCAGGGCATCGTCCTGGCTCTGTATTCAGGGATTATTCCTGGCGGTGCTCAGAGAACAACATGAGGTCCTAGAAATTGAACCATGGTTGACCACATGCCAGGCAATTACCGAAAATCGTATTCTATCTTTCTGTACTATTTGTTTTAAAAAGAAATATAAACTGGGGGTACAGACACAGTTCCCTAGTAGGTGAACTGCCTTACAAGCAGTGAAGCTGAGGATTGATCCTTGACCCCATCTGACTTGCTCCAGTGTACTCCTGCCCATGTGGCACTATCAGTTGGGATCTCCAGTGCCAAGAGCAAATGTGCCATCTCTGGCACACTGAGACCAGATGCTTGAGAGTACTACAGCTAAAATGTCTAACCTCTGGCAACACTGCCACCAACATGTGTGCAGCCCACAGCTACAACGTACAACCTCTAGTAACCACGAGTACAGTTACAACACAAAGTATGAGTGACACGGTGGTCTTTACAACAGCAGTAAAAGGGGAAAAAGAGGGAAATAGATACCTAATTACCTGTAAACTTTCCAGTAAAGGCCATCTCACTCACCTGAAAAAAACAAGTATAAAGAAAAAAATTTCAATAGCCACATATTTTTGTTTTTTTTTAATGCAGCAGCTTATTATTTAATGATAAACATATTCTCTTTTTCTTTTTTTTTAATTTTATTGAATCACCATGAGATAGTTACAAGCTTTCATGTTTGGGATACAATCTCACAATGATCAAACACCCGTCCCTCCAGCAGTGCACATTCCCTACCACCAATATCCCCGAAATACCCCCCTTTTCCACCCTCCCCCTGCCTTTATGGCAGACAATATTCCCCATAATCTCTCTCTACTTTTGTAGCCATATATTTTTGAAAAACTTTGAGGAAAGATAAAATTAGAACTAGGTTTTTGGAGGTCCAAATAAAATCTAAAATCTCTTATTTTTCATTGAAAAAATTCTTATTTTCAATGAAAAATAAGAGATTTTAGATATGTCACATCATAATTTATTCCCTAAAAAATGGTATTAATTTTCAGTGGCTATCATAATACAATGTTATCTCTACAAAGTGAATTAAATCCAGATGAGTTGGTTTGTCTATTTCTGGGAGCTAAAGGAATTTTCAGATAACTCTTCTAAAACAAAGTTTATAATTCAATTTGAATTGAAATTTAGAATTCAATTTTAAATTTTAATTCAAATTAGTACTTAGTAGAACATATTGTAAGGCGTTTCCTAATCACGGATGTTTTTAGCTTTCCAGAAGAAATGGAGTCTCAACTGGGCTTTTAGGAATAAAGTTAGCCAGTGATGGGGGCTGGAGCAATAGCACGACGTGTAGGGTATTTGCCTTGCATGCGGCCGATCCGGGTTCTATTCTCAGCATCCCATATGGTCCCCTGATCACTGCCAGGAGTAATTCCTGAGTGCAGAGCCAGGAGGAGTCCCTGTGCATCACCAGGTGTGACCCAAAAAGAAAAAAAAGTTAGCCAGTGAGCAAAGTGCAAACATCCTTCTAGTTACAAGATTTGCCTGTACCAAAGCCAAAAGATATGGGTTAACTAAAGCAATCATCAGTGGTTGGTGTTGAATTCTCCATGTGAAAGAGATTAGATTAGCTAGTTAGAAAGTAAATAGGAAGTCAACAGTAGAATCATACAATCATGGTTTATTATTTTTATCAATTGGGGAACACTACCCTCAGCATGTTTATAGAACAGATTGTCTTAAAATGGTCCAGCCCAGTGAAATTATTTCTTTCTTCTCATCTATATCATATAAGCAATATCCTCCAGGGGAAAGTGACTACTGTCATAAAAAAAATAAGACTTCCCAGTGAACAACTACTATGTAACTCACTTACATTGGGTACCTAGAGTTGTCAAGTTCGTAGACTTACAAAGCAGGTGATTGTCAGGAGTAAGGGGAACTGGTTTTTGTTTTAACTGCATAGCATTTTAATAGAGAAAAAAGTCCAAATTTTGCAGTTGGATTGCGGTGAAGGTTATATAATAGTGTGAAATATACTCATTGTCTTAGAAGTGTATACTTCTAAGATGATAATATTTTGTTTTAATATTTAACACATACTACAGAATTAAATTGCCTAGATATGCAGCATATTCTCAACAATTTTCTAAATTAGAACATCACTTTATTTATCTTTTTCCTGTGTTACATTTGCTCCTATTACATTCTATCCACAAAAGTCTCCATTTTCTCCAACAAGCTGTTCTTCTCTGTTTCCTTAAATGAGTAGTATTTTCTTTTTTTTTTAATGGCCATGTGGGATTTACTTAAGTATATGCAAATAATTAATCCTTTTTAAATTTTTTTTATTTAGTGAATCACCATGGGGTACAGATACAGACTTACAAACTTTTGTGCTTGTGTTTCCAGTAGTATTTTCTCCTAACACATTTTCAGTGTTTTCAGTCACCAACAGCTGATTCTCAAAAGTTCGTACTACAGAGGACCTGGGGTAGTGGCAAAGTACCTACCCTGCAAATATAAGCTAAGAGTTTAGTCCCCAGAACAGCCCACATGCACATTATAACCCTAGTCCCAGCACTGCATCAGTGTGTGATTTATGGAGTATCACAGTAAGGTGTGTGGGAGCCTCTCAACTAAAGTATAAGTGAGCACCGTGGCCAGGAGTGTGAATCCCAGCGAGCATGTCAACCAGAATGTGCCATAGTGTGACAATTAATGGATGTGAGTGTGTGTGCAGGCACCAAAGCATGCAAGCCCCATTGAGCACCACAACCGAGTATGAGTACCATAACCAAGCATGGGCTGTCTCTGATCATCCACACAAATGAAATCAGGGGAAAAAATTCTAACAATGTTTGGGGACATTGTTAACTAGACCTATTGTGGTCATCATTTCATAACATAGACAACTATTGATCACTGTTCTATATGCGTATAGCACAGCGGTAGGGTGTTTGCCTTGCGCGCAGCTGGCCCAGTCAAACCAGGTTCCATTGCTCTGCCCCTCTTAAAGAGCCCGGCAAGCTACCGAGAGTATCTCGCCTGCACGGCAAAGCCTGGCAAGCTACCGTGACGTATTTGATATGCCAAACACAGTAACAACAAGTCTCATGATGGAGACGTTACTGGGCCCGCTCGAGCAAATTGATGAACATCGGGAGGTCCATGACCGTGACTTGTGAATCACCCTTTAATTTTTACAACAAGAATAAGGGGTACTAGAGAGATAGCACAGTAGGTAAGGCATCTGCCTTGAATGTAACCAACCTGGGTTTGAGTCCAGCACTCTTGATGGTATCCCCTGAACATCCCCAGGACTGATCCCAGAGTCAGAAGTAATCTATGAGTACCATTCGGTGTGGCCCAAAAGATGGGAGAAAGAGAGAGGCTGAGAGAGAGACAGAGAGGCAGAGAGACAAAGAGAGCGAGCGAGAGAGAAAATCTGATTCTCTAAGCATCAACTGGGTTTCACCAAGTCAACTGCGGCCCTACATGAAGCCTGTGCAGACTCCACAGGCGAGGGGATTAGTCTTGCAAGACTGTCCACCAATTGAGAAACCATTCATAGGTCCCAGACTCCTGTACTTCTGATTAGCTGAACAACTGGGTTTCACAAACCCTTTGTTCATGATTGATAATGTCTTTCCACAACTTGGAAACATACTTAGATTTCGTGGCTTGTTAATAAAAGTATTTTAAAAGTTATCTATAAATATCAAGATATTGAGGCATGTAGGGCAAGAACTCAGCAGGTCGTAAGCACAGAAGTTGGACTGAGTCCCTTCCTGTCACTTAGATGAAGCAATTTGTTATTTCTCCAACCCTAATCTTTGGGAAATTTTGTGATTTTATTCCCCAAACCTCTTCTTTGAAATTTTTACAAGCATTTTATTAGCTAGGTATGGTTAATTCCATTATTGGCAATTAGTAATTAATTCATATGCTGATATGCCCAATGGTTGGGAGGGTGAAGTTGAATGTTCTACATTTGTTAAATCAAGTCTTAGTCTTTCTGGTGACCAGTTTCCATTCTAACATTACCCTAGGGGTACCAAGAGTTACCTCATTTGAACAGACAGAGCTCCATTTAACTTTATCACTCAGGAAAGTTCAGAGGATTTTAGTATTTGCATGCCAGGAGCAGAATATAAAAATTCAGTATCTTTCCATGTTAGCACAGGAGGATACTGTAGCAACTGGTAGAAAAAGGGATTGGTTTTTGGTGTTGCAGACATCTTGTCCAACGGTAAGAACTTAAATTTTTTAAAAAATATGGATGTGACCATATAAAGAAAAGCAATGTGAAAAAATATTGCTTAAAGATAAAAAATTAGTAGCATCTCAACAACTAGTTGTAATTGGGATGTGAAGGAAGGGAAAACTCAAATATAGCTTTAGAAGTTATTTAGAAGTTTAGAAGTTCTGGCACTTTAGAAGTGCCACTTACTGAGAGGTAAAAACACAGTAGATTTGGTAGGAAAGATGTTCAGTTTGGTTCATGTTGAGTTAAAATTTCTGTAAATGTTTCGAGTGTAACAGATTCAAGTACTAGGGAAGAGTTAGTCAACAGTTTTGTACTGTATTAAAAGAATTGATTTTTAAGTTTAGATCAAGCCACATAAAACTTTGGAACACGCTGATATTTTATTCTTTGCCTTAGATGAATAACTCTTAAAAGAAAACAAACCATTTGGATATATTATTTTCACCACTAAGAATGCAAATCAAGGAAAAGTGTTTCACAATCTAAAAAGAAAATATAAACAGTAAGATAATCTCTAAAAAATATCACCTATAGGCACTTTTCAGAAAATGACTACACTTGCTTTTGCCTTTATTGTATGCTTATTATATTTCAGTTCCTGAAAGGTAACATTTATACTTTTTTTGGCCTTTCCATCTAGTTTTTGAAAGGCATAGTTTTGTTTTTTCTAAATTTATTATGAAATGTGTCCTTTCAAAATTTGAGAAAATGCATAGTGTAGCAGAGTCGTCACATCCTTTCCTGTACTCAACATTTTCTCAACAAACCAGCAATAACTAATCCTTCTTGAAAATATCAAAATACCCAAAGAATGCAAAAGAAAAATGACAAGATGGCATGGGAGGAAAGACTAAGGCACACTAATTGTGTAGGTAACTTTTATACGATCTGAGATGCTCTGTTTGACAATGAGATCTAATTTTGGTCATCAGCACTATTGTTTTCAACTTGCTGAACATTTCCTCATGCCACGACACTTATGGAATGAAAAGTAATTCTAAAATGTCATAAACTTCTCATCCATCCTTTCTTGTTATAAAAATAACAAAGCAAGGATGTCTGAAAATGAGTGACTGACTTGCCCGTTTTATTATTGTCTCTAGAGTTAATCTAAAGAATCGCCTCTGTAGAAAAGCTATTTTGGACTGCACATACATAATGATACCTGCTAACAATTGCTGAATCCTTATTATAGACTGAGCATAATTTCACTTAAACCGTACAGTAATCCCAGGAGAGTGAGATATTATCACATCTACCTCCATTATCAGTGTGAAGCTGCAAACAGAATGTTAATCTCCAATGTGGAGAGTGATAATTGTCACTCACGAACTCTTTCCGTATGCCCCAATTTTCAAAGTTTGGGCGGTGGGGTTGAGAATGATTCTGTGACTAACACAACTGCCTTCCAAGTTTGAGGTCACTCATTTAATCCCTAGCCAAGGAGGATTGTGCCAACCGCAGTCCTGGCAGTTATGCTGTCCATGCCTGGCAGAGGAAAGTGTTGTCTATGATCTCCCAGCACCACAAGCAATTTCTAGTCAGGCCTATATAAACACTCCTGCCGATGGGTAAGATTCCTGTGAATACTGCAATTCAAAAGATGTGTGAGGGCTGGCAGTTTAGTACAGTGGGTAAGGCATTTGCCTTGCATGCAGCTGAACGTGGATTGATCCCCTCCCCCCACCTGGTTCCCCAAGCACTGCCAGGAGTGATCTCTGAATGCAGAGTCAGCAGTAACCCTAAGCACCACTGGGTATGGCCCCCAAGAACACAAAAATTTAATTAATTAATTAAGTTAGATCTCTTTAACTGCATAGTCTTTCTCTGGAGCTTGAGTCCTCATCTTAACTAGTTTTACTACAGGGGGAAATTTCACCAATGCCCTCAGAGTCTACCCAAGTAAGCCATGTCCCCTATGCTTAACTACCTTGTATTTGTGAATGAACATTGATCCTTGGCAGACCACAAGCGGAGTGTGCTGAGCCATGAGCATCGAGGGGCTTATGTACTACACAAGATGCTGCTGCATTAGTGGCTTCTTTCCCCTTAATGCAGATTTGTGCTCATAATGGCTTTCCAGACAAGAACTGAAGAAGCTAAATTAATTAATTCTCTCATGACTTGAGTTTTTCAAAGTCATATCCTTTTTTTTAAAAATTTTATTAGTGAACCACCATGAGGTACAGTTGTAGACCTACAAATTTTTGTGCTTGGGTTTCAGTTATACAATGATCAAGTACCCATCCCTCCAGCAGTGCTCATTCTCCACCATCAATGATCCCAGTATTCCTCCCACCTCACCCTACCTCTGTGGCAGGGCATTCCCTTTTGTTCTCTCTCTCCTTTTGGGTGCTGTGGTTTGCAAAAGAGGCATTGAATGACAATCATATTCCGTCTATAGTCTACTTTCAGCATGCATCTGCCATCCTAGGAGGATCCTCCCAATACCCTTTATTTGGTGCTCCCTTCTCTATCTGAGCTCCCTTTTCCCCTAGAATGTGTGGCTGGCCTCCAAGCCATGGAGTAAACCTCCTGGTATTTATCTCGGCTATTCTTGGGTGTTAGTCTGCTATTTTGTTACTTTATGTTCCCCCAGATGAATGCAATCTTTCTATGTCTGTCTTTTTTATTCAGCGCCTAGGTTTGTAAAATATTCAGCTCTACATATCTGCTTCCAACAGAGATCTTCACACGCATTTAATCATTTGTTTAAGTAATTTCCTTTATATTGACCAGAGGTAACTGGGATTCTGTTGAACCGGTTTCGAAAACATCCCAAAGTTTTGAGTTCTTGTTTTTAAAATTATGATTTCTATAGAACTTGCAGTCAGGCTTTGAAAATTTCCAAAACAAGAATGGACTTTGAGTTCAGTTGTGACGTCAAGAGTTATGTGAGCCAGAATTTTTCAGTGAGAAACACAATGCAAGTTTCCTGTGAGCAAAACAAAATAACATTATCTTTCAGTTTTATGTATTTCTTTTTTAAATAAAAAATGTTGTGATAAGATTAGAACCAACAGATGATGAAACTCAAATTGGAACTCTCCTCGATGCCCAGAGTGAACCCATCATTTCAAAAGGGAAAAGAATTTAAAAAACCACAAGCTTTTAAGAAGAACATCTTGTTCTATAGAAACCTTTCCTGTGCTTTTTATTTGTTTTTATGAGTTCTGTTTATGGCAAAGTGCTAAATGTGTATTATATAAATGAAATTCAATGCTGCATAGGTAGATCGTAGGATGATCAGTTAAAATCTCAGAGTGAAAGACAAGGTTTGTCTTCAATAAAATTCCACGAGATTTTTTATGAGGGACTCCAGAATAATTTTCCCAAGGCAGTTGACTACTTTGACAGCTACAAGTGACACTGCATACTGCCCTATGAAGAGTTCGCATTTTACTTCTTGTCATTCTTCCTTAAGTTTCTTACAGATCCTACATCTATCCAACTTTTCAGTTTATCTGGTACATGCCACTGTTTCTTTGAGCATGAGAAACTATTGAACACTCATGAAACCATGATCCCAAAAGGACTGGTCTACCTAATATGGCCCTAGAAGGAAAAGGTGACCAGACGTTAGTAAATTAGGTTAAGGAGAAAATGCTAACTCTCTGGCACTCTTCAGGAACTGTGTTATAGAGATGATAAATATGTAAAATCGGGGGGGGGGGGGGTGTTACATATTTTTGTTCTTCAGAAAGAAGCATAGAGTCAAACTTGCTGAAAGGCCTCACCTAGAGAGCCACAGCGGAGGAAGAAATGCACAGAAAACACAGTTCTCCAAGAAACCACATGACCTGATGACCTCATGGCTTCAGTCAACTTATCTGCAAATCCATCTCCTGTTTTTCAAGAAATTGACAAGGTAGAATTTTCTGGACTTTCTTTGTGAACCTATAAACAGTCTCAGAAACAAAGGGAACTTAGCTCTGAGCACTGCTCCTGATTTCATAGCATTCCTGACTGCAATAAAAAGCTTTCCCTTTCTTACAAAACTCAGTGTGATCATGTTTGTTTGTTGGTTCATAGACCAGCAGGCAATTTTAACTCACTCACTTATAATTCTACGTATCCATTTAATAAAAGATATTGCAGACCTACTATGTCCACCTGTTTCAAAATTTTTATTGACTGCCATATGCCATGAAAATATATAGTAATTTCTATATTCAGAAACTATATAAACTTGAAACTATAAGGTAATGTTTTTCTTAATGACGTTTTGTTCATTGGTGGTTCTCATATACGTTGGTCTCAATGGACTCACACAGCCAAGGCATGTGGTCGGTTATATCAACTAGGCTTATGCAGTTAAGTTCACTGTTATTCTATAATTATATTCTATCATGTTCATATAATGATAAAATCACATTTTTCAGGTATTATCTTCATCGCTAAGTGACACACGACTGAATAAAAGACCTGCCTGCTATTTGCCTAGCCTCATTGGACCAAATCATTAATGTTATAAAAATAATTATGCAAATAAAACAAGACATAGTTATTAATTACTTAAAATATCATTAATGACTGTTTAATCATGTGTCTGGAGCTGAAAAATACAACATCATTTTTGATATATTATCACATTTAATACTCATTAAAACAATATAAGTGGGAGTTGGTTAATCTTAATTTGTAAATGAGAAAATAGATTCAAATAGATTTATTATCACCTCTTTCCACTCTCAAGCTGTTAGTTACCACTTACACCCTGCATTTCACCACGTTTTCCGGTGAAACTATTTTTGGCATAAACTATTTTGGGTGTAAGTGTTTCAAATCTTAAGTAAATCCAATTTAAACATGGAATCACGATGAGAGAGATTGTGCAGACAGTAAAGAACTTGTCTTATATGCTGCTCCCTGGGTTGGATCCAAGGTACCACATATGACCTCCTGAACACTGTTAGGTGTAACCCTGAGCACAGAGCCAAGAGTAAGTTCTGGATACCTCCAAAAATTAAAAACACCTCACCAGAGTTCCAGAGATTAGTAGTTTCAAGGTATTGGTTATTTCAAACAGTATGAAATCTGTTTCTTCCCAGCTCTCCCAACTTTCACCTCAGAGTCACAAGATGACCAGCATATTTCTAAGATAGGAAAACATAGGGAATTTAGTCAGATTTTGTCTTTTAATCAGGGAGAACAATCTTATAAAATCTGTGGGCAGACTGTCACCTGCCTACCCCTAAGACAATCATAGATCAGAAACATGAAATCACAGTGACTGATTTAAGTAGATGATGAATCTTTCCTTGAATCTGAGAATGGTTTTGCTTTTATCAGAATAAAATTCATTTAATTTTAGCAAAGGAGACGGGCCAGCCAATAAAGTTTTGTTGCTACATTAAGTGCTTATAAATACATGAAACAAAGATTTTCTAGCTTGCCCCAATGTCCACTTCATCCATCAAGCCTGTAATTCAGATGGACATTTTGAATGTGTTATTAATTTTGAAATGTGGGACTACTGAGTTAGAAAACCATAAGACAAATATTTTGGTACATTTATGCCTTGTGTACCTGTGTTAATGAACTTACCCAATCTGATCTCATCTTAATTAATTGCTTCTGCAAAGACCTTATTTCACACTGAGACTTGGGAAAGTACATGAATTGGGAGAGATACTATACAATCCAGTATAGTAGGTAAAAGATTGTTATTTTTGAAAACTTTTATTTTCATATGCACATAAATTGCTGCAGGTTGACTTTAGGTTGACCTTGCGACCACTCACTACTTTCGGACTAGCCACATAAATTAAGCATATGGGTCAGTAGAAAAGAAAAAATGATTCAGAAGCAGATTCATCAATTCATATAAAGACATTTCAAACAATTAAATAAATCAAAGTATACAAAAATCCAGGATACATAAATATCTGTTTGTAAATATATAATATCCATCTGCACAAAGAAATAAAAAATAATGTACTATTAATTTGCCATTCCAAATGTAGTTAGACAATTTATTTTCAATGTAGCTGAGGTCTCCAAGCCTACTCGGATTGGAACTGGGCCTTCTCCAGTCAGACCCCCCATCTTCCAGTAGGTAGGCGTCACACCCACCAGCTGCCGCCAGCTCCAGGTTGGTCCCATCAACGGCCAAGACGCAGAGATTATAAAACCCAGCTCCCAGAAGTGCGCATTCGCGGCCGCGTGACATCTTCTCATCTTATTTTTCCTTTGAGGACCTGGCAGGCTACCAAAAGTATCCTGCCCTCACTGCAGAGTCTGGCAAACTTCCCGTGCCATAGTCAATATGCCAAATACCAGTAACAATGATGGGTCTCATTCTCCTAATCCTGAAAAAGCATTGAAATGGCTCTTTTAAAATCTCAGGGCTAGGAAGAAGGAGACGTTACTGGTGCCTGCTCGAGGAAATCAACGAACAACAGGATGATCGTGATCGTGATCGTAGCTAAAGTCATAGAGGAGAAAAAAATACTCCTGCAATTTACTTTAAGTAGAAAACTTTTTACTGGAGATGATTAGGCAGTAACTCAAAATTAATATTAGACTAAGAAATATCACTTCTAGGGCCTGGAGTGATAGTACAGCCAATGGGGCACTTGCCTTGCATATGGTTCCACGAGCACCACCAGGTGTGATTTCTGAGTGTAGAGCCAGAAGTAAGCCCTGAGCTCACTGGGTGTGCCCACCTCACCTCAACCCTCCCCCTAAAAAAGAACAAATAAAAAAAAGGCAAAAAAGAAGTATCACTTCTGAAAGTCTAGCTCAGAAAAGTGAAAAAAAAAAGTCTCCATCCACGATCAAGAGTCAGGGACACTGTCTCGTTTGCCAAGGCGTCAAAAATCAGATGGGCGGGTCAGGTAATAAGATTTAGAGATGACCACTGGACTAGAGCCCTTACCAACTGGATTCCATGGGATGTCAAAAGACCACGTGGCCGCCCACCTACCAGATGGTCAGACTTCTTCATCAAGATCATGAATGATCAGTTTGAGGCCCTTTGTGTTCCTAGAGCAAACAGACGCCACTGGGCTACACTAGAACGCGACAGGGACAAATGGAGACATTACTGGCACCCGCTTGAGCAAATCGACGATTCACGGGAAGTCAAGTGATCAAGTGATCTGCATCTGCCAGAATATTAGTGAGTTACTTAAAACTGCATGGTGTCTATATGTTGTTACTGTGTTTGGCATATCGAATACGTCACGGGTAGCTTGCCAGGCTTTGCCGTACAGGCAAGATACTCTCAGTAGCTTGCTGGGCTCTCTGAGAGGGGCAGACGAATTGAACTCGGGTTGGTCGGGTTGGCCTCGTGCAAGGCAAACACCCTACTGGAGCAATAGCGGAGCAATAGCACAGAGTATCTCTCCTGCGATATATTCAACATGCCAAACACAGTAACAACAAGTCTCAAAAAAAATGGAGACATTACTGGGCCCACTCGAGCAAATCCATAAACAACGGGAGGACAGTGTTTGTTTGTTTGTTGTTTGTTGGTGTCTATATAGTGTATATAATGACATGTACATATTTCTACAATATACTGTTAAATGAGCAAAAACAAGTAACATGCTATTAGATCATAAAATATTTTCAAAGTATTTCAAGTAATATGATCTTATTAATGTGAAATTAGAATATATGTGAACAGTGTGTGTGTATATATATATATATACCCAATTTTATATACCCAATATACCCAATAAATAGAACTCTACAAAAACAGAAATTTAGACATCACGTTTTCACAAACTTTACTAAAGGAAATACAAATTTCTGAGGGAGGACTTACATATTTACTCAAGGATTCACTTGGATCTTTCATGGTAAGAATATACTACTTTTATAATAAATCATGTTGAAGAAAAGTTAATACATTGGTTATTCGCATAAAACCTACTAACTAACATTTTCCAAAAAGTCTCAAATCCATGTTCTTTTTAAAACCTTCATAATTCTTATAATAGATTGTATTTCAAAGTTACTGGGTTAGGAAACTATTTCATCAATATAAATGAGAAATAATGGTTGCCCAGCAATACTATGTTACGGAAAATGGAAATATAGAGGGGAGATTGGAAAGAGATTTGTTTTACAGAAATAGAAAGAAGTATTCATTAATACCTTCTTTAAGTAAATATTAATTTAATGTTATATTTCAATAATAAGTTGGGTGACTGAGCACAGTACTTTCTCAACAAGCCTGAAAGAATGAAGTTGAGTTCTTCTCCTCTGGCACTAGCAATACAAGTTCAAGAATGGATGGGTTTGTCATTTGTTTCCATTTTAAGGGACGTGAGAAATTTCCCACTTTAATTTTATAAGTATATGGAGAAAAGTTTAACTTTTTCTTTAACCTCATAAAGAAATAGAAATACTTTATTTAGAACTATCATCCTGAAATTCTACTTCCTGCAAAATTACTGCGACTTATTTACATCTAGGAAGTTTGTTTCTTATGCTTGCATGGAACAAAATGTGTTCTATTCCTGGGAACATCCACACATGCCTTACACACTGGCAGAGGGCTGACACAGACACAAAATGACTTTTCGTTCCTTCCCACTGTCCTCATGAGCAAGAAACTGAACAAGCTGCAGTTTACTTCAACTAGAGGAAAGTCTTCTCCAAGACGCTGAACCACACTTCCAGGCCTAATGGAAGAGATGAACAGAGCGAGCGAGGCCCAGTTATTTCCTTCACAACTACATCATTAGTCAAGACAAAAACACATGGTATAAATAGCAACATGAAGATTCTTGCTTGTCAGGAATTCCCAGGGCTCTCTTTGTCTGCCGGGTTGCTCTGACATCCAGATCATAATAATCCAACTCTGGGGATGGGCTGGCTATGTTTTACAAGTGTAGTTTATAGTTTCCTTTGAAACACTGATCACATCCTTTCAGGAGACATTGCTAATATGGAAGCTTACAGTACCGCATCTTGAAGCAGACTTTGAGAGCTTTCCAGTTGGCTTGTTTTAGTTACAACTCCAGCTTGCAGATGAGAAAAACAGGATGATCTCCATGAATCAGCCTCTGTGGCTGAAAGAGATCTCCACAGAAGTCAGGAATTAGATTTGATGACTAGAAAGTTTAACTAGCAAAATAATAACAATAATAATAATAATGTCGATTTGCTCGAGCGGGCCCAGTAACGTCTCCATTGGAGACATTGTTGTTACTGTGTCTGGCATATCAAATACTCTCGGTAGCTTGCCGGGCTCTCCGAATAATACCTTTTTTCCTCAAGTCCCTTAATAATGATAATAATAATGATAATATTACCTTTTTTTCTCAAGTTCCTTAAAATGACAAGTCTATTCATTTTTTTTTTAATTTTTATTAGTGAGACACCATGAGGTACAGTTGTAGACTTACAAATTTTTGTGCTTGGGTTTCAATTATACAATGATCAAATACCCATCCCTCCACCAGTGCCCATTTCCCACCACTACAGATCCCAGTATCCCTCCCACCCCCCCGTCCCCTGATCCCACCCTGCCTCTGTGGCAGGGCCTTCCCTTTTGTTCTCTCTCTCCTATTGGGTGCTGTGGTTTGCAAAAGAGGCATCGAGTGGCAATCATGTTTGGTCTATAGTCTACTTTCAGCATGCTTCTCGCATCCTGGGAGGATTCTCCCAACACCCTTTATTTGGTGCTCCCTTCTGTATCTGAGCTCCCTTTTCCTCTACACAATGGAGTACTATGTAGGTGTTAGAAAAGACGAAGTCATGAAATTTACATACAAGTGGTACTACATGGAAAGTATCATATTAAGCGAAATGACTCAGAAAGAAAGGTGTTGGAGTACACGGAGCTTAGGTTTATCAGATTGTGCCCATCACAGTGCTCCCGAGTCACTCCCATTACTTTGTCTGTCTGTAACCTCTTCTATGCTCTCTTCCCCAACCAATTTGTAAGGTCTCATCCTTCTTAGACACTGAAGCTGTACTGTAAGTTAATATTGTCTTTCTCCTCTCCTTATGTCTTTTGAGCAGTTTACTTTAATGCAATGTCCTTTTGTATAGATACAGGAAGACAATTAATTAATATTATGCTTTATAACTTAGGAATTGATTGGCTTTGAATATTATTCACTCCTGGGCATCTGCCTTCTCAACTTAAGCCTCAGTTGCCCTCACTTCCTAGCACTCCAAGGGCAGGGTCCCGACGTGGGACTGGATGGAACCAGGGCAAGCCGGTAAGTTATGTGCTACCCTGGCATCGCGATGGGCCAGGCCAAGGTGCCACGATTCTTAACTATAAGTTAAGAGTTTGATCATAGGCAAATGATGTCATGATCCAAAAGTAACGACGAGACTAGGGCCCTGCTGCTAGGAATAGGAAAGATATCTGGCCTGAGCACTGCAGTCTGAGATCGAGATGGCCCTAGGAGAGCAATTCTATAAGCCCAAAGTATTTCTTACTGTGTCCATACAAAATGATTAATATTATGTATGCTTATATGTTGGTTGGACAAGGAGAGGAGAAACACGTCCTAGAAGCAGTTTTCTGTGTGTCCTGAGTAGCTTGGATGAGACTGCTTTTTTGGAAATGTAGATTCCAAGCTCTAGCCAGGCTGGTCTTTGGGATGCAAATCAAGGTGCTTGCAGCTTGTGAAAGTGCTTGTGAAAGGTTTCAGTTTGGCTTTGTATCTTCTTTCCGGAGGCCAGGATTACTGGCCTGCGGATGTAAGGAAACAATGTATGTTTGCCGCCTCAGTGTTCTTTCTGTAACTCCTTTTGATGACATCATTATATTGCGCCCTTTAGAGGTACTATGATCTATATAAGGGAGATTTCAGGGCTCTCTGGGGGGACACGTGCACCAGAGAACGGGGGGACACGTGCATCAGAGAACCTGGGAAGATGGGGCTGAGGACAGAAGCGGAGAGAACAAAGGCGCACGTGCTCGAGGATTCCTGAGGCCTCCATGACATACATCTCTTCCATGTAATAAACAGCTACTAAGACCAACCAGCTTGGCCTCGTTTCCTTCCTTCACCTGACCATCGCCATCGACCTCCCTGGAGTGGGGAAACGGCAAGACCGCCGGCCTTTTTATTTTTTGTGTGTTTACACAAAAGGGATAGACATAGAAAGATTGCATTCATCTGGGGGAACATAAAGTAACAAAATATGAGACTAACACCCAAGAATGTCTGAGATTACTACCAGGAATTTTACTCCAAGCCTATTCATTTTTGAACTTGCATTGCTAGTGCCAGATCAAAGGAACTGTTTCATTCCTTTAGGCTTGTTGAGAACCTAATCTGCTCATTCACCCTAATCATCAACCCATAAATTTACAGGATTGAATAGTTGGCCCCTAAAGACCAACTAGAATGCTATAATGTGACTTTATTTGGAGCAAGGGCCTTTGCATATGTTATTGAGTTAAGGATACCAAATAAAATGACCCTGAATTTAGGGTGGGCCTTTAAGTGTGATGACTGATGTCCTTATTAGAGAAAGCAGAGAGAGATTTGATGCAGAGTGGTACAGAGGAAGGCGTTTGGAGACAGGCAAGTAATGGAGCAATGCAGTAGGAACTAAGAAATTTGAGGGACTTTCAGCCACCACTAGGAGCTACGTGGTAAATACAGAACCCACAGTCTCCTCAGAACTTCCAAAGTGAATCAATGCTGCCAATAGTTTGGTTTTGAAGTCCTGGCTTCTAAACTTGTGCAAGAATATAATTCAGGTTTCATTAGCCACCAAACTTGTGATTGAAACCCTAGAAAATTAATGTGTCATCTCAGATCTATTCTAAATCTACTTTAGATAGCGTGAAAATATCTCAGGTGGCAACACTTTGCCACACTTTGCCAATTCCAGGATACCAATAAGAGGTAACATCCTCTGAGGCCCGATAAGCACAGTATATATGAGGGTGGTTTTGAATTTCTAAGTATGGTCTTCAGCAACTGATTAATAGCTGCAGGACACTTGGATCAAATAGCTAAGTGTCATTAACTACATTTTACAGAGTACAGAAAATAAGTTCCTTGCCTTACACCATCAAAAGAATTCTTGGTAGATGGTTTCAAAAAGACTCTTCTTAAAATAAATGTGACATAAAGGTGAATACACTGATGGCCTAGAATGATTTTACCCAAATTTTTAATCAGATTTGCTTAATATATATTCTAGAAAGCCTTATTTCAAAAAACAATATGAAAACTATATAAAATGTATGCTTCAATTTTCTTGAAAGCCCTGAGAGATAGGTCAAAGGGCTGGAGCAAAAAAGTTTCAGTTTTGATCTCCTGAAGCGAAGCCCAAACACGCTGATGGGATTTGCTCCCTCTCTCCCCCACCCCTCGGGCCATTGGGTGGGTCCCCAAAACTAAAATATAAAAAAGAAAGTAAATAAACCCTGATATTTGTTGCTATCAAGTTAATTTTTCCCAAACTTATTGTGGAAAGGATGTTACTCTAAGAAATTTTACTGAACTATCAAATTTGATGGGAAGATATTGCACACAGCCATATAGTAGAGCTGGAAGGTTTGAACATGTGCTAGTGCCTGAAAGTCTTGACCACTTGATCACTTGGCATCCCATTACTCATGCACTTGCTCGAGCGGGCATCAGCAACATTTCCATTTGTCCCTATTGTGTGCTAGTGTAGCCCAATGGCATCTGCTTGTTCTAGGAACACTAACAGCTTCAAACCAATCATTCAGGATCTTGATGAAGAAGTCTGACCATCTCGTAGGTGGGCAGCCATGCGATCTTTTGACGTCTCGTGGAATCCAGTCGGTAATGGCTCTAGTCCAGTGGTCATTGAGCCAAGCCACTTTGGCAAATGAGCTCAAGAGTTTTCGAAGATAGGTGTCTTTTTGTGGCTATCTCTCTCTTAACATTCTGCGCACAATCATGGAGGTGCTGAACCAGTCGATCATATTCCTCGTCAATGTTGTCAATGACAGCATCTTCCCATGTTTCCACAGCAGTGCCAAAGAGCTCTCAGTTGGTGGTCATTCTGGGAGTTCTCTTCTTAAACTTTGCAGCCCTTTCTCCCTGCTCTGTGAAGTAGAATTTTGCACGAAGGAGACGGTGGTCCGATCCCGTTTGGAATTTTGGGACAACAGTGACATCAGTCAGGCAAGACCATTGATTGAATATGATGTGGTCAATTTCATTGTGGAACCATCCATCAGGAGACTCCCATGTCCAATGTTTAGATTCGACCTTCTAGAACTATGAGTTACCATGGATGGTCTTGGTTGATGTGATGAACTCAGACATGAATTCACCCTGTTCGTTCCATTCTAGGCCATGGGTCCCGATGTGAAGTACTACCTCCACTACCCAGCCACTATCAAGCTCCAGGATGCTTTCTGGACACTCGGGCTGAGACTCATGCACGAGTGAAGCCCCACAGAACCAGGGAAGGGGAACTTTGTGACCTTGGACTCCAGTCTCAACGGACCCGGGAACAGAGATCCTCTGCCTAAAGGACAATTGCTATAATATTTAGACCAAGCAAAGTATTAGGTTATCTCTCCCTGTCATAGTAGATCATGTTTGAAATAATTGCAGTTATTTACATCATAAAAATTTAGAAACCTCTTTGTTGTATTATAGGATTATAGTTCTAAACAGTAGTTTTAGGTTTAACATTGCTTTGTCCCTTCCCCCACCTCCACCCACAGGAACTTAGATTTATTGAGTAACTCCCACCACAGTGCTCCCGAGGCATACCCAATTCCATCAAGCACTCCCATTCCTCTGTGTTTATCTTTAACCTCTCATTTGTGCTCTTATTCCCCTATCTGTTAATCACTTATTCCCAAATCAGACCCTGCAACTTGTATAGTCCAATTTTTCTGAGGGATTTGGATTTTGCGTATTAAATGCAATATTGCTTTTCTTTTTCCTTAATGTTCTTTGCACAGTTTATTTTAGAGCAATGCCCTTTTTGTATAGACACAGGAGTACAGTTAATGCAATGCTTTTGTAACAAGGGATAGGGATGGATACAGGGCAATCAGTAAACTACCCTGGCATGGAAAAGGGCCAGGCTAAGTGCCATAAGAAGTATAATAAGTTAAGAGCACTGTTATGGAACAAACTCTGTCATGTCCTAAAAAGAAGTAACTGAATAAGGACCCTGCTGGGTTAGGAAAGATTAACCTGGTCTGAGAACTGTAGTCGGGGATATATAGAAAGATGTCCCCAGGAAAAGTCACCCTTAAGTGCTTAATATATTTCTTACTGTGCCCATACCAAATGACTAGAAATATCATTTAAGAAGTAAATTTAAAGGACCGAAGCAATAGCACAGCGGGTAGGGCGTTTGCCTTGCACACAGCCAACCTGGGTTCAATCCCCAGCATCCCATATGGTCCCCCAAGCACCTCCAGGAATAATTCCTGAGTGCAGAGCCAGGAATAACCCCTGAGCATCGCTGGATGTGACCCAAAAAGCAAAAAAAAATAAAAAGAAGAAGTAAATTTAAGATGATCTTTAAGTGGATATTGGCTAAGGAAAGGAGAAAGCAATACACCCTTAGATGGAATTCTGCCCTCAGGCAGGTCTCCTAGCAAGAAGTTTAGAGTGCTGATGAGATTCTGTCCTTGAGTTAATCTCCTAGAAGAACTTCCCCTGAAGAAAGAAGGGCTTTACATCTGTCCATTGTTTATGATAATGTTCAACCACAACTATGTGTAATTGCTACCCCCAGCCCTTCATATTTTCTCTATAACTAACACTGTCAGACTTGAATAAATGCCCCTGATTACCAACCAGCCTGATGGCCCCATTCCCGCCTTTGTTCATCCATTGCCTTTGGCTGGTGGGGGGCAGGAGTACGATGGGGGGTGGGGGGCATTGATTCAACCCCAACCCACCAAAGAGATTCTTAGGTCACGGAAGATGGGAAGTGACCACATGCCAGAACAGCAGCACCTCTTTACAAAAAAATAACTTACGGACTAGGAATTTTCAAAAATAGCACATTTTGGAACCATCTCTCAACAAATTTCTGAAAAGATGTAACACAAAAGAGAATTCTCCTTAACTGCTTGGAGTTACTTTTAAACTTTATGTTAATAAAAGATTTAGAGAGGTAAAGTTGTTCAAAGACAGGACTACCATCTTAAACACAACATCCCCCTTACCCCAGTATTCAGAGGGAATAATGAAAATGCTACTGCATTAGCAATAAAATAATTAATATGTGATTCTTCTTGTAAGTAAAATATCTATCAGATTCCCAGAATCTGAAGCTCTGATCCTGAATATGCAAAACATGATAGACTTTGAGGAACAAAAACTCAGAAAGTTAGTGTTGATGTATCTACCCTAATTTGAATGTAATTTTGTTGATGTTTGAATAATGTTTAACTCTATGTCCAACGGAGATGTAATGTTAAAAACTGAGAGGTGGGGCTGGAGTGATAGCACAGTGGGTAGGGCATTTGCCTTGCATGCAACTGAACCGGGTTCAATTCCCAGCATTCCATATGGTCCCCTGAGCACCACCAGGGGTAATTCCTGAGTGTAGAGCCAGGTACAGGCCAAAAATCAAAACCGAGAGGTATTTTTGTTAGCAAGAACAGGGTGTCCATGTTTCCTGAGAAAATCAGAGTTTCACAGGGAAGCATAACTAATAATATATAGAGTGATAAAACAAAGAGAGAGGTGAGAGATAGAGTAAGCCTGGGAAAGAGGTCCAAAATCTGCAGTTTGGCTAATAGTCTGGAAATGTCCTTTTGCAATTCAAATTCAATGAAAATGAATCATCTGATAATAGATTTCCATTTTGTTCAGAGGAATTCAGTTTTTACATTAAAATCTTCAATGGATTTTATGAGTTCCACACACATTAAAGAATCCAACGTGCCTTACACAGTCTACTGATCAAATTATATCCTCACAGCCTGCCTCACACCCCACAGAAATAACTCAAATAATGTCTATCCGCATATTTGGGTGCTATGATACAACCAGATTCACCCCTGATATTAGCCTGTTCCCTGACAAGACCTTATGTCGATCCCACTGCTGAGGGGTGAAATATGATGCAAGAATTTTATAGTGGCCAGAGCAATAGTACAATGGGGAGGGTGTTTGCCTTGCAAACCCGGGTTTGATCCCTGGCATACCATATGGTCTCCCAAGCACCGCCAGCAGTGATTCCTGAGTGCAGAGCCAGGAGTAACCCTAAGCATCACCAGCTGTGACCTAAAAAGCAAAAAAAAAAGAATTTTCTTATAAAAGTTACTGAAGATAATACCACATTGCTCTTCTGCTATTTGAAAGGCTATCTCCACACCCAGATCCTATGAAACTCTAAAACAGGTAGAGTGGTGTTCAGGGCTTACTACTGGTTCTGTGTTCAAATATCACTTCTGGCTAGTTCTGGGCACCACATGGATGCCAAGGATTGAACCTGGATCAGCCACGTGCAAGGCAAGCAACCTACCCATTGCATTACTGCTCCGGCCCCAAGTAGCCTTTTTATATTGAATGAGACTAAGTGAGTGCTACTATTGCGATGCTTCCTACTTAGGGGGATATACAAATTTTATAAACACAACTCTATACAGCAACAGTTATTGCATTCTAACCAAATAAAGACATAGTAATGCTGTTCTATGGAACTGCAGGTAGAATTTAAGGAAAGGTGTACAAAGGGGAAAAAAACTTTTAAAAATTATAAATCTAAAATATGGTTTAAGTTGAAAAATTATCAAAAAGGAAAATTTGACAAGCCCCCCCAAAAAAAAAAATCTTCGTCATAGCTTGGTGTATGTTTTTTTCAGTGTTCATCAAATAAAATGCAGTGGTCAATTCACATCACAGCCTAGCTACTCTAGTTTCCTTTGAAATTTTTATACATACCCTCTGATTTAAAATACTTTCTCCTTTATATTTCCTAATATAGTAGCCTATTTATTTTTGTTTACAACTTTTCTTCTATTTCTATGGAGTTCATTAAGCAAATATCAAGTTCACTTAAGGAAATTTGAAAATTTTAGTAACGAATAAATAAAATGGAAATGTTGGAAAGAAAAAGAAGTAAATAGAAAGAAAAAGAAATCACTGACAAAAGCATTATTATTTACATTATGTTTTATATAAAAATTAAATCATACCTTTCCCCATTTTACTAGACTATAAGCATTTTAATTTTAAGCTCCCCGTGGTATATTCAATATGCTAAAAACAGTAACAATAAGTCTCACAATGGAGATGTTACTAGTGCCCACTCGAGTATATTGATGAACAACGGGAGGACAGTGCTACTCATTAACAATTTGATTTTTGGGACATCATCTACTAGGTAGATTTCCATGAATCATTTATGTCTAATGTAGTATATTTTAGTGATCATTAATTTTTTGCCTTCATATGTAGTACTGTGATACTTGTCCCGATACATATATATTTTTGTGAATAGCCATTTTATTAAAATTTAGATTACTATCTCATTTAAAACTGATATTCTAATTCCAAAAAAAATTTCATAGTGTAGACAGGTCTAAAGGTAAATGGATGGGACCAGAGGGATAGTACAACGGTTCGGGAGTTTGCCTTGCACAAGTTTGACCCTGTTTCAATTCCCAGCATCCCATATGATCCCCTAAGCACCACCAGGAGTAACTCCTTAGTGCAGTCAGGAGTAAGCTCTGAGCATTGCTGGTTGTGATCCAGAAAGAAAAAAAAAAGGTAAATGGTATAATCCAAATTATAAGCAATGATAGTCCAAACACTTTACGGTTCTTTCACACCTGCCTGAATTATTGAGCTGACAAAAAAAACCCTGCTGTAGCCATTATGACACACGAGAGGAGATATTGCTCATTTTTGAGAAACCAGAATGCTCAAAGTCCTGGCAGTCATAACTGACGTCAGTTTCACTCAACTGTAATAGCCAAGCCAGCAAGCAGCCTTGGCCACACCCATCATTGAAATTGTAAATTTATTCTCCTTGTAACCAAAGTTGTTAACAAATCACTGCTTGTTCCTGTCCAACTTGGCACTTGATTTGTTCCCACAAATACTCAAAATCTTCATTGTGTCTAGTTTTCGATTCCTAAGAGAGTCAAACAATTGTGAATCAACACCCTTCCCATGTGTCCTGCCTGGCAATAACACAAGTATTCAGGCAAAGTTTATTACAACTATTGCGTTAAACTTCCCTTGGATTAATTTCCAATGCTCCAGAGACTTCCCCTAAGAGAAACAGCTGCTCGAAGAGATGTTGTCTAAAGATCCTGACTACCAGTTTTTACCTAAGTTTTTACCATGGCCAGAGAGAGTATAGTGTGGGTAGGGTCTTTGCTTTGACATGGTGTGTCTGGGTTCGATCCCCAACACCCCGAATGATTCCACAGTCTCCGTCCAAAGTGATCCCTGAGCTCGGAGCCAAGAGTAAGCCCTGAGCACCACCAGAAGTGGCCCCCAAACAAACAAAAAAGGTGGGGACTCAAAGTTTAGTACTTAATTGAGGAATTCACTTGTTTTCCATATTCCCTGTTACAAACTTCTTTACACATCTTCTTTTATTTCTTGAATCTGTTGCTCATTTTTAAATGTGTTTTTTCTTTAATATTTTTATTTCTTTCATACTTTAGTTTTTAATTCTCTGTCACTGTCACTGTCCTCCCGTTGTTCATCGATTTCTTTGAGTGAGCCCAGTAACGTCTCCATTGTGAGACTTGTTGTTACTGTGGCATATTGAATACATCACGGGGAGCTTGCCAGGCTTTGCCATGCAGGCGAGATACTCTTGGTAGCTTGCCGGTTCTTCGAGAGGGGCAAAGGAATCGAACCCTGCTTGGCCGGGCTGACTGTGCGCAAGGCAAACACTTACCGCTGTACTATCCCTCTGGCCCCATCTTTTTGTAAACTTTCCAAATATCTAGGATCCTTTGCCACCATAAAAGTTCAGAACTATTTATGGTAAATAATAGAATTTTATTCCATATTAACAATATTATCGAGAGTATTCGGTATGCCAGACACAGTAACAACAAAGTCTCCAATGGAGACGTTACTGGGCCCGCTCAAGCAAATCGATGATCAACGGGAGGGCCTTTACTTTACTTTTATTAACAATATTAATTATATGCACATATTAACCGTCAGCATCTGCTAACATCCCAAACTTCAAGCATTCAAAAGTTGGTGTTGTGAAAGTTTTAGTAGATAAGTTTTAGCATTGATTTCATATTGTCACTCAGATGAAAAGAGCTCATGAATTACTACTACCTTGAATCAGTTTGTACCATACATCATCATTATCTGAATTTTTCTGTAGTATCCAAAACTATATTGCCAGGCTTAAACATGAAAATCTTTTCTAGGCCAAGTCAAATTCTTTGGCTCCCTCTATTTTTTAAATTGTAAATTGACTGTATAGAATAATAAAAAGCAAGAGTTGGGAGTATGGTCCCGAAGCAGGTCAATCTGTACCTGTGAGGCGAGTGAGTGCATCAGCAACCTGGTGGCAACGTCAGGCTTTCAGATACCCCAAAACTGCTGCTGTGCCTTTGGCCAGACCCCAAAAACTTGGGGCAAAGTTTACCAAGAAAGTAAGTGGCCAAAATTTAGACACACCCACAAACCACCTCTGGCTCAGCTAAAGAATTGGAGGCATGGACTCTCTGGTTCCTAATCAAACTGCTTAATGGCCATGATCCCAGAGACTCAGAAACGAATCTCAGAACCCAAAGGCTTTTGGCAGAAATGCGTCCTGTTCCTGCAGTGGGTTACTGGCACTGGGCCACTCCAGGTGGGAATAGGTTTCGTGCCTTGGCCTGTTCCCACAGGCAGCCTGGTAACTGCCATCCTCCAGAGGCCACAGGACAGTAAGGTTTGGGCCTGCAGTGACAAGACACGCAGGGCCTCACCAGATGGGGGTGGAACTGGCCCTTTCCTCCCCATCCCAACGAGACCCCAAATCACCGCCTGCAAACGGCCTCTCTGGCTCCTGATCAAGCAGATTAACGGCCATGATCCCAGAGACTCAGAAACAAATCTCGAAACCCAGAGGCTTTTGGCAGAAATGTATCTGGACCGCATACAAGGTGGCCGCCGCCTCAGAACTTATAGGAAAGCCAGGTATGAGCCGGCAGTGACGGGGCAACTGTAGTCTTATGGGAAGGGGGGTAGTACCAGCCTGCCTTCACGCCCTACCGAGATCACAAGTTGCACCCCACGAGTGGCTCTACATCACAGCCATAACACCATATGCACAGAAACCAATCTCATAATTATTTGGCTCTTTGCAGAAATCCAAAATCACTATATGACTCTCATAACCAGCTATAGAAAACAAAGTATTTCACAATGCCTTTTCAGCAATTCTGATTGTTGGGGGGGGATTCTAAACAATAATGGTGCATCTTTTGTCTAAATAATGAATGCAATCAATGTAGAGAAAAGTTAAGTAGAAATCATCTGCCTCACAGGCATTGGGAGGGGTGGGGGGGTATATTGGAGTTCTTGGTGGTGAAAAATGAGCACTGGTGAAGGGAAAGGTGTTTGATCATTGTATGACTGAGACTTAAACCTGAAAGCTTTGTAACTTTTCCCACCGCAATTCAATAAATAAATATAAAAAGAAAAAATAAATAAATAAAATTATGAAAAAAAATGTAAGGTGAAGTTCATGCCCAATTCAATTACCTCATCAGTGGCTGAATAAATAGCAGTACTCCTGCATTAAAAAAGCAATAGCTATTTCAACTGGTATATAGTGCTTGAGCATTTGAAAGAAAGAGAATTTTCATTATTATTAATATAAATATTTCACTAGAATGTGTACAAACTTAAAGAAACAATTATTTCCCTGAGTGCCAGAACAGCCAAATGGAAAAAATTGTTAACCCGCAGATAAATGATGGCAATCAGAGATAAATAAATATACATCTGGATATAGTCTTGTGGGGATTCTTCAGCTCTTCTACAACAAATTAAAGAGCAAAATGACAACTAGTCAAAGTCATCTTTTACAGCTCTCTGCGAAATTGTTCTCTATGTGCTAAATCACCCTGGACATAATCATCACCACACATACATATCATACACACACACACACACACACACACACACACACACACCTCCTTTCTGTATTTGGTGAAGAAGTGAAAAACTTCTTAATTTTACCCATAAATTTGAATTATGCAATTTGTCACACCAACTTTCCCCAATTTTGCCATTCTCTAAGAATTATAGGAATTGGGAATCATAAGTAAACAGTATGACATTATGCCCTTAGTGAAATTGACTTTATACTTAGTGAAATTAATCTAAGTGCAGCTGTCCATCTGGAAGTTAATTCTTGCCAAAATACAAAACAATTTCTATAAAGAGTTTTGCTCTAAGTATTACGTCCTCCAGGAGTAATCCCTGAGCACAGAGTCAGAAAGTGGGCTCCCAAAAACCAAAAAAATTAAAACTAACAATATATTTTTACTTTTTTTATACTTATTAGCAATTAAGCAGTATGTAGATTTTTTTTAATTTGGGTGAACCCACTTTGCTTACAACTATTATCTGTACTTCAACCTGTGTCAAATTCCATCTATTTTCTCTGGCCAGAAGTTGAATATACACCCCAGGCTATACTATCATGAGCTGATTAAACACTTGAAAAACAAGTAGAAAGTTCTCACTTATGTGTTACCTGGACCTCTTACTACTTGTAATTTGAAGGGACAGTTTATTGAGTGTCGAGATTTTTATTCCTTATATGTACATTAGGGGAAAAGGAAACTATAATGAGAATAAATCCAATAAAATGCTTAGTGCTTAATAAGTTATTAATGACTACAATAATTGGTTAAAGCTTTTGAACAAGCAAAAGAGCAAGTTTTAGGATTAACTATACTCCCTCTGGGTCTTTTTCTCATTATAAATTAGATTTGCAAAGAGAGAATATAATGTAAGTTTGTAACAGCTAGGCAGGTGGTGACTATCTTTGATCTTGAACTTAAAGACAGATGTTCTTGCACTATGCAAAGTCAGCCACCTACAAATTACCATTTTACGAGTATAAGTGTTACTTGAAATTCAGTTGTACTTAACATTTATTAAGCAAATTAACAATCCCAGCATACATTGACATTCCCTACACTTTTGTTTTCTGCCAGCTGCTTAAAGATGTCTGTAATAGTTTACAGTTCAGTAAATGATTGTAAATCTATTTTCAGCAGAGTAATTAAAAAAAATCATTGGCAGAAATTGGCTCAAATAGAAGCTAGTGGTAGTTTCTTCTTTAAAATGAGGAAAAAAAGGCAATAAAAGAAGAGTAAGTCTTTCCAACTGAAGTAGCCTATTTAATCACAAAGTCCCTAAAAGTACAATCTCCTTTGATAACTTTATCTTCTTTCTTCTCTGTCTCTTTTTACCTGACTTTCTTCTCTAATTGTTTGGGCCTGCAGTGTTGGGACTGAGAGGACTCTGTCCCAATTTACCAGTGTTGGGACTGAGAGGACTCTGAGGATTTGTGTGGATGCTTTCTCTGCGGGAGCCCAGATCCAATCCTCAGCACCAAATGGTCCCCGGAGCATCATAAGCATCATAAGGTACCCCAACACCCAGCACTGCCGGGTACGCCTTCAACTATTGTACAAGTTTTTTGTTTTTATTTGCCTTTTTTGGGTCACACCTAGCGATGCTCAGGGGTTACTCCTGGCTCTGCATTCAGGAATTACTCCTGGTGGTGCTCGGAGAACCACATGGGATGCTGGGGATTGAACCCAGGTCAGTCGCGTGCAAGGCAAATGCCCTACCCGCTGTACTATTGCTCCTGCCCTTATTGCACAAGTTTTTTTCCTAATTCTTAGCCACCAACACCCATCATCCATTAAGTCATTCAATTCAGAAAATATTTTTGAAAACACTTGGTCTTTTCCAAAACGGTAGACCATGCCATTAGATCAATAAAATGCAGTGTTTGCCCCAAAGAGGTTTACAGGATGATAGAGGTTGAGGGAATAACCCTCTCTCAGCCAAACCCCGACCCCATCTTTTATGTAGTCAGTGAAATTATTTCTTGTTTCTTTTGTTTATTTTGTTGTTGTTTGTTGAGAGAGGCACACATAGAGGCTTGGAGGTTACTCCTGGTTCTGTGCTCAGAGGTCAACAGTGCACAGCGATCAAATCAGGACCCCTGTGCCACAATTCGAGCTCAGATCTCTGAGCTATCGCCCCTCTTGGAAATGACTTCTGCTGCATCTTCAGACTTGTCAATGTTGAAAACATTTCACTCTGTCGACAACCTCTTTGAGGAAGAACAGAAGGTGATTTTCTTTTTTATTTTTTGAAATGTCCTCTGGCTTCTTTCCTGGGATGTTTGCTCTCTACCGCAGACATCTCCTTTTAATCCTATGTTATTTTGTTCTGTATTCTTAATGTACTCTCTCCCAGGAAGCATACCTACTACGAAGTCCATTAAGCAGAAGCAATGCTGCTGATACCTAAGATTACCTTTCATGTCTTGTGTGCCCCTTGTGTGCATACTTCTGGTCTCCTTAGCTTTACTTACTCTTTCCTACTGCTAGAATTTTCCTGTATTCCTAGCAAGTACAATACTCTCTGATAGCCACTAAGTATTATCATCCCATTGTTCGTCTAAGGAGACAGAACTCTGATTCTTAAGCCATCATGACTATTTTTCAGATAAAAATTTCCTTAACTTCTACCAAACTGTAAACCTCTGGAGCAATAGCACAGCAGGTAGGGCATTTGCTTTGCACGCAGCTGACCCCGGTTCGATTCCCAGCAACCCATATGGTCCCCTGAGTACTGCCAGTGGTAATTCCTGAGTGCAGAGCCAGGAGTAACCCCTTTGCATCATCAGGTGTGACCCCCCAAAAAAAGCACTCTACTGTCTCTCTGGCCCTTCTCTCCAAACTTATTAAAAAAATTTTTTAAAAATTTCCTTAACTTCTACCAAACTGTAAACCTCTTTAGGGCAAAGAACGCATTTTATTGACCTAATGGCACTAGTATAGAATCTTGAAAATATCCAAGTGTTTTCAAAAATACTTGCTGAGTGAATGACTTAATGAATTATGGGTGGTGGTGGCTAAAGGTTAAGAAAAAAAAAAGCTTGTGCAATAGTTGGGAGTCTACCTCATTTTTAAGTATCAAGAAAAAGAAAAAATTAAAAGGTTAGAAATCAGAAAAATAAACTAAAATTTCTGAGGAGAAAAGAAGAGAAGAATATTGAAGAGTTCAAAACTAAATTGGAGAGATATTCTAAGAAAAAAGAGAAAAAAAATTACATTCTGACAAAAAGGGTATTAAATCTAGCCTCTACGATTTTTTTCTCTTTAAAAATGTTTACATCTTAACTGACACCCATCCATGACACTGCAGTCTGGCACTGAAACTTTCCTCGATTCCGTTTCAAGAGAAGAAAATACTTCCACAACCTCAGAATTCAAGGACTAGTAGAAGGAAAACCAAATAAACATGGAGATCCCCTATCTGTGGCCCTAGAAAAGAAGTTGCTCAGTCAAACAATGCCTTTCTCATAAAGTGGGTAGGTGATGAGTGCTAAGTTGGCATATTCTGCTCGGAGACACCACAAATCAAAAAAATTCTGAATCACACATTCAAAATAAAATTCAAAATATAACAAATGAAGTATATCATAATCCATAAATGATGTATTGATGGGGGGATTATTTATTTATTTATTTATTGAATCACCATGAGATACAGTTACAAAACTTTCATGTATGAGTTTCAATCAAACAACGATGGAACACCCATCCCTCCATCAGTGCACATTTTCCACCACCAACGTCCCCAGTACGTCCCCCTTTCCAACCCTCCCCCTGCCTCTACGGCAGACAATTTAAGGGGCTTTTTAAAAATAAATTATCCATTACCTGCTATAAAGGTGAAGCCTCACCCCTCTGCACACCCCCATGAACATGCCAAATAGTCTTGGAAAACAACTTCTGAAACCTGGGAGGCCTCTGGTAACTGCATCAAATGCATTTTGAGACCTTTCTGCACTCACCGTCCTGCCTCTTAGCAGCAGCACCAGATAGTCCACTTAAGGAAACAAGGCAAACCAGGGCCGTTTTCAACACAGCGCTGGCTGGCTGGCTGCAGTCTGGTCACCTCTTTCATACCGCGAGCATTCAGCATCCCCGACATCCACAAAATTGCCAATGCCAAACATTTCTTTGGCAGCTCAGGAGCAGAGGAGCTAAGATGAAAAGGACCGCCACCGTAGCCGTGGAGGAGCAGGGCTTGGCTAGCAATTGTCCCTGGCCCCAGAAACAAGAAGGACCAGAGTGTCGGGAAGAGATCAAGTTTCAGAAACATCTCTTGAGAAAACAGTCCTTAGCTCCACTACATGGATAGGCTCCGTCTCAGCTGAGCAGATGGGTTGGTTAAGGCCAGTGGGGCACAGCCAGCCCAAACGCACAAGGACAACACCAAGTTCATGCCAGAGAACCTCAGTTCCGTGGGAGCAACCGAAATGCCTGCCCCGATTACCTTAATGATTAAAGTGTTTTATCCAAATACTCTCTTAAGCTAAATCTTCCCTCCTTTACCTGCTGCAATTGAAGAGTTTCAAAATTCTACATAATTCCAAGCCTAGCCTATATAGCTGGAACATATTTCTATGGATTAAGTTAGGGGAAAAATAACAATGCTGTGTATGGTTCCCCCTTTCACCAAATACAGCTTATTTCCAATAATTAACAAAATACTCAGCATGCATCTAAATAAAACTCTGCAAGATTTCTTGAAAGGGTTTAGTTGGACTCACTTTTAAATTATTACCTACATGAGACTTTCAGGTGGATAAAAGGAATTTTGACAAAGACAGGCTATTACAGCATGCAGGAATTTCCTGTTCTCCTGGCAAACTCATTCCCAGATACTTTCTCTGTAAAGAAGCATACGCATACACAGTTATACTGCGTGTTGGCTGTTGCCTCCATCACTCTGCGCTATGTGAAAAGACTCTTCTTTGATTTAGGGGATAAATCTTTTTTCTTTCGATAGCATCTATTGACTTCTGAGTCACGAGCGCTGAAGAAGTAGCTTATCGATTCCCTTCTCACTTGCCCTGCTCCTACCTCTTCCCCTTTCTTCCTTCCCACTTTTCAATCAGATCAGCAAGTCCTCCAGAAACAAAAGATTTACCTTTCAGCAGACTCATGAAGCCATGAACTAGCTCGGGAAGGAGAGAGCCTCCAGCGTAAGCTAGTTCGTTAGCCAGACGTGATTCTCGTGTTCTGGGTCTCAAGCAGAACTGCAAAGGTCGAGAGGCTTAGCCAGGAAATAGTGGATCAGGGTAGACCCCACTGACTGAAGGAACTATGGCCCTGAACAAGCCAGCAAGACCTGGGCCTTGAAACTTATCCCTATGTTGCAGTTGCAAAGCAAAACACTACCATCATTGTGTTATTTTGCTGTGTTATGTGTTACTTTGCTTTGTTGTTGTATTGTGTTGCATGCTAGCAACTTAGTGCAAATAAGGCAATAAATTTGTTCTATCACTAAGTCACACCCCTGACCCTTCAAATATAATCAAAATTTCCTAAGTTTGACATGCACACACAGAAAACATACCTAAAGTTTTATAATTATTTGTTCATTATCTCTGGGATGGAGTTATAGAATAGCGGGCAGGGCATTTGCCTTGCACACGGCCGACCCGGGTTCAATTCCTCTGTTCCTTTCAGAGAGCCTGGCAAACTACCGAGAGTATCCCACCCGCAAAGCAGAGCCAGGCAAACTCTCCATGGCGCATTCGGTATGCCAAAAACAGTATCAACAAGTCTAACAATGGAGACATTACTGGTGCCCACTTGAGCAAATCAATGAACAATGGGAGGACAGTGATTGACATCTCTAGGAGTACATGAAAATGAAACTGTTTCTGATTTTTGCTTTGTGTGTAAACTGGCTGTTTTCTAGATTTTTGTTTTCTAGCATCTAGAACATCCCCTGATAATATCATAAAAGTCTCGGTATTTTTATGTTTGTTGAAATAATCACTCATTGTGAAGTGATTTCAAAGTTTAATAAAGCAGTGACTTAAAGGCAGAGGGAAGAACTGCATCCCAGACACCATAACCAGATTTATTTGTGTGAGCTCCCCCCATCCCCAACTCAGAGGTTTAAACTCAATTTATACAGGCAAGTTCTATGCACAAAAAAGAACACATGATTATTTTTTAACAAAGAAAAGAAGACATCTGGGTAATTTATAATATTTTTCAATTAAGGAAATAAGCTCTATCCAACTTAACTGATAAAGAAGTACTACTTGAAATTTCAAAAGAATTCCCTTTTATTCATCCATTTTCTTTTGAAAATTGGTTTGAAGGCCCCCTCAGCAGTGTTTGATGAAGGCTACTTCCTGCTCCTGCCAGAGATCAATCCTAGTGTCCCGCAAGCTTCTGGAATGATCTCCTCAGTCCACAGGCAATTCCTTAATCTTACAGATTCAATTCAGTCAAAGTGATCTATATTAAGGTACATGTACAAAGAGTATTTGAAGCTCTTTCCTCTAGGTACCCCTATAGATATCAGGACTAGGAGGGTATTAATTCTTGCTCCTCCCTCGAGCAACTCATAAGCATAATGGAGGCAAACACGAGCTGTGGACTGCCTAGAATTTTTCTTATTTTTTCACCACAGCACTTTTTCAGAGCAAACTGTGTCAGTGTGTTTGCTGATGTGCTTTTTAAGGCAGCCCTGTCAAGGCAAAAGAGACACTTCCAGCAGAACAAAATGGAGAACTCTCTTTTCACATCTTTGAGTCCATGCTTCCTGTAAAATACTTCTGTCTGGGAGTGATTTAAACCAGTTTTAAAAAGCTCACCTTGGGACTGGTGCGATATAGCACATCGGGTAGGGAGTTTGCCTTGCACGCGGCCCACCCGGGTTCGATTCCCAGCATTCCATATGGTCCCCTGAGCAACACCAGGAGTAATTTCTGAGTTCAGAGTCAGGAGTAACCCCTGTGCATCACCAGGTGTGACCCCAAAAGCAAAAATAGTAAAAAATTTAAAAATAAAATAAAAAGCGGGTTTTCTCCCCTGATCTGCGTGGGACGGGCACGGAGGCCCAGCTCTGGGCAACCAAGATGAACGGCTCCTATTCCAACCGTAGACGTTCCCAACTCCTCGCTCAGTGCCAGGGACTTTTTCCGGAGCCGCGGCTGCTAACGCGGCCGCAAAATATTTTCTCATACATATGCCATAGGAACCATAAGCTACCTTCTTAGATGGAAACTTCTCTAGTTTAGCTCAGTCACTAGAAACACAGTAGCCAATAACTCATAAGCCTATCTTAACTCACAATGCATATCAAGCAGAATAGTAACAGTGAACGTGAAGGACTAAACCACACTTCTCACAATGGTAAAGCAATGCAAAAGCCCACCAAACTTTCATATTGAAGAGTCTAACCCAGATGACACCAACAGTACTGTAGTGTTAGACAACCTCTCTGACAAGGAATTCAGAAGGGAGCTACTTAGGATGCTTAGGGAACTAAAAGAAAAAATGGAAAGCAATGCCATTAGAAGACAAGAGGATTTGAAGGCAGAAATGAGGAAAATGCAATCGGAAATGTCAGACCTGAAAAATCTCGTAGGCGAATTGAAAAACTCAGTGGAAGGCCTCAGCAGCAGAGTAACAGCTGCTGAGAACAGAATCAGTGAGCTCGAAGATGAAGTTCAGAGACTCTCCAGAAAAGAGCAGAAAATGGAAAAGAGACTCACAATTCGGGAACAGATGGCAGGAGAAGATCGTGATGAAGATCGTGATGAAGAGGGGTAACATAAGAATTATTGGAGTCCTAGAGGTACAGGAAGAAAACCTTGATGAAGAAGAAACTGTCAAAGACATCATTGCTACAACGTTTCCAGAGCTGAAGAAAACTTGTGACCATATTCAGGAGGCCCGAAGGGTACCAGCTAGAAGAAATCCAAATAAAAACACCCCAAGACACATTCTGATCAAAATGACCAAAACCTTAGACAGAGACAAAATTCTGAAAGCAGCAAGATCGAAGAAAGAAATCTCTTACAAAGGAGCATCCTTAAAATTCACAGCTGATTTTTCTGATGAAACCCTCATGGCCCGAAAACAGTGGTGGGACATAGTGAAAAAACTCAATGAAATAAATGCCTCCTCAAAAATACTTTAACCAGCGAGACTCTCATTTATAATAGAAGGAACAACACACAGTTTCACAGACAAACAACAGTTCAGGAACTTCATAGACTCAAAACCGTGGTTACAAGAACAACTAAATGGGCTACTTTAAGGCAAGAAAGGCCCCTCAAATACACCAAATTTCAACAGAACAATGGGACAAAAATCCCATAACAATAATCTCTCTCAATGTCAATGGGCTAAACGCACCAATTAAAAGACATAGAGTGGCAGGATGGATTAGAAAATTGAACCCAACATTCTGCTGCCTGCAAGAAACACATCACAATAGTCAAAGCAAACACAGACTCAGAGTCAAAGGCTGGAAAACAATCCTACACGCAAACAGCTCCCATAAAAAAGCTGGGGTAGCCATCCTAATATCAGACCACATCGATTTCAGAGTGAGGAAGGTCATAAGAGACAGTGAAGGCCATTTCTTATTGATCAAAGGATCTGTACAAAAGGAAGAACTTACAATAATAAATGTATATGCACCTAATGAGAGACCAGCAAAGTACTTACAACAACTACTCATAGATTTGGAAAAAGACATCAATAGCAACACGATACTACTGGGAGAATTCAACACCGCTTTGTCACCTCTTGATAGATCAACCAGACTCAAGCTTAGCAAGGACATACTTCACCTGAGGGAAACAATGGAAGAAAGGGACTTAGTAGATATATACAGGACACTTCATCCACAAAAAGCTGAATACACATTCTTCTCAAGCGTACATGGAACATTCTCCAAGATAGACCACATGCTGAGCCACAAAACATGCCTCCATAAAATTAAGAAGATAGAGATTGTATCAACAATCTTCTCAGACCATAATGCGCTGAAATTAGAAGTAAATCACACACAAAAACAGAAAACTAAATCAAACACCTGGAAATTAAACAGTGCTCTATTGAACAACGAGTGGCTTAGACAGGAAATCAAAGAGGAAATCAAAAGATTCCTAGAAACGAATGAAAATGAGAACACGAGTTACCAAAACTTATGGGACACAGCAAAAGCTGTGTCAAGAGGAAAGTTTATAGCTCTACAAGCATTCCTCAGGAAGGAGGAGCGAGCACACATAAGTAACCTAACCTGACAGCTTAAGAGCTTGGAGAAGGACCAAAAAAAGGAGCACAGCCCGAACAGGAGAAAGGAAATAATAAAGCTCAGAGCAGAGATTAACGAGATGGAAACCCAAAAAACGATCCGAAAGATCAATGAAACCAAGAGCTGGTTCTTCGAGAAAATTAACAAGATTGATAAGCCTCTAGCAAAACTCACAAAGAAAGGGAGAGAGAAAACCCTAATAAACCGAATCAGAAATGAAAAGGGGGTCATTACAACAGAGACTACAGAAATTCAAAGGATCCTCAGGGAGTACTTTGAGAAACTTTATGCCACGGAACATCAAAACCTCGAGGAAATGGATAAATTCCTAGACTCCTACAGACTCCCAAGGCTAAACCAAGAAGACCTGGAATACCTGAACAGACCTATCACCATCAAGGAAATTGAAATGGTAATAAAAATTCTCCCCAAGCACAAAAGTCCTGGCCTAGATGGATTCACTAGTGAATTCTTCCAAATCTTTAAAGAGGACTTACTCCCTATCCTCTTTAAGCTTTTCCACGAAATTGAAATATCAAAAACACTTCTGAACAGTTTCTACGAAGCAAATATCATACTGATACCAAAAGCAGACAGAGATACCACAAAGAAAGAGAATTACAGACCGATATCCCTGATGAACACAGATGCAAAGATCCTCAACAAACTACTAGCAAATAGAATCCAACTACTCATCAAAAAGATCATGCACCATGACCAACTAGGATTCATCCCAGGGATGCAAGGATGGTTCAACATTCGGAAATCAATCAACATAATCCATCATATCAACAAAAGAAAAGATAAAAAGCATATGATTATATCAATAGATGCAATTGACAAGATCCAGCACCCCTTTGTGATGAAAACCCAAGCCAAAATGGGTATAGAGGGGACCTTCCTTAACATAATTAAAGCCATCTACCACAAGCCTACAGCAAGCATCATCCTCAATGGGGAAAAACTGAGAGCCTTCCCTCTAAGATCAGGGACGAGACAAGGATGCCCACTATCTCCACTGCTGTTCAATATAGTACTGTAAGTACTTGCAATAGCGATTAGGCAAGAAAAAGATATTAAGGGCATTCAGGTAGGAAAGGAAGAAATCAAGCTCTCATTATTCGCAGATGATATGATACTATACTTAGAGAACCCAATAACCTCCACCAAAAAACTCCTAGAAACAATAGACTCGTATAGTAAAGTTGCAGGCTATAAAATCAATACCCAAAAGTCCATGGCTTTCCTATATGCAAACAGTGAGAGAGAAGAAAGCAACATGAAAAAAAAAATCCCGTTCACAATTGTGCCCCAGAAAATCAAGTACTTAGGAATCAGCTTAACTAAGGAAGTAAAGGACCTGTACAAAGAAAACTACAAAACGCTACTTCAGGAAATAAAAGAGGACATGAGGAAATGGAAAGATATCCCCTGCTCATGGGTCGGGAGACTTAACATTGTCAAAATGGCAATACTACCGAAAGCATTGTATAAATTCAATGCAATCCCTATAAGAATACCCATGACATTCTTCAAAGAAATGGAGCAAACACTCCTGAAATTTATATGGAACAATAAGCCCCCACGAATAGCTAAAGCAATTCTTGGGAAAAAGAAAATGGGAGGAATCAACCTCCCGAACTTCAAACTGTACTACAAAGCAGTAATAATTAAAACAGCATGGTACTGGAACAAAGGCAGAACTGCAGACCAATGGAACAGGGTTGAATACACTGACATCTCCCCTCAATCATATGATCATCTAATCTTTGATAAAGGTGCAAGTAATGTGAAGTGGAGTAAGGAAAGCCTCTTTAACAAATTGTGCTGGCATCACTGGACGGCTACATGCAAAAAAATGGGCTCAGAACTCTGCCTAACACCATGTACAAAAGTAAGATCAAAATGGATTAAAGACCTCAACATCAAACCAGAAACCATAAGATACATTGAAGACAAAGTTGGCAAAACCCTCCATGACATTGAAGGTAACGGTATCTTCAAAGATGCCACGCCACTGGCCGAGCAAGTGAAAACAGAGATAGATAAATGGGACTATCTTAAACTAAGAAGCTTCTGCACCTCCAAAGAAACAGTGACCAAAATACAAAGACAGTCTACAGAATGGGAAAGGATATTCGCCGAATACACATCTGACAAGGGGTTGATATCCAGGATATACAAAATACTGGTTAAACTCCACAAGAAGAAAACATCCAACCCCATCCAAAAATGGGGCAATGAAATGAACAGAAACTTTCTCAAAGAAGAAATCCGAATGGCAAAAAAGCACATGAGAAAATGCTCTACATCATTAATCATCAGGGAGATGCAGATCAAAACCACAATGAGACACCATCTCACACCTCAGAGACTGGCCCACATTCAAAAGAACAAAAGCAACCGATGCTGGTGCAGATGTGGCGAGAAAGGGACACTCCTTCACTGTTGGTGGGAATGTCCACTGGTTCAGCCCTTCTGGAAAACAGTATGGACGATTCTCAAAAAATTAGAAATTGAGCTCTCATTTGACCCAGCAATACCACTCCTGGGAATATATCCCAGAGAGGCAAAAATGTATAGTCGAAGTGACATCTGCACTTGTTTGTTCATTGCAGCACTCTTTACAATAGCCAGAAACTGGAAGAAACCTGAATGCCCAAGAACAGATGACTGGTTAAAGAAACTTTGATACATCTACACAATGGAGTACTATGTAGCTCTTAGAAAAGATGAAGTCATGAAATTTACATACAAGTGGTACAACATGGAAAGTATCATGTTAAGCGAAATGAGTCAGAAAGAGAGGGATAGACATAGAAAGATTGCATTCATCTGGGGGATATAAAGTAACAAAATATGAGATTAATACCCAAGAATAGCTGAGATCAGCACCAGGAGGATTACTCCATAGCTTAGTGGCCAGTCGGGCATTCTATAGGAAAAGGCAGCTCAGATAGAGAACGGAACACCAAATAAAGGGTGTTTGGAGGATCCTCCCAGGAGGGGAGATGCATGTCTAAAGTAGACTATGGACTGAACATGTTTGCCACTCAATGCCTCTTTTGCAGACCACAACACCCAAAAGGAGAGAGAGAACACAGGGGATTGCCCTGCCACAGAGGCAGGGGGGGATGGGGGTACGGGGGTGGGGGGGATATTATCCATTGTGGTGGAAAATGGGCACTGGTGGAGGGATGGGTATCTGATCATTGTATAATCAAACCCAAGCACAAAAAATTGTAAATCTACAACTGTACCTCATGGTGTTTCACTAATAAAAAAAGAAAAATTAAAATTAAAATTTAAAAAAAATAAATAAAATAAAATAAAAAGCTCACCTTAGAACAGAAACAAAATATGTAACATAAACCAGATAAAGAGAGACAGGTAATATGAGGCATTTAAAATAGTCAAGTTCAGGGCCGGAGTGATAGCACAGCGGGTAGGGCATTTGCCTTGCATGCGGCCGACCTGTGTTCGATCCCTGGCATCCCATATAGTCCCCCAAGCACCGCTAGGAGTGATTCCTGAGTGCAGAGCCAGGAATAACCCCTGAGCATCACTGGGTGTGACCCAAAGAGCAAAAAAAAAAAAAGAAAGTCAAGTTCATAAAACCAAAGACTGAAATGGTGGTTACCAGCATGTGAAGAGGAAATTTTAATCAGCAATTACAAAGTTTCAACTAAACAAGGCGAGTAAACGCCAAATATCTGCCTACAATATACTAGAGTTAACAATAATGTAACTTAAAATGAGTTAAGAAATACCATAATTGCATTTTCATCACAATAAAAGTCAGGGGACCACACCCAGAGGTGTTCTGAGGCCTGTCCTGCCACTCCAGGAACCATGCAACCCCCTACCCCTGTCCGGAATGGTTTTGAGGCTCTACCCCAGGGGTCCCACATGCAAAGGATGTGCTCCAGCCCTTTGAACACATCTCTAGTCCTACACTATAAGAAGTATAAAGGAGGTCAGGGATATGTAGAGCATATATGAGGTCCTGGTTTCTTTCCGTGGCGTGACATGGCAAAAAATAAATAAATAAATAAATAAATAAAACAAGTAAAAGAAACTAACTTCAATATCATTTAACACATGAAAAACAAAGAAACAAAGTAGAAGCAGGGCACTGAGTTCTGAGTTCACAATGTCCTGTCAGTCAATCTCTACATTTACCTGTCTCCCATCAGGAAGGACAATGAGAACATGATTCCCATATCCTGGCCGGCATAGAAGCAAAAATAAGAGCCTGGCCCCCAAAAGGGCTGAGGGAACTTTGTAATCAGTCATTTTGGCTAGGCCAAACTACACTTACCAAATTCCTCAATTAGAATGAACCGTGAGAAAATATTCTTAAGTGAGACTTGGAAGGAGAAATGAAAGTGCGATTATCTGGGCAGTTCAGAGAAACAAAAATTGATCCTTGACCAAATTTTAGTCAGGCAGCTTGGAGTCGCCTTCTCAGTAATTGTCTGGCTATGGCCTGCTCATCACCCTTAACAAAAAATACCCTATTCCTTGATACATGGAAAAGTTCCTCTTAATAATAATTCTTCCATTGGCCCTATATCCCCATATGCTTTGTTGCATTTGGAATTGGGCTCAGGTCTAGTCTGAGTCTCGTCTATCTCAGGACATCAAATAAAATTCATCTTGCCAATTAAAAAAAATTATTAAATCATTGTGAACTACAGTTACAAAGCTTTAATGCTTGAGTTTCAGTCCTACAATGATTGAACACCCATCCCTCCACCAGTGCACATTCACCAACACCAATGTCCCCAGTATCCCCCCATGCCTCCACTCCCCCTGCCCCCCATGGCAGACAATTTCCTCCATACTCTCTACTTTTGGGCATTATGGTTTGCAATACAAATACTGAGAGGTTACCAATACTTCACCTTTGGTCCTTTATCTACTTTCAGCACACATCTCTCATCCCAAATGATCCTTCCAACCATCATTGACTTAGTGATCTCATCTCTATTCCAGCTGCCTTCTCCCCCAATTATGAGGCAGGCTTCCAACCATGGATGTCTTACCAATTTTTAACAATCATTTCATCAAGATTTTCTTCCACACGTATGATGCCTAACATCAGGTAGACCACATCATTACTACTTAGTCCTGCATCTGCTCACTTACCTTGTTAGTATGAGATGGTGCCTTCCTGTGCCAAGACCCTCTTTTCCTTGTCCCAATCTTCTGGTGTATGTGTACATTTAGCTCCACAATAAAGGACCTTTTATAAGATGCCCACACCATCAGGATTAGAAGTAATGAGAACTGACACTCATTTCTGTCCATTGGCTCAAACCTACGGGTTCTCTAGCTTGGTCTTGTTTATTTTATTTCATTTCATTCCTCTCCCACCTCACCCCAATTCATAGAGCCATCAACCCTTCCAGATTACCTGAACTTCACCTTCTAATATTAGACTTAACAACAGCCTTTGGGGTAAGGGGGTTGCTTCAGGGGCCATGCCAGGCAGTGCTCCAGGCTTATTTCTGACTCTGTGCTCAGGTATCACTCCAGGCAGTGCTTGGGAGACTATATGTGGTGCGGGAATCAAATTGGGGTTGGCCACTTGCAAGACAAGGGTGTTACTCTCTGCACTATCTTTCAAACACCAAGAACAGCGGCATTAATAAAGACCATCCAAGCATCTCCCATGTTGCTCTAGATCGAAGCTCTCTAACAAACAAGCCCTTAAAATCCACATGTGTATGTGGGTAGATTGAGATAGAAATAGATAAATGAATCAATAATGTGTATAGACAAAAAATATAGACACATTACCCTACTCATTCTGCTATTCTAATTGGTCCAGAGGGACAAAAGTCTCTGTCATTCATTATCCCTGAAGTCTTGTCAGATGACTCTTATCAGAAGTCTACTCGGAGTCTGTGACTCTGAAAATAAACTCTGAATATTAAGCAAGACCTCTAGACTAGAGTACCAACCCTCACTTCTGACTTTTTTCATGACCATAAGAGGCTCTCCAAACTTAAGAAAATTACAGCTTAAACAGCCTGAGGGGGATGGTCTTAAAGGCTCTCTGGAGCTTCCATATCAAAGAGGAAACTCAGAGACGGTTTCAGTTCAGTTTGGTGCTAGCCCCATCGGCACAGCTCCTCAAGTTCCCTGAGGGATATCATCCATTAAAGACAAAAGTACACTCAGCCCAAGAAAAGAAATTTTGGAAAATTACATTTATTACATTTCTGCCATTTATATTTCTCAACCATTTGGTGGCTTCATTAAATTTCACTACTTGGTAGCTTCATTAAATGAATCCAACTTTCTTCTAATAAATATATATTAAGTTTTAGAATTATCAATAAGTAAACTAATTTTCAATTATATGATAATTTCTTCTACTTTCCAAATGAATTCTGAAAACTATTATACATAGTTAGCGGTATATTCTACCCTATGTGCTATCCAATTGTGAGCGACCAGTGGTATGGGCTGGTGTCAACGTGTAAGAAACTGCCATACCCATGCCTTCTTTCCTAAAATTTAAGAAATAGGAGGCTGGTTATAGCAGAGAAGAGACAACTTGGTTTTGTGTGTGAATGGTTGTTGTTCAGGTAGGGGGGGGAGGGGGTTGCAGGAGGTAGTAGGTCATACCCAGCAGAGCTCAGGGCTATTCTGGACTCTGTGTCAAGCACAGTGACCCCTGGTGGTGATCAATGGATTCTATGCAGTTCAGGGATCCAAATGGTGTCAAATGACTAGAGCGCAAAGCAGCTCCTTATCCTCTGAATTCTCTCTAATCTCAAGAAGACACTTGAAGAACATTAGATGTTCTAGTGAAATGCCAAACTAAAGAGTTTAAAAATTTCTTTTTGACCTTTATTTTTTTCTTTCTCTGTTTTATTAAGAGATTATCTATCTTGCTGGAAAACCTACAGGTAGGACAAAAATGATAGTACAGTGGGTAGGGCATTTGCCTTGCACACGGCCCACCCAGGTTCAATCCCCAGCATCCCATATAGTCCCCCAAGCACCACCAGGAGTAATTCCTGAGTGCAGAGCCAAGAGTAAACCCTGAGCACCTCCAAACTTAAGAAAATTAAGGGTTTTTTTAAAGTTTCTGGGTGTGACCAACCCTCCAAAAAATAAAGAAATAAAATTGATTTTTAAAAAGAGAAAACTCATAGGTGTTAGTAATACAGAAAGTTTACATCATAAACTAACTCTTCAAATAAGTGAAACAAAATGTATAAAAGTTAAGAAACTTGGGGGCTGGAGAAATAGCACAGCGGGTAGGGCATTTGCCTTGCACGCAGCCAACATGGCCAACACAGGTTCGATTCCCAGCATCCCATATGGTTCCCCGAGCACCGCCAGGAGCACTCCTGAGTGCATGAGCCAGGAGTAACCCCTGAGCATCGCCGGGTGTGACCCAAAAAGCAAAAAAAAAAAAAAAGTTAAGAAACTTGTCCAATTCAAATGACTCTAAATTCCTATTCTTAATGTCAAAATTCTGTTTATCATAACCTAATTTTAAAATAAGTATGGCAACTCTTAGGGTAAATTGAGGCTTCCTCTATGTCTACATTTGTATAAAGGCAGAAAAATTGAAAATTTTCTCAAAAATCAAACTTTTCTAGTCCTGGAGCAATAGCACAGTGGGTAGGGCATTTGCCTTGCACGCAGCTCAGTTCCCAGCATCCCATATGGTCCCCTGAGCACCACTGGGGGTGATTTCTGAGTGTAGAGTCAGGAGTAACCTCTGTGCACTGCTGGTGTGACCCAAAAAAATATTTAAAAAATCAAACTTTCTATATTTTAGAAACGAACCAAAGATTTGCAACCTTCTGAGGAGAATTTGTCCTAGAAAAAACTTCAACTTTAATTAAACTAAGTTGATTTAGAGGATTTTTCAGTCAGTCTACTCCCTACCTCTTTTCTCTTAAGACTAAAGGAGAATTGAAAACCCTGAAGGACTAGTTGCTTTGAAAATCAACATCTTAAAGAGACTGTGAAGTGACAAGCCAAGAGCTCTTTTAGAAACACCATCTCCAGAACATTGTTCTAATTTGAAATAATTCATAGCCTTTTGGGGGAAAAAAACAACTCCATTAGCAGAGTTTTGACATGACTCAGCTGGCTCTGTGAGGAAAATCCTCATTTGCAGGGCAGTTCTCTTCAACAAGCAATTGTAATTGTTTAACTCAGCAATTGCCCAAGGCAGGAATGCCAATTTAAAGAAATAAAAATTCTAGTCTTTGAAAATTCCACTGGGGCACCATCAGGAGGTGGGCAGACCAAGTCTCTGCCCTTCCAAAGTCCTAGGAACCGCACTCTACCAATGCTGCCATGCCAACAGTTCAACACCACTGCTTCACTAATAATCTATGGAGAGATGCCAAACAAAAATTTCAGGTACTGTGGTGTCCAAGCTGAGAATTCTGGGATCTTCTCCAAGCGAGGACTGGCAACCTTCCCCCAACCCCTGTACTTCCGGAAACCCAGAAAACCACGTCCCCCGGCCATAGACACCGTCATGTCAACTCATTGGCCCAGATTACAGATCCTGAAGTCTTTGTACCACAAAGCTGGGACACTTCCAAATTCCACAATACTGAAATCCTAGTAGCAACATACCAAATTGGATTGAAAAGTAACATAGAAGCCAACTAAACTCAGCAAACAAAAACAATAATACAGAAGACTCAACTAGCACACAAGCAGCTTAGTAAATCCTTAGACAAGGATTTAACAACCCTTTGGTGAGATATAACAATTTTCACAAATTTTCTTCTACTAAAGTATTTTTGATAATTCCATTAGCCATTTCATTGTAACTGCTAAGGGGGCAGGCTTGGGGAACAGTTTGAAATATGGATACAGTTGTGAAGGAAAGGCCACTCTGGCAGTGGGATTGATGTTGGAACATCAGACACCTACAACAGCTGTATTCTAAATGACTTTGTTAGCGATGGTGTTTAAATAAAGTATTTTAATTTATTTTTAAAAATCTAGTCTCAAATTAGAAAGGGAGATCTGGAGGAACAGGTATTCAGAAAAGTCTTGGAAAGACTCATGTGTTCCAGAAGGTCTAAAATGCCATGTGGACATTCGGAGCCTTGCAAGGGCCTCGCAAAGATCTAACAAAGCATCCCATTCCATTAACTTCTGACTCACCCGAGAGCCTGGGTAAATAGGAAATAAAACTTAAGAATTGCCTGAGCACAGAAGGAGTGTTTCAACACACACATATTTCTTGGCAAAAACTTTGGTTCAAAACCTCTATGGAAATCTTGAATCAACCAGTAACTGACTGCTAAGTACACCTACTTGAGAATTCAGTGGGTGCACAGTACAAAGAACAGAAGACTACTTAAGTTCCCAGAGATGCCTTAATAAAGTACTAGAAGCTGAGTGTCTTGCAACAACAGAAATGTATTAACTCGATGTTCTAGAAGTTGGAAGTCGAAATCAAGATCTCAACAAAGTCATTCTCTCTGACTCTGTGTGAGAATCAGCTCTGGTCTTTTCTAGTCTTTAGTGATTTCCATCAAAATCACAAATTTGGGCGATTCTTGATTGATACATGCAAGACAATACTTAAGAGAAAAGAGTCTTTTAACAGATCGTGCTAAAGCAACTGGATTTCCAAATGCAAAGAAATAATAAATACACAGACCATATATTCTTCATAAAAATTAACTCAAAAAACAAATCATAAATCTAGACCCATAACACTTAGAACAGAAAATATAGACAAATTTGGGCAATGACTTTAATAAATACATCACCAAAAGTACAATCTGTGAAAGAAAAAAGCATAAATAAATTGAAATTTCTATGTGAAAATCTTCAGGTCTGAATCATAGTTGAAAATGATCACTCTGGACAAGAACTGAGTGTTGGATAAAGGAATATGCATGATTACCTTTCAGTATCTGTATTGCAAACTATAAAGCCCAAAAGGAGAGAATGAGAGAGAGAGAGAGAGAGAGAGAGAGAGAGAGAGGAAAAGTTCCTGCCATAGAGGGGGTGCTGGAGGTGGGAGAGTGGGAAAGGGGAGACAGAAGGAAAATGGGGGACACGGGTGGTGGGAAACATACACCTGTGGAGGGATGGATGTTTGAACATTATATAACTGAAACCCAGCCATGAACAACTTTGTCACTGTGTATCTCACTGTGATTCAATTAAATAAAATAAACAAAAATTTTAAAGTAACACTAATAAAATGGAATCTTCCAGTCTGTAAAAGACACTGTTTAAGGAATGAGAACGTTCAACTTCCTCCATATTGGTAGAGAATCCCATTTTAGGGCTTTAGTTCTCCTGAGCATTGTTTGGGAGTCCTCCATCAACTCCTAACCCCCGAAAAAGTGAGCAAAAGAACTAAGCAGACTTTCCAATCAAATACAAAGATGACAAGCATATGTCACTGAAGAACTGAATATTAAAACAATATGACTAAAATTCTTAACAACACCAACTGTGAGCAAGGACTGGGAACAACTCTTACTCATGGCTCAGCGGGATGAAGTCATGGCTGCATCGGAAACTAGCTGAACAATTTCTTTAAGCCATGGATTAGTGCAATAGAGTCCAGCAGTTGCCTTTCTTAGTATTTACTGAAGTACCTAGAAATCTTATGTACACACTAAAACCGACACAAGACACTTCTTTCCAATTTTACTATAACTTGGAAACAACCCAGATATCCTTCAACAGGTGAAACCTAAACTAACTGGTATATTGATATGATGAAATATTCTTTAGCAATTAAAATTAATGAACCATCAAGACATAGATAAGGAGGAACCTTAAAGGCATTGAAATGTGAAGTGACAAAATGCAATGTAAAAAGGCTAGAGAGATAGTGCAGTGGGTAAGACCCTCGCCTTTGCACATGGCTCACCCAGCACTTCTATAAATCCCCGGAACCCACTTGGTCTCCCAAGAGTAGGCCCTGAGTGTTTCCAGGTGTGGCCCCCAAAATAAATAAAAAAAGAAATAAAAAACAAACTACACACTGCATGATTCAAACTATGGGACATACCATGAAAAGCAAAATTACTGCAATCATAAAAAGATAAATGGTATTGGAGGGAGAGAGGAATGAGCAGAGAGTACAGGGCACCGGAAGACAGTGAAACTAACCTGTAGGAAACTGTCATCGTATATAAAGATGTAAATGCCTTAAGAGTGCACAGCACAGAGTGACCCCAAAAAAGATATTGACCTTCATTTAATGACAATATATAATAATTGACTCATCAGGTGGAACCAATGTTAGACACTTATATAGGACATTAGTAACGGGCAATTGTAGGGAATGTGAAGAGAGAATGGTGATGAGCAAGGGGGATATGTGGAATCTTTTTAACTCTTCCTGCTCAGTTATTTTGTAAGCTTAAAACTTCCCTAATAAATAGCACTGTCGCACTGTCCTCCCATTGTTCACTGACTTGCTCGAGTGGGCCCAGTAACATCTCCATCGTGAGACTTGTTTTTACTGTGTTTGGCATATTGAATAAGTCACGGGTAGCTTGCCAGGCTTTGCCGTGCAGGCGAGATACTCTCCGTAGCTTGCCAGGCTCTCCGAGAGGGGTGGAGGAATCAAATCTGGCTCGGCCGGGCCAGCTGCGCACAAGGCAAACACCCTACCGCTGTGCTATCACTCCACCGTCTCTAATAAATAAAGTTGATTATAAATATATATTTTTTTTAAGTTCAGGGCTAGGGGACAGCTCAGCAGAGGTATATGTTTGCATGCGCCAGGACTGACTTAGAACTGTAGGATCATAGGGTTTTCTGAGCACCGTTGGGTGTATCCCTGGAGATCCCTGTACATCTCTGGAGGCCCCAACTGCCATTTGGGTGGCCCTGGTTGTCACAGTACCAGAAGGCCCAAGCAGTTCTTCATGCTCAGACCCAGCTCTGAGCTACTGGCCCCGTTGGCTGAGCATCAGAGTGAGTGTCCTTTGTACTGCCTAAGCAAAGTTTGGGAGGTCCTTGCCCCCAAAAACCGTACATCAAAATTGTTGGATAGAAGATCAACATACAAAATTCAATTCTACTTATATGTATAAGAAAAATTACAGATGTCATTTAATTGACAATTGTCTCAAAAAAGAACAAAAGATTAGGGCCAGAGAGATACTGCAGGGGTTTAGATGCTTGCCTTGCATCCCACTGAACCTGCTTCTGATATGAGTGTCCCCATGTACTGCCAAGATCATTGGTACTCACAGAGGCACTGCTGGTTATGGCCAACACCCCATTCCCCAAATTAAAAATAAACCAACATAACATTTTTAAAGAATACGATACTTAGGAACATTAGAGTAATAAACATACCCTGAAGATTACAAAGAAATTAAGGAAGAGCTAAATAAATGGACACTGTGTCTATCAATTAGAAGTACTGCCAAGGTGAGAGATCTAGCCCTGCTGAAGCCGCCCAAAGGGTTCCAGGTGTGAGTTAGGGCCACTTTCTGTTTGAGGACCAAGAGGACTGGTCCAATTTTGGAAGCTTGCCACAGGTTGTGGATGAGTGCAATTAGGACAGTGAAGGGACCACTTTGACAATGCTAATTATAAATGATCATGCTGCACAAGAACTGGGTGCTGAAAGGAGATAAAGTGATATGCAGTACTTGTATTTCAGTACTTGTATTGCAATTCATAATGCCCAAAAAGGAGAGAAAAGGAGGGAGAGGGAGAGAGATAGAGAGAGAAGAAAAATTCCTGTCATAGAGGCAGTTTTGGGGTGGGAGGTGACAGAAGGGAAACTGGGGACATTGGTGGTAGGAAATGGACACTGATGAATGGAAGAGTGTTAGAATATTGTATGACTGAAATACAATTATGAACAACTTTGCAACTGTGTATCCATGGTGATTCATTTAAAAAATAATTACTTAATGGGGGGCTGGTGTGATAGCACAGCGGGTAGGATGTCTGCCTTGAACACGGCCGACCCAGATTCGATTCCTTCACCCCCCTCAGAGATCCCAGCAAGCTACCAAGAGTATCCTGCCCACACGGCAAAGCCTGGCAAACTACCCATGACGTATTTAATATGCCAAAAAGAGTAACAACAAGTCTCACAATTTATTGTAAGATGTTACTGATGCCCACTCGAGCAAATCAAATTCCAAACAACAGAAGAACAGTGACAGTGACAATGACTTAATGGGCAAATAAACATTCATGAAATGGAATTCCATTCAGTTACTTTCAAAAATGGTCTGTCAAACCATGAAAAGATGTAGAGGAAACAAATATATACTGTTAAGCATTCCGAAAATGTTGCATACGTATGAGCCCAATTACATGATATTCCAAAAAAAGGCAAAGCAATCAAGACAATAAAAAGATCAGTGACTGCCAACAGTGCATAGGGTGAGAGAGAAGGAAGCAGAAATGAATGAAACACAAGACCAAAAAAAGAAAGAAAATACAAATTAAAATCACAATGATAACCATTTCATACCCTCCAGGATGACTATGGAAAATAAAAAGGGAGTGTAAGTATTGGCAGGGAAGAGGACAAATTACAACATTCTACATTGTTAGTAAAAATGAAACTGAGGCACCCAATTCTACAAGAGTGGTCACTTCTTGGAATGTTAAATATTACAGTGCCACGTGACTCAGCAATTCCACTTCCAAGACCAAGAGAAGTAATAATGTATTGCTGGGGACTGAGGATGTAGAACAGTAGGCAGTGCACTTGCCCTGGGTGTGTCTGACCAAGGTTCAATCTCCAGCATCTCCTAGGCTTCTGCAAGACCACCAGGAGTGATCCCTGAGCACAGAGTCAGGAGTAAGACTTGATCACTGCCAGGTGTGGTAAAAAAAGAAAAAAAAAAGAAAAATACATTTCTGCACAAAGACTTAAAGATGGTCATGATATTTGGTTATTTGCAATAACCTAGAATTGGAAGCAAACTGTTTATTCATTCGTGAATGGACAGAAAAACTGTAATATAATCATATACTCATCCAGGTTATTCGACTATTACAAAAACCCATTAACATAGTCTTTCTTTAATAAGTCTCAAAAATATATGGTAAATAAAGTTAAACAAAAGAGCTATATGCTATATAATTATATTTACATGAAATGTCTAGAAAAGGCAAATTTTCAGAAATAAAAGTAAAGTAAAGTAAAGGCCCTCCTGTTGTTCATCGATTTGCTCGAGCGGGCCCAGTAACATCTCCATTGGAGATTTTGTTGTTACTATGTCTGGCATATCGAATACATCACGGGTGGCTTGCCAGGCTCTGCCGGGCGGGCGAGATACTCTCAGTAGCTTGCCGGGCTCTCCGAGAGGGGCGGAGGAATCGAACTCGGGTCGGCCATGTTGGCTGCGTGCAAGGCAAATGCCCTACCGCTGTGCTATCACTCCAGCCCTAGAGAGTGAATTAGTGGTTGCCAAGAGCTGGATGTGGGAATCAGAATAAGCTATAGACAGACATAAGGAATCAGACAGGAGAGGAGGAAGTGTTCTAAAGTTATGTATCAAATAGTAATACTACTGATAAAGTCACTAAAAATCATTGAAATCATTGAAACTTGACCTGGGTACATTTCATAATTCATATTATATAACTCAATTAAACATTTTGAAGTATGGTATCATAACATGTAAGATATGAATTGACTTTTTCTTACATGCAGCTGACCAGATCTGATTTCCGGCATCCCATCTGGTCCCCCGAGCTCACAGAAACCACCTCTCAGTGAAAACCCAGGAGTCAGTCCTGAGCACAGACAGGTGAGGTCCAGAATCTTTTTTAATTAATTGATGTTTTCTCTTATACCTTCTATTGATTTCCTGTTGATCTTTCGATTTTCTATTGATCTTCCCAAATAAAAGAACATAGAGCAAGAAAGTTCATATTTCTTTGAATTTCCCCCCACCCTAAAGGGGGCAGGGAATAGAAGATAAAAGACATTGCCTGCCCCCCCCCCGCCCTCCACACACACACACACACACACACACACACACACACACACACACACACGTCTGAGCCTCTGGAGAGTGGCTATGAGCAGGGCAGCAACTGAGTTCTAGAGGTTTTGGCTGCCAGGGCTTCGAGCCTCACCCATAAGTGACTCTGCTGTATAATTTAGAATTGTATTCTAAACTTTAGAATTTGGCCATGCAACCACTCATAAGCTACACCACTGATGTACCAAGACTGTAGCACACAATATTTGATGGGGTCTAATAAACATGGTACAAGGGCTTAATGGCTCTAGGATGAAGCACAACAATATTCACACTTTTCTCCAAGGAAATTTTATTGGACCATTTTTAGTGCGTTATTCATAACAAGCGATACAATTTTTTTAATTAAATCATGAGCTAAAGTTACAAAACTTTCATGTTTGAGTTTCAGTCGCACGATGATCAAATACCTATCCCTCTGCCAGTGCACATTTTCCACCACCAATGTCCCCAGTATCCCTCCTCCCCCTGCCTCTATGGCAGACAATTTCCTTCTTACTCTCTCTACTTTTGGGCATGATGGTTTACAATTCAGATACTGAGAGGTTATCATGTTTGGTCCTTTATCTACTTTCAGCACACATCTCCCATCCCGAACAATCCTTCCAACCATCATTGACTTAGTGATCCCTTCTCTATCCCAGCTGCCTTCTCCCCCAGCTCATGAGGCAGACTTCCAACTATGGAGCAATCTTCGTGGCTCTTGTATCTATTGTCCTTGTGTGTTAGTCTCATATTATGATATTTTATATTCCACAAATGAGTGTAGTCATTCTAAGACAATACAAAATTCATTGTTTTGGTCCTGCTTTGGGGGCATGGTTTAGGACTTGGGGTGGAAACATTCAAAATGGTGATGGGAAGGTACAAAGGTGGTCAGATGTGTGTTCAAATATTAAATGCAATGAATTATTATGAGAAACTTTATAAAAATAAAATAAGTTTTTTAAAAGACATCCCTAACTGGGGCTGGAGAGATAGCACAACGGGTAAGGCATTTGCCTTGCACACGGCCAACCCAGGTTCGATTCCTAGCATCCCATATGGTCCCCTGAGCACCACTAGGAGTAACTCCTAAGTGCAGAGCCAGGAGTAACCCCTGTGCATCGCCAGGTCTGACCCAAAAAGTCAAAAAAAAAGACATCCCTGACCAAAAATATGTGAAAGAGAAGGAGTTATCAAACAAACCATCATTGGATAAGAAGACTCTGAGCAAGAAGTAGGAGACTCAGGAAAGAAAAAAGGTTAAGCACACTGTAGAGAGTATACCTCTTTCAGGAAACCAACTCCAGGAGTCTCTGAAGACCTGCATTCTGGAAAACGCTTCTTCTCAAGCAAATCAGAACTGATGTCTCTTCTCTTGTCTCAATCTTTCTGATTCAAGTCCTCAGAGACTGACAGAGTATTCATGGGAACCCAAGTCTGGAAGAAATTTCAATCTGATTTTCAACTAGGATTTCTGAAGGTCATTAGACTACTTGAGTCTTGAAGAAGATAGGATGGTGAGGAAGTAGGGAAGGCAGTGTGGCATGCCCAAGAGTGAAAAAACAATTATGTTTCTACACCCATGGCTCCTGTGGAGAGGAGGGGTCTGAAAGATACTCTGGTTCATTCATGTGCCATGAAAGTCAGCAGGAAAAGATAGCCTGCAATTGGGATGAAGTGAGACATCTAGTAGGACCTAGACAGGCTCGTAACAAAAGAGAAATGATATGTAATGCAGCTCATGGAATCACCATGCTCCAAGGCCAAGAATACCACATTCTATCCCGAGTGCCACTTGAGATGCATGATACCTTTGCCAAGAATGAGATAGAATAAATGAACAAAAAGTAAACCTTCAGGTTTGAACTAAATAAATCAAGACCAGGATAAGATCAGTCCTCTCTCAGATCAACACAGAAGCAGTTACAGGAATTCCTAAAATTTCAACATCCAACCTAAAAAAAAAGCTCAAGAAAAGATTAAAAAGGAGGTGGGATACCCTGAACATGATTAAATTTCAAAATAGAGCATCTGAATTCTTTTTGAAACGACTTTTTTCTGCTTCAGATGTGATGAGAACTTTAAGACAAAAATCAAAGTAAATTTTATGGAAAAACAGAGAACAAAATCTTGAGGAATTTCTAGAGCAAGGATTCTACCTTCCACTGAAAAGTTCAAACTCTTAACTTCCAGGAAATGCTGGAGGAACCAAAGGCTTTATAAATAATATATAAAAAATATAAATGCATATATATTATTTATGGGCTGGAGCACAGCAGGTAGGGCGTTTGCCTTGCATGCAGCCAACATGGCCGACCTGAGTTCGATTCCTCCACCCCTCTCAGAGAGCCCGGCAAGCTGCCGAGAGTATCTCGCCCGCATGGCAAAGCCTGGCAAGCTACCCGTGACGTATTCGATATGCCAGACACAGTAACAACAAAGTCTCCAATGGAGACGTTACTGGGCTCGCTCGAGAAAATCGATGAACAACAGGAAGACAGTGACAGTGATATTATTTCATATTATACATATAATATAAGACCTATTTTTATTTTAATATATAATATAAATTATATGGCTATGTAATATGTTGTATATATAGTAATATAGCGATAGCACAGCGGGTAGGGCGTCTGCCTTGCACGCAGCCAACATGGCCGACCCGAGTTCGATTCCTCCGCCCCTCTCGGAGAGCCCGGCAAGCTACCGAGAGTATTCGATATGCCAGACACAGTAACAACAAAGTCTCCAATGGAGACGTTACTGGGCCCGCTCGAGCAAATCGATGATCAACGGGAGGGCCTTACTTTACTTTACTTTACTTATACAATATATAGCATACATAATTTATATAATACCATAAGTGATTCATACAATTTATATAAAGGCTATTGTCCCTCCAAATTTTTTGCAAGTTGCATACATATATATTAATATTTAATATATGTGTATGTATATATATGCATATTGCAGTCATTCAATTCCTATGTCTTCTGCAAATTGGAAAGCAGTAGCACCATCACTGGTCATGAACTTCTAGAAGAGAAGACACATCAGGGAAAAAAACAAATATTATCAACTCTAACAGACCCAATAAAGAAATCTGGAAAGTCTTCGCTTACTTATTTTAATAATTTACAAGTTAGGGACAAAGGTTTCCTTCTACAAACAGTGATTTTAAAATTAGGAATCTTTCAACCAGTCTTGCTCCTGAACTTTGGATTCTGGTAAAACAATGTCTGTTCCAATTTTCAGGGGAGTACAAGCAAAGAAACTTTACACCAGCACTTTATTTTACACATTCTTGAATTCTGTAAAACCTGAGGAAAATGTTCCGTTTGGGTTTTTCTTATTTACAGACTAAACGGCATGTGTGTACAAGGAAAACACAGAGGTTTCAGATCTCACTCAACATTAAATATTTTTTTCTGTGTCTTTTAGCCATTTGTATTTTTTCTTTGAGGAAGTTTTTGTTCTTCTCCCCATTTTTTGATGGAGTTGGATGTTTTTTCTTGAGAAGTTTTACCAGTGCCTTATATGTTTTGGATATTCACAGATTATCTGTTGTGCATTGGGTAATTTTTCCCCATCTCATGGGCTATCTCTGTATGTTGGTCACCATTTCTTTTGAGATGCAGAAGCTTCTTAATTTAGTGTAGTCCCATTTGTTTATCTGTGCTTTCACTTGCTAGGTCAGTGGTGTTTCATCTTTAAAGATGATTTTATCTTTAATGTCATGGAGTGTTCTGCCTACATTTTCCTCCATATACTTTATGGGTTCAGGTCTGATATTAAGGTCTTTAATCCATTTTGATCTGATTTTTGTGCCTGGCATTGGAGAGAGGTCCAAGTTGATTTTTTTTTTGCATGTAGTTTTCCCAACACCATTTGTTGAAAAGGCTTTCAACTAAAGTGACTATATATTTGAGGGTCTCTTTCAAGATATAACTCTATTCCACTGATCTGTGGGCCTGTCTTTATTCCAATACCTACATCGCTAATCATCAGGGATATGTAAATCAAAACAACAATGAAATATTATCTTACACCACAGGAACTTGTACACATTAAAAAAAATCAAGAACAACCAGTGCTGGCACAGATGCAGGGAGAAAGGGACTCTCATTCATTGTTGGTGTGAATGTTGACTGGTCCAGCCTTATGGAAAACAATATAGGCACTCTTCCAAAAGCAAGAAATTTAGCTTTCATAGGACTCAATAATATAACTTCTAGAATATACCTAGGGACACAAAAACACACAGCAGAAATGCCATCTGCATTTCTATGCTCATTGCAGCATTGTTCACAATAGCCAGAACCTGCAAACATCTTGTGTGCCGAAGAACAGATGACTGAATAAAGAAATTGTGGTATATCTACACAATGGAATACTAAGCAGTCATTAGAAATAATGGAGTCATGAAATTTTCTTATAAATGGATGAACATGGAGAGTATCATGCTGATGAAATGAATCAGAAAGAAAGAGACAGATATAGAATAATTGCACTCATTTATGGAGATACAGACATACTATGAGATTATTACTTAAGGACAGTAGAAACAAAGATCAGGAGGAATGCTCCTCAATTGGAAGCCTGACATAGGTGCTGGGGGAGAAGGCAGTTGGAACAGAGAAGAGACCACTAGGATAATGATAGTTGGAACTGATCACTCTGGATAAGAACTGTGCTCTGAAAGTAGGTAAAGGAACAAACATGATAACCTCTCAGTATCTGTATTGCAAACCATAATGCCCAAAAGAAGAGAGAGAGAGAGAGAGAGAGAGAGAGAGAGAGAGAAATAAGGAAAGCGCCTGCCATAGAGACACAGTGAAGTGGGGGCAGTGACGAGAGAAAAACTGAGGACATTGGTGGTGGAAAATGTACACTGGTGGAGAAATTGGTGATGGAACTTCGTATGACTGAAACCCAATCACAAATATCTTTGTAACTGTGTATCTCACAGTTATTCAAAAATAATAAATATCACTGGAGTGATAGCACAGCGGTAGGGCGTTTGCCTTGCATGCAGCCAACATGGCCGACCCGAGTTCGATTCCTCCGCCCCTCTCGGAGAGCCCGGCAAGCTACTGAGAGTATCTCGCCCACACGGCAGAGCCTGGCAAGCCACCCGTGATGTATTCGATATGCCAAACACAGTAACAACAAAATCTCCAATGGAGACGTTACTGGGCCCGCTCGAGCAAATCGATGAACAATGGGGGGGCCTTTACTTTACTTTACTTTTTAAATAAATAAATAAAAGAAAATTTTCAAAAATCAAAAAGTAAAAAATAAATATCTTTTTTTTATTATGATCAGATTAAAACATATGACATACAACATTATATTATCTAGTCCTCTGTCGTATTTTAATTGAAGTAATATTGGCTTATTAGATTATATAGGTTTTGAGTATACAGACATGTATCAATATCTAAATTTATTGCATTATTCTCATCACCAAAAGTCTAGTCTGTTCAACACCACACAATTGAGCCCTAGAATCCTTAACCCAATTTACTCATTTTTATGGCCACCTTCCTTTTTGTTTGTTTTTGTGGTACTGGGAATCGAATCCATGTTTCATGCATGTAAAGCAAACATGTTACCTTTGAGCCAAATCCCTAGCACTTTCCTCAGACTTTGATGGAATTGTGCCTTTAACTGTCACTGTCACTGTCCTCCTGTTGTTCATCGATTTGCTCGAGCAGGCCCAGTAATGTCTCCATTGTGACACTCGTTACTGTGTTTGGCATATCAAATCCGTCACGGGGAGCTTGCCAGGCTTTGGCGTATGGGCGAGATACTCTCGTAGCTTTCCAGGCTCTCCGAGAGGGGCGGAGGAATCGAACTCAGGTCGGCAAAGTTGGCTGTGTATAAGGCAGATGCCCTACCCACTGTGCTATTGCTCCAGCCCATGCCTTTAACTAATAGATATAATATTGAAATATGCAGGGTCTTTATACATGTCAGCAGAAAAATATTTGCAAATAAGCAAATATTAGTCATCATCTTAGTCATCATCTGTGATCTCTTTTAGGCCATAATGGTGACATATGGTATGTGCTTCCAACAAGGACTGTATTTCTACAGAATAAAATATGAAAATTGAAAATTGGAAAAACCTTTTTTCACAGTATTACCTAACATGTAGTATAACTTGTCAGCAAATTCCCACCAAACTTTTTAAAATATCTGCCATTTATCTACTAAGAAAATCTTAAGATTCTTTTATGAAAAATATGACATAACATTGATCAAAGAACCAATTATAATAGAGAAAAATGGAGAGTGGAAAGCCTGAATGAAAATTGAGAGGGAATAAAGACCTAGAAAGTTAAAAAAAAAAGAAATAAGGGCAGGAAAGGAAATCTAATTTATCCTAGCTAATAATTAAATCATACTATTCAAATCTTAAGACTTCCTTCAAAGTAGAAATTTTATATTGATTTATAATAATGTTTTGGGGGAAACCAATTTAGAATGAACTAATTTATAAAAGCCACTACTTATAATACAATTCATTCAATTTATGAGAGATGGTAATTATTATTAGACTTACTTCTACCAGGACAGGACTTGAGCCAAAGGCACATAACACAAGGGTCATGACCTAAGCGGACTTTCTGTGACCTGATGAGAAAGAAGAGTTGGTTGGCCAGACCTTATCTTAAGAAATTAAGACTCAGTAAAATTCCTGGTACTAATCTCGGCCATTCTTGGATGTTAGTCTCCTATTTTGTTTTTACTTTATGTTCCCCAGATGAATGCAATCTTTCTATGTCTATCCCTTTCTTTCCGAGTCATTTTGCTTAACATGATACTTTCCATGTAGTGCCACTTGTATGTAAATTTCATGACTTCCTCTTTTCTAACAGCTACATAGTACTCCATTGTATAAATGTACCAAAGTTTCTTTAACCAGTCATCTATTCTTGGGCACCCAAGCACAAAAATTTGTAAGTCTACAACTGTACCTCATGATGTCTCACTAATAAAAAGGAAAAAAAAGAAATTAAGACTCAGGGCTGAAGACAGAGCTCTATGCGCAGGGCTTGTGCTTTGCATATAGGAGGCCTGGATTTGATCCCTGGCACCACATGGTTCCATGAGGGTTCCCTCCCCAAAAATAAAGGGAAAAAAGAAAAAGAAGGGAGAAAAATCTCATGGTTTTATGTGATGAGCGGCTTCCACCAAGTTGAAATGAACACCACGGAAACAAAACTTATGATAGAGCAGAACTTCAGAGAGTAAACTCAAAATTTATTGTTAATTTTTTTTTTTTGCCGTTCCAGAATTGGGCTGGAGCAATAGCACAGCGGTAGGGCGTTTGCCTTGCACGCAGCCAACATGGCCAACCCGAGTTCGATTCTTCCACCCCTCTCGGAGAGCCTGGCAAGCTACCGAGAGTATCTCGCCCGCATGGCAGAGCCTGGCAAGCTCCCCGTGACGTATTCGATATGCCAGACACAGTAACAACAAAGTCTCCAATGGAGACGTTACTGGGCCCGCTCGAGCAAATCAATGATCAACGGGAGGGCCTTTACCTTTACCGTTCCAGAATCAGTTACTAAGCAGCACGCCTAGTTAGTTTCTCACATTAAAGATATGGGAAGGGGGCTGGAGCGACAGTACAGTGGGCAGGGCATTTGCCTTGCAAGCAGCCAATCTGGGTTCAGTCCCCAGCATCCCATATGGCCCCCCAAGCACTGCCAGGACTAATTCCTAAGCCTAGAGCCAGGAGTAATCCCTGAGCATCACTGGGTATGACCCAAAATGACAAAAAAAAAAATAAGGTGTTGAGGCGCCCCGAGTGAAAACAGCCTGGCACTGTTTACCTATTTATAGGTAAATAAAATAAAATTTCATGTATTCATGTATTTCCTCAGGGGAGCCCCAGAGTGGGGCAGGCAAGAGCCCTCCCCACCCCAAGTGACCCAGCCCTGACAGCCAACCTCCACTACCCAACCACTGCCAAGCTCCAGGCCGCTTTACAGACACATCAAATGACACTTTCTTCCCATTTTCCATAATTACCACACCATGTTTGGTGGAGTTCAGCTAGTAGGAAACAGATTATATATATAGCCAGACCACAGTCAGCAACACTGAAATCAAGTGACCCAAACTTTAACAACCAAACCCAAAAAGGTGCCTGTCAAGATGGCAGCGGGGTAGGAGAGGTAGTCTGGGAACACTGGTGGCAGGGTTGGTGATGGAACACTGTCCGTCTAAAACTCAGCTATAGGAACAGTTTTGTAAATCACAGCGCTTGAATAAAATAGAAGTTTAAAAATAAAGACAAGACAAGCACACTGAAACATATCTGGTCTAAAGCTGCAGATTTCTTAAGCGAAAAGGGTGTGAAACGTGGCTGCCCTTAGAGCTTGGAATGTTGGTCCCATACTTTGGTTTTTTTTTTGATATTTCACAGAATTTTCACATGATTTTCATTTTGAAAAACATCCCTGCATTGCAACCAGTTTTTGTGTTGTTGTTAGCTTTCCCAAAGGGTGTTGGTCAGAAATCAAGATTTAGAAACGCTAACTCTCTCAGGCCTAAGAAACCGGAAGCCGGCCAAGGCATCTGATGATAGTAATGTGTCTTCTTCATTAAGTTGGTTTAGGAAGAGCTAATTAACATTTCTAAGAGTCTCAAGCTGTCTCTAAAAGAATCTTCATCCCCCTTCCCCTCTTCTCCTCCCTACCTCCTTCCCTCCCTCCCTCTCCCTCTCCCTCTATCCAGGTGAAGGTAGGACCTAGGCAGAAGCGTCCTATTCCTCCTTCTCTTCAGGGTGTTTATCGGTCTTCCCACTGAATTCTAAGCAAACTTATGAGCCTCAGAGGGTTGAACGCAAGCATTAAGTTTCAGATTAGTTTGATTTTAACCTGGTAGTTCAGAGCTGAAAAAAAGCCATAAGTTTCCTCTTGCCTCTGGAGAAAGGTAAAGGCAGAAAGTAAAATTTTTTCATCAGTAGCCACGAAAGGTCATCTACACACCCCCCTGGGAAACTATTTTTGATAACTTGGGTTTGGAAACACTAGCTGGGTTCTCCGGGAGCTATTTAAAACCTCCTCGGGATTCGCAGCAACACGAGCTCTTCCGATTTCATGTTTACAAGCCAGTCCTTAAAGATTTGCGAGGCGCTGTCCCTAACCGACAGGACACGCGATGCTAGCCACTTGGAGACAGAAACTCACCAAGAATCTGAGAACCCATCTTCAGTAGGAAGCTGGCCACTTTGGAGTGGGGGGACGGACCGGGAAGGAATGGAAATAGGGGGGTGTGGATAAGGGAAAGGAGATAGGACAGGGAAGAGAACACTAGAACAACAGTGGAAGGAAGTGGTCACTGGGCAGGAGAAGGGCTCCTGCAGGGTAGTAAAGTGTTAAGCATGTAGGGCCAGAGCGATAGTACAGCGGGTAGGGCGTTTGCTTTGCACGTGACTGACCTGGGTTCGATTCCCAGCACTGGAGAAGATCGAGCTATATAAAATAAACCAGGAATTTGAAGGCCTAAGCTGGACGGTCTCCTTCATGGGTGGTCTCCACAGAAACAACACACAGAAACTGACAATGTCCAAAGGAAACACAGCCTTAGACCTTGCTCACAGATCGCCAGGACTGAGAGAAACGTTGGTTGAAACGGTGCAATGGAGCATGGTGGCGGGATCCAAGCCTTGTGGTATTAGATCTGGTATTAGACTTAACACTCTTAACACTCCTGTAAAACAATCTTAGTTACCTCAATAAAAAGTTCAAGACTTAACAAAATAAAATGTTGAGGTGTGCTTATTTGAGTGCTCTGGGGCCACAGCTGGCTCAGGGAATGTGGGAACATGGGCCATGCCAGGATCTGCGACCCACCACCTGCATGCCCTGTAACCTTTGTCCTGTCTCTCCAGCCCCGGATAAGGGTGTTAGCCACTAAGTCATTCAAACCTCACAAAACTGCGTGGCATGGGTTTAATTATTACTCTGTTTTTCCGATGAAATATGTTCACTGAGATTTAGTGAACCAAGACCACAGAAAGCAACTCCCAGACAGACCTCCTCTGTGAAACTAGGCCCCCTAGTTCCCGGGTCAGCTCCTGAATTTTTTCCTTTCCCAAAGTGTTGTTGAGTGCAGGGGACACAGCAGGGGAAAATACCTGGGGATTCCTTGGTGGGAAAGCCCCTCCTCAATCTGCAGGTGCCTCCTCCGGCCTGCCACTGAGGGGTGCAGATTAAATAAACTTCCGGTTCAGATTGCTTGAGATTAAACCAACTAGATGATTCAGATATAATCAGATTGGCTCCGATTAAACCAATCTGAGCAGGCAGGTATAACCCTGTCCCATGTAAGACCCTGAAGTAGAGGCCTGGGAGACAGCTCAAAGGGCTGGGTGAGTGGCTGGCACAGGGAGGCTTTTAGGTGGAGCCTGGCACCAGGTCCCTCAAGCACTGTGGTTGTGTAACACCAGTGAGTCCCATGAACTCCACCTGTTCACCCCTGTTGAGCTCAGCCCTCTGGACCTGACCAGCCCGGCAGCACATCAATAGACCTGAGCAGTGAACTCTTTGACCCACACAGTTAGGCCAAGCACTGCCAGGAATGGGAACTGCTTCCCCGCCAGTGCTGCTTGGAAGCTTCCAACCCGAATTTCATTTCAAAACACTGAAGGGCCTAAATTTGTAGCCAATTCTATGACAGGAAAGTTAGACTACTGTAAGAATCAAGAGCCATTCTTAATCTATGAAACTTACATAGGAAAGGAACTAACTTTGCACTTTAGAAGTGATATATTATAAAAGGAAAATGCAACATCCTAACTCAAACTGTATTTAATGTTGGCACCAAACTGTGTTTAAGATTGACCAGTTTTTTTCTAGTTCTTTTATATTTTCCTTTTCTTATAGCATTATTTTTCAGCTTCAAGAAGGACTCACTTCAGAATTTTACTATTATTTCAGACTTACAGAAAAGTTACAAAAAGCAATACAAATAATTTCTTATAACCATCACCCAAAGTATGCAAATGCTAATTTTTTTTAAATAAAACAGATTTTATTTGGAGAATTTTTGAAGGGAAGGAGGAAGAGAAAGTGGGAGAGAGTGGAAAGTAAGAGAGACAGAGTAACGCGCTCTAGGGAAAACAAGGGCTTCTCTAAGGGCGGAGAGAACCCCTACACACATCCCAGTGTTAGATGGGAAAGCGTCCACATCACAAGAGGGGAGATGCAGGTGACACATGTGCGCAGGCACCACACATGTGCTCAGCCACGCGGGCACAACCAGCACACGAGCTTGGGTAGCATATGTGCTGCAAATGCTAATTTTATCCTGTTTTCTTATTTTATCTGTCATGTCTCTAAATTATGAAAATTGCATTCTCCTAAAGAGCCTTGAATATAGCACTTTCCTAAAAATCTCAGGGCTAGGATGAAGGAGACGTTACTGGGGCCTGCTCGAGGCAATCGACGAATAACATGTACACATTATGTGCATAATATATATATATATATCTCAATGTGTGTATCACGTTTCTTCTCTTGGGGACGTGGGGATTTGGGTCACACCCAGCTCTGCTCTGAGCCCTGCTCTGTGCTCCTGGCTCTGTGCTCAGGGATTACTTCCAGCAGTACCACAGATCAGACCGGGACCAGCCATGTGCAAGGCAACTGATTTAGTCCTTATGCTTGCTCTCTAGTCTACATCAAATATCTTTGTAGTTAACTTGTACATATAAACCTACTCTTACCTAAAATATTTCAGAGCATGCTTACTAAAAATTAAAAAGATATTACTTTACATAAGTTGATGCAATTATTGAAATCAGGACATTATCAATGGTATAGTGGTATGCTGATAGTATTTAATAACCAGCTCCAGATTTAAAAGAGAAGGAGCCCAGATTCCTTCTTGTGAGGTCTTAGTGAGGTAGCATTCTCTATTATTCACAGTATAAATTGCCCAACTATGTCCAACTTTGAACAAACAACCTGATGTCACTAAATTTGGGATTGGGAATATATCCACAATTGGCACTGTGAATCAGTACAGGTCAACTCCACCAATGAAGGAAGAAGGGAAGAACACTTTAATTTATATACTAAAAGTAAAATGGTTGGGCCAGAGTGATAGTACAGTGGGTAAGGCCTTGCACGCCAGGAGTGATTCCTGAGTATAAATCCAGGAATAACCCCTGAGCATCACTGGGTGTGACCTCAAAACAAACTCTCCCCCCAAAAATAAAATAATTGTAAAATTTACAAAAAGTTAAGGAGAGAGACAGAGAGATAGTAGTGGCATAAGACACTAGCCTTGTATGCAACCAATGTCAGTTCCATCCCAGAACCACATTTGATCCCCAAATCACCACCAGGAGATGCTGTTTTGGGTGGGGTGAGGTAAGTGACTGGGTCAAGGAACTCAGCCACTACTCTGAAAGAAAGTAAGCCTGAATAAGATTCATCCAAAACCATCTGTCATGCTACTGAAATGGTTTAGGCCAGTGACATCTTTCTGAATTGCAGTTAAAACAAAGAACTTTTATTTATTTTTTGCTTGTTTGTTTTGTTGTTGTTGGGCCACACTTATTTGTGCTCAGGGAAAACTCGTGGCAAGCTTGGAAAACCGTATGGAATACTGGGGATCAAAACCATGTCAGCCAAGTGTAAGGCAAGCGCACTACCATTGTATCACTCCAGCCCCCCAAACCTTTTAAATCGGGTCACAGAAATGGCTCTGGGGCTAGAAGTGAAAGACTGGGGCACCGTGTCCTACCAAGAATGAATAAATGAAAAAGTACCAAAGGGGGAACTAAAGCTCTACTACAGTGGCTAAGGAATTTACTTCATGTGGTCGACACACGTTCAATCCCCAGCACCCCATATGGTTCCCTAAGCACCACCGGGAATGATCCCTGAGTGCAGAACCAGAAGTCAGCCCTGAACACGGCCAAAAATCAAATAAATCAATACCAAATTGAAAGTAGATCACATTTTCATCATCAACCACAAATAGAGACAAAATGCCAGGATGAATATAATATCGGCATTAATAACAGCATCTCTTAAGACTTCTGATTTTATCAACATATGCAAAAAGGAAGTTGGGTAGGGAGGTGGGGGAAAGAAATCTTCAAGATAGGCATTTCCAGGGCTGGAGCGATAGCACAGCAGGTAAGGTGTTTGCCTTGCATGGAGCCAACATGGCCGACCCAGGTTCAATTCCCAGCATCCCATATGGTACCCCATTGCCAGGAGTAATTCCTAAGTGCATGAGCCAGGAGTAACCCTTGAGCATCACCGAGTGTGACCCAAGAAGCAAAAAAAAAAATCGGCACTTCCAAAAGTTCTCATTCTTCCAGTTGAAATTTGCATGAATATCACTGTGAATATTTGCATATGCAACCTTAGACACTAAGTTTCATGAGGATGCAAACGTTCTCATTTCACTCACAACACAAGCCACCCAGCTTTTTACTGCAGGTCACAGCTCAAAAATAAAAAAGTTTTAAATTTGGAAAAAATAAAACATAAGGAGTTATTAAAAACAAATTCTTAATATGTATTTCATCCTCAATAACCATTCAGTCCCATGTAGGAAATCTCAAATTCTTGCAATTTTTCTAAGTACCAAAAGGGGTACTTTTAATTTTCCTATAAACTGCAGTTTTCATCAGTTTATGGAAAGATTATATTTGAGCAGTTAATAACCTACCCTTGTTATTAAATTTTACTGTGAAATTTATTATTGATAATTAAACCTATTTAATTATTTAGTTGATTATTAATAACCAAAACAAGTTGATTATTGCGAGTCTCTTCCAAAATAGCTCTGTACCTATAGCAATATTATATTTAACAATAATTTCTCAAAGTGGCAAACAACTTTAGAAAATTCATGAAAATCTTATTACACACAATTGTCAAGAAACTTTGTTCCCAATGTGAACAATTTCCTATATTGTTGACCAGAATGACCAGGCCACACCAGACCTTCAAGATTTCTGCATAATTTTAGGATATTACATTATTATTCACACATATCTAAAGAGGTTTGCTCGAGCGGGCCCAGTAACGTCTCCATTGGAGACTTTGTTGTTACTGTGTTTGGCATATCAAATACTCTCGGTAGCTTGCCAGGCAGAGATGAATGAGACCAGTTGAAATTACTAGTTTTGGCATATCGAATAGACAACGGATAGCTTGCTAGGCTCTTCCGTGCAGGCGGAATACTCTCGGTAGCTTGCCAATCTTTCCAAGAGGGATAGAGGCTTTTGGGACGACCTCTAATCGCCCTCGTAGGTGTTACCATATTTGAACCCTATCCAAATATGGTACGGCAATTCCGGAAGATGGGTATTTAGTGTCTTATGATGTCGCGTGGCTGCTTTGCGGCAGCGCAGGTCCGAAAAGCATCCTGGAGTGTGGCAGCGGCTGGGCAGTGGAGGTAGTGTCAGTAGTGGAGGTCTGGCAGTGGGGTATGAGCAGACAGGGCAGGGTAGGGTGGGGCTCCTGATTAGAATCCCTTTGTCACCTGTGGTTGGTGGGAGCAAGCAGAGAATCTCTGTCCCTGAGTCCGTTGGGCCTGGAGTCCAAGGTCTCAGAGAGTTCGGCTTATCTTGTTTTGTGGGTCTCCAGTCGTGTGTGAGTCTCCGCCGGAGCTGCCATGCAGGTCCGGAAAGCGTCCTGGAGTGTGGCAGTGGCTGGGTAGTGGAGGTAGTGTCGGACGTTTACATTTGAATAGATGTGGCTCACTGCCTGCAGTTTCTATCTTCGTTGTCTATGCACCAACATCTCATTATGATGAAAGAGAAATTGAGAAGTTCTACATGGAACTGGAGAAGTTCTATAAAGAAGACCACACCTTCTACAAGATCATTGTGGGTGATATTAATGCCAAGATAGGACCGAGAAGATCAGCTGAAGAACTTCACATAGGGACTCATGGCCTAGAATGGAACGAACAGGTTGAGAGACTGTCTGAGTTCATCATGTCGCCCAAGACCATCCATGGTAACTCACAGTTCCAGAAGGCAGAATCTAAACGTTGGACATGGGAGTCTCCCGGTGGACAATTCCACAATGAAAAAGACCACATCATATTCAATTGACGGTTTTGCCTGACCAATGTCGCTGTTGTCCCAGAATTCCAAACGGGATCGGACCACCGTCTCCTTCATGCAAAATTCTACTTCACAGAGCAGGGAGAAAGGGATGCAAAGTTTAAAAAGAGAACTCCCAGAATGACAACCAACTGGGAGCTCTTTGGCACTATTGCGGCAACATGGGAAGATGCTATTGTTGACAACATTGATGAGGAATACAATCGACTGGTTCAGCACCTCCATGATTGTGCGAAGAACGCCAAGAGAGAGATAGCCACAAAAAAATGCCTGTCTTCGAAAACTCTTGAGCTTATTCGCCAACGTGGTTTGGCGCATGCCTCAGGCAACCGCAATATAACATCTGAGCTCGCAAAGCAGTGCAGAGATGCAATCAAGGAAGACCTCAAAGAGAGAAGAGCAGAAGTACTGGTAGATGCGGCAGAAGCCGGGAAAAGTATTCATAACGCCTGCCTGTCCTTCGCCAACTACAAGACCAAGATGACTGCCCTCCGACGTCCTGATGGATCCATCACATCCTCCAGAATAGCAATGGAGAAGATTATCCATGACTTCTACTCAAATCTCATTGATAGCCATGTCCATTTGCCGACATACCAAATTCCACAGGATGGATATGTCGTTCCCAATGTTCTCCCTTCCGAAATCCGACACGCCATTTCGTTGGTAAAGAAACAAACAGCACCCGGCCCAGACAAGGTCAGACCTGAACACCTGAAGAACCTGCCGTCAGTACTCATCAATACACTGGCTCGGCTCTTCACACACTACCTGTCTGAATGCAAGGTTCCGTCCCAATGGAAAACCAGCAGAACCGTACTACTGTTCAAGAAGGGAGACATCCATGACATTGGCAACTATCGCCTGATCTGCCTATTGTCTGTCATCTACAAGTTGTTCACTCGAGTCATCCTAAATAGGATTGGCAGTACACTAGATGAAGGACAACCATGCGAGCAAGTCGGGTTCCACAAAGAATTCAGCATCATCGACCATTTCATTTCATTAATTTTCATCATCCTGTTATTCATTGATTGCCTTGAGCAGGCCCCAGTAAAGTCTCTTTCATCCTAGCCCTGAGATTATATTCAAGGCTCTTTAGGAGAATGAGACCCATCATTGTTACTGGTATTTGGCATATTTGGTACGCCACGGGGAGTTTGCCGGACTCTGCCCTGTGGGCAGGCTACATTCGATAGCCTGCAAGTTTGTCCAAAGTAGGAATGAGATAATAAGATGTCATAATAAGATGTCGCGGCCACGCGGTTCCGGGAGCTGGATTTTATAGTCTCTGAGTCTTGGCCGCTGATGGGATTACACGGCGCCAGGGGGCCAGGTGGTGGGTGTGACCCTCGCCTACTGGAATTTGGAGGATCTGGGTGGAAGATGCTCGACTCCAATCCGAGTAGGCTTGGAGGTCTGGGCCCCGGAACCCGCGTGGCTCTGTCCCTCTGCCAGTACCTTCATGTGTGCGGAGAGTGGTCTCAGCATGGTGGTGGCTGGTCCTGGAGGTCTTCGGCTGCCTGAGCCCTGGTCGGGGCAGGGAGGAAAGCTCAACCCGCTCCCCTCCAAGGGGCCCTGGCGAGGAACACCCAGGCGCGGGGGCAGAAGACTGCACTGTTCTCGTCCGGAACTTGCTACTTTGGTTTATCTACCATATCCACACGATAACCAAGCTCATTGAGGTTTCTCGGGAGTTCAAGATGCCGCTCTGTCTAATGTTCATTGATTTAAAGAAGGCCTTTGATTCTGTTGAGACGGAAGCGGTCATTGAAGCCCTAGCCAATCAGGGTATTCAAGCCCAATACATCAAGATCCTCCATGAGCTGTATTGCGGATTCACTACCAGGATCTCACCATTCTACAAAGAAGTGATCATTGATGTCAAGAGAGGGGTGCGGCAGGGTGATACCATTTCACCGAAACTCTTCAGTGCCACCCTCGAGAACATCATGCGATGACAGGAATGGGAGGGAAGGGGAGTGAAGATAGATGGTCAGCAACTACACCACCTCCGCTTCGCTGATGACATTGTTTTAATAACACCAAACATCAGCCAAGCGGCACAAATGCTGGCCGACTTTGACCGTGAGTGTGGAAAAGTAGGACTACAGCTGAATCTTACGAAGACAATGTTTATGAGAAACAGCCTCGTTCCTGATGCCCCATTAGCTCTCAAAGGAATGACCATCTCTGAATGCAACAGCTATGTGAACCTGGGTCAAGAAGTCAACATGACAAATGACCTGGCACCCAAGCTGTGCAGGAGGAAGAGAGCGGCTTGGAACGCCTTCAAGAACGTCGAAGAAATAGCTAAGAGGACGAAGAACCTCTGGCTCCGGGCACACCTCTTTGATTCCACTGTTCTTCCTGCATTGACATACACCTCAGAGACCTGGGCCCTAAGTAAGCAGGATGAGAATGCTATTCGGGTCTCCCAAAGAGGAATTGAAAGAGCTATGCTTGGAATATCACGTTTCACTCAAATGAGAGAAAGAATCCGGAGTTCCGACATCCATCGACGATCAAGAATCAGATGGGCTGGTCATGTAATGAGATTTAAAGATGACCGCTGGACTAGAGCTGTTACCGACTGGATCCCACGGGATGTCAAAATACCGCGTGGCCGCCCACCTACCAGACTTTTTCATCAAGATCATGAATGATCGTTTTGAGACTCTCCATGTTCCCAGTGCGAACAGATGCCATTGGGCTACACTAGCACGCGACAGGGACAAATGGAGACGTTACTGGCGCCTGCTCGAGCAAATTGATGACTAACGGGAGTTAAGTGATTAAGTGATTAAGTGATCTAAAGAGGTGAACTCATGTTTACTTAAGCAATTAGAGATCTGGTAATTGATCTGAAGAATGTGTAGTTGGTGTAATGACATACATATGTTTTTATAATCTAGGCAGATGATTCAAACATTTTATACTCTAATAGTAGAAGTTCGCCACGGTTTTGGAAATATTTTTGTCTTTCCCCCAAAGTCTGACTTTACTTATGCTTACTACAAATATGAATACTTACTCTAAAAATCCTCAGAGTAGTATATTAGATGTTATTCACCTTAACCACACTTAAAGTTTTATTCTCCAAAATCCTTACCTCACAACCATTTTACTCATCTCTTTTAAATTTACTTACTTAAACTTTCCATCCATTCCATATCACAGCCAGTTTTCCTCTCAGGATTTCTCCTTGTCCTTCAGCAAAAATTTTCCTTCATCATGCCTTTCTTTACTTCACCACATTACATAACTCTAACAGTTCAAGTTCCTAAATATCCCAAGACCCATTATTGCCATAGATATTTGGATAAGTTTTCTTTTTATCATTCAAGAAAGTTTATCTGACCTGGAAAACCTTCACAAACATTCTTGGCTGGCAGTAGAAAATTATTTCCATTGTATTTCCCAATTAGCCAAAACCCTGTGAGACAAACTGATTTATTTTCCTTTTTATATGCTAATTATGAATAATTAGCTAATAATGATTAGTTAGCAGGTAGGTTAAAATATTTTATCCAATTTTGTGGTTTGAGAGACATGCAAGTTTCATACTAAACCATTGCATTTTGCCACAATTTTATTTACCATGATTATCACCCGTGTCGTATTCAATATGCCAAAAATAGTAACAACAAGTCTCACAATGGAGACGTTACTGGTGCCCGCTCAAGCAAATCGATGAACAATGGGAGGACAGTATTACAGTGCAGTGCATCTAAGATCAGGAGCTTTCTGATTGAAAATAAAATTGGTATTTGAGTTTACTCTTGTTTCTGTACTCAAGGATCACTCTTGGTGGTGCTCAGGGGATCATATGTGGTTCTGGGGATTGAATCTGTGTCAGCTGTATGCAAGGCAAGTGCCCTATCCACTTTACTGTTCTCCAGCTTGAATCAGATATACTAATAATTCTATCAGAGGCAAATCACAAGTGAAGAAGACATACAAGCATGCAACCCGGCATAAAAAGAGGTCTCCTAACTAATCCCCAAAGACAGTAGAAACAAGGGCCAAAAGAACTTGTCCACAATTGGAAGCTTGCCACAAGCAGAGGTGGTTGGGGTGGGGGAAGGGAGGACAAGGCAGTTAAGTTAGAGAAGGGACCACTACAACAATGATAGTTGGAAAGGATCACTCTGGAAAAGAGCTGAGTGCTGAAAGTAGGTAAAGGGACAAGCGTTATAACCTTTTAAATCATACACTTTGTACTGCACAGTATAATCCCCAAAAGGGGGGAGATATATATATATATATATATATATATATATATATAGAGAGAGAGAGAGAGAGAGAGAGAGAGAGAGAGAGAGAGAGAAAGAAAGAACAGAGACAGAGAGGAAAAATGCCTGCCATATGCCATAAAGGTCATCTTGGGGTTGGAGGTCACGAGAGGGAAACTGGGGACATTGGTGGCAGAAATGTACACTGGTGAGGGGACAGGTGTTGAAGCATTCATGACTGAAACCCAATCATGAACAGCTTTCTAAGTTTATCTCATGGTGACTCAATTTAAAAAAAACTAATTAAATTAAAAAGAAGTGTCCTAAAGGCTCGAGAAATAGTACAGTGGGTGGACTGTTTGCCTTGCATGCAACCAACCTGGGTTCAATCTCCCACATCCCATAGGATCCCTGAGCACTCCCAGGAGTAATTCCTGAGTGTAGAGCTAGGAGAGCAGGAGAGGAGTAACCCCTGAGCATCACCAGGTATGATCCAAAAAAAAAAGAGGTCTCCTCATTCTTATTGAAATTTCAAAAACCTGTACAAGTTTAACAAAAATATGCAAACAACAAATGTTTGTAAAAATGCAAAGAATTTTCACTGATTATACTTCAAAATTATTCCCTACTCTGCTTGAAGAGTTTATCCCTGGCATGTGTCCATTTGTAAGATGAAAACAACTGAACTCTTTAAACCTAGATTGTGACCTATAAATTTGGAGATCAGAGATTAGTTTGATTTTAAGGCAAAACTCAGTAGTATTCAGTGGCTATTCTATGCTCTGTGCTCACAAATTACTCCAAGCATGACTTGGGGACATATGCCCTTATAGTCCTGGGGATAAGACCTGGGCCTCTTCATGCAAAGCATGCTTCTTAATCCACTGAGCTATATCTCTGCTTCGTGTAAATGTTTTTGATGGAAAGTCCTTCCTCAATTCAGCCATTTTCACAATTAAGCTAGTTCTTATGATGGCAACAAGGGCAAAAGAACTTGATCAAATGCCATGATTTTACCTTTTAGAAAGATCACCAAAGATAGCCAAGGTCTGGTAAGAAAGAGGAAATGGACTGAGATGTTATCTTACTTTCTGTTGTTCATAAACCCTAGTAATCCTAACCCAATTTTTCCTTTCCAACCCATCCTTTAGGACTCACTATAGTTTTGAAACATTAGAGTGCTACCCTGTTTGTTTCTTTACCAACGAAATGGCGTGTCAGATTTCGGAAGGGAGAACATTGGGAACGACATATCCATCCTGTGGAATTTGGTATGTCGGCAAATGGACATGGCTATCAAAGAGATTTGAGTAGAAGTCATGGATAATCTTCTCCATTGCCATTCTGTAGGATGTGATGGATCCATCAGGACGTCGGAGGGCAGTCATCTTGGTCTTGTAGTTGGCGAAGGACAGGCGGGCATTACGAATACTTTTCCCGGCTTCTGCCGCATCTACCAGTACTTCTGCTCTTCTCTCTTTGAGGTCTTCCTTGATTGCATCTCTGCACTGTTTTGCGAGCTCGGACGTTAGCTTGTGGTTGCCTGAGGCATGCGCCAAACCACACTGGCGAATTAGCTCAAGAGTTTTCAAAGACAGGCATTTTTTTGTGGCTATCTCTCTCTTGGCGTTCCTCGCACATTCATGGAGGTGCTGAACCAGTCGATTGTATTCCTCGTCAATGTTGTCAACAATGGCATCTTCCCATGTTGCCGCAATAGTACCAAAGAGTTCCCAGTTGGTGGTCATTCTGGGAGTTCTCTTTTTGAACTTTGCAGCCCTTTCTCCCCGCTCTGTGAAGTAGAATTTTGCACGAAGGAGACGGTGGTCCGATCCCGTTCAAAATTTTGGGACAACAGCGACATCAGTCAGGCAAAACCGTCGATTGAATATGATGTGGTCTATTTCGTTGTGGAATCGTCCACCGGGAGACTCCCATGTCCATCATTTATATTCTGCCTTCTGGAACTGTGAGTTACCATGAATGGTCTTGGTCGACATGATGAACTCAGACAGTCTCTCACCCTGTTCGTTCCATTCTAGGCCATGGGTCCCAATGTGAAGTTCTTCAGCTGATCTTCTTGGTTCTATTTTGGCATTAAAATCACCCACAATGATCTTGTAGAAGATGTGGTCTTCTTTATAGAACTTCTCTAGCTCCATGTAGAACTTCTCGATTTCTCTTTCATCATAATGAGATGTTGGTGCGTAGACAACGAAGATGGAAACTGCAGGCAGTGAGCCACATCTATTCAAATGTAAACGTCCGATTCGGTAAAGAAACAAACAGCACCCGGCCCAGACAAGGTCAGACCTGAACACCTGAAGAATCTGCCGTCAGTACTCATCAATACACTGGCTCGGCTCTTCACACACTACCTGTCTGAATGCAAGGTTCCGTCCCAATGGAAAACCAGCAGGACCGTACTACTGTTCAAGAAGGGAGACATCCATGACATTGGCAACTATCACCCGATCTGCCTATTGTCTGTCATCTACAAGTTGTTCACTCGAGTCATCCTAAATAGGATTAGCAGAACACTAGATGAAGGACAACCATGCGAGCAAGCCGAGTTCCACAAAGGATTCAGCACCATCGACCATATCCACACGATAACCAAGCTCATTGGGGTTTCTCGGGAGTTCAAGATGCTGCTCTGTTTAACGTTCATTGATTTAAAGAAGGCCTTTGATTCTGTTGAGATGGAAGCGGTCATTGAAGCCCTAGCCAATCAGGGCATTCAAGCCCAATACATCAATATCCTCCATGAGCTGTATTGCGGATTCACTACCAGGATCTCACCATTCTACAAAGAAGTGATCATTGATGTCAAGAGAGGGGTGCGGCAGGGTGATACCATTTCACCGAAACTCTTCAGTGCCACCCTCGAGAATGTCATGCGACGACTGAAACGGGAAGGAATGTGAGTTAAGATAGATGGTCGGCAACTACACCACCTCCGCTTTGCTGATGACATCGTTTTAATAACACCAAACATCAGCCAAGCGGCACAAATGCTGGCCGACTTTGACCATGAGTGTGGAAAGGTAGGACTACAGCTGAATCTTACGAAGACAATGTTTATGAGAAACAGCCTCGTTCCTGACGCCCCATTCGCTCTCAACGGAACGACCATCTCCGAATGCAACAGCTATGTGTACCTAGGTCGAGAGGTCAACATGACAAATGACCTGGCACCCGAGCTGCACAGGAAGAAGAGAGCAGCTTGGAACGCCTTCAAGAACGTCGAAGAAATAGCTAAGAGAATGAAGAACCTCCGGCTCCGGGCACATCTCTTTGATTCCACTGTTCTTCCTGCATTAACATATGCCTCAGAGACCTGGGCCCTACGCAAACAAGATGAGAATGCTATTCAGGTCTCCCAAAGAAGAATAGAAAGAGCTATGCTTGGAATATCACGTTTCACTCAAATGAGAGAAAGAATCCGGAGTTCTGACATCTGTCGACGATCAAGAATCAGGGACGCTGTCTCATTTGCCAAGGTGTCGAAAATCAGATGGGCTGGTCACGTTATGAGATTTAAAGACGACCGCTGGACTAGAGCTGTTACCGACTGGATTCCACCGGATGTCAAAAGACCGCGTGGCCACCCACCTACCAGATGGTCAGACTTCTTCGTCAAGATCATGAACGATCAGTTTGAGGCCCTTCATGTTCCCGGAGCGAACAGATGCCATTGGGCTACACTAGCACGTGACAGGGACAAATGGAGACGTTATTGGTGTCCACTCGAGCAAATCGATGACTAACGGGAAGTTAAGTGATTAAGTGATAAGAGTGCTACCCTAACTTGTCACAGAAAAGAAAAGAGAGACGGCAATTACAAATCAATTATTTGCATCAAAATGAAATAAAATATAAAGAATACCAAAATTATAACACCCCACAGGGAAAATTTTATAGATAAAACATACATACTAAAATGCAGAAGTGATCACTATGATCAAAACCAGTGTCAGTACTGAAATCTTAAAAGACATCTGCATTTTTCTCTGATGACACAGAAAACGGTATCTGGGTTAGTGACCTGAAACAAGCTGAGCCATCCCCCAAGATGTGAAACGAAGCTGAATAAAAAGACATGATTTCAGAGAATGTCTTTCTCAGAATTTTGTTCAAATGGAAGGGGCGTTCCTGTGTCATCAAACCTCATAAACCTTGTGTATATTTCAGGATCACACCTCCTTGCTGCCCTAGCTAGCATACAGTGTTTAAGTGTAATGCAAATATTCACATCTTAAACTGGAAATATCTCATATCATATGCCAATGAAATATCATCCAACTGTATCAAATACAAAATACTATTGGAGCATATTATTAGTGTGATTTCAGAGATACAAGTCTAAGAAGAAGGCAGACTAAATAAAATAAAAAGACGTGTACTAGTCAACAATTCCCTCAGCTATTTTTGAGGGTTTTTTTATTGTTCCCTCTCCACCAAATACCTCACTGGCAGTGCCAATATTTCTGTCACTAATCTCAAAGCACACAATTGAGAATGTATCCTTCTTCTGTTGAATTATTCTGCATTCCAGCATTTTCTCTTAAATCTTCAAATCCAGTGTGAAGGTAAACCTTTTCCGAATTCTCTTTTAAGGAGATAAAAACAGAATAATAAAAAAACAAGAACGACCAGAAGATTAACAATAGAACACACAAAACAAATGTTGACCAAGTGTCCCTTGTAATTAAAGCTGATTTTGTGATTTTTTAAATACAATATATGTCAGGCAATAATTATAATAGAAAAGCTCTTCTTTATTAAATATTTATCATATGTTAAGTACTGTGGTAGATATTTTGCTGTCTTTCATTGCTCTGTTTATTCAGCTTCTAAGTGCTATTCTGGTACATGGGATACAACAACAGAACAATTATAACCCTGCTTTCATGTAGTCTACACATTAAAACAAACAAAATGATAAAAATAAACAAACTAATGATAATGGGTTTGCTTAAAAAATAAAACAGAGAAATACTATTGCAATATGTTGATATTATTATGACATTTATAAGGTACTGGAGCTATTTTTTGGGGGTCACACCCGGCCATGCACAAGGGTTACATCTGGCTCTGCACTCAGGAATCACTCCTGGCGGTGCCTGGGAAACCATATGGGATACTGGAAATCGAACCAGGGTCAGCTGTGTGCGAGGCAAACGCCCTATCCGCTGTGCTATCGCTCCAGCCCCAGTACTGGAGCTATTATTCCAGTTAATATTCACCTCAAACCAATGAAATACAAATGAGAAAACATGAACCAAGTTTTTACAGCTAAAAGTGGAAAAGATGAACTTGAGCACTTAACCGTTGTTTAGCTCTCTTGGTTATTTTTATATAATTACTTACAATGCTTGTTGAAAGAACAGAACAAAGAATAGCAAAGAAAAAGAGGAAATACTGCATCCAGTACAATTTCTAAAAGAGGGTATCTGGCGCCAAACATAAAAATTTTCCCAGTGCCAGTTGTGGGGTGTCTAGCATCTTTTTCTGCTTTTTATGTGGATCATGCCATGCTGTTTTTTAAATCTTTTATTTATTTGCTGTTTGTTCTCTTAAACTGTGCTCTGATTAAGGAAAGAAACTATCTTCATTCATTTTTATTCATTTTATCTAGCCCTGTACCAAGGCCATAATTGGTGGCCAATAAGTAACTAGTAGATGAATAAATTAGAAAAAAAAGTCAAAATTGAAATAAAATAATTTTGAAGAAAACTTCCCAAAGAGTCTTTATTATAGGTGTTGCTTTCTTCAGCTAAAAACCTCACAGTGCACTGTTCAAGCTCTTAACAAAGTCAGAATTTCAAGGCTATAGTCTCAGTCCTAAAAGATGTTAGTTGCAATCTGTGGCTCTTTTTTGCAATTTATCTAAGCCTCAATTTTTTTCAATAAGCAAAACATAGGAAATAAAGGTAATTTTTGCTAACATGAGGATTAGACATAGTTAAATTCTTAGTGATGAACTCATAATTGCTTCTTGTAAGTTAACTTTCATTATTTATCATTATTATTATTATTATTATTTGACACAAGTTTATAATTGGAACATCTTTTTCTAAATAACTCTTTTTTTCAGTTTCTAAAGTTTTTTTTAATTGAGTCACAGTGAGATACACAGTTACAAAGTTGATCATGATTGGATTTCAGTCACATAATGTTCCAACACCCATCCCTTCACCAGTGTACATTTGTGGGGACACTGATGGTGGGAAGTGTAAACTAAATAACGTCTGGAAGCCAAGAATTTTATAAGCAATAATTCCATGTAATAGGATCATTGTTATCCTTTTATTTCTATCAAATATTTCTTGTTCTTTATAGCATTTAAGATCTAATATTTTATGAGTTCCAAATGAAGAAGCTTAGGATGGAAATTATAAGGTGATTGGTAGAGATTTTTTCTTTTGCATATATACTAAATCATATATATTACAATATATAAGAACATTTTTCTTATATATGTATATTAGACATATATATGTATATATCTGAGGGTTGGATTAACATTTTTAGGGTAGGAGTTCCAGAGCATCACTTAAAGATCTACTCTACTTTCCATATAATCAAGAAGAAATGCGGTGAGAGTTCTTCTTTGATGCATTAATTGTTCATAAACTTATGTGCACAACTAGCTGCATAGCTGTCCTTTAGAAGTAGAAACAGACCCTAGGATATAAAGCATTCCTGGGGTTTGTTTGGTCTCCATGATGCTCTGAGGAGCTCAGTAGTTTCAGTGTGTCTTTGATGGCATCAGTGTGCTGGCTCTTCATAAAATAATAATAACTTTTAGCATAATAAAATTAAAATTACACTGTAGGGTTCAGAAACTTTAATAGCATCAATGAGCTTATTTTCTAAACCAGATTTTGAGCTTAGCTCAATTTGTTTAGTATTGATTGTGTAGCCTTCGACAATGACATCATATCATTGAAGACTCCTTTGAGGAGTCTTGGAGAATTCTGCCTATTTATTCTTCAATTTACTTTATAGATTCAGGTCTGATCTCAAGATTTTTGAACCACTCTTTGTTGACTTTTGTACGTAAGGATCCAGGTTTTATTTTGTGTGTGTGGTTATTCAATTCTCCCAATGCTATTTGTTGAAAAGAATGATTTTGGCTATGTGGGATCTTTCATGATTCCACATAGTCTTTATAACTGACTGTTCTAAGTCTTCTAAGATTGTTGTCTAGGTTTGGATAGGGATTGCCTTGAATCTCTAGTAGTTTATTGCTTTGAATAAATGTTGAATCTTGAATATTGAATTGAATATTGAATATTGAATTTTGAATATTGAATTCTTGAATATTGAATCTCTAGTAGTTTATTGCCTTGAATCTCTAGTAGTTTAGGTAAGATGGTCATTTTGACAATGCTGATTCTTCCAATCCATGAGCCTGGGATGTTTCTCCATTTCCTGAGATCTTCACAACTGTAAGGATGGATGAAATCATGCAATTCCCCACAGCATGGATGGAACTGGAAGACATCATGTTAAATGAAGTAAGCCAGAAAAAGAAGGATAAACACCAGATGATATCACTCAAATGTAGTATTTTGAATAACTGGATGAAGGAATGCAATGTTTTAAAGGGGAGATGCCTTGATCAACCTTGGTCCCAGAGTATAGGGAGAAATAAAGAAAGAGTGAAGAGGAGAGGGAGAAGAGGCAGATGAAAAGCATGGGGGAACAAGTCAGAGAAGTCAGACCCAAAGGTGGTATTAAGGAATGACAGAGTCAAATATCCAAACCACAGAGTCAATAACTCTGAAATCAAGAACACTGGTAGAAGGAAGTTGACACTAATGGTGGCATAGGTATTGCAATATTGTATGTCTAAACCAACTATGAGTAACTTTGTAAATCACAATGTTTTAATTAAAAATGTGGAAAAAGAAAAAATATATTAATAATACTACTTTGTGTGTCTGCATTAGTATTTTAATAAAAATCTCTGGATGTAAAAATAATAAAAAAGAATTCTAAAAAATAAACCAGAAACTCACTCAAATCTTTACTATGCAGTTTCAATTATAGTATTTGGAATGAATTTTTTATCACCAAAATATGTTATATTTAAAGATAAAAGACATTTCTACAGCAAGGTTATTTCTTTCTTTATGAAACAGATTTACAAAACTGTATATAGCTCTAAATAAATAGATTATGTCAATACATTGTCATCTACACATAAGATGATAATAATAAACAACATTCCTCAGTAATTCAGTGGCACTTAGGTGCTTAGTAAATGAGCAATAAGTTTGTTTATTTGCCTAGTGATTTGCTATCAAACATGCATAGAGGACTTCCTGAAGGGTCTGAGAAAATAAACAGAAAAGAAACCATAGTCACTAGGGAAATGATCACTGAGTATGCATTTAAGAATCAACAAGGGTTCTTCAGTTTTTGTAAATAACAAAAAATTAAAACATGCAAAAATAATTTTCATGGGGCTGGAGCAATAGCACAGCACGTAGGGCATTTGCCTTACACGTGGCTGACCCACATGGGCAGCATCCCATATGGTCCCTCGAGCACCACCAGTAGTAATTCCTGAGTGCAAAGCCAGTAACCCCTGTGCATAGCCAGATGTGACCCCAAAAGCAAAGTAATAATAATAGTAACAATATTTTCATTATTAATGATTACTGAAACAGTTGAATTGGAGCAATAGCACAACAGGTAGGGTGTTTGTCTTGCACCCGGCTGACCCAGTCTACCCGGGTTCAATTCCTCGGTTCCTCTCAGAAAGCCTGGCAAGCTACCAAGAGTATCCTTTGGTACTCTTGGCAGACCCTTGGTACACATGGCAAGCCTGGCAAGCTACCAAGAGTATCCCTTTGTACTCTTGGCAGACTCTTAGTACACATGGCAGACCCTGGCAAGCTTCCCGTGGCATATTTGATATGCCAAAAATGGTAAAAACAAGTCTCACAATGGAGACATTACTGACGTCCACTCGAGCAAATCGATGAACAACAGGAGGACAGTGCTACAGTGCTACTGAAACAGTTATGTTATATACATTCTATGAATAAAATAAACTAATGTTGCAAACATATGTAGCACAATTTTTTGTAATATTGAAATGTTCCTGAAATTTAAAGCTAAGTTTGAACATTGAATTCAGTTGTCACCCTGTGGCTTCCCATTTAGGGTTTTAAAAATATTACCAAACTGGATCACGAGAACAGGAAACATTGTCCTCTGTCTTACTAATAATGAGAGCTAGAGCAATTTGATTGAACTCTATGCTCCTTTTTCTTGAACTGAAATGGGAAAAATAATATCTTCTTTGTAGCTATTGTAAAGTTTAGATATAAAATAATGGTCCTAAAAATAGTTGGCTTTTGATATAGCACCACTACTTTTATTTTATTTTATTTTTATAAAGTTGTTCACAATAATTTATTACATATAATATTCCAACATCAATTCCACCACCATTACACCTTTCCACTTGACACCCCTGCCACCAAAGCAGAACCTAAATAATTTATTTTGTATTGCTTGTAAACATGATCCAAATAATCCAAATAATAATCAAAAAATCTAAATAATTGATTTTGTATTGCTTGTAAACATGATCCAAGAGTTTCCTTAGAGGAAAGTATCTGAAGATTGTTATATTCACCCTCGGGCCACTAAGCCCTTGTATAAAAGATTACTAACATGTTGTTAAAGGTTGAAACTTGTGTATTTATATATTTAATTTTTTCTCTCCAAGATAGGTGCCTTCTACTTTATACCCCATAAAATGTGGTATGCTACTCTTGGTGCATCACTGGTGTTGAGTATGAGATACCATGCGGCCACATTCTAAAATTTTAAATACAGTTGGTTATACTGCACTGCACTGTCCTCAAGTTGTTCATCGATTTGCTCGAGCAGGCCCAGTAATGTCTCAATTGTGAGACTTGTTGTTACTGTGTTTGGCATATCGAATACGTCACGAGGAGCTTGCCAGGCTTTTGCCGTGGGGGCAAGATACTCTCGGTAGATTGCCGGGCTCTCTGAGAGGGGCGGAGGAATTGAACCCGGGGCGGCCCAGTTGGCTGCGTGCAAGGCAAACGCCCTACCCCAGAGATAGCCACGTGGGCATGGCTGCCAGGCTTCTGGAAGCACAGAAGAAACAACGGAATAAATTGTCTTCCTGAATCTCAATCTCAATTCAAGCTGCCTTTAAGTTTTTCTTGTATGAGAAATGTTTTATTTCAAATTAAAATTTTTGCCACCCAGCCTCACTGTGAACACTGACTTTTTTCCAATTGCAGCTCTCTCAAGAATCATTTCTACTGGAATAGCAGTAGAGGGAAATTGCCTGGAAGAATATTTGCCTGTTACCCGTTTTTCTAAAGCTGTCAGAGACTGTGATATTGAGTTCCATTCTACCACATCTAGTAGTGGAACAAGGCGAAATTGGCTCTGATTGCAGCCAGAAACATTTGTTATTATGAACATTTTCTTCATTCTATACTCCCTTGAAATTACCATTCCATCATGCCTTTCTTTCATCACATATGTCACAAAAATTGCCCCCTTTTTCTACCACATAACCCATGCAATGTGATTTCCATCTCCAAAATCACTGAAAATCACAAAGCAGTCCAAAAGTGTCTTCTTTCTCCTTCAATCTCTTAAATTTCTCCATGGCTTGTCATCCATTTGACTGGCTCTTCCTTCAGACATCTAGAGTAGTTATCTTGGAACATAATTTTCTAATGTCCTGAATGATGCCCCTTCTGACAACTGCCACTCTTAAAATAGGCATCTCTAAGCCTTCTGTCATCTTCCCATTTATTTCCTACATTGCACACTTTAGTGATTTTAGCCTTTTTCATAGTCATCTCCAACTCAATGCCAATTTCAATACATATTCTCTTCTTTCTCCATAGACTTACTAGTATTTAGTCTAGCTAAAATGTTCTTTTTATAATCATTTTCAAGAAACGACTCAAATGGCCCTTCTCTCTGAACACTTCAAAATACATGTGACTATTTTTTTTTGTTTATTTGTTTTTGTTTTGGGGCCATCCCCAGCTGTGTTCAGGTCATACTTCTGCATCATTGATGTACCAAAAGTAGCACAACACATTTGATAGGGTATAAAGTAGAAGGCAACCAATCTTGACCTATATTTGTGTGTGTGTGTGTGTTTGTGAGTGTGAGTGTAGATGGCTCAACCTGTAACAACATGTTAGTGATCTCATAAACAGGCTTAATGTCACCAGTGTGAGATAAAACAATCTTTAAACACTTTCCTCTAAGGAAAAAAATTTGGGGATCATTTTTAGAGGATTATTCATCACAAGCAATACAAAATAAATTATTTAGCATCTACCTTTGGAGCAGACGTGAATGGTGGTAGGAAAAATTGAAATGCTGGTGGAGGGAAGGAGTAATGATGATGGGATTGGTGTTGAAATATGGAATGCAATAAATTATTGTGAACAACTTTATGAAAATTAAAAAATTAAAATAAAATAAAAGACAAGACTGGAAAAATGGGACCGGGAGCTACACACCATTGGTGAGGACACATTTCTAGCATGCACCTCTCCCTCTAGGTTTAAATCCTAGCACCACATGATCCCCCAGCATCACAAAGAACATTGCCAGGGTTATGTAGAATGATTCTGTCATGAAAGGATGATAAATTTTGTCAAATGCTTCTTATGCGACTGAGATAATCATATTATTTTGTACTTTATCTTTTTAATATATATTACTTTTTAATATATAACACTTTTTAATACTCACACTGATTCACTTTCAGATGCTGTGCTATTCTTGCAAACCAGGATTATATCTATTTTATTAGCTCTTTTTTTATTGTGCACCATTTTTGTCTGTCTATGGTATTAGGATAGTACTGTCCTTATAAAATGACGTTAGAGGTATTCCCTCCTATTATGGTACTCAGAAATTTGGGGAGATTTACTATTGATTTTTCATTAAATGTTTGATCGAACTCACCAACAAAGTTACCTGATCCCTTACTTACCTTTGTTAGATGTTACCATTATAAATGCCATCACTTTACAAGGAATTGGCGTGTTCTGATTTTCTGTTTATTCATGATTCAACCTTGGTGGGTTATGTTTCTAGGAATTTGGGGAGAGTGACCCCTGACAGTGCTCAGGAGACCTTTGGTTGCTGAGGGTAAAATAGAGGGTTCCAGAATGCAAAGCATGCCCTCCAACACTTGAACTTTTTTCCTGTCCCCGTTTCTCGGAATTTATCCATTTTTCTAAGTTTTCTAATTTGTTAGATTAAAATTGTTTATCAGACCTGTTATGACTTTCATTTCTGTATGCAACCTCTTTTATTTTGATCTTAATTTCTCTTGCTAAACTTTGCTAAGTCTAAGATTTTTCCCTTTTTTTTTAATCTTTTCAAAACCGTTGGCTAATTTCACTGATCTTTTCCTTTTAGTTTTCATTGCATTTCTACTCTTCACTATTTCCTTCCTGGTACTAATTTTGGACTTAGTTTGTCCTTCTTTTGCTGGCTCCTTGAGGTGTAAAATTAAAAACTTTTATGTTATTTTTATTTTGTTTATTAATGTATTCAACAATCACTATGAACTTCACTCTTAGGACTGCTTTCATACAAGCATGCTTTGGAAAGCAAAGAATTGTTTAGAATAATTTAATTTGTTCACTTCTGTTTCATTTCAGTAGAATGATGGATATTGCTATCAATAAGCTGTTGCCAACTCTGTAAAGATTTCTGGGGGGAAAAAACCCTTTTAAATTAAATTGAAGCTTGTTTAAAGCAATCTGGGAGAAAAAAGGCCTTTATATCTTCTGTATAGCTAAATGATAATTTTGCAGGGTAAAATATTATAGGTTGGCAGTTTTGTCTTTTAGTGATGTGGCTAAGTCATTAAACTTCTTTTAAACTGTAGAACTTTTGTTGAGAATCTGTTGAAAAATCAATAAATGTCATTTACTACTTTTTTATTTTCTCTGGCATCTTACAATTTTTTTCTTTATTATTGATATTTGAAAATTTAACAATAACATACTTTAAAATAGATTGGGCTTCAGACTTTTGAGTATTCTTTCTGAACATCTGTGTCTAATGCTATCCTTCAATTTGGGAGGTTTTCTGAGATTTTTTTTTTTTGCTTTTTTGTGGTTTATTTGGGGGGTGGGTGCAGGTTTATTTGGGATGCACGTGGTGATGTTGAGGCTTACTCCTGGCTCTTCTCACTCATAGTGGAGTTGCTTGTTTTTTTTATTTTTCGAGGGGGACACGTTTTGGGTTTATTTAGGGGTGAAGGTTTATTTTGGACATACCTGGTGGTGCTCAGGCTTACTCCTGGTTCTTCTCACTCATGGTGGTGCTGTCGGACTATATGTGTCGTTCATACTCAAGGCAAGTGACCTTCCCTCTGTCCAACTGCTCTGGTCACTATTTTTTCTTTGAATAGGCCCTTGGCCTTGCTTTTTCTTTACCTTTTGGCACTCTCAAAATTCTGATATTTATTTGTTTAATGGAGTTTTATGTTTCTCATAGATTTTCTTCATTTTTCCTGTTTCCATCCTTTCTCCTCTTCTAGTCATTGCTGTGACTTTGTACTACTTTTCTAATATCTCCTTAGTGAGAATAACATTATTTGATTTTTTTCATGATAAATTGAATTTTCTTCAAATCTCTCTTTATATCCAGCATCTCTGTTTGGATTTAATATCTTCAAACTCCTTAGTGACGCATTTTTGTGCACTTTCTCGGTAACTCTATTAGAGATCTTGTTTTTCTATGATTAGTTGAGATCATCTAAATTCATTAAGTTTTATTAAGATGCATCATATCCTTGATTCTGTTACTGAATCCAATTCTGTTTCATTAAGTTTGTTCTATGTAGACTTCATTGTTTGTGAAAAATTCTGCCCCCCCCCCCCCCCCCCCCCCCCCCCCCCCCGTGATTGCATGCTTGCAGAATTTTTCTGCTTGGGTACCTGACTTAACATCTTTGTTTTCCTGTAGGTGGTGCTGTGACTTTAGTGTTGGAATTCTTGTTTCTCTGGCTATAATGGGAGAGGGCAAAGGTGAGGAAACACAAAGCTCACCCAGTAGGCTACAGTGATGGGAGCTTTGTGGCCACACCAGTCCCTTATTCCTGCCGACAATGGGCCTCTCAGTCTCACCTCTGGGCCATGGCTGAACAGTGCTTCCTGCTGGAGGAGGTACAAGACTTGACCAGTCCATCTATAACCTGCCTAAGTTCCAGGACTCAGCTGTTTGTTGTCACTATGATTGCAGGAAGCACAGTTTGTACCTCTGACTTACTGTTGAACAGTTATTTCTATACACTAGTCCCTCCCCTTGCTGGTCTGATCTGCCCACAGTAATGCCAGTTGACGTCCCCACCACTGGAGAGGGTTCTCTTCACCCATCAGTCTTGCCTTTCTGATTCTATTCTGTACCACAATCACAGGTAGATGATCAGTTTCTTATGCAAACAGTGCTATGAACAATGAGGATTTTTTTTCTTTGACATTTTGCTGATTTCTAGCTGTAAGAAATTCCTCTTGAAAATCCTCTAAAAAGATTTTCTATATTTATTTACTTGGGTTTCGGCTGGAGTGATAGCACAGTGGGCAGGGCATTTGCCTTGCATGTGTCGGACCCAGCCGACCCGAGTTCAATTCCTCCGCCCCTCTTGGAGAGCCCGGCAACCTACCAAGAGTATCTCGCCCACACGGCAAAGCCTACCCATGATGTATTCGATATGCCAAGCACATTAACAACAAGTCTCACAATGGAAACATTACTGGGCCCACTTAAGCAAATCAATGAACTACGGGAGGACAATGCTACAGTGCTACAGTGCTACCTGAGTTTTGTGGCCATACTGAATGTTGCCCGGGATTTACTTCTGGCTCTGCTCAAGGACCATTTCTGGCTGTGTTGGCAAAATATATGTGAAGGGTGGGAATGCAGCCAAGTTGTCCACATGCAAAGCAAGCACCTTAGAGGTAAGGTGCACTAGTTCTTCAGCCCCTTGTAAAGGTCTTTTACAAGGTGTTAAAAGCTCACTCTATAGCTCTGTGAGACCAACATTTTTGTAAAATTTTATTTATTTATTTATTTATTTGCTTTTTGGGTCACACCTGGTGATGCACAGGGGTTATTTCTGGCTCATGGACTCAGGAATTAATCTTGGTGATGCTCGGAGAACCATATGGGATGATGGGAATCAAACTCAGGTAGGCCAGGTGCAAGGCAAATGCCTACCTGCTGAGCTATCTCTCCAGCCCTGACCAACAGGTTTTTTTAAACCTTTCAACTGAAATAATACGCTGCTAAACATTGAATGCAGAAGTAAATGTGGGAAATTGGCTGCTATCAAGTCAAGTCAAATATCTAGCCAAAGATATTTGCAAATTATCTTTGTTGCTCTTTGTATCATTTGGTGAGGTTGAAAGTATGTAAATATTTTCATAAACATTGCTATCATGTACTGAGTTCATTATTGATATTTAAGATAAATAATTACCAATGTATAGTTAATGTTGATAAAGAAAACAGTGGTGATTGCTAAATACTATTGATTAATATTAATAAAATTTCTCACTTTTAATGCAGTTAGTATAGATGAGTATAACCTACACTAGCAAGAGTTCATTGGAATCCCCAGTAATCATAAGAGTTTCACATTTCCTGAGGCATAAAACTTGAGAAGCTTTATATTGAAGATCTTAATAAGAGTCCTCTTCATTCTATAAGAAATCTAAACCAAACAGAATCTTGTGCAGAAGATCACAGACTCTGAGAATCAATAGAATACATCCCACTGAGTTATAGCATCCTAACAGGATAGTTCCTACCAAGAGCTTAATATATCAATCACACAGAGTTTTCCCATTGTTCATCTAATTGCTGGAGCGGGCCCAGTAACGTCTCCATTGTGAAACTTGTTGTTACTGTGTTTGGCATATTGAATACGTCCATAATAACAAATAAAAATTTTAATTAAAACCTTGAAAATTCATCTCTTTTCTTAGCATGATTTCAAATAATTATTGAATGGGAAGTTTGCAAAACACCATCTCAATTTGATTACATGTTGAAAAACCAGTCACTAAATAGCAACATAACCCTTCATCTCAATCAAGGTGTCTGTTACTTTTTTCTCTTCAAAGTATGGTGTAGACATTAGCAGAAAAAATCTAAACAACATATAGGGCATCACTGACAAAATTATTTGCTCCATTTAAAAATTTTTTACAGTTGGGGCTGGAGCGATAGCACAGCAGGTAGGGCATTTGCCTTGCACTTGGCCAACCCGGGTTCGATTCCCAGCATCCCATATGGTCCCCCGAGCACCACCAGGAATAATTCCTAAGCAATGCTGGGTAGGACCCAAAAAGCAAAAATAAATAAATAAATATTCCCTTTTCATAGCACTGTAGCACTGTCCTTCTGTTGTTCATCGATTTGCTGGAGCAGGCTCAGTAACGTCTCCATTGTGAGACTTCTTGTTTGCCATGCAGGCAAGATACGCTTGGTAGCTTGCCAGGCTCTCCGAGAGGGGCGGAGGAATCGAACCTGGCTCGGCCAGGCTGGCTGCAGGAAAGGCAAAAGCCCTACTGCTGTGCTATGGCTCCGGGCCATTTCATGGAAAAAAAAATTTACAGCAATTTAATATTTTCCCTTGGGTCCTGAAGAGAATACAAATTTACAAACCCCAACTTCTTACCTCACACCACTCAGCATAATTATGGCTTTCATAATAAACATGAACATGTTTATTATGAACATGTTCAGTATCTGTATATGTGAAGTTGACAAGAAATACACTAGACCAATATTCCGTGGGGCCTCATTTTTTAATTTAATTGACAATTCTTGCTGCAAATTTATTTTACTTCCCACAAAATCAATTTTTTATTTGTCCTTCTGATACTAAATTCTTTTTTCTGAAAAAACTAAACACTGGAAGGCTTGTTTACTATCCTAAGAAAATGTAATTTTCGAGATTTAATTTCAGTTGCATTTAAGAAATTTATTAAGTTATGAATTAGAGAGACAAACCATTTTGACAGTCTGGAATTAGTGAAGATAAAGTCCTGTTCTACATGGCTGGTAGCAGGCACTGTCTTAGGGGACTGATTTCATTCTTGGACATGACATATTTGGAAACTGCATAAAGTAGAAAAAAACTGACCAGCTGGTAAATCAGATAAAAACTAGACATTTTACAGTGAAATTTGGAGTAATTAATCTAGAAAAGTGTAAATTAGAAGGTAATACAAAGTTGTCTTTAACTATGTAAATTAAATAATTTTGTACTTTCAATAATCGTCAGTCTGGAAAAACTGCAAGCTTTCACTGTTTCCTGAAGCTAAAGTCCCCATACCTGGGATGAGATAAACTAGACCCTGCTAGACATGCTGCTAATTCTACTAATTCAAAGATTGTGTAATCACAAAAAAGAACGGGCAAAGGGACGGCAGCGGTCTATCTCTCCTGCCACCCGCCCGAGTTTGGTAGTCTCAGGCCGTTTCCCCCACTCCTGGGAGGTCCATGGCGATGGACAGGTGAAGGAAGGAAACGAGGACCAGGCTGGTTGGTTTTAGTAGCAGTTTATTACAAGGAAGTTTATTATGTCGTGGAGGACCCAGGATCTCTCAAGCACGTGTTCTTTTGTTCTCTCAGCTTCTGTCCCCATTCTCTCAGACCTGTCTCCTTGATTCTCTCAGCACATCACCCCCCAGAGAGCCCTGAAATCTCCCTTATATAGATCATGGTACCTCTAAAGAGCACAATACAGTGATGTCATCAAAAGGAGTTACAGAAAGAACATTGAGTTGGCAAAGCATACATTGCTTCTTTACCATCTGCAGGCCAGTAATTTTGGCCTCCGGAAAGAAGATACAAAACCAAGACTGAAACCTTTCATAAGCAAGCTACAAGCACTTGGATTTGCATCCCAAAGACCTGTCTGCTACAGCTTGGAATCTACATCCCAAAGACCAGTATCTGAGCTTTGCATCCCAAAGACTAGCCTGCCTACAGCCTGGAATCTACATCCCAAAGATCTGGCCTGGCTAGCACCTGAGATCTGTGAGAAAAGGAAAACTGCCTCTTACAATATACTGAAATTATTTACTGAAGGCAATTTGAAAGGGAAAAATGTTCAGCCTCATCCAAACTAGTCAGGACACACCGGAAAGCTGCTTCTAGGACAGATTCTCATTTAGCAGATCCAATCACCCTAGAAAAGAATCCGCTGGGTGTGTTTCTCCTCTCCTTGTTCAACAAACATGTAAGCATACATAATATAAATCATTTTGCATGGACCCAGTAAGAGATACCTTAAGCTTACAGAATTGCTCTCCTAGGGCCATCTCGACCTCAGACTACAGCGCTCAGGCCAGATAGTCTTTCCTATCCCTAGCAGGGTTTCTAGTCTCGTTGTGTTGGGATCGGGAGTTCCCTAGCCCTGGGAGGCGCGGAGAGACCAGATAGACACAATTCCTGCAGGAGTAAAAACGGGGTTTATTTAGACCAGCATGCTGGGGCTCCGCAGCGTACCCCAAAATGGGCAGTGGCTGAAAGCCCCGAACTTCTTCAAAGGGGATCTTATATAGGCCTTCACTGGCCGTTACAGCAAAGCCCGCGCATTTCATAGCCAATAGATTTGTAACAACATATACTTTCTTAACCAATCCATTTAAAAGTACCTCACTCCTTAGCCTATAGATTCAAAGATCAGCATTTATGTACATCGATTGTCAGCACAAGCAAGGTTATAGCCGGAATCATTAAGCCTTAGGTAATCTCCCTTGACCATCCTCGTTTTGAGTTACCCAAGTCTGCAGGGTGCTTTAGTGAGACAATACACTCCAAGAAAGGGCAATTTCCCCCAACCACCCGCATCCTGAGTTATCCTTTACCCAAATCTGCAGGGTACTTTACTGAGACAATACATTTCAGGAATAGTAAATATACCTGAATCCTGTCACACTTGGTTTAGAAAGAAGTTATGCCCTGTTCACTTTCCAAGTCCCCTCTCCCCCAGGTGCAAAGCAGCCAAGCAGTTTTACAGAAAGCAATGTTGCAAGTTAGCTAAAGTACACAAAAATTTGATGCCCTAATATGGATTCTTTCAGTTGTTACTTTCAGATCATGACAGCATTTGCCTATGATCAAACTCTTAACCTATAGTTAAGAATCGTGGCACCTTGGCCTGGCCCATCTCGATGCCAGGTTAGCATATAACTTACTGGCTTGCCCTGGTTCTATTCAGTCTCTCGTCGGAACCCTGCCCTTGGGGTGCTAGGAAGTGAGGGCAACTGAGGCTTAAGTTGAGAAAGCACATGCCTGGGAGTGAATAATATTCAAAGCCAATTAAATCCTAAGTTACAAAGCATAATATTAATTGTCTTCCTGTATCTATACAAAAAGGACATTGCATTAAACTATTCAAAAGACATAAGGAGAGGAGAAAGGCAATGTTAACTTACAACACAAGTTCAGTGTCCTAGAAGGATGAGACCTTACAAATTAACAGATTCTGATTAGGGGAAAAGCTGATTAACTGATTGGGGAAGAGAGCATAGAGAAGTGGTTACAGATAAACGAAGTAATGGGAATGACTTGGGAGCACTATGATGGGTGCAACCTGATAAACCTAAGCTCCTTGTATTCCAACAAAAGATACCTCTTTTTACCTCTATTTAGAAAGTGTGTCTGAACTCAATCACCACCATGCTCAGAATCGACTTCCACAGGCTGAGACGAGCCTCATCCATGAGTAAATCTGCTGAAAAACTCAGGTATGCAGGTTTTGTGACTGAAATCTCCAGGCTTGCGTGGAGACAGAAATTGGCAACTCACTGCCATCTTCTTCAGGGGAGCCTGGCAGTCATGCCCATGAACTGCCTCTGGCGCCATATAAGCTCATATATATGGCCATGATCCAGATAATCACAAATAAATCTCAGAAGAGAGCAACACTCTGCAGAGATGCTGCCTGACTCCAGAGTTACCATCCAGTTAAAAAATCTGACTTCCGGAGTGGCATCTCATACTCCATGACACTGATGTACCAAGAGTAGCACACCACATTTGATAGGGTGTAAAGTAGAAGGCAACCAATCTCTATTATTAAAACCTAACATATATATTAGCACACAAGGCTCAACCTTAAACAATATGATCTTATATAAGGTCTTAATGTCTCCAGCATGAGACACAATAATCTTCACACACTATCCTCAAAGGAAACGTCTGAATCATTTTTAGTGGAATATTTATAACAAGCAATACAAAATGAATTAATTAGGTCCTGCTTTGGATCAAGGTGGAAAATTTTGAAATATGGTGGTGGGAAGGTGTAATGGTGGTGGGACTGGTGATGGAGTATTGAATGAAAAAATTATCGTGAACAACTTTATAAAAATAAAATTTTAAAAGAAGTTGTGTCCATCTGAATTGGAACCTGATTTTGAGTTAATGGAATTAACATGGCAAGCTACATAATGTACAATGATCTGGGCTTAAAGTTATAATCCATAAGGATGAAGTAGCTCTACATTTTTATCTTATTTTTAGCTCTTTAAGAACAATAATGCTTTTGAAACTCATTAATTTAGTTAATGAGTTAATTAAAGTAATAATGCTTTCGAAACTCATTAATTCAATTAATTGGCAGGAAATAGGAGCCAGTGAGAGTGTAGGGTTAATGCATATGCATCACATATTGCCAACCCCAGTTCAAACTCCAGCACTATGCAGACCCCTGGAGTACATTCCTGGAAGCCCCTCCCTACCTCCCCATACTACCAAACATGGCTCTATCAGCCCCCAGCAACCCCAGGAGAGCTGGGTAGTGCCTGGCACCACAAGGAGTAAACAGAACCTTGTTCTGTACCCCTGGTCCAGTTGGCCAAGAATCCCCCAAACAAACAAAAAGAATACCAGGAAATAGACACAGGATGAGATAACTTCTTAAGATGGTGATACTAGAAAATTTTAAGTTCAATGAAGCAAATATCATTATTCTCCTAAAGTCAGGCGCTAAGAATAAGTTTCAGAAAAAAAATTTTTTTCCCAAACTTTTTAAAAATGGGGATCATGCCCTGTGGGGCTGTGGGGGGTGGGGGGGCACAAGGGCCTCCCTGGAGTGTTCCGGGATCCACATGGTGCTGAGGATCAAAACATGGTCTTGCACTCGTGAGTGAGACCTGTGCTCTGCTACTTGAGTTCTACCTCAGCCCCTCTTCTATTGAGTCATAATAAGAGTGTAGTATAGATTGAAAAGAAAAAGGAATGAGAACTGAAAGAACAGATGAGTGGGAGAGGCAGGCTGTAATTTATCAAGATGTGAAAACAGAGGGCTCTACCATAAAAAGGCACATTCTCACCGCAGATGCAGTTCCCACTTGGAGGCACAAATCAAGTGGTGCCAGCGTGTTGAACTGCAGCTCCCACTAATAAGCAGATATTTAAGAAGCAGTCCTCTGAATAAAGGCACTGCCTTTCATTTTGAAAAACAGACGGTGCTTTTTAACTATGGATTCATTGAAATTGTTATCATTTGCCTGTTACTATATATCTAGAAATATGCAGATATCTGATCTCAATTTTTCCAAAAAACAAACAAACAAAAAGTATAGCAAACCTTTACCCGAGTAGTGTTATCCAGGAGTTTTATATATAGAGAGAGCTTGGAGAATCCATTCCCAGGAACTTCAGGAAGGGAAATATTCAACGGTAATTTTAAATATTAAGTGACTTTTTTCAAACTAAGCAGAATAATTTGAAAGCAATTATAGTAAGTATTTCTTCTAGAAGAAAGTAGAAAACCTATATAAAATGTTTTGTCACTGGGATCAAAGCCAAGCATAACTATGGAGTAATTATCTGAAATGAAAACAATTTAAGTGTTACTATAAAAATCCCTATATGTTTTTATGAAGTTTCCTGTACAGATATAGGAAACAGCAAATGAATTCACAGGAAAGAGTGAGCTACTATGCAGTTGTTTGCTGGGACTAATTTTCAAAGAAAAATTTAGGGTTTTTTTTTTAGGGGATATTGGTCCCGGGGCTAGTTACGTAGTACAGGGGTAAGGCACTTTTCTTACACTCAGATCTGGGTTTGATGGTCAGCACCACAGATGGTCCATTGAGCCCAATGAGGACTGATCTCTGAGCACAGATCCAGGAGAAAGCCCTGAACACCACCAGGTTAGGCCCTGAAACAAACAAATAATAAAACCTTTTAAATTAATTTTTTATTTAAATATATTAACATTTAAAAATTAAATTGATTAAGCAATATAATATCCTTCCCTCAGAATAGTAGTTATGAGGCTAAACATTCTGTTGATTAGTGTGGAATGAATTATTTCCAAGGGTTCCCATGTACATAGTATTGATATGTTTTATCATAAGATTTATGAAGTAAATCTCAAGACAGAAAAAAATGATCAAAATAATCCCAGAAATATCTTCATGTCTTTTGTTATAAACAATTAGGAATGATCAGTCCCAAACAGTGTGATTTCAGGTCTATGACAATTGTGGAGAATGGACAGAGTATTTGAAGGCTATCCAAAAATATTCTTCTTAAAATCTGCCAGAAAAAGACATAAATCTCCGCTATTATTTCCACCTTTGGTTTAACACTTTGAGAATTCTACATTAAATTGTGAAACTTCTGATGTATAACTTAAGAAAGGCAAAACCTCCCCTCTACCCCAAAATATTTCCATGGCTGGTCTCAGATTTTATAACGCATAATTAGATGCATATTCTTTCAGTGTCTTTTGTTTACTTTTTGGGGGCCACGCATGGCTTTGCTCAGTGCTTACTCCTGGCCCTGTGGTCAGGGATTTCTCCTGGTTGGGCTCAGAGAATCATATGGGATGCCAGGGTTTGAATCCTGATTGGCTGCATGACCTACCCACTCAGTTGCACCGGTCCAAACTGTCTTATGTAAATGGAAAATTTTCCTGAGAAGAGTAAATCTAACAATTAACACTTCAGAGAAAAACAGTTACTAAATAAAGGAGTGAGATCAGAAGCAGCACAAAAGAAGAAAAACACTAGGCAGAGTACACCTGAGACAGATTTCAAACAATTTCTTATTGTTCCCAAGGCCTTGAAAACTCACATGCATAATACTGTTGATAATAATAAATAATGCTCATTAAATGGATGTCTGTCAACCTCCTAATATGTGTAGAAGATTTCAAATTAACAAGCAAAAGGCTTTGAGATTTTTAAAAAGTAGTCCATTCATTTTCCTAGAATTAAGTGCAAATTAGTGCATGTGTGCCCGTGTTCAACAGTTGAGGGTAAATATAACCTTGCCAAGTCAAGGTAATTCCAGTTGCTTCTGATTTCGAAAGAAGTAAATTCCAAATTTAATTGCCATTACTACCATTTTTCTACCATGTCCTTGATCTCACCTTTCCTCTGCTAGAGATGTGAGATTAGGATGGGTCCCTCCCATGCTTTCCTCTTACTGTTCCAAATATAGTTTCTCTGGTTGATCTTCAGGTTCTCAAGTCGTTTCTTTGATGGAGTTTTCATTTGGAAACGTAAGCAATAATTTTTCCATCTCTAGACTGAAAAGATAAAGCCCCACGCGAATAGGTAAATCAGGGAGGAAGAGCCTCTGTTAACACTAGACAAGGAATTTTTTTCACTATCCATGCACCATCCTATATATAAACAATGAAATTTGTCCATATACACAATGGCAAACAACCAACTGACAAGTGAATGAAAAGGCTAACAATTTCCTCAGACAGAACCGAGTGCTTAGCTTGATCAATTCTCACGCCCATTAGTACTGTCACTTAGAGGAAAAACAAAACTGCATCCACTAATAACTCTTTTTTAAAAAAATTTTTTATTAGTGAAACACGATGACGTACAGTTGTAGACTTACAAATTTTTGTGCTTGGGTTTCAGTTATACAATGATCGAGTACCCATCCCTCCAACAGTGCCCATTCTCCACCACCATTGCTCCCTAGAATTTCCATTTTGTTAACTTGAATCATAGCTTGGGTTCAATAACTGATTACATTCACCAAAAAGCAAAACAAAAGATGGTAAGGAGAGATCAGAGAGGTGTTAAAATGGGGAACGATGAAAAACTTTCTATCTAGGCTAGGTGTTCTCAAATATTCATTTGAGAATAAATTCTCTAAGGGATTTTTTATTTCTGAACTACAAGAAGAGTCACTTATATTCAGGACTGCTTTTCAGGACTATTTGTACAGCAAATAACCATGGAAGATAGAAATCCTAACCCCCTCTACAGGAGAAGATAGACCTATTAATTGTCAAATACAGTCAAGTGTCACTTAATGATTAATGTGAAATGCATCTTGGACAAAATTGTGAGAACAGTAAAGAGTTTAATTTCACAAATTTAGATGGCATAGCCTACTACATACCAAGGCTGTATTCGTATAACTTCTCCGGACCATAGTCATATATATGGTCTGTCTGATATCAAAACTCAGTATTTTTAAGTAACACATACTTGTGTTACTTAAGGTATATAAGAAATAGGTAACCATACTTATATATGTATTATTTTTAAATGTCTTAGAAAATTGGGGAGATTATTTGCAGTGCATTATAAAAAAAATTCAGCTTGACTAAGATTCAAGAAAATTATTGAATCTTCACCAAACTATAATTTTCTGCTGTCCATTCCTTTCTTTCCTTCTTTACCTTAGTTGCCAAACTCAAGGCAGATGCAGCATTTTCCTGAGTCCCTGCATTCCTCTTTTGAGAACACGAGGAACCGGTATGAGCATGGATCTTCTGCTACTTTCTGTGCTGTGAGTAATAAAGTAGCTTGTGATCTAGGACTCTCATACTCTGAAACTCTTTCATACTATGAAACTAGAATAGGAACTTGTGAACTTAAAAATCAAGTAATACCTAAGAGCCCAAGTAGTTCCTGACATTCATATTATCCTAGGTTTGGGGTGTGCGTGTGTGTGTGTGTGTGTGTGTGTGTGTGTGTGTGTGTGTGTGTGAAGCAAGATAGTTTTTATTGAAATTTTTTTGGAGAGAGAGGGAGAAGTACTTATTCAACAGAGAACACAGGCTTCTCCAGAGTGGAAGTAAGCAAGCAAAGAAACATAGAGACAAACAAGTGAGACGAACAAGTGCTCACCGAAGAACACGGGCTGGAAGAGTGAGCCCATGTTATCAAGTTCTCAACTTGATACAACACTTACCTTCATGTTATTCTGCTTTTGCCTATTAATATCTAGTACTGGCAGCAAACTTTTGGAGAATAGGGTATCAGACAGCTTAGGCTAACTTGGGTGGTGACAAACGACTTCACATACTAGTGATTTTTTTTTTCTTTTTGGGTCACACCCGGCGATGCTCAGGGGTTACTCCTGGTTCTGCACTCAGGAATTACTCCTGGCGGTGCTCAGGGGACCATATGGGATGCTGGGAATCAAACCCAGGTTGGCTGTGTGCAAGGGAAACACCCTACCCACTGTGCTATCGCTCCAGCCCCACATATTAGTGATTTTAAACACTGTAGTAAAAATAAATATCTAAGAATAAGCTCTCCAGGAATGAAAGTGCTGGTTTTTAGTATGTGTCAGTCTCCATTGTGTGAATATTCTGATGGCTTGGTTAATTAGTTTTGGTTGGTTTGGTTTTATTTTGGTCCACCCCAGAGGCACTCAAGACTTACTTCTGGCTTGGTGCACAGACTTTCAAGGTAGTGTTCAGAAGGGAACGCATGTGGTTCCAGGGATTGAACCCAGTCTTAACCCTGTACTACCTTTCCAACCCCTATTTGAAGCAACTAATATGTCTCCTTAATGCAAGATTAAGAGGAGATGAATATACTCATTTCCCACAAACCAGCCTAGGCGAACACACCCAAATGTCTTATCACAACACAGGTTAAATTCTTGCTCCCGTGAACACTCTGGAATAATCTCTGCACAAGGCAGTCTTCATGGTGAGCTATATTGTGAATAAGGAAAACAAAAGAACCGTCCATATCTAAGATACGCCTGTTGGTGCAGGGGGAAGAGCTTAAGTGGTGCCATGGAATGACTCAGTCCTTCTCTTCTGAATTGGCACGTCAAAGCTTCAATGTTTTATTGGCAGATCCCTTGGCCAAGAGTGAGGTCAGTGGTTTGAGAACCTTGTCAAAACAAGCTCAGTAAGCAGGGACAAAAGGTATTTTGAGACGAGCACAGTCTACAATAATGTGGACCATGTCTTAATGTCTCATTCTTCTTGAATTGGCACCACCCAACACAACGCTTTGCACATTCATCAATTAAGATATAAGACCAAAGAAGCAATTTGGGAAACAGTGATAGTGGTAGAAGAGTATGTGGAAATATTTGCCGTAGAACCAATTTAAATTGCATTGCTTCACAACATTTTGGCAAACTTTGATCCATTTGTACTACGTAATAGCCCCGCTAGACTATTGCCATATAGCCAAGGCATAAAATAAGGTGATACCATCAGTTTTGTGTAATTATAGTCTGGGATGCTCAGACATAGACAACACTTCCTAGTGACACGTTCCTCAGGACATATTATTTTTGTTAATGTAATTACACTAAGCGATTTAGACTCTGATTTTCTTTTCCCACAAATTTTCCCAGAGGGTCTTCATAGCCCTCTCTGTGGATGCAAAATAAACAGTAGTTAAGGCTATCAGTGTCTCAGTTCCTATACTCATGCTGACTCGTGCTTTGAATCAGGCACTGTTTCAAGTTGGTAATAGATAAAAATATGAAGAAAACGAAACTGTTCTTCTCATTGAACTTAATAACTATCAAGAGATATAGGTCATAATCAAGAGGCATAAAATATGTCATTCCATAATGCATTTTGAGAGAAAAATAACAAATATTTAACTACTATTTATGGGCATTTGTGAAGCCCCAACAGGGAACAGAGAAGCTCACCTGTATTCTATTGATTTTTATTAGTAATTAGGTTTTCATTTTGCAAAGGATCTGAAGTTGCACTGATTTCGTGGCATGTACAAGTAGTGAATTTGATGAGTATAATTTTTCTGCTTGATTTTATTGTTTTTCTCACTAATTAAATCTTCACTTAGTGAATAATTCATAATGTGGTTTCATAAATTTTATGTCGCTTGTGTTTGACTCATTGTCTCTGTTGTTTTTTTTTTTTTTTCAAGGGGAGGTTGTTTGGGCTGGTGGGCCACTCAGGTCTTACTCCTGGTTCTTGTTCAGGGAACATCCTGCCTCTGTTGTTAGAGATCACTCCTGGTCAGGGCACTGTTTGGGATGTTGGGGGCAGAACTTGGCCCAGCTGTGAACAGGGCAAGAACCAACTACTTGCTATACTATCTCTCCTGCCCTTACTGCTTCTAGTTTAAAAAAAAAAATTAAGAAATCTTCCTTTAGAGAATTTTTATTTCATTGTTCTTTTCTGCTTTTTTATTTTGGTACTCCATTTTTATGTTTCTTAATTTCCATCATGATTTTGCTTGTCCTCATTCTCAATGCTCTAATGAGGAAATAAAGTGAAATATAATCATATTTCATGTGCTCGTAATTTGAGTATGTTTCATAAAAATATAATAAAGTATAAAAAATTAAATTGCAGGACTGGCGTGATATTCACTGGGCTGAGCAAATGTTTTGCACTGAAGAGGCCCAGATTCTCAATACCAAGGATGCATGAGCAACCCCTGATCACTGAGCCTAATCTCTTAGTACCTCCAAAACCCCAACAAGCAAAAATGATTTCATTCATGCTTTCAAAGTTATTCTGGTTTTCTCCAATTTTTGACACTTCTAGGGAAATAATGGTGCGAAATTCAAATTATAATAAATCATTAGAACAATAAAAGCAAACAGCAACAAAAACTTCCCCAGGGCCTGGATAGTATTAGTTATAGAAGAGTGTGTTCAGGATGGCACTGCAGTAAGTTGATATGGAGGAATGTCTCCTGAGTAACTAAGGTTACCTGGGTGTTCTTTAATGTTTACTTTTGGTGTTTTTATATTATGTGGGAACCAAAACCATGGCACTATTTAGATGAAGCTAAAAAAGTTTAGATTATTTTTTCTCTATGTACGTTTGATTTAGTGATGCTCAGGACTGACTCTTGGCTCTGCAATTGGATCACTCCTGCCAGGGGCTCAGAAGACCACACAGGGTGACTGGGATTGAACCCAACTGGCTGCTCGCAAGGCAAGTGCCCTACCCATTGTACTATCTCTCCAGCCCCAGATTTTATTTTTGATCAAAAAAATATGTTTTTTCATAATGTTTCGAGCAAAGGAATGACCTGATCTTGCATAACCAAACAAATGGCCTTATGGAATGCAATATGTAGAAGAGATTGCAGGAGAACAGAAACAGGGAAATTAGTCAGAAGGCTGCTGGAACAGACAAAAGAAAGAAATGAAGATTATTTGAGGTCCCAGTTTTTAAAACTGGAGGGTTGAGAAACCAACAGAATGATCATGAAACATTTGGCAACAGTGAAAGGTCTCTGAGTACCTACAACCAAAACCTCATTCAAACTCAAATACATAACCAGTCTGAAGTATAGTGCTGGCTCACATTGTGATTCTTGGGTGAAAGGGATTGTGAGTGGAAAATGTTTAACAAGCGCTGGTTTAGACAACAGTGATAAATGAGGTCAAAAGTGTTTTCATTCTGAGAATAATTTTCAGCCAAAGCCAAAAGAATTTGTTGACTTGCACCTTTAGATTTTCGAAATTAGTTTTTCATCATTTTGAAATCAGGTCACTCTTATTTAAAAAAAATGATTGAGGCATTAATGTATTCTAACATTATGTTTCAGGTGTGTATCATTATAAATCAAAACCTGTGTATTTGATGTTAAGGTTCACCACTAAAGATATAATATTATTTTTTTTTAACTACACAATTGACCATGTTTACCTGATTTACCCTATACCAAAACTTCCTTTTGGAACATCTTTAAATATTAAATTGAAAAATTAAATATCACAATCTATGGATAGTTATTGCTGGCACATAATAAGGATATAGTGAATACTAGTTGTGGGCTGGAGAAAGAGTATAGCACATAGGGTGCTTTTATGTGGTAGATCTGATTTAATTCCCAGAACGCACTCCACTCCCCACCCTGTAATCCAGAAGAGGTGATCCCTGAGCAGAGACAGGAGTAAGCCCTGAGCACAGCTGGGTGTGGGCCCCAAACCAAAATTAATAAATAAATACCAGCCATTAAATTAATATTAAGGCCCAACCTGAAAAATATCACTTTTATGAAATGTATTTTCATGCCTCAATTTTTTCATTTCTATTTCTACAGTTAGGAACACATTGATCACATTCTTTTCCAGTCAAATTTATCTTAAATTTCAAAATTGTGGAGACCAAAAGCTCTCTAATCTCAAAGTACTGATCAAGTATGATTGATATTGGAAAGACAAAGGAACTTATTTTTTACAAACATTGATTTATTGCTCTTGCAAGCTGCTATATCTGAAAATGAGTACTAAATATTATAGAAATTATGTCCTTCAGAACTCATTAATGTTTTTCTCTCACCTGTATACATGAATAAATTGTAAAAATAAAACCCTACTCTTCAGGAAATTAGTAATCTCTTTTTTGCCTAGCTGTGCCCGGAGTCACCTTTCTTCTTTAATGAGAAAATATTTTGCACTAACCTAAAAGCACATTGATTAGTATTCATGTATGATCCACACCAATACACTGGAAAATTAGACCTGCGCCACGTTGTCATTATGTATTTTAAAATTAATTGAGTTATAAATAATTCTCCTCATTGCAGTTCTGAATATATTCTTTCAATATTGTATAGCTAAAGTTGAAGCTGTCTTTTTAAGAACAAAGTATAAAGCCTTTTAAATCCCAGGCCTGAGTTAGTCTTGTAGTCCTAGCTAACTAGTTAGCAGAGTTTGCTCCACAGCAATGGAGACAAGATATACTGTTTATGGTATGATATTTTGAAATTTATTTATTTATTTATTTATTTGGTGAAGCAAAAACAGTTTTTACTGACTGAAAAAAATTTACTGAGAAAACATGAGGGAAGAGAATGAGAAATACATATTTAAGAGAGACTACAGGTTTCTCCAGCAGTGGAAAAAGCCTGGGGAGGGGGCATTGGGGGTTCAAGAGAAAACATGACCTTCAAAAAGCAAGTAATGGGCTGGAGAGATAGAACAGCAGGTAGGGTGTTTGCCTTGTATGCGGTCAACCCGGGTTCGACTCCCAGCATTCCATATGGTTCCCCAGCACCAACAAACAAAACAAACACTGTCCTCCCGTTGTTCTTCGATTTGCTCGAGCAGACCCAGTAACGTCTCCATTTTTGAGACTTGTTGTTTCTGTGTTTGGCGTATCAAATACAACATGGGTAGCTTGCCAGGCCTTGCAGTGCAGACAAGATACTCTTGGTAGCTTGCTGGGCTCTCCGAGAGCGGTGGAGGAATCAAACCCAGCTCGGCCAGGCTGGCTGTGCACAACGCAAATGCCCTACCACTGGCGAACCCCAGTACCGCCAGGAGTAATTCCTGAGTGCATGAGCCTGTGCATTGCTGGGTGTGACTCAAAAAGCCAAAAAAAAAATTTTTTTTAAAGCAAGCAAGACAAATAATTGAGCTCTTTTTGTTGTTGTTATTGTTTTACTTTGGGTCACTCCTGGCAGGGCTCAGGGGACCATTGGTGGTACCAGGGGTAAAACTGGGGTTGGTCCAATACAGGACAGGAACTTTACCCTCTGTACTATCTCTGGCCCTTAAACACTTTCAAATAACTAGTTAACCATCTCCACATCTCCACTGAAACGCTAATTTCCCAAGCTTTAATCATGAACAACACTCGAATCAACTGTATTTTTCCACATATTTTCCAGAGTTGACTGGAAGAAGTTCCCACTCTAATTTCTTATTATCTAACCTCCAGTGTCTGCCTGAATACTGTGTGTTCCCTCAATCCTTTCACAACCACCTTTGATAAACATTATCTTTAGCTTCCTATGAACCCTTAATGCAGTTCCTTAGAAAATAAACACACAAGGCTGGAGCAATAGTACAGAGGGTAGGGCACTTGCTTTGCATGTGACTGGCCTGGATTTGATCCCTGGCATCCCGTATCGTCCCCTGAGCAGCGCCAGGTGTAGTTTTTGAGCACAGAGCCAAGAGTAACCCCCGAGTATCTCCAGGTGTGGCCCCCCAAATAAGAAAAGGAAGAGAAGAAACACACTGCGCACCAAACTTGTCTTCCTAGCAACACATTTCATGTTCCTTTGCGTCATATTGATTATCTATCTCAGATCACTTTGTAATTGAGGCCCCATCCATACTAGAGATTGATGATTACAAATGGCGTTACTAAATTCTAAAGCTGACGATTTTGTATTTTTCAGCCTAATCAAATGCACTCTAACTTCTCGCTTTCAAAGAAAGAGATCAGAGGTTGTAAAGTCATCATATAAAGTTGATACCCCTAATGTCTACCAAAGGTACTTTTATTAATAAAATACTACTTTCATTTTGATTGCGCAGTCTAAATAAATTGATCCGTCAAGGATGATAGTAGTGTTCGCGTGGATAAATGGTGTCACACGACATGTTGAGAAGTGTGGGGCCAAGCTCGTCTGCTTTAAGCAATTTTCTAAGAATAGAAAAGGAAACAGGGAGCGGAAGGAAGGCCAACTCAGTGGGAGGCTGTTCGTTAGTTAGTAAACACGTGCTGTATTCCAACTGAAGCATGTGGCTGCTTTTCAAAAAAGGCAAAGTAAGGAGAAATGTCAGCTGTTTCCTGAAAATATGCTCACTTACACTTCCCTGAAAGATAGTTTATTACCTGTGAGAACTGACAAGTTTGTTTACTGAGAAGAAGAAAAACACCCATCGTGACAGGAGGCTTGGTGGGGGAGCTGGTGCTTGTCTCTCAGAAGCAGGCAGACTAAAGAAAACACTCTTGTCCTAGGATTTGCTCAGCACAAACAAGTAGGCACGTACCCTGGGCTACTGCCTGACTCCACCCTCAGGGATCACTCTGGTGAGTCCAAGGGACCATACGTGTGTTGTCGAGGACAAGGCGAGCACCCTACCCCCTGTACCTGACCTCACACGTTCTCCTTTCCAGAATGGCACAGACACTCTTTTTTTCTTAGAAAATTGTGAAATCAAAATGCTTGAGAGAATCTGGGTGTAGATAGAATGGCGATGGGTCAGTGAGAATTGTTGATGTCTCGTTCAGTTTTCTAAGCAAAATGAAGACTTTTTATTTTATTTTATTTTATTTTCTCAAAGCCTGTTGGGATCTCTGGGTCTTGGATTTGTTCAGACCGTGAGATCATTGAGTGCATGGACATTTGTTGATCTATTCAAGAAATATTTATTTAGACTGTACTAAGAACCAAACATTGTCCCAAGTGTTCAGTGCATAACACTGGGAGAAGGTGTGTGTGTATGTGTGTGTGTGTGTGTGTGTGTGTGGCAGGGTTGTGGGAGAGGGGGAACATGAAAGCATGAAAAAGTAAAGACTGTGCTTCAAAGGAATTTACATTTTTCTGGAGGGGAAAGAACAAAAAGAAAATAAGTAACATTCTTGGATGATGATGACTGACGATGTTAAGTAGAATGAAATCTTCAGCAAGGCTCCAGAGGGCCTCTGCTAAGGTCTGTCCCACCTGGGCCTGTATAGGGATAAGGGACCATTTAAACTCCAAGTTTACCGTGAAGACACCACATCATTTCCATTGGACAGCTAAAATACTTGGACAGGTCTTGACTGGCCCTAGACCTACCGCAGCTACACAGATTCTTTGTAATTCAGAAGATCAATGCTCCCAATAGTTCTGGGCTGTTTTGAAATTAATACTTATCCTTTAGCAGATGTTCTTTTTTTTTTTAATTTTTATTAGTAGAGCAGATGTTCTTAACTGAAACATTCCCTCCAAAAATGCCCAGATTCAAGAAGGATTAGTCTACAGTTGGAAGCCTGCCTCACGTGCTGGGAGAGAAGAAAATTGGGATAGATAAGGGACGATTATGACAAAGATAGTTGGAAATGACCACTCTGGATAGGAACTGCATGCTGAAAGGAGGTCAAGGAACAAACATGATAACCTCTCAGTATCTGTATTTCAGACCATAGTGGCATAGCGCAGCTCACTCCTCTGCTTGTTTTCTGCAACAAGCAAGCATAAGGATCCCCTCTTGGCTGTTTTTTACCTACATGGATCACGATGCTGACAAGTGATGAAGTAATGCAGTAATGAAGCCCTGGAAAAACCTGGTCTCTTTTTCACTGTGCCGGTACCAGGAATTTGTCGATGCAACAGATTTCCTTTCTTTTCTTTTAGCAAATGTTACAGCAATAGCTTCTAAACACTTGCAGCCTGTACTATCTAGGGTAAGATATGTTTGGACTCTTTTTTTAAAAAAATTTTTATTAGCGAGACATCATGAGGTACAGTTGTAGACTTACAATTTTTTGTGCTTGGGTTTCAATTATACAATGATCAAATACCCATCCCTCCACCAGTGCCGATTTCCCACCACTACGGATCCCAGTATCCCTCCCACCCCCCATCCCCCCCATCCCACCCTGCCTCTGTGGCAGGGCATTCCCTTTTGTTCTCTCTCTCTTATTGGGTGTTGTGGTTTGCAAAAGAAGCAATGGGTGACAATCATGTTTGGTCTATAGTCTACTTTCAGCATGCTTCTCCCATCCTGGGAGGATCCTCCCAACACCCTTTATTTAGTGCTCCCTTCTCTATCTGAGCTCCCTTTTCCCCTAGCATGTGTGGCTGGCCTGCAAGCCATGGAGCCATAAACTCTTAATGGTAAAGGATTCTGAATGTGATATATAATCTCTAAGCCTATAGTTGATAGATAAAATTTCTATCAGACCAAAAATATTTGCTTTCCAGGAGATACTCCTTTAGCCAAAAGATTTTGAACTTAGACATGAAAATTTGTCTTAGAAAGTATTAGTGATGGGGCCAGAGGAATAGTACCATGAGATGGAGGCTGGCTGACATGAGACAGACCCAAATTCCACCCTGGAACCCCTTATGGTTCTCTGAGTCCCCCAGGAATGATCTGTGAACACAGAACCAGGAGTCAACCTAGAGCACAGCAAATATGCCCCCCCCAAGCAAAAATACCCAAACCAAATAAATCAAAATAATATTAGTGATTACTGGAGCTATAAAATATGGTCAAATCTGGGCAAAATTGCCCCAGAGCAGTGCAGAAGCTCTTCGTTAATTAAAAATATTCAGAAATAAAAAGAGTCTTGAACTCCAAGTAGCATAGGGAGAATTAAACAGCAAGATAAAGAAAGAAGAAGAGAAGGAAAAGGTGCTGACTGAAATAAAAAGAAGGAAAAAGCAGTTTGCCTGAAGTGGTGTTTCATTTTTTGAGGCCTGATGATAACATTTTGCATTTGCATTTTATGAGATGTCTGCGTAGCCTTCAAATAACCTTCTAGTGCACCTGGTCTGCTGGAAAGCTTTTATTAACTCTCCAGACAAGTGACTTAGCAATAAGAAATTGCTAGATATCTCAGGGTACTGCAAACATTTTGGTATGTTGACCTTGCGCTGGGCAGTGTTAGCCTGGTCTGCCAGGGTGTCTATGCCCTCAGGCATTTGCTGGGGTTTTCTCTCAGGAAGTTGGACGTTCTGATGCAGATGGGGTGAGATTCTCTCTGCTACGGAGCACCCATAGCTTAGCCAGCAAATGCTCAGGAACAGCTTCTTAGACTCAGATTCTCAGAGACAAACTCTGACTGGCCTAAATGGACTTTTGACTGTTTTTCTCTGAGGCATTTGCCCTATTAGCTGTGCCAACCCTCAGAGACGCAGGGTCTTATACCTCGTGATACAAACATGACGGCCATGAGAATCAACAGGGAAATGGTTTTGTTAGACTAAAGAAGAGGCAGCTGTCAGCAGACAGGCCCGAAGAATATGTAAGGGTCAGTTGCCAGGGCCCAAGAAATAGTAAAGGGACTCAAATGCCTGCCTTGCACACAGCCAATTCTGGTTTGATCCCTGGAACCAAGTATCGACCCTCAAACATGCCAGGAATGATCCCTGAGCATAATCAGGAGTAAACCTAGACCGCAACTGGTGTGGACTGAAAAAAACTTACATAAAAATGCACTGTAGCACTATTCTCCCATTGTTCATCAATTTGCTCAAGCAGGCACCAGTAGCATCTCACAAATTGTGAGACTTGTTGTTACTGTTTTTGGCATGTCGAATATGTCACGGGTAGTTTGCCAGGCTTTGCCATGCGGGTAAGATACTCTCGGTAGCTTGCTGTGCTCTCTGAGAGGGGTGGAGGAACCGAACCTGGGTCGGTCGCATGTAAGGGAAACGTCCTACTGGCTGTGATATCGCTCCAGCCCATTAAAGACATTAAATAAACATTCAGAAGCAATGGAGATGACAGATTTCTAGATTCCTGAAGCTGGTACCTTAAAAGTAAAGTAAATGAAGTCCAGTCACCATAAAACTACTATTAATATCAAATCCTCCAGACGCCTCTCCCCACAAAATGATAGGTGGTTGCCATCAAGAATCTAGTGCTTTACTGGTTAAGCATATAATTTAACTGGCTAAGAGCATGAACATGGGTTCACCTTTAACACACGATGCCTCCTTTGCATCCCCAGAGGTCATCCTCTTTGGCCCTGATCCCAGTCTGACAAAGCACTACTGGACTGAGCACCACCAGGAGGAGCCCCACAAGAAAATACTAAAAAAGAATCTGGTGCTTCTAACTTGTAATGCTTAAATTCCCTGTTGTTGATGTAAAATGTGATTCTAAATTTGTCTACTTTCCAAAGGCAAATCAGATTGTAGACATGCTGAAGATAGGCTATTTTTATACCTTAATCTAGCAGAACCAAGATTCTGCAAGAATTTGCGAAGTAACTTGAACAAGAACATGAATAGTTAATCATTTTATGGGACAAGAATTTGACAGGCTTCTTCGCACTTGTTCTTTCTCCCTAGAATGACTTTTTTCACCACCATCTTCTTAGCAAGTCTATTCATTCTGGAAGATGTTGCTTAACCATTACCTCTTTGGAAAGTCTTTTCTAGAAAATCTTAATTTCTTCCCTTACAAAGATAAACAGTCTCAGCTTTGCAGCAACTCTTCAACATGCGTCTCCTTTCATCCTTTATTTCAACAGTTCTCTTGCTGATTTTCAGGGATTGCTTTACAACACTCTGCATTGTGACTTTAAATCCCTTGAGGGTGAAAACAGTATGTTAGGTGACTATATATTCCTAAGCCCTTGCCCCATGCCTGAAACAGAATTCACTTTCAGTGCTAACTAAATAAGGAAGTGTAAAGGAAAGTATATCAGTGATTTGGTACAAGTATATTCTGAGGGAAAAATAATTGAAGTTCACACCTTCAGCAATCAAAACCTTTAAAACTTTTTGGAGGGGCTGGAGAGGTAATTAACTTGTTAATTAATTAACAGTGGGTAGGGTACTTAACTTGCATATGGCCAAGCAGGGTTCAATCCTGGGCAACCCAATTGGTCCCCCAATCTCTGCCAGGATGTGAACACAGAGCAAAAGTCAGGAGTAAGCCCTGAGCACAGCCGGGTGTGGCCCCAAAATGCAGACCAAAAATGAAGGCAGAAATCTTTATAAATTTTCATACAGATTATTTTTCTCTCATTAAGGCACAAAAAAGCATAATGAATACTTCCTAATGTATTCAATTTTCTCATCATAATACTCTAACATGTTCTTAAGAAAAGCTTAGTTTCAAAGAGAACACATATGCTGATTTTCAATCATGCATATCCGAAATGAGTTATAATGCTATGCTACTCAATAAAAAAAAGAATGCATGCACTCATACACATAGAATAAAGCTTAGTTTAGGGATCTCCACTACCAGAAAGCCATTCCTAATCCTGCCCTATCAGATTTTATGAAGTATCTATCATTCTATCATTTGGATATATGCATACAACTTTCTTAGAAATTGTCTGGTCACATGACTCCATCACTTCACATGGTCACACCTTCTCATTTTCTGCATTAGACAATGGAAAGTTCTGGACAGAGGTTCACATCTTCTTCTTTTCATTACCAGAGGCAAGAAAAGCACAGACAAATCGAAGCCCTGCTAAATCTTCCTAGAAATCCTTCATCAACCAATAAGCAAGACAAAGACTGAAAAGGTCCTGGGCCTCGGCAAGTTGGAGAGCTGCATTGCCATGCAGTATCATTGCCTGATGACATCTGTCACTGCTGGCCCCTGGACAGGCAGTGATTTCTCCTTTTTTCTTCTGTTTTCAGACTAAGATTTGGGCTGATGTATACTCAGACATTTTAAGTACATAGCTACATGTATTGGTCTGTTTCCCGGTGTCTGTACTGATAGATAAATATGTATTTCCACAGGTTAAAAAAAAAAAAAAAGAAAAGCACAGACAGAGCTTAACAAATACTGAACTTAAAGAAATAGAGTAATGCTTTGAAAGTGTTTGATGGCATTGTTGATTTCTATGCTAATTATTCCCATTATTTTCTTTTTCATAGTATTGAAAGTATAACAATTTATTCTGATATTGCTTGTTCACCCTCTTCCCATAAATTATCTATTATTTTACCAGCCTAATTATTTCTAGAAAGATTTCCCATTTCCATTTTTTCAGTGATTTCCACACTAATTATCACTTGACCAGTAGAAACCATTTTTTTTTTTTTTTTGCTTTTTGGGTCACACCTGGCAACCTGGCTCTGTGCTCAGGAATTACCCCTGGCGGTCCTCAGGGGACCATATGGGATGCTGGGAATCGAACCCGGATCGGCCGAGTGCAAGACAAACACCCTACCTGCTGTGCTATTGCTCCAGCCCAGTAGAAACCATTTGAACCCAGAATTCCACTATCTAAGAAAAAGTAAATTTGTCTGAAATTTTATTTGCATTTTTTGTAAATTATGTATAATGATTATTGGCTGGATATCCATTTGCCTTCGTAATTATAAGCCAAAAAAATTAAATTGAAAAATGGGGAGGTTAAAGCTAAATTTGGGGGGGGGGGGGTAAGGACTCCCAAGTCATATTCAAGGGATCCAGGAGCCATTTTCTGTGATATTTGACCATCTGGATGGGTGATTCAATGTAAGAACTAGAGAATGAAATTTCACTGAGCCCTGTGGCTCTGGGATGACCAAGGTGACCTTGATAATGCCTTGAGACCCCAGGGCTACAAAAGGTCATCCAGCCCAAGGATAGAATATGGGTGTTGTACCAACCTCTGGTCCCGAAAGGTCAAAGAGCTTTCTGTGTTTCTTTGTTTTCTGTTTTTTTGTTGTTTTGTTTTGGAGACACACCTGGCTGTGCTCTGGGCTTTCTCCTGGTTGTGTTCTCAGTGATCACTTTTGCCTGTTCTTGGTGGACCCTGTGTGCTGCTTTACAAAAGGACTGAGCTGGAGTCAGTCATGCACAACAAAAGTCCCTGTTGGCTCTACAGTCTTTCCAACACAAGGTGAAAGTTTTTTAGTTACAGAAGTATTTTTTAATTTTTTTTAAAATTTTTTTGCTCTTTGAGTCATACCCAGCGATGCTCTGGGGTTACTCCTGGCTCATGCACTCAGGAATTACTTCTGGCGGTGCTTGGAGGACCATATGGGATGCCGGGGATCAAACTTGGGTTGGCTGTGTGTAAGGCAAATGCCCTATCAGCTGTACTATCTCTCCGCCCCCGGAAGTATTTTAGTGTGTTTATTAAAGTTTGCAATTCTTTTGCTGTTATTTTGAGATTATCTTATTTAACCTTGGTATAAGACTTTGCAATGTGTTTTAAAACTTGGTTCTAAATTCAATTGATACCATTGAGCTGATTGTAATAGCTAATGTAGATGAAACAGGTACTTTTAAAGCATCAATACATGTGGACTGCAAACATTGTTTTCTTTGGTTATTAAAGTTTAATATTCATTTTTTGGGTTCCAGATACCATATAGTCACCTTGATCTAAGCAATGAGCTAATAAAATTTAAGGATTAAAAAAAAAAACAAATGTTTCATTTGGAAGATAAGTTTAAACATGGTAAAAATTCTACCTAAAATGTTTTAAAATTTTCCTAATTTTTAAAAAATTTTCAAATAAAGCAATCTTACAGGTATCTTACAGGTAACATAGTTTAATTTTAACTATGTTTTGAATATCTATTTTATAATACTGCTCTTATTAATAGTACTCATATTACAAAACTGATTTTTCTTTTTTTTTTTTTTGTTTTCATTTTGGGGCCACACGTGACAATACTCAGGGCTGACTCCTGGCTCTGCCCTCAGGCATCACCCTCATGGTGGTGCTCTGGGGACCATGTGGGATGGCAGGATAAACTGTATGCTAGCTTATACTCTCTTTCTGACTCTATATTTTTCTCATTGTTGTTTAAATATTCTCTTTAGATCATAAGAGACAGTTATGAGCAGCTTTATGACACTAAGAGAACCTAGACGAAATGGACTAATTTTTAGGATTTTGTGAATTCCCAAGACACAATTAGGAGGATATTGAAACCATGAACAGCCAACGACAGGAAAGTAAATTAAAACAGTCATCAAAATGCTCCCTCCAAGATAAAAGTTTAGTTTTACATGTTTGTACTGGTGAATTGCACCAAGTCCCTCAAAAATCTTCTGCTTCCTATAAGTCTAAGTTTCTTTCAACGTATTGAATTATAAATTAATTCCTCCAAACACTTTTTTTGAGGTCAAAACAACCATGGTATTAAAAGCTGACATAGGGCATCACAAAAAAAAAAAGAAAGAAAGAAAGAAAGAAAGAAGAAAGAAAGAAAGAAAGAAAGAAAGAAAGAAAGAAAAAAAACTACATACCCTGATACAAAGATCATCAAAAAAATCTTAATGACCTGAACTGAATCATACACCATAAGAAGATCATGCATCACAACCAAGTGGGATTTATTCTAGGGATGTAAGTTTGGTTCAACATACAGCTATTAACAATATATGTCTTATAAAGTGCAGGAAAGATTTTTTTGAAGTGTTCATAATCGGGCTGGAGCAATAGCACAGTGGGTAGGGCGTTTGCCTTGCACGCGGCCCACCTGAGTTCGATTCCCAGCATCCCATATGGTCCCCTGAGCACCGCCAGGAGTAATTCCTGAGTGCAGAGCCAGGAGTAACCCCTGTGCATCGCCAGGTGTGACCCAAAAAGCAAAAAAAAAAAAGTGTTCATAATCTATATCAGAGCTTTCGATGAGATTCAAGTGGTCTGGCGCTTGTCTTGCAGTAGCTAAACTAGGTTGGCTCTCCAAATGGTCCCCTGGGCACTATCAGGAGTGATTCTTGAAAGCAGAGCCAAGAGGAACAGGGGCAAGCCCTAAACACTACTGGGGATTGCCAAAACAAAAACCAAAAAATTCATCTACGCTCAAAAAATGGTTTTTGGCAAAATAGGGATAAAAGGGTCATACCTCAACAAGACAAATGCTATCTAAAAGAAACCCATAATTAGCATCATACTCTGTTGTGAAAACCAGAATTTTTTCCTCAAAGATAAGGTTCAAGAAAAAGATGTTCACTTCCTTTCTTTTTTTTTTTTTCCTTTCGGTGATGCTCAGGGTTTATTCTAACTCTACATTCAGGGCTGGAGCGATAGCACAGTGGGTAGGGTGTCTGCCTTGCACGCAGCCAACATGGCCGACCCGAGTTCGATTCCTCCGCCCCTCTCGGAGAGCCCGGCAAGCTACCGAGAGTATTCGATATGCCAGACACAGTAACAACAAAGTCTCCAATGGAGACGTTACTGGGCCCGCTCGAGCAAATCGATGATCAACGGGAGGGCCTTTACTTTACTTTACTTTACATTCAGGAATTACTCGTGGGGGTTCTCAGGGGACCATATGGGATGTCGGGGGACAAACCTGTGTAGGCCACGTGCAAGGCTAATGCCCTCCCCGCCGTACTATCACTCCAGCCCCAAAATGTTCACTTTCACTACTATGATTTAGCATAGTATTGGAAGTCCTAATCTGAGAAATTAGACAAGAAAAAAGAGTGGGGGGGAGGATACAAATTTAAAAGACTTTAATTTATCACCATTTGCAGAGAACATATTTATAGAAAACTCTAAAGGTAACACTAAAAAATTATTAGAAACAATTGACTAATGCAATAAGTCTGTTGTTGTTTTTTTTTCCCTGAGGGGGAGGATGGGTGGAGGGCGCACGGAGTTGGGGGTGACTTTCCTTGATGCTAGGCCCAGCTGTCTGGGCCTGGTTCTTGTCTTTCAGGCCCAGTATTATGTAGTTGCTAAAGTCTGGCAGTGTCTGGGGACACCAGGGTTATACCCAGAATCAAACTCAGGGCGAAATAAGGCAAGCATTTAGTCCTCTGAGCTATAGCTCCAGCCCCTTAAACCAATAAAGTGTCGGTCTACAAAATCTGCGGCATTTCTATAAGCCAACAAAAGTAGGAGAAAGAAAACAATCCCAACTGCAACCCCAAAACTGCCACCTAGAAATCAGCATAACAAAGAGGAAAGAATTGCCCTTCAAAAGCTATCAGTTTTTGTTTAAAAAAAGAAAAGAGGGGTCATGAGAAATAAGAGTGAGGGTCAGGTTCTTGTCAGGCATAAGGCCCATCTGAGTTCCTACCGAGGATAGCTCAGTGAACTATACTCAGTGATCCCTGAGCACAGAGCCAGGAGTAAGCCCTGAGTATGGCCTAATGTAATCCCACCCCCAACTCTCACAAAAAGAAAAAAGAAAAAAAGACACAAGAAAATGGAAAGATAGTCCATGTTTTTTAATTGGAACAACTATTTGTTAAAATGACTATTCTTCCCAAAGCTTTTTTGCAGATACAGTGCAATTCCTGACAAAATTATAATAGAATTTTTTAAGTACATATAACAAGCATTACTAAAACTTGTGTGGAACCGTACAAAAAAATCCAAATAGCCAAGTCAATCCTGAAATGAAACATGTGAAGCATGTATTCACTGGCTTCATACTAAACTGCTAGAATATCCAAAACAATATGATAAGCATTGTGATAAAAGCAGACATAGCAAGCAGTGGAATTAAACTGAATGTCAGAAATACACCCTCAAATATACACAGTTAATTCATGACAAAGATGCCAACAGCATAAATGCAGAAAGAAAAATCTCTTCAACAAGTGATGGTAAGGAAACTGGATATACACATGAAGAAGAATGAAATTGCATCAGTAGCTTATACCAAGCATAAAATTTAACTCAAAAAGTTTATGGATTCAACTTGGAGGTTAGACTTGAAACCACAAAATACATTAGAGAAAACATAAGCCAAGCACTTCATAATATTGACTTTGTGGCCTCTTTGGAGATTTAACTCTGCTGGCAAGAAAAAACAATCGCAAAAGTAAACAAATGACATCACTTCAAGTTTTAAACATCAATTTTTAAATGTGTTAAACTTTTAGCATCAAGTTTAGGAACTGAGAGACAGTACAGGGAGACAGTGCTCGCCTTGCTCTCAGGCTACCCTAGTTTGATCCCCAGCACAGAGTAGAGCCTGCTAAGCATCACCTGAAGTGATCCCTGAGCACAGAGCCAAGAGAAAGCCCTGAGCACAGGCAGGTGGGGCCTAGAAAATAAAATAATAATTTAAATTTGAAATGTCTCTTTAATATCAAGTTTAAAAGCTTCTGCACAGTGGAAAAAACTAACACTTTTCAAGGGGAATTTGATTGAATGGGAGAAAAATTATATACCATACATCTGACAAAGTTGTGCCTGGTAATGTGTACTGGGAAAAAAAAACACTGAAATCTAAACCAACACAAAGGCATAAAGGCCTTTGAGACAAAGACCGACCTTTCTCGGGATCCAGGAATGTTTTTTTCACACAGAATTCCAGACCCAGCACATGAATCCCTGGGAGCTGAAGGAAGGAAAGGTATGGACAAGAGCTGAGATAGGAACTCAAGAACTGACCATCAGAAGTCAAATGCTTTTCCCCCAGGAAAAGCCCAATTGACCCTGATATGTGTAAAGAGTTCCAGACATGGGCATTTATAAAAAATACCCACAACATAATCTCACCCCCAAATCCATACTGGGGTGTTTTCTACTCTGAAGAAGCTCAAGTTCAACTCTAGTTCACAAAACTCTCTTGCCCTCCCTTCCCTCACTTCCCAAATACTCTTATCTTACTTCCCAAATTGTCTCTTCTGGAAATTCTTTTCTGTGAGCAAAGGCAAGAGACCTGGAAAAAACTGACGGATTTCTTTATATAATGAATAACTCTTCCTTTCAGCCTGAGTTCCTCTGCTGCCTGAGAAATCAGGAACTTGGGTGGCAGGGATCGTCTCCTACTTCCAGTGGAACAAATGTGACTCAGGAACAGTTGGATAGCTGCCTGCTCCAGGGAGCTGGTGAGATGTATGAGTTGTATCATGCAAGTGCTCATGGCTGATCCATGTCAGTTTGAACCCTCCCCAGGCACATTCTTGGTTGATGGGGTGGGAAAACCGGAAGAGAGGGAAGCTAAGATTCTCTTCTGAGGCTGCCATCTCTGTCCTCCACACATCACACTTTTTTTCCCATTTTGGTATTTGAGTGCATATCAATAGGTGCTCAGTGCTTCCTCCTGACTCTGCATTCAGAAATCATTCCTGACAGGACTCCAGGGACCACATGTGATACCAGATTGAAACCAGGTCACCTGCATGCCAGACACGTGCCTTACCTGCTGTACTATCTCTTTGATCCCTCGATAGTATATATTTAAAGTCAGGGAGTGAAATGCCTCCCATATTGTTTTCCTCTGAATTGCATTGGCTACTTGGGGAGTTTTATGGTTTCATACAAATATTAATAGTATTTGTTCTATGTGCTTTAATGAATTCCATTGTAATTTTGATAAGTATTATATTAAATCTATATAATGTTTTGCAGGAATGACCATTTGGACAATGTTATTTCTTTTTTTTTTTTTTTGTAGGAGTACTGCTATTTATTCAGCCACTGATTAGCTGATTGAATTGTGCATGAACTCCACAGGACAATGTTATTTCTTCCAATCCAGGAACATGAAATATTTTTTTCCATTTCCTTAGGCTTCTCTTTTCTTTTCTGTTGGAATTGAGGCTACACCTGGAGGACCTCCAGACTCTGTGCTCAGGGGTCACTCCTTGTCATGTTAAGGTACTAAATACACAATGGGGATCGAACCTGGGTTGACCATGAGTAAGGCAAATTGCCTTAATCCCTGTTTCTTTCTCTGTCTTTCATCTATTTAATAGCAACTTATAGTTTTCCATATTTTCTTTATCGATTCCTAGGTACTTGAGGGTTTTGAATACAATATTAAATTTTTAAATTACATTCCTGTCTTTTCTAGTTTGTTGCTTGCTTACAGAATTGCAGCTGACTTTAGTCAGCATCATTTGTTGAGATTTTTTTCCTCTATTGTGATGTGGTAAATTAAATATTGATAAATTCATAGATTTATTTCTGGGCATTTAGTTGTATTTCATTGATCCATTTGTCTATTTTTATTCCAATGACTTACAGTTTTAATTACTGGTATTTTTTCACATAATTTGAAGCCAGATAACATTGAAGCAGGCAGGCAGGTCGATAGGAAAGGGTCTCCTACTGCACCAAGTTCCTTGGAACTGATAAAACCAACTAGCCCTAAGGCTGTCAGGACCCCCCTTGTGAATATAAAAACTAAGGTCTGATAAGACCTTTTCCGGTGCCAGCACAGAGAAGGCTGTACTCCCTGTTAGAGAAGTCCCATCAGGAACAAAGGCCAGGAAAGCTATTTCAAAGAAGACCATCAATTACTCCCAATTCTACCCCCTTGGCAACCATTCTAGCAATGGACTCTTATCTAGGTAGAAAGCCCATGTGGGGCAGCTTGGGAGTAACCCTATAAAAGCCAACTTGAACAAAAGAACACATATGCTGCCAGAGTCCGTGTGTTGTTGTTGCATAGCACATGTGTTGCCTGCATCTCCCCTCTTGAGATGTGTGTCTTCATACTTTCATATCTAATGCTGGGTTGTATACTGGGCTCTCTCTCCATTTGGAGAAGCCCATGTTATCCTTTTGCTCTGTCTCTGTCTCTCTCTGACCTCTCTCTCTCTCTCTCTCTCTCTCTCTCTCTCTCTCTCTCTCACACACACACACACACACACACACACACATATACACCTCCTTTCTCAGAACTTCTAACTAAAATCTGTTATACTTCACTGATTGTCTCCTCTTGAAATTCTTCTCTGAGAGAAGGGCAAGAACCTGAAAGGCCTGGGTTACACATAAGTCTGACTTTCCTTACCTGCAAGATGCAAGGCTCACAGAGCTAGCCTACCTCAGCCATTCCCCCCGGGGGAGGGGGGCGGGGGGGGGGGGGCGCAGAGGTGGATAGATAGCTAACAGCACATTCCCTTCCAGAGGACGCCACCCTTCTCCTCCCCACTTCACATAAGTCACCAGGGGACTCCACCACCATCAACATGATGCCACCAATTTTATTGTACTTTCTCAATACAACCCTAGCTATTGGAATTTTTTTTCAGAGTTTTATGTATTTATTTTTCGTCTTATATTTTATTTTTTAAATCACTGTGTGAAAAGTTACTAAGCTTTCAGGTTTAAGTCTTGGTCATATAATGATCAAAAATCTCTCCCTTCACCAGTACTCATTTTCCCCACCAAGAACCCCAATATACCCCCCTTCCACTCCTCCCAATGCCTGTGAGGCAGATGATATCCACTTAACTCTTCTCTACATTGATTACTTTCATTATTTCGATAAAAGATGCACCATCATTATTTAGAATTTCCCCCCCAACAATCAGAATTGGTAAAAAGGCATTGTGAAACACTTTGTTTTCTATAGCTGGTTATGAGAATCATATAATGTTACGCGGCCGCTATTGCGGCCACACAATTTTGGATTTCTGCAAAGAGCCAGATTATTATGAGATTGGTTTCTGTGCATCTGCTGTTATGGCTATGCCGGAGAGCCACTCGTGGGGGGCAACTCAGGACCTCAATAGGGCGTGAAGGACGAGCCTGTACCGCCCCCCTTCCCATGAGACTGCAGTTGCCCCGTCACCGCTGGCTCATACCTGGCTTTCCTATAAGCTCTGAGATGGCGGCCACCTTGCTGCCAGGGGTAGAAAAGGCAGAAGGGAGCAACACCCTTTCCCTCCCGTGGAGGCATGGTGCCATAGTTTGTTATTTATTTAATTAATTAATTTATTTATTTATTTTGCTTTTTGGGTCACACCCAGCGATGCACAGAGGTTACTCCTGGCTCTGCACTCAGGAATCACCCCTGGCAGTGCTCAGGGGACCATATGGGATACTGGGAATCGAACCCGGGTTGGCCGCGTGCAAGGCAAATGCCCTACCCGCTGTGCTATTGCTCCAGCCCCTGGTGCCGTAGTTTAACGCATGGTCCATTCACTTTTCTGCCACAAGCTGCCGGGCTCTGGATTAAGTCCTTTTACCTCTGGAGCCATGGCTGTACCGGAGAGCCGCATGTGGGGGGCAACCTCGTGACCTCGGTAGGGCGTGAAGGATGAGCCGGTACCGTCCCTCTTCCCAAGAGACTGTAGTTGTCCCGTCACCACCAGCTCATACCTGTCTTTCCAATAAGCTCTGAGGCGGTGGCCACCTTGCTGCCAGTGGGGAGAAAGGCGGAAGGGAGCAACACCCTTTCCCTCCCAGGGAGGCATGGTGCCGTAGTTTAACACATGGTCCATTCACTTTTCTGCTGCAAGTTGCCGGGCTCTAGATTAAGTCCTTTTGCCTCTAGAGCCATGGCCGTGTATGCGGTCCAGATGCATTTCTGCCAAAAGCCGCTGGGTTTCCAGATTTCTTTCTGAGTCTCTGGGATCATGGCCATTAATCAGCTTGATCAGGAGCCAGAGAGGCCATTTGTAGGCGGCGACTCAAGGTCTTGTTGGGATGGGGAGGAAAGGGCCAGTTCCACCCCCGCATGTCTTGTCACTGCAGGCCCAAATCTGACTGTCCTGTAGCCCCTGGAGGATAACAGTCACCGGGCCGCCAAGGGAAACAGGCCAAGGCACAAAACCTATTCTCACCCGGAGTGGCCCAGCCCCAGTAGTCTACTGCAGGAACAGGACGCATTTCTGCCAAAAGCCTTTGGGTTCCGGGATTCGTTTCTGAGTCTCTGGGATCATGGCCGTTAAGCAGTTCGGTCAGGAAGCAGAGAGGCCTTGCCTCCAATTATATAGCTGAGCCTGAGGTGGTTTGTGGGTGTATCTCCCATATACCTAACTTTTGGCCATTTACTTTTTTGGTAAACTTTGCCCCAAGTTTTTGGGGTCTGGCCAAAGGCACAGCAGCAATTTTGGGTGTCTGAAAACCTGACGGTGCCATCAGGCTGCTGATGCACTTGCCTCACAGGTACAGATTGACCTGCTGGCGGCACCATACCCCCTGGAAATATTTTTTTTTTAATGGGTGTATATAAACCTTCATAATTTCTTTTTCCATTTTCTTAAAAATTATTTTAGGGATTTTGATTGAGATTGCACTAAATATTTATCCTTAAAAATAAAATAAAACTAGACAGAGAGTAGGTCAGGAGATAAGGTGCTTGCCTTGCAGGCACCTGCAAGGACTGCAATGCTGTTCTAATCCCTGGCACTACATAAATTTCCCTGAGCAAAAAGCCAGGAATAGTTCCTGAGCACATTAAGGTGTTCCAGACCCCACCCCCAAGACTATATTTTTTGTCTTAATTTCAACTGTATTCATTTTTTCTATCCAGGTGTGTGAAATGTCTTTTTATTTTTTAATGTTTTCTTCTATCTCTTCTGTGGTTCATTAACCAACTTTTTATCTCCTTTGCAAAATTTATTCACATATATAAAATTTAATTTTTTGTTTTTGTTGTTTTGGGGCCATACCTGGCTGTTCCTGGGATTTACTTCTGCCTCTGAGCTCAGGAATTACTCTTGGCAGCACTTGGGGGACCAAATGAGATGTCAGGATCAAAACTGGATAAGCCATGTGCAAGACTATCTCTTCAACCTCCATATTTTTTTTTTATTTTTAAATTGTATTAAATCACCATGAGATAGTTACAAGCTTTCATGTTTGGATTACAATCATATAATGATCAAACACCCATCCCTCCACCAGTGCACATTCCCCACCACCAATATCCCCAGTATCCACCCCCCTTTCCCACCCTCCCTCTGCTTCCATGGCAGACAATAGTCCCCATACTCTCTCTCTACTTTTGGGCATTATGGTTTGCAATGCAGACCCTGAGAGATTATCATGTTTGGTCCTCTATCTACTTTCTGCACACATCTCCCATCCCGACCGATTCCTCCAGCCATCATTTTCTTGGCGATCCCTTCTCTATTCCAGCTGCCTTCTCCCCTTTGCTCATGAGGCAGGCTTCCAGCTGTGGAGCAATCTTCCTGTCCTGTGTATCTACTATCCTTATCAACCTCCATGTTTTAAAATATAAGTATGAAATGCCTTTTTCTTAATGCCTTTTTCTCATTTGCTATTTTCATATAGGAATGCAGACTCTTTTATATATATATATTTATTATTGATTTGTAACAGTTATTTTGCTGTACTCCTTATTGCCAATAGCTTTGTTTTTCCTCCCAATGGATTCTTTAGGGTTTTCTATATACTTAACAAAACATCTGCTAATAATGATAGTTTTAGTACTTCATTTATTTTCTGATCTGGATTCTTTCTGTTGCGGTCTAATTGCTCTGATTGAGATATCTAATTCTAAATTAAGTAACTATAATGATAGAGAACAGTCTTATTTTATTTTTCACAAATGAGTGTGATATTAACTGTGGATTTACTATAAATGATTTTTACTGTTCTATCCACATTTCACTGACTTTTGTTAGTAGTGGGTGCTGAATGTAGTTAAACACTTTCTCAGAATGTATTGACTTTATTCTTTTTAAATTTTGTATATTACATTATTTGATTTGCAGAAGTTAAGCAGTCTTTATGTCTCTCAAATTAACCCTAGGTTGTCATATGAGATAAAAGATCTTATATAAAATATAAGATATCATTGATGCATTATTAATTTGATTTGTAAATATTTTGTTGAGAATTTTGCATCTATGCTTATCAAAGATACGGATCTTTGGTATTTGTTTTGTTTTTGTAGTGTCCCTGACTAGTTTTGATATCAGAGTAATGCTGCCCTTAGAATGTGTATTCGAGAGTATTCCATCTAGGTTTTTGGTTTTTTGTTTTGAAGAGTTTGAAGAGATTAGGTTTAAGTTCTATAGAAGTTTGCTTAAATTTACAGGTGAAGGTGAAACCTTTTGGTCCATGACTTGTGATTTTGAGGAACTTTTTGTTTGCTTTTATTTCTCTAGTGGCAATAGTCAATTCAGATTTTCTGTTTCTCCTTGTCTCAGTTCTAATAAATTGTAATTGTGTAAAAATTTATTTTCTTTTATAGGTTACCACTTTGTCCTACAGATTATTGTATATTCATAGTAGCTTACCGTTGTTCTTTGTTTTTCTACTTTTTTTTTTTATCATTTCTCTTACACTTACGACTCTACTAGTATTTTCTAGCTTCTTCATAAGCCTAATTAAAGAATTATAGATTTTATATATCTTTAAAAAGAAATTTGGGGACTGGGGAGACAGTTTAGTGGGCAGGGCATTTGCTTTGCACATAAGTGACCTGGGTTTGATTCCCAGCAGCCCATATGGTCCCCTGAGCACTGCCAGGAGTAATTCCTGAGTGCAGAGCCAGGAGTAACCCCATGAGCATCGCCAAGTGTGACCCAAAAAGTCAAAATAAAATAATTAATTAATTAATTAATTTTTGAAAAGAAATCTGTCATAGTCACCGCCAGAGAACCGGTGTAAGGATGAAGGCATTTGACCCCAGTTTGATCCTCAGCAGCACAGAGGCCCTCAAGCACCTCAAAAAACAACCTCCCACGACCACTGAGTGTGGCCCCAAATTGGTTATTTTTACTGGGGGCCACTCCTTTCTGTGTTCGGGGCTTACTCCTGGCTCTGAGCTCATTCTGGGGATAGAATCAGATCACTTAGGTGAAAGACAATCTCCGTACCCCTGTACTAATATCCCAGACTCTCACTGATTTTTTTTTTAAATATCATTTTCTTGGGGAGAAAATGTCATTTTCACGTGACCAATAGAGATCAGTGCTCCACACTCCATATGGTTTCCTGAGCCCATCTGGAGTAATCCTGGAACTCAAAGCCAGGAGTAAGCCCTGAGCACAGCCGCTGTGGCCAAAAACACAAAACAAAACAAAAATTAATAATATTTTTAGTTGTTTTATTTATTTCAGTTCTTATTTTATTAGTTTTTTCTCCTACAAATTTTTGCTTTGATTTGTTGTTATTTTCCCAATATTTTAGCATAAATTCAAGTAGTTTATTCATACTCCTCTTGCTTTGTCCTGAAGACTTGTAACACTATTCACTTACTTCTTGGTACTACTTTTTGCTGCATCTCATTGATAACTCACATTTTCTTCCTTTTTCTTTTTTATCTTTTCTTTGTGGAGGGGGGAGGGAGTATTTGGAGTTCATAGCAGCTGGGCTCAGGGCTTATTCCTGGCCTGGCTTAAGGGATCATATATAATTCTGGGGGAATCAAGCTGCAGTCAGCCTCATCCAAGGCAAGTGCTTTACCCTTTGAACAATATCTCCAGGTTTATTTATTTATTTATTTTTTACTATACATGGTAAAGTTCCAAATCCACTGGAAAAAAATATATAAACTCAGGGCAGGGGGATATTATAAATTCAGTTGTTCTGGATAAAATGTTCTACAACTCTCCATTGAGTCCTTCTATTCTAATTTAAGTTGCTTTTTGTAATCATTTTTTATTCCGTTTATCTGTTTATAGTTGTCAAGAGTGTTGATACTATTAATGCATTACTATCAGCATCACACTCCTTTTCTATTAACAATTGATTAATATATATTGATGCTCTTTCACTAGTTAGGTAGATGTTATAGATATTGATAAATTTAACATTTTGTAATATCAAATCCTTAATCTTTATATACTACTTTCTTTACCTTTTATTGTCTGTTTCAGCAGGAAATCTATGTTATTGATAGAAGTAGAGCCCCTGCCCTTCAAGTCATCAGCTACTTACAGGAACATATTTAACCTTTTCACTTTGAATCTCTATTTGAATTAGAAGGTGTCCTATAGGCAGGGGGAAAATGTATTAATTTTTCTAATATATTCCTACACACTTTTATTAGTGGGGGGGACCATATGGGAAGCTCAGTCCCCACATTCTACTTTCTTAATTGATGAATAAATACCATTAACATTTAAGGTAATTATTGAAATGTCATTTTAATATTTTTATAATTTTGTTATTTAAGAAGTACCATTTTATTATTAATTTTATGCATTTTTCTGTTTGGTTGTTCTTTTGCTTTAAAAATTTTTTTTCTGGGGTATCATTAATATCATTTTTAGTTTCTTGTCTAACTTCCCTATTTTTCTTTTGCAGATTTAGTTTTAAGGTTGTCCAGAAGTTTAAATGTAAAATTCTATAAATGAGACCTATTGATTTTCAATTGCTTTTGGTGAGTCACATTTCACATTTCAACCCTCCCCACTTCCACATGGAATAAGTTGGGTGACTTACTACTTCCGAAGAGTTTTCGCTTTTCATTTGATTGAGGATCCTCTACTATTTCTTGCAAAGTCAGTTTGGTGATGATAAAGTGCCTCTGCTGCTGCCGTTTTATCTGTAAAATATTTTATCTTTCTACTCTAAATGCTAATCTCTTCGAGTAAGTGTTGGCCCTTGAAAATCTTCTTCCTTCAGAACTTTGAATATCTCATGCCATTGCTTTCTGTCTTACACAGTTTCTGAGGGCAAGCCTAAACAAAACCTTACAGAGGTCCCTTGTGTATAAGCTATTGTTCCCTTTCGTTTTTGATTTGGTGGTCACACCTGGCGGTGCTCAGGGCTTTGCCCTGACTCTGTGCTCAGGGATCAATCCTTGTGGGACTTGTGAACCACGTAGGGTGCCAAGGATCGAACCCAGGTCAGCAAGGCAAGTACCTTACCCACTAAACTATCTCTCCAGCCCTAGTATTCTGGGGTTTCTGTCTCTAGCTTTTAACACTTCAATTATAATTTGTCTTGAAGTTTGTGTGTTTGGGTACATTTTGCTTGGAACTTCTTAAACCCTTGGTATTAGGGTGTCTCATTCCTTTTTTAAAATTAGGGGAGATATGGCCATTATTTCTTCAAATAAGATGTTTGTCACCCTCTTTTTCTTTTTCTTTTCCTTTAGGACCTCTATAAATGGGACACCAACAATTTTGCATTGTTCCTGTTGATGTAGCTTTACAGGACTCTTACAGTTTTGTGTGTGCCCTGTGTGTTATTTTGTAGTAGTTGTTGTTGTTTTTACCTTTTTCTTTTCTATTTGCTATTCCATTTGGGTGTTCTACCACCACAATACTTTTCAATGCATCAAGTCTCGTAGTTCTTCTTTCTGTTTTTACTATTAAGTCTCTGTATTCTGTGTTTTAATTCACTTGTGATTTTTAAGTTCATTATTTCTATTTAGTTATTTATCGTTTTTTAAAATTTTGTTTGGTTTTTGGAGCCACACCCAGTGGTGTTCAGGGCTCACTCCTAACTAGGCTTAAGGATTCCTGCTGGTGGTGCTCAGGGCATCCTGTTGCATGTTATATAAGGTGTTATGTTACAGGGAAGTAGAGGGGAGGGACAAGGCACTAGATAAAACTAGTTCATTTAACTGATCATTTTAATTCTCTTCCATTGAATCAGTAGTCAAAATAGGTAATGAGAGTAGACTATAGACCGAACATGATTGCCACTCAATGTATCTTTTGCAAACCACAGGACTCAAAAAGGAGAGAGAGAACAAAAGGAAATGCCCTGCCACAGAGGTAGGGTGGGGTGGGGGCATGGAAGGTGGGAGGGATACTGGGATCAGTGGTGGTGGAGAATGGGCACTGGTGGAGGGATGGGTACTTGATCATTGTATAACTGAAACCCAAGCACAAAAATTTGTAAGTCTACAACTGTACCTCATGGTGTTTCACTAATAAAAATTTAAGGAAAATGAAAAAAAATAGGTAATGAGATGGCTGTGGGTAGGACATGGTAGGAGATAAAAGGAATCCCCCACTTTTGTGCTAACACCAGGGATCAAACCCAGGTCAGAGGGATACAAGGCAAGCACCTTAACCTCTGTACTCTATAGCCCCTACTTTTGTTTGAAACTTTTAAGAAGTTGCTCTGTCCTTATAAATCTTACTTGCCTGTGCATTGTTTTTAAAATATTTTTAACATTATTATGACTGTGTGTATATATATATTTTTTTTTTTTTGCTTAAATTTCATTCCAGTTTTTTCCATGGGTATTTGTCTTGTTCCATTAATTGTGGCAAAATTACCTGTTCCTCATTGAATAGTGTATGTTAATGAGTATGTGCTGAGTTGGCCGGCTGTCCTTGTCTGGGTTGTTATACAAGTCTTATATCGGAATTGTAGCTTGCAGGGTATAATCCTAAAATATATAATCACCGTCCAGGGTGTTGCTTGATATAATGACACTTCTACACCTGTCTACATGATTGGAGGTCTCGTGTCTGCACGGAAAGACCAGCAGTGAAAATAAGGGGCTTCCCACTGGAGAGTACCATGAACTCAAGTTTCCCAAGAGGCTGATAGTGTCCAAGATGAGGAGGGCAAAATCTCCAACCTCTGAACTCCATAGCTCAGTTCTGCAATATGAACTTCTCCAGCCACTTCAGGTCTTCAGTTATCCCTCAGCTACAGTCCTGATCTGTGGGTTCTAAATATGTCACAGAGTACATGAGAGGGAGAGAGAGATCGAGAAACTGTGAGATTAGACTGTGGTAGGCTGGGTGGTGCTAAGAACTGAATCAAGGTCAGTCACAAGCCTTAGTTAGCCCTTGTACTCTCTGTTCCCTCTATTTGCATTCTTAAATATCAAAAGATACTGATTGCTACATAATGTACGTTGTAAATTATGGAATTATCATGAATTGTTTGGAAGGACTATATCTAAAACACACAATGCTTAAGTGTTAGTGTTAGAAATAGATATTTCCTGATACCATTACTGCTCCTAAGGCATTAGACAAGTGTTTCAAGAGACAAAACAAAATTAATTGAGATATTGTCAATATTCTTTGCCTTGCTAACTCAGATACAGTGATGTCCCCTCACTGATTTAGTACTATTCCTCATCTTTGGATTATCTCGTGTTACAAAAATGCTTCTGGATAAAACACCCAAAGCCTAGAGCTACTCCTGGATGATTTTGAATGAATTTAGCTGCAAAATATTTTGTATCTTCGCTGGACTTTTTCACATATCTAGGGACCTGGCTGGCAGTTGGCTGATCTCAGATGTTCCTAACTGGAATGTCTAAAACAAATATTTCCTCTTCCTCATATTTTCCTCATGTTTTCCTCACTAACCCAGGCATGTCCTCACAGTATGGCTGAGGAAAATAGTGAGCATGACCAGTCATGCGAGAGAACGATATAAAAGTACATGAGCTTTTCAAGTCTCTGCTTGTGTCATGTTGGGTAACATCCTGCTAGCCAAAGACAGTGGCATGACCAAGCCTAGAGGGGGAGAGAACTTTGAAGTTATAGAAGAAACATTGTTGATTCATGATTAAGTGAGGTCATTAATTCATTCTACAAACACCTGGGTTCCCGATCTTACCAGAATACTAAATTTCAATACCTTGCTTAAGAGAAATTGGGTAACATTTTAAATACCATGGAATACAGATTTCAGAAAGTAGGGTTCCTTAGGAATTATACTACAGTGTTAAAAGGATATTGGTATTTTAGTGGTGGGTGTGGTATCATACCATGTATTTTGAAAAGCTGTGAAATTTTCCCTATGAAGCAAGTAACGTCTTGTAAAGTAACATTACTGCTAGTTCCATTGTTGTTTTATTATGTTGTTAGCATTATGGTTTTGAATATAGTTCACTCTCCCTGGCCATTTGCCTAGAGTCAATGCCAAAGCCATTTTTTTTGTTTTGTTTTGATTTGGGGTCACACCTGCCTCAGGGCTTACTCCTGACTCTGTGCTCAGGGATTGCTCCTGGCAGCGCTCAGGAGACCATATGGGATGCAAGCAATTGAACCCGAGTTGGCTGTGTGCAAGGTAAATGCCCTTCCACTGTACTATCTCTTCAGCCCAACAAAGCCATTTCTGTCCTAGGACTTAGCCTCACAGCAAGAAGCTAAAGGAAAAGTCTCGTTTTAGAAAGTGGCCACTCTCCTCTCTCAACAAAGGTAGAAAACTAGACAGTGGGAAACTGAATCTTAGCAGTTAATTGTAGTCTACCCCAGCTTATGCCCAAAGAACAGGCTGCAGCTGAAGTCCCATGTCATGGCTTGATACTCCTCAATCACCTCTCACCCCCCTTGCAGACTAGGAAATGATAAAAACTCAGTGGTAAGAAAGTCTGCCCCTTGGTGTTAGCAGACTGTTGGGGACAGCTGCTATGAATGTTTATGTTTGTTTGGGTTTTTTTTTTTTGGCTAGGAGAAATGAAAATCAGCTTTCAAAGTCCCCTCTCAATCACATCATTCTTTTTTGCATCAAGAGCAAGAACTCAACAATTTTGGAATTTCACCACTAACGATATCTCAATTAAATTTTTTAAAAAAAATATACTTCAGTATTTCAAAGATTTGAATCTTTATTTGGAGTTTATCTTTTAATTGGGGCTGGAGCGATAGCATAGCAGGTAGGGTGTTTGCCTTGCACACGGCTGACCTGGGTTCGATTTCTCCACCCCTCTCGGAGAGCCCGGCAAACTACTGAGAGTATCTCACCCACACGGCAGAGCCTGGCAATAGTCGTGGCATATTCAATATGCCAAAAACAGTAACACCAAGTCTCACAATGGAAATGTTACTGGTGCCTGCTGGAGCAAATCGCTGAACAATGGAATGACAGTGCAGTACAGTGCAGTGCTATCTTTAAATTGAAGGAGTTGAGGGGATTTTTTAAAGAGAGATTCTCCTACTGAAGTACACTCATCAAATATCAGAAAAAAGCTGTCCCCAACAGTTTGGTAACACCAAACCTATGCAGTAATAGCAGTTGTGAATTTCAAGCGATTCTGTCAAACCTGGCAAAGTATAATGGTAAGAGAGATGAGACAGAAAGAAATAGTATGTCACACAACATTTAAACTTGAAATTTAGTATATTTTACTGTAGGCTAGGTCCTAAGCCACAGACTGATGTTTAAATGAATGTCTTAAGAACCAGTCTTTTTCTGCCCAATTCTGAAATGACTGGTTAAAAAAAAAGTCCCTCCATTGGGGTATAAATGTTATAAATATTCTGAACTTTTTCAGATGGGTCTGTCAAGTGGTTTTAATGATTACTTAATATGAAAACCACTATAAACAATAAAAGACTAAGCCAGGAACAGCCAGACAAATTGATATGAGGAAATCTATTAATATAATGTGTGTGTGTGTGTGTGTGTGTGTGTGTGTGTGTGTGTGTTTCAACACCAAGTCATCCTCCAATTCCCAGCACTAGATTGGTAAGTCAATGCTACCTGGTGATCCAGTGACTAACTCGATTCATACTCTTTCCCTGGAGATACCATTAGTTCTTGGAGGCTAAGGGCTTAGTTCTGCAAAACTGCTGCACTAATTTCAGAGGTGGATCCCAAGTCCAGGTGCGAGCTACACTTCAGACCTACTGACTGTAAGATTCAGATGTTTCTACAACCCATTTTTGGAGTTTGATTTAACAGGCTAGTGTAACACACAGAACTCAAGGGAAAGATTTTACTTATTTGGTTTCAGTTTCTTGCGAACAGCTACGTGGATAGGTCCGTGGGGTATGCTAGGTGGAACGGGAGGGACATTCATTGCATTCTGGGCATGCCACTCTCCCCTGTTTTCCTTTATTCCCCAACCCTGAGCATTCAGGTTTCTGTCTCTTTAATTTTTTTTTTCTGTTTGAGGCCACATTCAGTCAAGCTCAGGGCTTACCCGAACCTGTACTCAGGGATGACTCTTGGTGGTGTGTTAAACTGGGGTCAGCCCAGACACCTCTGCCGTGTTTCTCTACTCCAATCTCCCTTTCATTTTTAAGGAAGTCTTCATTACAGAAGTATTATTGTTTAAATCTTTGGTCGTTGATAATAAATTCAATCTACACCCCACATTTTCCACAGAGATCTGGACTATGGGACTGAAAGTTCCAATTCTCCAATTACCTGTTTGGTTTCCTGCATACAAGCCCTCATTAATAGGTGTTTTGCAAATGTCTCCTCACTGATTAATATAGCTATAGGTGTGATTGAAAGAGATTTGTTATGGTTAGTGAGTTACCATGATCACTTAGGAAATAGTTTTTTTTTTAAATATATAATTCTTACTGTAAATTAATTTCACATCGATTCTAGTTTCACAATAATACACCTAGTCAGATCAAGAGATAAAAATATAGATCACCTTGATATCTATAAAAATAATTCATGTATTAGAAAATATTTAATATTTATAGTATTTTGCCTCTTTGAGGCCAGAGAGATAATAGAGGGATTAAGGCACTTGAGTTGCATGCAGCCAACCTGGTTTGATCCCTGGCACTGCATATAGTCTCCTGGGTACAGAGACAGGAATAAGTCCTCAACTCTGCTGCATATGACCCAAAAACAAATAAAAAAAATCAAATTCTTTGTATGAACAGTGATCATGGACACTTCACTGGTGTGGGGTGCAGTAAGTCTATGTATCAATACCATAAATGTTAACATTATTGTAATTTCCTGAACTATAATAAATACAAAAATAATTTTTCTTCCCTTTCTTGCAATGACAAGAATCAGTTGCACTTGATCATGGTGTGTGCTACAGGTCGTACACATAGTTGCAATGTTTGCACACTTTCTCACTAGAATTAACACTCATTTTGTTGTGGTGCTCATTCAGATTCTGGTTGTGATACTCACTGGAACTCAAGATGGTTCTCACACATGTTTTTGCTGGGGATCACACTCCTGGCTACAGGAATGCTCATGCATCATTAGCTGATGTGCTGTCACACACTTGGGTACAAGTCAGAAATGCACACTGCTATTGCCTTAGGGTTCCAGACAGGAGAGTTCTCTGGAACATACTGTACACATGTGGACAGTACCTGCAATCGAACTCATGATGTCGTGCATCCATTATGGGCATCTTTAATTACTGAACAATTAGGGATGCAGATTAATTACTTTTTGTAGCTTATTGTTTAGTAGGGTAACATATGCTTTATTTTTAATTTTTATTATTATTATTATTATTTGCTTTTTGGGTCACACCTGGTGATGCACAGGGCTTACTCCTGGTTTTGCATTCAGGAATTACTCCTGGCTGTGATATGGGGACCATATGTGATCCTGCGAATCGAACCCGAGTCGGCAGGGTACGAGGCAAATGCTCTACTCACTGTACTATCACTCTAGCTCATAACATTTGTTTTAAAAGAGTATAAAATGTTTAAACATTTTAGGGCAGAATGTTACCACAGCACACCCACCACAAGAATGTGAAAATCTGGGTTAGGGAGATGACCTAAAAGTTGGAAGCGTATACTTTGAATGTGGCTCTTCTGATTTAGTCCCTGCCACACCACCATAGTGACCGCTGGGCAATGCATCAGCAGCAACTCCTGAGTATCCCTGGATTTGGTCCAAACCAACAAACCAAAAGAAAAGAAATGAACCTGACCAAATCCCTCCACCACAGTTCATAGGACCCTTTGAGCCCACTCTTCTGTGCCTCAGTCACCTGAGACTCTGTGATCTCAGTCTAATGGTCCATGTTCATTGAACTTTGTCGATGCCCTACTTTGTTCCTTTATGCACCAGACACCAGCGATATCGTCAGGAATTGGTATTTGTCCTGACTTACTTTGCTTAGCATGATGACCTTTAGTTGCATCTGTGCTATACCACACAACACAATGTCATTTTTCATAATGACTGAGTATCCCACCTTATGTCTATACCACAAGTTCTTTTTTTATTATTAATTTTTATTAGTGAAACACCATGAGGTACAGTTGTAGACTTACACATTTTTGTGCTTGGGTTTCGATTATACAATGATCAAATACCCATCCTTCCACCAGTGCCCATTTCCCACCACCACTGATCCCAGTATCCCTCCCACCCCCCAACCCCCCTATCCCACCCTGCCTCTGTGGGCAGGGCATTCCCTTTTGTTCTCTCTCTCCTATTGGGTGTTGTGGTTTGCAAAAGAGGCAATGGGTGGCAATCATGTTCAGTTCATAGTATACTTTTAACATGCATCTCCCATCCTGAGAGGATCCTCCAAACACCCTTTATTTGGTGCTCCCTTCTCTATCTGAGCTGCCCTTTCCCCTAGCATGCCCAGCTGGCCTCTAAGCCATGGAGTAATCCTCCTGGTACTGATCTCGGCTATTCTTGGGTATTAATCTCCTATTTTGTTACTTTATGTCCCCCAGATGAATGCAATCTTTTTATGTCTATCCCTCTCTTTGTGACTCATTTCCCTTAGCATGATACTTTCCATGTAGTGCCACTTGTATGTAAATTTCATGACTTCATCTTTTCTAACAGCTACATAGTACTCTATTGTGTAGATGTACCAAAGTTTCTTTAACCAGTCATCTGTTCTTGGGCACTCAGGTTTTTTCCAGATTCTGGCTATTGTAAAGAGTGCTGCAATGAACAAACAAGTGCAGATGTCACTTTAACTATACATTTTTGCCTCTCTGGGATATATTCCCAGGAGTGGTATTGCTGTATACCACAAGCTTTTTTTATCTAGTCACGTATTGTTGGTTACTTGCTTTTTTCCCAGATCTTGGCTATTGAAAATCGTAGCACTGAAGCACTGTCCTCCCATTGTTCATCGATTTGCTCGAGCAGGCCCCAGTAACGTCTCACAACAAATGGTGAGACTTGTTACTGTTTTTGGCATATTGAGTACGTCACAGGTAGCTTGCCAGGCTTTGCCGTGTGAACGAGATACTCTCAGTAGCTAGCCAGGCTCTCTGAGAGGGGCAGAGGAATCGAACCCCGGTCCGCTGCATGCAAGGCAAACGCCCTACCCGCTATGCGATCGCTCCAGCCATTGAAAATCGTACTGCAAAAAAAAAATATATATATATATACATATATATATAGGTATGAGGATCTTTCTTAATGTATTTGGATTGTATAAATAATTTAATTAAATAATTAAATAATTAAATAAAATTATTAAATAATTAAATTAGTAAATAATAATGGTAGTTATATTTTTAATATTTTGAGAAATCTCCATTCAGTCTTCTATTGAAACAAAACATTCTGGTCAAAAGCAAATGAAGGTTCTTTCTCTCCCCTCTTTTAGATAATTTAGTAATTGCTTTGGGTGGTGTGTGTTAGGAGGGCAGGGACACATCTGGCTGAGCTCAGAGCTTACTCCTGACACTGTCCAGGGATGACATTTAGCAGTGATCAGGAGACCATGTGAGGTATCAGGAATCGAATCCTCACTGGCTGCATGCTAGGCAAGCATTTAACCTACTCTGCTCTCTCTCTGACCTCAGCCATTGTTTTGTATGGATATTTTTATAGAGAATATTCTCATTGACATGACGTGGCTTCACTCATTGAAGTGACTTCACTCATTGAAGTGAAGTGACATTGTCATTTTGATTTGCATTTCCCTAATAATCAGTGATAATAAACTTTTTCTGTATATTCTTTGTACAGAAGTGTCAAGTCTGTTCTTCTCCTCATCTCTTAGGTTTTTTGGGGAGGGGGGTGGGGTAGTTGAACATGAGTTCTCCACAAATCTTACATACTATCACTTTGTCATATGTATGGAATGTGCATATATTATTCTATTTAAGAGGATTTCCTTTTGCTTTTGTAATATTTTCTTTCATAGTACACAAGTTTTTGTAGTACTATTTGTAGTACTACTTCAATTGATGTTTGATGTAGTGCTATTTGCTTTTTCTTTTGCTTTTGCTGCCAATGGAGTTGTGTAAATCAAACATGATACTCAAACCAAGGACAGAGAATTTTGCCTACCTTTCTTCAAAGCATTTTATAAATTAATGTTCATTATACAAGTATTTGGTCTATCTTGAGTCAAGTCTTAAAATCATATGTATTTTGAAATGAAGGCACCATGATTTACAAAACCCTTCATAGTAGTATTTCAGGCACACAGTGTTTCAACACTAAAACCCATCACCAGTGTCAACTTTCCTTCATCCGTGTCCCCAGGTTCCCTCCACCCCTAGCCTACCATCTCGGCAGGGCATATTTTTTAAATTAAATAACTGTGATTTACAAAGTTATTGATAATTGAATTTTAGGCATAGAACTTTTCAACACCAATTCCTCCACCAGTGTCAACTTTCCTCTACCAGTGTTCTCATATTTCCTCTCCACCCCTGCTGCCACCCCTTCTCCACCTGTCAACGTGACAGACACATTACAAAGTTTCAGTGGTTGCAGCTTAGATCTCTTGTTTTCAGTTGTTGAGTCTGTGTTTGGATATATGGTCATTCTACTCACCCAAAACACCAGTGTAACTGAAGCCCAAACACCTTTTCACCCATTACTTCTCATTTTCTTCTTCCCCCTTTGATTTCTTTTCTTCTCTGTCTCCTCTCTAAACACTGAGGTCCCGAGTAATCTTGGCAAACCCCTTTTAATACAGCACATTTCCTCATGCAGTATTCTATATACCAAGATAAGTGAGACCATCCTGTGTTTTCGTCTTTCTTCTTCTGGCTTACTTCCCTCAACATGATATCTTCCAGTTTCAAGCAGGTTGTGGCAAGTTGCATGAGTTCATTGTTCTTTGCAGCTGCACAGCATTTCACATCTTCATAATGCATCACATCCTAACTGTTGTACTGAGTGCATCAATGAATATTAGAGTGCATATGTCCTTTCAAGAGAGTATTTTTAGATGCCCAAAAGTAGAATTGTTGGGTCACATAGCAGTGTAATTCTAAGTTTACTGAGACTTCTCCAAACTGTTTTCCACAGAGGTTGTACCAGACAACATTCCCACAGCAGTGGATGGGAGTTCCTTTATCACAACATCACCGCCAACACAGATTGCTCCTACTTTTTTGGATATGTGCCATTCTCAATGATCTCAGATGGTATCTTATTGTCATCTTGGATTTGGATTTCTCTGATGATAAGGGATGCTGAGCATTTTTTAATGTCCCTGTCTTCCTCTGAGAAGTGTCTATTCATTTGCTCTCCCCATTTTTAATAGGGTTCTTGATTCTTTTGACCCTTGTAAGTACTTTACAAGTATTTTTTTTACCGAATGTAGCCTGCCCACACGGCAGAGTCTGGCAAACTCCCTGTGGCGTACCCAATATGCCAAATACCAGTAACAATGATTGGTCTCATTCTCCTAAAGAGCCTTGAATATAATCTCAGGGCTAGGATGAAGGAGACGTTACTGGGGCCTGCTCGAGGCAATCGACGATTAACAGGATGATTTGTGATTTGTGAAGTACTTTATATATTCTGTACATAAAATCTTTATCTAATGTCTTGAATACACCTCCCCCCCCCACTTCCACTCCATTCAGTTAGCTATTTTAGTTTTAGCCCCTGTTTCTCTTGCCATACAGGAGCTCTTTAATTTTATGTAGTCCTGGGGCTGGAGCAATAGGACAGCGGGTAGGGCATTTGCCTTGCACGCAGCCAACATGGCCGATACAGGTTTGATTCCCAGAATCCCATATGGTCCCCCGAGCACCACCAGGAGTGATTTTTGAGTGCATGAGCCAGGAGTAACCCCTGAGCATCGCCGGGTGTGACCCCCCCACGCAAAAATTTATGTAGTCCTATTTGGTTTTTTTTTGTTCGTTTTTTATTACTGTGTTAATTTTGTCAGTGGTATCAGATCATTGAAGACATCTTTGAGGTCCAAATCTTGAAGCGTTCTGCCTATATTTTCCTCAGTGTACTTTTGTGTTTCTGATCAAATCTCCAGGTCTTTGATATATTTTGAATTGACTTTTGTGTGAGGTGTAAGACATAGATCCAGCTTTAATTTCTTATGTGTAGTTATCCAGTTTTCCCAGCACCATATATTGAACAGGCTATCTCTACTTCATTTTATGTTCTCAGCTCCCTTATAAAAAATTAACAACCCATAAAATGGAGTTTTGTCATAGTTTATTCCATTTTGACCCATTGACCAAATAAAGCTAGGGGATCTAGTTTTATTTCATTACCATGCAATTTTTGACCATTATAGCTTTATATAATGGGCTGTAAACAATGGGCTTTATATATGGACTGGAGCAATAGCACAGTGGGTGGGGCATTTGCCTTGCATGCAGCCCACAGTCTGCAAGGTTCAATTCCTCAGTCCCTTTCGGAGAGCCCAGCGAGTATCTCGCCCGCATGGCAGAGCCTGGCAAGCTCCCTATGGCGTATTTGATATGCCAAAATCAATAACAACAAGTCTCACAATGGAGACATTACTGGTGCCTGCTTGAGCAAATCAATGAACAATGGGAGGACAATGCCACAGTGACATAACTTTATAACACAGTTCCAAATTAAGTAATGAAAAACCTCCCAATTTCTTGGTTCTTTTAGTATGGCTTTGGATATTTGTGGTCTTTTCTTTGGCTATTTGTCGTCTTTTCTGCTTCCATGCAAACTTTATTATTGATTTTTCTAGATCAAGAAAATTGTCAGAATTTCCTAGATCAAGAAAATTGTAAGAATATCATCAGAATTTGGATGGGGATTGCATTGAGCCTATATAATACTTAGGTAGGCTAGTCATTTTATAATATTGATTCTTCCAATCTGTAAATATGGAATATTTTTCTATTTCTTAGGGTCTTCTATCTCTTTATGAAGTAATGTTAAAGTTATCATGGCATAGATCTCCCATGTCTGATTCCTAGATACGGGATGTTTTTGGATACTAGTTTTAATGGTATGGAGTCCTTTATTGTTTTCTCCTCTGATTCATTCTTTGTATATAAGAATAAAACCAATTTTTGTGTATTGATTCTGCACTCAGACACTTTGCTGTATTGGTTTATTGTTCCTAGAAGCTTTCTGGCAATTTTTTTAGGGTCTTCTATGCTTATTATAAGTGAATGATAAATTTTATCAAAAGATTCCTCTACATATATAATTATTATTTTCCTTTTTTTAAAAAGTCAAGACAGATTTTACTTGGAGATTTTTAGATACATATTTTATATAATTATTATCTTCCTTTTTTTTTAAGTCAAGACAGATTTTACTTGAAGATTTTTAGAAAGAGGAAGGAGGAAGAGGAAGTGCGAGAGTGTAACATGCTCAAAAGAAAATACAGGCTTCTCCAAAGGTGGAGAGGTCCCTACATACACCCCGGTGTTAGATGTAGAAGCATGAAAGTATACATCTCAAGAGGGAAGATACAGACGCCACATTTGCTCGACTAAATGGGCACAAGTAGCACATGCGCTTATCTTTTCTTTTGTTAATAACATATATTATGTTAACCGGAGTGATAGCACAGCGGTAGGGCATTTGCCTTGCGCACAGCCAGACCAGCCTAGTCAGGTTCGATTCCTCCACCCCTCTCGGAGAGCCTGGCAAGCTACCGAGAGTATTCAATATGCCAAACACGGTAACAAGAAGTCTCACAATGGAGACGGTACTGGGCCCCGCTCGAGCAAATTGATGAACAACGGGAGGACAGTGTTATGTTAATTGATTTGCATGTGCTGAACCATCCATGCACTCACGGTATAAAATCCACTTTGTCATGATGCATTACCCTTTGAATGTATGCTTAATATTTGTTCGCTAAGACATGTTGAAGACTTGCAAGTGAGGGTTTTAGTGGCTATTTTTCTAAACAGGTAGTGTGTGTATATGAGCAATGACTTATGCAAACTGGGACACAAAATTTCTTGAGTAAACTGAGGGGATTCCCAGAAATCAGGAATTTGCTGAGTACAGCTAAACAAAATTTTTATTCTTTTCCCATTGTGATGATAATGGAGATTTTTTTTTCCCCCGATTGTCTCATGAGTACCACAGAAAAAATGGAAGAGTATCCATTTTTTTTATTTTTTTATTGCCTACTCAGTGTTGGCATCCTATCCTTCTCTGCTTCCTACTGGGAACTGGAAAATTTATTTAACCTTACTGAGACCATTAAGATTTCTGTTTTATTGTTGAAGATGACATTGGATTTTCCTGAAATATATGGGCATTGTTGTAAAATATATGTATACATATATATATGTTGAAGAGCTTTGTATGTTTCTAGGGCTGTTGTGTATAGTTTTGTCTTTATCTGATGACCTTGTTTGCTTCTGATATTAATTTGTCATGGTCTATAAACCCTGGAAGAATTGCTTATAATTACCTGTTCACATTTTCATTTCCTCCTTACTCATTCTTGGGAGGTTGTATGCTCTAAAACTGTATACTTTCCCTAAGTCCCCAAATTTAGTGTCATAAAGTTATTCATTATAGTTTCTTAGAAGCCTTTGCATTTCTCTGGTATGTTCTAGAACTGTTTCTTTTAGTGTGTGAACTGAGCTAAAGGTTAATCTTGTTTGTTTTTTCAAAGACTAGCTCTCGGTTTCATGGATGTTTGTAATATCTTTTTGAATTCCATTTTGTTTCTTTACACTTCATTTTCTTAATTATTTTTTTCCCTCTGGTGAGGCTCAGGGGACTATATGTGGTGCCAGGAATTGAACTGGGGTCAGCCATGTAAAATACAAGTGCCTTAACCCGTATCCAATCACTCTTGCCCTATAACTGTAATTTTAAAGAATATTCTTTGAAGGAAAAGTCCCCCAAAGTAAAAGCTTATAGGCTGCATGAAAGTCTGACTGTTGCCCAGGGGGCAGACCTGTTTTTATTTTTTTTGTTTTGTTTTGTTTTGCTTTTTTGGGTCACACCCAGCAATGCTCAGAGGTTACTCCTGGCTCTGCACTCAGGAATTACTGGTGGTGGTGCTTGAGGGACCATATGGGATGCTGGAGATTAAACCCGGCTCAGCCACATGCAAGGCAAACACCCTACCTGTTGCTATTGCTCTTGCCCCACAGATCTGTGTTTTGACCTCAAGTAATGTGACACCAAGTCTATGTTTTTCCAGGAAGGCAAGTTACTCTATATTTCAAAAGGGCTAAAACTGTTCAAAGCGTTGTCAACTTTTTAAAATTTTAAACTAAGACATTTGCTCGAGCGGGCCCAGTAACGTCTCCATTGGAGACTTTGTTGTTACTGTGTCTGGCATATTGAATACTCTCGGTAGCTTGCCGGGCTCTCCGAGAGGGGCGGAGGAATTGAACTCGGGTCGGCCATGTTGGCCGCTTGTAAGGCGAACGCCCTACCCCGCTGTGCTATCGCTCCAGCCCTGCTATCGCTCCATTAAATAAGGACAGAAAAATGACCCATGAAAATACACTCATTTTTAATGATGTTCAGTTGAAGCCACGGAGAGATTTAATTATGTGAAGCTGACTGTAATATTGAGTGTAGAACATGTGCCTAGGTGGATACTAAAGGCCTATGAATGGAGTGAAAGTTGAGGGGTAAATTCAGGACTTGAAGAGTTGCAGGTGAGAGCAAAACAGGAAGTGAAATGAAGACTGTACAAATCCTGGAAATAGAGTCAGACCTTTCCAGGGTACAGGTATTGATATTAAAGCGTGCATCTCTGCATGTCCTAGAATTTGTATGCAGAAAGATTGGAAAACTAAAAAGATGAGAAAAAAATTGAGAGGAAACAGTGCTCATTAACAAAAAATAGTAAGCAGGAAATTCTGAGGACTTTGTAACAGTGTGTGTGCATGTGTGTAGGGGGGAGGGGGAGGGAGCGAGAGAAATAAGAGAAGAAGTATGTGGATTGAAGAATCAAAGAATGATTCCTAGCAATGGACTGACAAGCTTTGATATATATTTTAGAATTATCTTAGTGGATTTAATGTGCATGAATTCCAGCTACAGGATCAGAGAGCAGGGATAAATGAAGAGGAAGATAATACGCAGATAAGAGATGGTTATTGAATATTCCAATATTCACGGAATGTTAGTGGTGTTTCTGGTACAGACTTTCCACCCAAAGCTTGGGTGTTGCTGGAAGAAAGGAACTAAGAAGAGAGTATTAAAGTCAGGAAACATTTTAAGACAGGAAACTCTGGTGATTATGCTGAGTTGCAGTCATTAGAAAGATGAGGTGAAAGACCTGCCAAGAAGGTGATGACAAAAGGAATTAGACAACGGACAGGTTTGCTTTGTAGAGAAACAAGGTTACCTAATCTCTGAGTCAAAAAAAGTGGGCTGGAGAAGAGTACAGAGCGGGGAGGAGAAATCCCTTGCACAAAGCTGCCCCGAGTCCAATCGCTGGTGCCTCATATGGTTTTCGCAGCACACTCAGGAGTAATCCCTGAGCACAGAGCCAGGAGTGAACTTGGTGTGGTCCCAAACGCCACAACCTCCTCCGCCGCAAAAAGGGGAAGAATAATAAAGTTGGGTTAACGCGGGTAATTTATGCAGTTTGGGTGTGGTGACTGGGCAATAATTGTAGAAGTTCATGCTCTGTGACTTTCGTTCTCGAAAGGTTACTGATGAGTAATGTAGTCACAGCTGACTTCTATTACGGTGGCCTTCCTTCTGAAAGCAATGCACAACACCGACATCTCTAGACCCAGGGACTCGCTTGTGCAAGTGGGGATAACGACGCCCACTTCTTGAGATTGTGGTGTGCACTGATTACACGGGCCCCGCGTCTTGGCTCGCTCAGGAGGAGGAGGCTTATCACTGTGCTGGAGCGGCGGATTAGCAATCAAACTCGACTGGAAGCCGTCTGCTATCTCCTAATTGCAACTATTTCTTCCAACGGGTTCGAAGTCAAACACGCAACGAGGTTGAAAGAAGTTCTTAGGGAGCCGCCTCGTTTCGTGCCGAGGCGTGTTCAAGGTGAGAAGGTCTTGAACTTGGGGGAGGAGGTTAGGTGATTGCCTGCGCCTAGTGGCCCGAAAAAAGTGCACCGGGCGCGCCCACCACCTGCTGGAGATGCTCAGCCCGCAGCCCCGGCCGCGGCCGCGGCGTGGCCCCGCCCCTTGACAGGTTCAAGCCCCGCCCCCGCCTCCGATTGGCTGGCCTTCCACCTCCCTCGACCACTCGGAAGACCTGGAGGAGCGGAGTTTTCAAAGGCCTTGGGGGCGGGGTGCGGAGCGGGGCGGGGTGCGGGGGGGGGGGGTGGCGAGCGGGGCGGGCGGGGGGGGGGGGAAGAGGGCGAGACGCCGTCGCTGCTGCGCATGCTCCCCGGAAGCCCGATTCCGGGCCCGGGAGTCGGCGGCTGCGGGGCGGCCGCGGCGGCGTCGCGCGCAGGAGCCGGGGCCGGTGACGCGAGGCCGGGGTGGGGGCGGGGGGGCGGGCCGGGTGTCGGCGAGCGCGGCGCGCCGCCTCCGAGTGGCTGCGGGCGGCCTGGGCGGCGAGATGGCGACCGTGGGCGCCGAGGGCTGAGCGCGCCCGCCGCTGAGGGCCGCGGGGCTGCGCGCCGGGTAAGGATGCGGGGCGCGCGCGGGACCCTCGGGGTGGCGCGGGGGGGTGCGGGGAGGGGGAGGGCGCGGGGCCCCGGGGTGGCCCCGTCCAGGCCCCGCCGGGCGCTCGCCGCGGCCCCGCAGCCGGCCCTGCCTCCCTCCCTCCCTCCCCGCAGCCTCCTCCTCCTCCTCCTCCTCCTCTTCCTCCTCTTCCTCTTCTTCCTCCTCCTCCTCCTCCTCCTCCTCCTCGTCCCCGCCGCCCGCACCGCCCGGGACTCGCCGCCGCGACTTTGGCCGCAGTCTCGCCGTCCCGAGCCCGGGACTCGCCGCCCGACTTCGGCTTCTCCCCCCCCCTCCCCCCTCCCCACCACCCCTCTCCCCCCCACACACACCCCCAACCCCCCGGGCGTATTTTTCAGTTGCTCCCGGCGCTTCTCGGACTCTGCAGTTTTGCAGCTCCCCCCTCCCCCCCCCCCCCCGCCCCGCAAACACACACCCCGCACCTGCACCTTCGTGACCTGCTTGGTCCCGGTGACCTTGCAGTTTTTTTTCCCCGAGTTCTCAGCTCCTCTGTGACTTGGACCTTCCCTCCTCTTGCACTTGCATCCTTGAAATGTGCTTTTTTTAAAAAAAAAAAAAAAGGAGAGAGAGAGAGAGAAAAGAAAATTGCAGCTGGACCTTTTTCTCTTTACGATCTTTTGCATGATCCGGCTAGTTGCACCACCCTGTCTTGACTCACATCGATTTGGAGTTGAGTTTCCTTGGCTTCCGTCATGATAGGGGACCTTCATCTCCGAAGAAGAGAAGTAGCGATTATTGGGCCATTTCTGTCCCTCCGGGATAAAATATTTTCTAAGGGGCTTGATGTCTTTTTCTTTTTTTTCCCCCCTACCCTGTTTGGTAAGTTGTGTGTGTGCGTGTGTTTAAATTTTTTCTTTTTTTTTTGTGGTGGGATGATGTGCAAAAAAGATGAGGGGTTCTGTTGTAAAATGTTCTTGGTTAATAGTGGGAGAGGATGAACCTCTGTCAGTGCTGCCACTTCTCCTGGTGAAATACCTGGTTTACAGTTGCCTGCAGATTACTGTCTGCAGATAAGCTCGTGGCGAAATGCCTGGTTTCCAGTTGCTTGAGAATTCCTTTGTAAATTCATTTGACCTGTCTCCATAATTATCTGCGCGGCTTTATACAAATAAAAGGCACCTTTTAAAAAAAAAAAAAGGAAAAGAAACTTATCTCCGTGGCTTGCCTGAGGGATAAAATAGCTGTGGCTGAAAGTGATCACTTTTCATAGATACTACTTTTCTTTGATAATTTAGTGGCCAGTTGTTTGGGAGTTGCTCAAATTGAGTAGTGCAAAGTTCTTTAGGACCTTTCCAAGTCTTTCCTGGAAATGAAGATACACAACACCAGGACTTTAAAAACTAATAACCAAGGGGTAGATTTTGAGAGGAAGTTTAGCATGATAGTGATGTAGAAGTTGAATCTGCTTTCAGTGAGCAAGTAATCTGGCTTTTTTACTCAAAAACAGCTGAAATTTTACTTAATAGTACAGTTATTAAGTATCTTCTGCATGACTCTAAAAGGTATTGGGGGGCAGAGGTGAGATTTTTGGGAGAAGGATGATAACAATTTAGGCCTTAGCAAACTCGTTAGGCCGGTAGGACAATGCAGGAACACTTCATTTGTCCTTTAATATATAGTTAAGTTTCACAGATTTTAGATTGAGAGCCGGGAGATAGAGCTCATGTCTCAGATGGCAAAGGTACAGTTGGATTAGTTCACACAGCCTCTGGATTGGAAAAGCCTGGGAAAGATAATCCAGCATAGAAGGTGGGCAACAAAGTATTTGTTCCTAGTACAAGGGTGATGAAGCCTGAAGTGATGGTTTGGGGCATTTAATGATCACTGAATGCCATGCCAAGAGCCTGGGATGGAGGTTGGTCGCGGGTTTTCACATGGTTTTGGAGTTGGGAATGAAGTGATTCAAGTGTGGGTTTCAGAGGATTAGTCTGGGAGCCGTTTTGTGGTGTGCGGGTAGAGAGAAGCTGGAGGTCGACCCCTGGGTAGTTGTGGGTATCCAGAGTGAGGGTGACCCTGGGAATGAATGGAACAGGAGTGGATGATGGCAGAAAAAAACGGAGAGAAAAGTCCTGAAGAGTCTGATCCAGGGTGGGTAGGAAAATGTGTCGGTAGCATTTTGAGTGCCCACGAATGCATTCATGGGAGCTTTTCTCTGTGGCATATGTGTGGTACTTCACAGCAGTAATTCTCAGCCTTTAATCAGCTTCTAATTGTTGAGGAAATGAAAGACTTCTCCTGGCCTGGCAGATTTCCGCGTATAACTGCTTGTTGACATAATTTCAGGGAGCTTCATGCGGCAAATCCAGGGGCAGTGGTTAGGGATTGGAGCAGCTCAACATTTTTGCAAACTTTTAATTCTATGTATTCTATTATTTCTGGGTGTGGGGCTACACCTGGCATTGCTCAGTGCTTCCTTCTGGCTCTGAGCTCAGGGATCACTGCTGAGGGGGGGCTTAGGAGAGCATGTGGGGTGCCAGGGATTGAACCGCGACCAGGCGCATGCAATCAAGTGCAGTACCTACTGTACCATCTCTCTGACCCTATTGTAAACTTTTTAAAGCGACAGTCCCTTCAGATTCTTGTAATTCCTGATAAAAATTCCCTCAAGGTTTGATATATTATGTATACATATGCATATATATGTCTATACATATGTATATATATCTATACATACATGTATGTGTATATATATACAGGGAGACACTGGTTCCATACATTTGTGTTCTGGTTTATAGTTCATAGACAATCTCAACTAATTTCCATAATTTGCTATTATATTACAAAACAGTAGCCCAAGAAGTTTCATGATTTGCCCTATTTCAGTAAACAAGTGGGTAAAATGACATTAGGAGTTGGCAAAGATAGGTCCGTGCATGAACATACACGTGCATCTGCAAATGATCTGTCGTCTATACCTTGACTGTAGTTACTGCTTTTAAGTGACTCAATAAAGACTAGCTGATCCTGGGAGGTTCCTTGCAGTTCTTAGAGTTTGGTGGTTCTTGGGTTTTAGAGTCAGGTTGGACTGTCCCATGGTCCAGTTGCAGGAAACTGGTGAGGCAGTGACTGCCATTTATTTAATGCCTCTGCAGCAGTCCGTGTTGGTTTTTGTAATCTCTCTTCTAGATTCATGAATAAGTTTAGCATTAGTCCTGTCTTTCATAAAGCCCTTATTAGGAAAAATTGGAAACGACTAAACAACGTGCAGGGTTCTAGTCAATAAATTTTTACTGGGTTAGGTAACTTTTAGTAGAGTTAAAAGCTAGTTTTGCTTATAAACAATTAACTTCTCTACTATGAGATTATCTACCTGGTAGGAAACTCGAGCATATTATTGCTTGATACCTTCTATAGCTGGTAGGAACTTTAATTCCATAATTATTAGAAACATGCGGGTTTTTTTGTACTCTATCAAAATATGATTTAATTATAACAAGCTGTGAAAAGAGCACAAAATTAGCCTTTCTGATGTTTTAAAATGAACCAGCTCTTCATACTTACTGGAGTATAAAATTTCTAATGAGCACATTAGCTGGTGTTTTAATCCTTCTTGCCAATTTTAAGACTGCCAGATCTTAGTTTAGCATTTTGCATTTTTTCATAATGGTTGCATAGACTCATTTGGTTCTCAGAGCATCAGGTGTGTCAGGGGATAATCACTGCATCTTAAATCACCTCAAGCTCAGAGTTTTAAAAAGTTAGAAGTTAAAATGTTAGGGCGTTTGGCTAGAGAGTGACTAAATAAAGAAGTGCTCTCTTCCTACTGATTGTAATGGAAATTTAACTGACAGCCCTGTGAGGAGTCTGAATTTGGAATGTGTTTATACCCTATAGATCTGAACTTTTCTACTTCTTCCGATAGACTAAAATGGCAACTTCCTTGCAGCGGCTCTTGTTAGGTTATTATAAAGTATCACTAAATAGTTTTTCTCCTATCCTGAAGAAACCGAAGTAGATTTGAGAGTACCTTGATGAAATGTAGATTGTTCATACAGTTTGAAAATTTATTGGTTTCGGGGCTGAGTGGCAGTACAGTGAGTAGGGCGTTTGCCTTGCATGTGGCCAACCCAGGTTCAATCCCTGGCATCCTATATGGTCCCCCCAGCACTGCTACCAGTAATTCCTGAGTGTAGAGCCAGGAGTAACCCCTATGCATCACTGGGTGTGACCCAAAAAGCAAAAAGAAGATTTGTTGATTTAATATTCAACTGCTTTTACAGATAAAATTCTACTTTCATAGAAGTTTAGTCTATGAAAATTGCCTTTGGAAGGGGAGCATATAAATAGGAGTCTGATTCCCAAAGTGTGATTTGAATTTTATGATTTTTTTTGCCATTCATTATGTGAAAAACTTATCATTTAAGAAAATTTACCATTAAAAACTCCTAGTGTATGTATTTCAAATTTAGACAGCTTAAAATATTAATATCTGTCTATATAATGTAATGCCATATCTCCGATAGTTGCTATGTTACAAGGAAGATTGGCGTTTGTCTTAAGCGAGCTAAAATTGTTATTTGTCCGTACTGTGACGGTGTGCCTTTCCCCTGCCAGTTGTGCTGGGCGTTGAAGTCACAGTGCCGAGGGGACACAGCCCCAGCTGTCTGCTTAGAACTTGGGCTATAGTCGAGTCCTCGCTTCAGGAATGGCACGGATGCTATCTTCCGAGGTTGTGTGAATGTTTGGGGTTCTAATCAATCAGTACTTTCCTCTGGGTTTTGAAGGAAAGGTGCGAAAACAGAGAGAAACCAGGTGAGCATTGTTTCAGTTTTTCGGTGCTGTGTCACATCCCTAAAATTGAGCTTAAAAACTAGTTTCGTGACTTTCTCTCCAATTTCTGTCTCTGAGAAATCGCTGGCGCGCTCTCTCTCTCTCTCTCTCTCTCTCTCTCTCTCTCTCTCTCAATTCCAGCCGGGGCACATTTGAATGGTTCTGCAGGAAAAGCAGGGGTGGTGAGCGTTTTTTTTTTGCTAAGGGTCATTTGGCTAATTTAGATCACTCTCAGGTCATAGGGTCCAGGTCCAGGCAGACAGGCCCCAGGCAGCCCGTGAGAAATCCGTGTGTCTGTCCGGTCAGGAGCCAGGCCAGCCCTCACGGTTTCGTGGCCTGTCTGGCTCAGGCCGAACGTTCCCCACCACTGCCAAGGGCCGGATTCACCTGTAAGGTCACCTCTATCTTTCTCGGTCCTTCTGTTTCACATCCTAGTGGAGTCTCAGACCTGACACCCCCTCCTAATGGCTCAATAGAGGACCAATGCAGAAACCGCCAGGCTTCAAGGCTTGGGAGGAGCAGACACCATTTCTGCCACGTTCTTGTGGTTAGAGCAGACTGAGGTGGAGCTTTGGTCCCGTCGAGATTCAGGGGACAAGAATGTGAGACCCAGGGTTACAGCACATCGTAAACTGGGCTGTCTGAAATTGTTCTGCAAGTTGTGACTCCTGGTACTTTTACTTTGGGCCTGAGAAGGCAAGCCGAGTCTAAAGTATAAATGATAGCATGCTTGACTTATTACACAAATGAAAAGAGCGGTTGCTCTTTCTTTGGGGAGGAAAAGAGGAGAAAAGTTAGATGTCTGGGGTTTACCTGGTACGCATCAGGTTCAAGCAGAATCGACTTGCTCTGTTTGAAGGCTGCCCAGGCCAGTGGGCAGAGGGGCGGGCTGAGGAAGTTTAGGGCCCACGACCCCACAACCCAGCTGCTTCAAGGCAGCAGCTTACTCAGTATTAGGAATTAGATCAGACAGATGTCCCAGAGTGGGCCAGAGACAGGCAGAGATGGATTCCCCTTGGCTCTTGTGAAACTTGGCCTCGCATATTCCCTGACCAGTCACAGTGTCCTTGACCAGCCTAAAGCAACCTGATGCCTCAAATTTGTTTTCTCTTAAAACTGTTGGGATCAGCTCTGTTTCCTTGGAGAGGAGTCATTACACTCCTCCAGGGGACTGGCGCGGAATTCCTCCTCCTCAGGGATAGATGTGGAGGAAGGTCTTGGTCCTCCTCTCCTGGGACCCGGAGAGTCATTGATTGCTCGCTGGCTTTTTTTTTTTTCTTTTTGGGTCACACCTGGCAATGCACAGAGGCTATTCCTGGCTCTGCACTCAGGAATCATCCCTGGTGGTGCTCAGGGAACCATATGGGATGCTGGGAATCGAACCCAGTTGGCCGCGTGCAAGGCAAACACCCTACCTTCTGTGCTATTGCTCCAGCCTGCTCACTGGGGTTTGATCACATATCTTGAGAAGAAAATAAGCGTTTCACTATAATTACATAATTGCATCAGAATCTAAGATGCTATTAAGCATAGTTTTGGCTGTGTTTTTTTTAAAAAGTTGGTCCCTGTGTTCTTGTGTACATTTTTGAATATTCTGAACATAGTACTTGCAGGACAGAGTTTGTAATTGGAAGCATTGAGAAGCATGATTTATATAAGTTGAGCACGAAGAGGGGTTTGAATTACCTTAAAATGTTTTCTGATGACTCCTCCCTGCCCTGTTACTTGGGTAGTTTAAAAATGCTCTAGCATTAACAGAATTTTAAATGAGATAGCTTTAACAGGAGAAAGCAAGTTCTTTTGGTAACTGTTCACTACGCCTATAATTATGATTAAATAGGATGGATGGAAGCAACGTATTCAGTTCTTACTTGAAGAATACTGTGGTTATATATTAATCAACTTGCCAGGAATTGTATGTACTTGTGCAGGGGAGTTAAATGAACTTAATCTGTTACAAATTAGAATGCACATTACTTTAGAATAGTAAATGAACTAGATTATCTCAGTCATTAAATGCACGCTGGAATATATGTCAAGAGCCATAACTGTTAAGTTAGGACGTTTCGGTGCTGCCTAATACCATTCTTTCCTCGGCATTATTTTCTTCCTTCTATAAACATCTTCTTTCCTGGATATTTGGTTCTGATTTGGGTCCCACGGGCTGTGCTCAGGGCTTACTCCTGGCGGTGCTGTCTACATTCGGTCTTGGGGATGGCGCCTGGGTCAGCCTCACGAAAGGCAACTTCCTTCTGGTGCTACTATCTCTCCGGCCCCTTAACTAGATTGTTAGAAGATCAATTGAAGTTCTGTTTATGAAGCAGAGAGTATAGTTCCTGAGCACAAGCAAGGCCCACATCATTCCTCCCCCACCCTTTCGGAGAGTCTTCCAAGCAGTGCTCAGGATGCTTGGAGCCCCGTCCAGCAACTGTCAGCTCACTAGCCTGAAGCTGACGGGGACATGTGGGTGTGGTGCTGGGGGCTCCAGGCCTTCACCCGGTGATGCTGGGGACAATGTGGCGCCAGGGGTTGAACCAGGGTTCGACATGAGAGGCATAGTTCCTACCTCTGTACCATCTCCTGGCCCTTTTAGATCATTTTTGTTGCCCGTAATTCATTGTTATTAAGAAATTGAGCGTTCATAATCTGTCTTTTCTTTGAGCCCCTCATTTCTCGAGGATGGCCATCGCTTCATTTTGAGAGGTGCAGAGCTGCAGATCGGATCTCATCTCCCAGCTTACAGAATGCGTAGTCAGGGCCCAGGGATGTAGGCAGCCTGACTTTTGTCCCCGTCGCTGTGCCCCTCACCCCAGTGTGATTCCCGCACCCGGGCATCTGCGGGAGATGCATCCCATCCAAACGGGTGGCTCCTGGGTACCACTGCGAGTGTGTCCCCTGACCCCGCCACGGCAAAAAGAATGCCGAGGCTCTGATAAAATAGTTAAAAAAACACGTCTCATAAAGACTGAGTCTGAGAAAGTTACTGACTCGACATGACTGGCGGTTTTTAATCCTAGAGTGGTGTTTTTGGCTCTGCAGTTTGAGAGCAAGAAATTGTTTCCCACTGTGGTTGGTTGAATTACAGTGGAGAGCAGCTTGTCAGAAGCAGCCCCTCCGCCCGGCCACTGGTGTACTGGCTGATGTACTGGCTGAACTCGAGGGCTCGGAGAGGCCCCTGCAGGGATTTTCCTCTTTCACAAGCCCAGATGATTCTATGCAGTCGTCGATAACTGCATGTAGCAACAGGCAATTCGGGGTTCTACAGTTCTCTGAGATAATTTGTTTGGGGCCATACCTGGTGGGGCCCAGGGGTTACTCCGGGCACTGTGCTCAGTGATTGCGCCTGTTGGAGATGATCAGGGGATGGTACATGGTGCCAGGAATCGAATCTGAGTCAGTTCAGTGCAAGGCAGTTGCCTTCCCCACGGTATAATCTCTCCAGCCTTGAGTTAATTTTTTAGCTACTCTGTTCACTGAATGTACAAGTGCAATATAAGTACTGAGAACTTATTAAGAAGAGCAATATGATTGTCAAGGTCTTAAACTAAGCAAACCTGATAAGACCGATTACAGTATTAGGCAAGAGATAAGTACACTGCAGGCTGAATCAGTGACGTTTTCTTCTGTTAAAAAGCAAAAATTCCCGTGTTCCAATAAACATTGTTCTAAGTGAGAGATTTTTTTTTAAAGTCCACTGAAATAATCAGACATAGTTGTTTTTAAAAATCAGATTACCTGATTGACTTTCATGTAGCTAAAATCACCTACTACAAAGGAGATCATGATTGAAGGGCATCTAATTTAAAATTTGGTAGGTTAGCAGGGAGCCAGGACCATCTTTCATGGAGAAAAGCCCTTATTATAATGTCACTGAGTTGAAAAGAAAGCCTGAGAAGAAGTTTTAAGTTTGCCAATCAAAAAAAAAATTGCCGTGCACACACACACACACACACACACACACACACTCACTCACACACACTTTGACAGTTATTTTACCTACGTTTTGCTGAGGATATTGGGAGTGACCACCTGAGTTTGTCACTTAAACCTTCATCAGTTTGTGCCCCAGTGGTTGAGGACCAGTTTAAACTGGGGCTGTCCTAGGAAAGCACCACATTTTTATCCTTAGAACATTTTGAGGTTTAAAAAAGAAACATGGCAAGATCATGATTGTGTCTTAATTTGGGGAGGAAAGATTAGTTGCCATTTGTTTTGAAGAAGCCATTGTTTTTGTTTTTACCCAGTTTTCTGGAGAGAAAAACAGTAATAAACTTACTCTTTTTTGTCCTCTGAGCTGTGAAAATGGTGTTATGTTTAGGTGTGAATGGAGATACACATTATTTTCAGGAATTCTTTTTTCTAGTTAAAAATTTTTTTAAAACTACTTTTATTTTTTTCTAATGTCTCTTTGGGGGTTTTGCATGTAAAATAAATTAGATTTGAGTACTGATGCTCAGTTATTGGCAAAGTGATCTTGACAAAGTTCTCCTAGATTAAGCCCTTAAACTTAATGTAAATTGGACATTGATATGCAAAATTATCTTTCCTGATCCATAGACTTAGTGTGTGACTTTAATTCTCACACTCAGTAAGTTTTCTCTCTGTTCAGTTAGTGATACTTTGTCATATCAGTGGGTTTCACTTGTTTTTTTTTAGAGAGAGAGAGATACATTTCATTTCTTATGTTGCGTATACTCTCTGTTGGGGCTAGAGCAGTAGCACAGCAGGTAGGGCATTTGCCTTGCACACAGCCGACTCAAGACTCAGTGGACCCAGGGTCGATTCCGCCGCCCCTCTCAGAGAGCCCGGCAAGCTACCGAAAGTATCTCACACTCATGGCAAAGCCTGGCAAGCTCCCCGTGAGGTATTCGATATGCCAAACACAGTAATAAGTGTCACAGTGGAGATGTTACTGGGCCTGCTTGAGCAAATCGATGAACAACAGGAGGACAGTACAGGGTCTTGTCTTTTTTTTTTTTTTTTTTAAGTTCAATAGCATGTTTAAATATTAATAATATTTTAGTCTGGGGGGTTTTAATATGGTCAAATGCAATTGAGTATACTAGTTTTTCTCTTTTTTTCATTTTTATTGAGTCACTGAGAGATACACAGTTACAGAGCTATTCATGGTCATGTTTCAGTGATACAATGCTCCAGCACCCATCCTTCCACCAGTGAACATTTCCCATCACCAGGGGCCCCAGTTTCCCTCCCACCCTCCTTCCCCTATGGTAGGGCGCTTCTCTCTGGTGTGTGCTCCCTCCCTCTCTCTCCCCTCCCTCTCTCCCTTCCCCCCTCTGTCTCTCTTTCTCTCCCTCTCTCTCCCCCCCCCCCCCACCTTCCTTCCCTCCTTTCGTGCTTTATGGTTTGCAATACAGATACTGAGAGGTTACCATGTTTGTTCCTTTACCTACTTTCAACACAGTTCTTTTCCAACGATCATTGCCCTAGTGGTCCCTTGTCTGCCCCAACTGCCTTCTCCCCCAGCACCCAGGCCAACTTCCAAGCAAGGCAAGTGCCCTACCCACTGAACTATCTATCTCTCTGGCCTCTCAATTGCGTTTTGGTGTTTTGATTTTTTTTTTAATTAATTTATTTTTTTTACAGTTGTAGATTTACAATTTTTTGTGCTTGGGTTTCAATTATACAATGATCAGATACCCATCCCTCCACCAGTGCCCGTTTTTCACCACCATGGATAATATCCCTCCCACCCCCATCCCCCCATCCCCCCCCTGCCTCTGTGGCAGGGGGGTGTTTTGATTTTTTGATTTTTGTTTTTGCCTTTTTTGTTTTGTTTTGTTTTGTTTTGGGCCACACCCAGCAATGCTTAGGGCTTGCTCCTGGCTCTGATGATGCTTCAGGAACCGTATCAGGTGCCTGGAGATCAAACCTGGCTTGGCCATATGCAAGGCAAGTACGCAGCCTTCCAACTCTGTCCTGTTTCTCTGGCCCCCATGTCTTTTTGCAACATGATCCCGTGCCTGAAAGGCTATATTCCGCCTCAGAATTGTGGCCATTGCAGAGTGGTCCACCCAGTTTTTAAATAATAGCAGCAAAGTTCCAAGGGGGGGGCAGTTTCACAGAATGGGCACACCCTAGTTTTTGGTAAAAAATGACACCAACTCTGAGGATTATGCAGCGGTTTCTTAACCTCTATATTGTCATGAAAGCATAGTGGGAAAATATTGGCATTTCGATGCATCAGAGTCACTGAAAGTGACGATGTGATGAAAAGGTGTTCAGTTCATATTGAAAACCTTCCATATTCTAGAAACAGTCCTGGTTTGCAGTTAGTGTTGCTGGTTTTTTTTGTTTTTGTTTTTGGTTTTTTTTTTTTTTACTTTCACAAAGCTACATTCATTCCCCCCCCCCCCCCCCCCAGTTTCCAAATGAGACAACGGAGACTCAAGTTAAATATATAGACTTAAAATTTTGGTTTGAGTATGTCTGACTCTTAAAGAAGTTCTCTATATTGTATTATCCCCAGGAGGCTCTTTTCAAACTAGAAATTGGCACTTTGGAATTGAACAGCTAGCGGATCTCCCTGACTACTTACATGCTGGTAGATCAGAATTCTTTTTGTTTGGGGGCCAGACTGGTGTGTGTGGGGGGGGGGGGGCTTTTCGTGGGAGTGAAGGGGAAAGCTTTGTGTTTTCTTAGCATCCTCTTAGCCTCAGCTGAGCTCTGTTTTTCCTGACTGTGTGTGCTGCTTCATGAATTGTTGTAAAAATGTGTGTGAAGAATAATACCCAGATGTCTTATTTTGGTGTGGGACACATGTGGCGGTGCTCAGGGCCACAGCGGGCTCTGTACGCAGGGGTGGCCCCTGCTGGGCCTTAGGGGCCACATGTGGTCCTGGAATGAAACCTGCGTGGCTGCTTGTCAGGCAAATGTCTTGCCTCGAGTCCTATCTGTCCAGCCTCCCCAAATATTGAGCCTTTTCTATTTGAAAGAAATTGTGTGGTTAGCAAATATTATATTATAAAATGCCATCCTTTGAAATGAAACAGATGACCAATTATTTACCTGAGTGTATCAAATTTGGGGGCTGGAGTGGTAATACAGTTGTAATGACATTTGCCCAGCACAGGGCTGACATAGGTTTGATTTTCTGGCACCTCATACTGTGCCCCCGGAACCTCTAGGAGTAATAATTCCTGAGTGCGAAGCCAGGAGGAACCCCTGAGCTTTGTTTGGGGTGTAGCCCCCAAACAAAACAAAATACCAGTTTTAAATCTGAGATTGTGCATCATATGACATGAGATTTGGTATTTGCAAAGTCAGAGTTTTCTGCTGCCCTGAAAGTTCTCCCCAGAACAGCCCAGTAGCCGGCTCCTTTATTGTGAATGGACTGTTGTTTTTACACTTTTATCTTTTTTTTTTTTTTGTATTTTCAGCCCTAAGGAAATTTATTTTTCAGTGTTGAAAAGTCTTGCAAAGCCAAGCTTTGAAATTGCTTACTCTTGAAGAAATAAAAGAAGAAAATAGTAGCATCAGATTGGTGCAACAAAATGTTCATTTTAAGGCCTTGGTTTAGTTTAGCATTTCACGTTTTATACAAATTGGTTTTACAGTACAATTTCTAGTGGAAAGAGTTTTGGCATTCACTCAATTCCTCTTTTGCAGACCACAACACCCAAAAGGAGAGAGAGATCACAGGGGATTGCCCTGCCACAGAGGCGGGGGGGGGGGGGGGGGGGGGGGGAGATGGGGGTGGGGGGGATATTATCCATGGTGGTGGAAAATGGGCACTGGTGGTTGGATGGGTATCTGATCATTGTATAATTGAAACCAAAGCACAAAAATTGTAAATCTACAACTGAAAAAAAAATAGGTAAGGTAAAGGTAAAGGCCCTCCCGTTGATCGTCGATTTGCTCGAGCGGGCCCAGTAACGTCTCCATTGGAGACTGTGTTGTTACTGTGTCTGGCATATCGAATACTCTCGGTAGCTTGCCGGGCTCTCCGAGAGGGGCGGAGGAATCGAACTTGGGTCGGCCATGTTGGCCGCTTGTAAGGCGAACGCCCTACCCACTTGCTATCGCTCCAGCCCGAAAAAAAAATAAAATAAAATAAAGGGAAAAAAAAAGAGTTTTGGCATTAAGCCCAAGAAATCTGAGTTTGACACAGTATCCACTTATTTAAATTTTTGAAACCTATGTTTCCTTGCCTGTTAGTAGGGCTAATGACCCTGAAGGGTAAATGATAATAATAGGGATGGCAATTTTTGATGTATATTTATTTATTTGGGACTGACAATATAAGTTCAATGCATGGTCACTGTTACTTCTACGGTGGTTTTGGAGTTGGAGACCTGATTCAGATTCCAAATATAAGATTGGCTCTTTCTCTGTCTCCTAGACAATCTGTGTGAAAAAGTGGGAGAGACAGTTAAGTCTTTATTCTGTGTCTACAAAGCACTCCGTATATATGTTAACGTAATTCTATAAATTTGAAGCCTAATTTTCAAGATGCTCAGTCTCATCTAAAGTTTCTTAATCTTTCTCTTTTCTTTTTTTTCTTCGTGGTGGGGTGGGGCTCTGTCTGGCAGTGCTCAGCGATCTCTGGATTCTGCCCTAAGGTCAGTCCTAGCAGTGCTCCAGAGACTGTGAGTGGTGTTGGCGACTGAGCCTGGGTCAGCTGCATGCAAGGCAAGCACCTGCCTGTTACACCATCTCTCTGGTCCCAATTTTATTTTCTTGATTGATAATATGCAGCCTAGGAATGGGAAACTGATTTTCTATGGATACTCACTGAAATGTGTGGAGAAATGTCCAAATGGCAAGGTTTTTTTTTTTTTATGAACTATGCAGTACTTTTTGCTAAGTGTTTTTGTTGACAGAAATGATTTTCAATATCACATTTATTTATTTATTTGTTTATTTATTGACTTTTTGGGTCACACTCAGCAATGCTAGGAGTTCCTCCTGGTTCTGCACTCGGGAATTACTCCTGGTGGTACTCTGGGGATCATCTGGAATGCGGAGGTTAATAAACCCAGGTGGTCTAGCGTGCAAGGCAAACGCCCTACCTGCTGTACTATTGCTCTGGCCTCAGTTTCACTTCTTTAAAAACAAGGAAACAAGAACCATTTTCCTAAACTGCACTGTAGTACTGCCCTCCCGTTGTTCATAGATTTGCTCGAGTGGGCCCACTAACGTCTCCATTGTGAGGCTTGTTGTTACTGTATTTGGCTTATCGAATACATCATTGGGAGCTTGCCAGGCTCTGCTGTGTGGGCGGGATAGTCTCGGTAGCTTGCCGGGCGCTCTGAGAGGGGCAGAGGAATCGAACCCAGGTCCCTGGGTTGGCTGCGTGCAAGGCGAACAACCTACCCGCTGTGCTATCGCTTCTGCCCTAGGAAAGAAAAAAAATGCATAAAAAGTAAAAGTATAGACAGGAGAGATAGTGAAGCAGATAAGGCTATTTTGCCTTACATGTGTCTAGTCTGGGTTTGATCTCCAGCATGACATACCACGGATAGTCCCCTGACCCCCCTAGGAGTGATCCCTGAGCATAGAGCCAGGATTAAGTTCTGAGCATTACCAGTTGTCACCCCCAAACATATGCATATATTACACACACACACACACATACATATATATATATAAAGCCGTGTGTGTGTGTGTGTGTGTGTGTGTGTGTGCGTGTGTGTGTGTGTGTTTTAAATTCTGATCTTTGGAGGAAGAGGCTGGAGTAGAAAGAGAAGGAAGGGTGCGTATGATGAAGACACAGCAATAGGGACATAGTTCTGTGTTTTTGTTTTTAGGACCAGAGTCATTTAAGCTTACAAACTAGTATAATTTTTGCTAGATTTGGGTAACGTAAAATTTTAACTCGTAATTTATAGTAAGTCGTACATATTTTTATATCCTTTTAATGGAAGAAAAAGATTCCATTTTTCTGAAAATCAGTATGATATAATTGGTTTCAGGGGTGCATTTTCTGGAGCAACAACACCATCTTGTGGCCTTCTGGAATATTGTTGCCAGTTATGTTTTCAGCAAGTGAAAACATCAATTAAATAGTTCCGTGATACTGGCCAAGGGCGCAGTGAAGCTTGTGATTAGGAGTTCTTACTGAAAATAGAAGGTAGCACTGTAGCAGTGTCCTCCCGTTGTTCATCGATTTGCACGAGCACCAGTAACGTCTCACAGCAAATTGTGAGACTTGTTACTGTTTTTGGCTTATTGAATAAGTCACGGGGAGCTTGCCAGGCTTTGCGGTGCGGGTGAGATACTCTCGTTAGCTTGCCTGGCTCTCCGAGAGGGCTGGAGGAATCGAACCCGGGTCAGCCACATGCAAGGCAAACAAATGCTCTACCCACTGTGCTATCGCTCTAGCCCGGAAATAAAAGGTAGTCACTACGAAATAAAATGATTCATACTAAAATATCGAAGCTTTGTGAAATACGTGTGTCCGAGAAAACGGCATAAGCATGAACATAGGTAGGTGCAACTTAAGATGATTACTGTTTCGTGTTTCCATGAGCTGTGCAGTATGTTTTCACTAAGTAGATTCTTTTTGTTTTTGAGCCACACCCGGTGGTGTTCAGGATTTAGTCCTGGCGGGGCTTGGCAAAGCATTTGGTCCTGGGTCTTGAACCGGGGTCAGCTGCGTGTGAGTCAGGCACTTCACCCACTCTGTGCTCTCTCCAGCCCTACTAAGTAGTTCGAAGCTAGAAAGTCCTATTTTTTAAAAAAGTATGTTTGTTAAAACACCGTGATTTACAAAGTTAATTCATAGCACAGTTGTTTGAGGCATGAAATGTTCCATTCCCAATCCTTCCACCAGTGTCCTTGGTCACTTCCCCCAAACCCCTGCCCCCTTAGCGGGGAAAGGACAGATTTATTTCATATTGCTTGTTTCGAGAAAACTTAGAGGAATAGCAGATGCATTTATCAGAAAATTCTGTGCTTTATTTCTAATTTAGTAAGATTTTTAAGGCCCAGTGAAGTTTAGGTTCTTTATCTTACTCAGCTACTTAATGAGATTCTTGCCTAGAACCGTGTTTTCTAATTGTGTGTGGGAGAGGAGTTTTTATTTTATTTATTTTTAAAAATTTTTATTAGTGAAACACCATGAGGAACAGTTGTAGACTTAGAAATTTTTGTGCTTGGGTTTCAATTATACAGTGTTTGAGTACCCATCCCTCCACCAGTGCCCATCCTCCACCACCACGGATCCCAGTATCTCTCCCACCCCCCAACCCCCCCTTCCCACCCTGCCTCTGTGGCGGGGCATTCCCTTTTGTTCTCTCTCTCCTTTTGGGTTCTGTGGTTTGCAAGAGAGGCATTGAGTGGCAATCATGTTTGGTCTATAGTCTACTTTCAGCATGCTTCTCCCATCCTGGGAGGATGGGAGGATCCTCACAATACCCTTTATTTGGTGCTGCCTTTTCTCCTAGCATGTGCGGCTGGAGTTTTTAATAACTACATTTTTGTTGTATTCATTTTGGTCATTTTAAAGAGAGATAATTTGAGAAGCACGGTGATTCCTCTAAAAGAGAACTTGAAAATTAAAGACTTTTTTGATGTGTTCATTTGTTTTTGCGTTTCTGCGGTACTCAGAATCCGTCATGGGCAAGTATGTATTCAGTACTCCTGTGACTCTGAAGGAGGCAGTCTCACAATTGGATGCACAGTGAGAATTTCTCCTACGCTTTTGAAATATCGTCTAAGAATTAAGCTCTTCGGATGAAGACGGTTTCTGAATTCAGAAGTTCACGATAAAATAGTCTGCTAGGCAGCATACAAAGTTCTCTTGTTTTTCTAAATCTCAGTAATTTATTTGTGAATTTTGCTTTGGTTTTGCAAGAATAACGCATATACCAAAACTAATGTCAAAACCCTGAAACCTCTGTGTACACAACTGTGATCCTCTTGTATAATTAACATGTGGTTTGGCTCTTAGATTTCTGGTGAGCTTTTTATGTCTTGGTTGTCATATCTGAACACTCTGTAACGTTTTCTTTGTCTTTTTTGTTTTTTAAATCACCGTTTGATACAGTTACAAAGCTCTCATGTTTGAGTTTCAGTCATACAGTGATCGAACACCCATCCGTCCACCAGTGCACACTCTCTACCACAAATGTCCCCAATATCCCCCCCCCCCCATCCCAACCCTCCCCCTGCCTCCATGGCAGACGATTTCCCCCATACACTCTCTGTACTTTTGGGCATTATGGTTTGCAATTACTCTATAACATTTCTATGGAAAAAATAGAAAAATATATAAAATATAAAAAAATATATATTCAAGCAGCCATCTTTCCCATGCCCCAGTTTTAAAGTTTAATAAATAATTTGGGGATTAGCTTACTACTTTCAATTACTTTGAAAACAGAGTAATAGAGTAATTTTAATTCTGCTATAGCATAGAAAATTACGGGCTGGAGCGATAGCACAGCGGTAGGGTGTTTGCCTGACATATTCAGTATGCCAGACACAGTAACAAGTCTCACAATGGAGAGTTACTGGGCCCACTCGAGCAAATTGATGAACAATGGGAGGACAGTGTGACAGTATGACATAGAAAATTACAATAGTGTCGAAATTTATTGACATACAGATTTATCCTCCACCCCCCCCCACTCACCCTCTTTCCCCTTCCCCCCACACCCACCCACACACCCCCAAACACACTCTCCCACCAACTTGCCCAGGACCATCTGCATTGACTTTCTGTCTCTTTGGTCTGCTCTGCTCCTCCTCTCCTTCCCCTGCTGCTGGGTAACTGGTCCAGTGTCAGGGGCTTGTCATCATTGGTGATACCTTGATACCGTCTGTGCTCTTTTTTGGACTCTGCGTTCCACAGATGAGTGAGATCATTCTGCACTTACCTTTTCTCTCTGACTGACATGATGCCCTCCTTTTCATCCGTGGTGCAGCAACCTGCATGGTTTCATCCCTTCTTTGAACTGCAGAATATTCTGTCCACAGCCTCTCAATTCCTCATCTGCCGGTGGACGTTTGGGTTGTTTCCATATCTTGACTATTGTGCTCAGCTCTGGAGTGAAGGTGGGTGTGCTCATGTCCTTTCAGATGAATGTCCTTTCAGTTTTGGAGGTAGAGGCAAGAGCTTTTTTCTTCATATACTTCTAGCAGTGTCAGTATTTAGCAAGCCAAATTAGTGTTTTAGGTCATCTTTTTTTTTTTTAATAATCTTCCGCTTTGGTTTTGAACATTCGCATCTGAGCATCTGTGTTACAACGTCAGTTGGTAAGTGTCACACCTGCCGTAGTATCTCTCTCGCCCACGACAGAGCCGCTTTCTACCCTCATGCTTTACCCCTGAGCAGGACCCACTTACTCCTTGAACATGGAATGTCTTGATCGCACTTTGGGGGACCCTATTTGTCGGTCAGTAAACCTGGGGGTCACTCGTTCATGGCATGTTCTTTAGACCTTTAAGGTATCACTATGACTGGTTCAGGTCACTTCTGTTGTTACTTATGTGTAGAGTTTCATATTGGAAACTTAATTTGCAATTCTTTCTCAGTGAAACTGAAAAAGAAAAATTGCTAAGCTCTGGCCTGGAAAACAATCTGCATTCTGTCCATTCAGAATAGAAATAGTTTTGATACTTGGTATCTGGATTTGGTATGCCACGGTTATTCCTGGTCTGGCTTCTGGTTCTCTCTCCATTATTTATTACATTTTGGGGAGATAAATTTATGCTCTGCAGACAAGAACCTGCATATTTTGCAGACTGAAAATTCACATGGCCCATCATAAATCATAAAGGCCCTCCCGTTGATCATCGATTTGCTCGAGCGGGCCCAGTAATGTCTCCATTGGAGACTTTGTTGTTACTGTGTTTGGCATATCGAATACGTCACGGGGAGCTTGCCAGGCTCTGCCTTGCGGGCGAGATACTCTCGGTAGCTTGCCGGGCTCTCCAGAGCAGCGGAGGAATCGAACTTGGGTTGGCCATGTTGGCTGCATGCAAGGCAAACGCCTACCGCTGGTGTATGCTTGGTTTTGCGTTGAGTAGGTATTTCCAACTACTTTTTGTTACTCAAGATGCAAGGCTGGGGAGGTGGCCCAAAGGGCTGGCTTCTGAGAGACCCCGAATTCTGTCCCAAGCACCAGATGGCCTCTTTGAATACTGCTGCGTGTGGCCCGGTGGACCCCAGTACCTTTGGGCCCCAAGCATTGAAGGGTCCTGTCTGCACAGCTGGGCCAAATAGGATTGGAAGTGACCCTCAGCCTCTTCCTCAGAGCTTGAGGATATAGCCCCTCCCTACTTCCCCTCCAGAAAAAAGCATCCAAGCGTCCCGTCTTTATTTGTCCTCTGCCTGATAACTGTGAGGGTTCTACAAGTCACTGGAAAGGCAAAGTTTGCAAAGTGCCCCTTTTACCGCAGTGCACATGGCACTGGATTTTACTGGGAGGGTGGCATTGCTGTGTTTTCCATAATTCCTGCAATCTGAGAAATTAATCAGGAATATTTATAGCGACGTCTGTATAAAGAATGGAACTAGGAGAAATAATCCAACTTCTGTTCCAAGTAGATTAGTATTTATTTTAAGACATTAGGTAACACTGAGATTATTTGATGATGATGATGATGATGATGACGATGATTAGGTATCACTGAGATTATTTCATGATGATGATGATGATGGTGGTGGTGGTGTGTGGTGTGTGTGTGTGTGTGTTGTGTGTGTGTGTTTGTGTGTGTGTGTGTGATGTGTGAGAGAGACACACAGAGACAGAGAAAGATCCTCATAAGAAAAGCCCGATGGGAGACAGAGTAGGAGTTAAAAATAATGTTAATGTATTACTAAAATTGGGAATGATTATCCTTAGCCTATTTTTCACGTTTGAAACTGCAGTGCTCTGCGAATATAAAGCAGGAATGACATTGCCACTAAGTGATCCTGGGAGGAAGGAGAGCCGCAGGGACTGCAAGTCATGAGGAAGTAGGCAGATTGTGAAGCAAGAGCGGGCCGGAGCTCACCGTGGGGAGACTGAGGAGAGTAGATTGCAGGTTCAGGGAGGCGGCGGCAAATGGACTGCAGGATGGCAAGACATACAGTCACTGAGTTGTCGGCAGAGTTGCAGAGACTGTGGAGACGGTGGCATAGAGGGGGGCAGAACAGTAGGGCCAAGTGTCTGAAAGCTCTTTCAGTACTTGGATCCTTGGGAACTGGTAGTGATTTGGGGAAGTTTGGCAAAAGTTGACAATCTGAGGGCTGACAGCGAGTCTTGAGAAAGCTTCTTGTTCCTTCATCTTCTAGTCTTGGTGTGTGATATAAAGGACAACTGACGCATAGTCCTTGCGAAATTGTTCCTGTTTGGAATGTTAGGTTATATAGAAATGTAGAGTTGAACAGAATTCTGCTTTATTTCACTAGGATTCCAGTAGGGAAAAAAGCTACAGTTTAAGAAAGGTAAAAGCTATCCAGGGAGGGGCTAGAGCAATTGTACAGTGGGGTAGAGCGCTTACCTGGCATCCCGGGTTCGGTCTCCTGAACCCCAGCGGAGGTGATTCCTGAGAGCAGAGCCAGGGGTATCCCCTGAATATTGCTGGGCATAACCTAAATCCTCCTCTCACCGCCCCCTTCCCCCAAAACACCATCTAGGCGGTCTCTAGCCTGAATATTGTTTATTCAGGTTACCAGACATCCCAGTGATGGAATAATAAATTGAGAGGCTTTCTACGGGTGAGTCTTCAAATAAGCATCAGGATGAGCTGGCCGTTCCCTTAATTGCTCCATTTTCTGAATTTGTTGAGATGCCTCCCAGTATCTGTAGGGGTGGGGTTACCCTGGCTGTGGGGGAACAGTGGAGATCAGTGTGTTTTGTTTCTTAGTGCCAGAGCTACTGTCCAGTGCCGGTAACACGGGGCACGCACTCTGCCTTCAGGCTACATCCCCGACCCCCAGAATATCTTTTAAAAATGCAAATAGAACCTCGCAACATGAAAGCAGTCGTCTCGTGTTGTTTAAAAATTAAATCTGGGGCCCAGAGATGCGATTGGTGTTCAACCCACGCACCTTACATAAGCGAGCTCCTGAGTTCAATCTCTCGCTTAAAAAAAATGTTTCAATTGAAAACCTGTATTTGTGGTTTACATTTTAGGAAACAGTTTTTCGGCTTTGGAGTGGTTGAACTGTGGATGTTTCAGGGTGAGGGAATCCTGCTTTGTTCTTGTATCTTGGCCATGTTCATAAAACAAAAAAAAACTAGACCCAACTGAAGCAGGGATTTTTGTCTTCTAGCATTGTTGTGTCCTTGCGTTTGTGAGAGTGGGGGGTGGGGAGAGTCGGAGGGAGGAGAGGAAGAAAGCCCCTCCCATGAGGGAAACTTGGGACACTGGTGGTGGGGAATCCACACTAGTGAAGGAGGGGTGAAGAAAAGTTAAATGACAGAAATCCAGTCATGAACAACATTGTCACTGTATATCTTACTGTGATTCAATTAAAAAAATTTTAATAAAAATATATTTTTAAAATCATGTTTTTATTTATTTATTTATTGCATTTTTGGGTCACACCCAGCAATGCTCAGGGGTTACTCCTGGATTTTCACTCAGGAATTACTCCTGGCGGTGCCCGGGTGACCATATGGGATGCCGGGGATTGAACCTGGGTCGGCTGCATGCAAGGCAAATACCCCACCCGCTGTGCTATCGCTCCGGCCCCTAAATAAGGTTTTTATTTTATTAAAATATAAAAATAAAATGGAAAATTTTTGTCTTTATAGACTAAACAATAAGTATGTCTAATAATTATTCAAGGAAGAAAGCTTAATGAATTTTTCCTTTTTAAAGTCTTAACACATGCAAAAAAAGATTAGTTGTGTTGTTTTTAGTTTTGCTTCTGATTTAAGAATAACATTGTGAAGTAAGTAGACAATTAAGATACACCTTCTGAAAGAATTAGATAGTTCTAGAATCTTAGAGTAATGGAAGTTTATTACATTCCTAACTTTCACACTGTTTTTGGCAGTGAATAAGAATGAACGTTTATATTAACGAGCATTTTTAGAAGGTTGAACTGGGCATACTCAGCTTCCGTATAAGTGGTCATTTCCTCTGGGCAAAGGTTATAACTTACTTCATTTGAATGAGTAGCCAGATTGCTCGAAAGTTTGTGAAAACCCAGGCTGTTCCCCATTCACGTATTGGACACACAATTGTTTAGCAGAACTGGAAATGTAAACATTTTGCATAGTTGACTCCAGAAAATTTTCATATTTTTTCCCCACATTTTCTGCTTCTCTTTTCCTACTCCTTTTCCTGGTTACGTTAAGATCATTTTCATCCAGATAGTAAAGGACAAAATTTCAGTCGCTCATAGTCCTTTTTTCTAGTCTTTTTCTTCCTTACCCCTCCCCTGGTTACGGTAATATCATCACCCAGATACTTAAGGAGGAAATTTCAGTTGTTCATCATCCTTTGTTCTAATTGTCAGCTGTCCCTTAAGCGTCTATTCAAAATCATTTTTGTAGCCTGGATGTTTTCTTCATACTACTCTGGTTCAGATGCACTTGTTTTTCTTTTCAGTCTCACCCACTGCTGCTGATGTTATTATTCCAATGCAAGCCTTATTGTTTGTTACAGATTTCCAGTTTCTTCAGGCTAAGCTTTGAACTAGACATATAAGCATGCTGCCGACTGGGCCGGCCTAGGTTCGATTCCTCCGCCCCTCTCAGAGAGCCCGGCAAGGTACCGAGAGTATCTTGCCTGCATGGCAATGCCTGGCAAGCTACCCGTGATGTATTTGTATGCCAAACACAGTAATAAGTGTCACAATGGAGACGTTACTGGGCCTGCTCGAGCAAATCAATGAACTACGGGAGAACAGTGACAGTGAATACCATAGAAACTATCCCCCAGGATTCTATACAATTTATATCACCCCATTTTCCACTTGGGCCAATAGGTTTTCTTAAAGTTTCTATAACAGAGAAAATATTTCTATAAATAACAATACATTATTATGAAACTATTAATAACATTTCTAGAATGTTCTCTTGGAGGATTATGCATGGGGACGCTCATTCCCCAGTGCTCTTCCCTGTGCACCGTGTCTGAGGTTTACGTTCCTTCGTTTTCTGTGCTCTTTACCTGTGTGTCCCCTGGAATGGGTGTCTCTCTGAAAGCTGTTTCTTTGTTTACAGGTTTGTCTCCTCGCTAGACTATGAACTCCTTGGAAGAGGGAATCGTGTATTATTCATCTTTATATTCCCAGTGTCTAGCGCAGTTCCTGGTACATAGTAAGTGACCAACAATCTTGTTTTTAATGAAGACTCAGTTTAATAAACTTAATTTGTATTGATTATGCCTGTGTAGATCTGCATAAGTTTCTCTGTTATACATCCTGGGGCTGGAGCGATAGCACAGCGGGTAGGGTATTCATCTTACATGTGGCCGACCCCGGGGACCTGGCTTCGATTCCTCTGTTCCTCTCGGAAAGCCCGGCAAGCTACCGAGAGTATCTTGCCTGCATGGTAGAGCCTGGCAAGCTCCCCATGGCGTATTCGATATGCCAAACACAGTAACAAGTCCCACAGTGGAGACGTTATTGGTGCCCGCTCGAGCAAATCAGTGAACAACGGGAGGACAGTGCTACATACTGTTGACCTTTAACACTTGTGAGGTTCAGTTTCCTGTGACACAGGGTTAGTGTCCATTCAGTGTTGCTTGTAGTGCTTAGTGGAAAGATACATATAATAGTGGACTTCAAGTGCAACACTGTGATTAGGTAAAGTGTGGAATCTTCATATTTAGATGTATAATTTTATTTGGTCTTTTCTTCATTTTTAAGGAAGATGGTAGCACTTTGGAAGCATCTGTATCATGTTCTGTAGTTTAAATTCGCACTTCCTTATCAGCAGTGGCATGTACTAACAAGGCATATAGCCTTAAGGATTAGTGTATGTAAGGACTATGAAGAAGTAGTGTGGAATGGAAACCCGGGACAGGAAGACTTTTAAAAAGTGGAGTGGGGGGGGGAGGGAGGGGGTTAAAAAAAAAGGTGGAGTAAAGGGGCTGGAGCCATAGTACAGAGGGGAGGGCTTTTGCTCTGCATACGGCCAACCCGGCATCCCATATGGTCTCCTGAGCACTGCCAGGAGTGTTTCCTGAGTGCATAGCCAGGATAGCCCTTGGGCATGCCAGGTGTTACCCAAAAAGCAGGGAAAAAAAATAATAAAACACAAGAAGTAGAGTGAGCTGTCTTTAGTCTTTAGACTGATTCCCCATCTCAGCTGTTTAAGACTTTTAAAATTCTTCTCAAATAATGAATCCTGTATGTGACTGACATGGGTTCAATCCCTGGCACCCCATGTGATCTCTTGAATGCCAGGCTAGGAGTAAACCCTGAACACTGCCATGTGTGAACCAATTAGAAGAAGAGACACAAATAATGATCTCTATGCCTACTTGTCTTCTTTTTTCTCAGCAGTTACATTTCTAAATCACCAATAAGACGATTTCGAAATGAATTTATATGTTCACCTAGTCTTAGGTCTGTCATCAGCAGAGGGAGAGATGCCTTTTTCTTGGGAATTAATTATATACCTTCTGAGAAGGAAAGCCCTATTTTCTTTCATAACCTACAGATCACTTTTGATGAATTATAAATCAGTATTCTTGCTTTTTATTTCCTTGTCTGGAGTGATAGCACAGCGGTAGGGCATTTGCCTTGCACGCAGCCAGCCTGGCCGAGCCGGGTTCGATTCCTCTGCCCCTCTCGGAGAGCCCAGCAAGCGACCGAGATTACCCGTGACATACTCAATATGCCAAAAACAGTAACAACAAGTCTCAAAATGGAGACGTTACTGGGCCCGCTCAAGCAAATCAATGAACAACGGGAAGACTGTTGGATTGTTTATTTCCTTGTCTGCCATGAATTTTGAGTTTCAGAAACTGAAATCTGAGCTTGCCAAATTATCTGTAATTTGTGGAATTTCATAATTTAAACATTTTAGGGAACAGCCTCCTCGAGAAAAGGCATGGGAAGATTGGCCAAGCTTGCCCAGTGTGCGGAGGCCCCAAGTGTGATCCTTAGCTCCACATCACTTATCACCCCCACAACTGCTGGGCATGACCCTGAGGGACCCTTGAGCACTGTCTGACCAGAGGCCCTGACCCTCCAGGAGTGACCCCTATTTAAAAAAACCCAAAACCTTCAAACATCCACACCGTGTGCATCTCTTTAACCTTATATCCGTCTTCTCATAGCCCGTAAAGTGCGTGCTGCTTGTGTGCTTTCCTTTTTCTTCCGTTTCGGTTGCTGAGCCACACCTGGCAGTGTTCAGGCCTTACTCCTGGCCCTGCATTTAGGACCTCCCATTTAGGACCGTATGTGTTGCCGGGGATCCAACCCAGGTCAGCTACATGCAAGGCAAGTGCCCTGCCTGCTTGAGCATTCTTCCAGCCCCAGTAATTTCTACTCTGAGTTAGTTTCTATCTGTTCTTTTTAATGTAATATTATTTGCTTATTTTTCTATTGAAAATAATTGTTTTAGAATTGTTTTGCAGGTTTTTAAAAGTTTGCAAAAATAGTGTTTTATCACAGAGGAAAATCTTGGCTCACAAGTCTTCATACACTGTACTTTTTTACATTTAATTTAATTTTTCATTTTGTTCGATTTTGGGGCCAAAGCCCGTTGTGCTCTGCCTCAGGGCTCACTCTTGGTTCTGTGCTCACAGATCACTCTTGGTGGTGCTCAGGGACCATATGAGGTGCCAAGGAATTGAGTCCAGTTGGCTGTGTGCAAGGCAAACACTTTCCCTCTTGTACCGTCTCTCTAGCCCAGTCTTCAGATGCTGGGAAGAAAATGTTGAGCCACCGGAAGAGAATGCAAGGATAGAAAGTCTCAGGATGGAAAATCTGATTTTGTTTTGTTTCGGGCCCACACCTGGCTGTGCTCAGAGCTTAACTCCTGGCAGGACTTGAGAGACCATCTGGTGTGTCAGAGTTTTAAACCTGGGTTGGCCGTGTGCAAGGCGGGTGCCCTGCCCACTATACTATCTCTCCAGCCCTACAACTCATGATTTTTAATAAGGAAGTTACTGCGGTGACATTTTTCCTTCGTGGCTATTGCTGTCCCAGTGGAAAATAAGATTCTTTATTCGAAATGCAGAAATGTAATAGAAGCGTTTCCACACATTAGTTTCTTTAGAGCAAGAACGTTTCAAGTAGATTTCTAGTGACTGCTTGGAAGAGTAACAGCTTAGCATCTTCCCTTTGACCTTCCTCAGTTCTGCAGAGGGCATCTTTCCGCTGTTTATGGACAGTGCTCCCTTTTGAGACTTGGAATCCATAGGGCTCCATGTTTCTGTCATAGAATCACTGAATTGTCAAAGAAAATGCATCGCAGAAGATGAGGTCATGATAGTCATTAGGGGAATCCATGTCTTCTGTGTCACTAGGAATTGGAAATAATTCCTCGATGGCTTCATTAAGGGTGTTAATCTTGGAGGTGGGACTGGGAGACGATGCCCGTGCTCAGAGCTCCTGTTTGTCTTTTTCCCCTCCCGTTCACTATTATGTCTATTATGTCGCCTGAACTCATTCATTTTGCTGAAGCTGTAATTCATTCTTTGTGCTCCATAATGGCTTCATTTGTGGAGTTCCCCGAATTCCTTTAACCATTTTTCTACCAATGAACCTTTGAATACTATTTGTTTTATTACTGTTATGAGGAACATTCGTACAGTGCACAAAAGTACAATTTTTTTTTTTATAATGTATAGCTAGGATTGCTCATTGAAGGACATGCAGATATTCAGCTTCAAATGGTAATGCCGAATTGTTTTCCAACACTTGGACCAGCTTAAACATCAGCCAGCCCTATTGCACTGCTCCCTCGCCTTTTTTGTGGGGGACAGGGGGACGTTATTTAGTACCACAAAATTCCTAATGCTTTTAGTGAGTTTTAAATTAACATCTATGTGGCCTTTGGTTGTTGGTGGTGTGTGTTGTGTCAGGTATGTAATGCAGTCTTAATGCATGCAAGGGCCCTGTTCTGCTGCTGAGAGACCACGTTCCTGGCCCATATCTCACGAGATTGTGACTTGTGGTTTCTCTTATGAATCAAGGATTTTAATGTCTGCATATACTTATTGAACTAGCAGGGTTTAACTTTGTTTTTTGTTCTGGTTTTTTTTTTTGGCCACACCCAGTTGTACTTAGGGCTTATTCTTTTTCTTTTTATTTCTTTTTATTTCTTATTAAGTCAGCATGAGATAAACTGTTATAAGTGGTCCTTGATTGAGTTCAGTCAGTCATACAGTCTTCCAGCGCTTGGGACTTGCTCTTGTTTCTGCCTTCAGGGTCACTCCTGGTGGGGCTCTGGGGACTCTGGTTCTGGGGTCAGCCTGGCTCAGCCATGTGCAAGGCCGGCGCCCTGTCTGCTATGCTGTGCTGCTCCTCTGGTCCTGGGATAGTTCTTTGTATAATTGAAATACTAAGTCCACATACGTTTGAAACTCTCAGTAACTGTCTCTTGCTACCTAAGTGTCAAGAAATCCACAGTTTGATCTTTCGTAATAACAGAGTAGAATTCTATTGTGTATACCATCTTCTCTTTACTCTTTATTCACTATGGCACCTCCCATCATATTTGGGGAGATGAGAAAGTTAGCAGGCATAATTACTGCTATTCTATTATTTCCATGAATATTTTATATTCTCTGTGGTAGGTTTGTATCCTGTTGTTGTTTTTTGAAGGCTTCATGAGTTTTCACCTGCCATTTTCTTGTTGGTGTTCACTGGTGATTCTTTAAATTTCTTCAGTTTTTCTTTTTAAATGTTGCTTAACATTAATAGGTTTTTCTTTGGTGGTTCTGTGAATTTTCAGTCATTTTATATATCTCAGAGATTGTCCTTTTTTGGACTGGTGCTGATTCATGAACTTTAGACCAGCAGATTCTTACTCGTATCCCCCTTTTTTTCTCATTTTTTTTCGTTTCTGATTACTATATATTACCATACTCTATGATTTATATTCCTTATTTTTTTTCTTTTCCTGTAAAAGAATCTAGATTTTCCGTATAGGTAGTAGTGATAAACTCCATTAGCTTTTGTTGCTAAGGAAATTGTTTATCATATTTGACTTATTGTAGAGTAGAGTATTTTTGGCTGTAAATATTGTATTTTAGAATTGTCACCGACAGTCTTCTAGGCTGTAGTGTTTCTGCTGAGAAAACTGATGATAGCCAGACTGGAATTCCTTGATTTCTTTGTATATTCCTTTGTAAAATTTTTTTTGTTGATAGCTTGCAATACTTTTCTCTACCATTGGCAGTTGAATATTTAACAGTGCGCACCTTGGGTGTGTTTTTGCATTGGGGTGCAAATTTTGGTGTTTGGGTGTTCTGTCAACTTCCTGGATTACTATGATTAGTTCTCTTTTTATTTCGTTGAATGGATATTTTCTTCCCTTTCCTCTTTATTTATCTTCAGTTTTTACTCCTTACTAACATGCAGAAACTTCTTCCCATTTTTATAAGAGGATTTTCTTTTCTTGACCTTTCTTTTTTACATGAGCAGAATGAATGTCCCTTTCAGAGCTGGTTTAGGTGGGACAGAAGCTCTCGGCTGTTGTTTGAGAATATTTTTATTATTCTTTCCAATCTGATAACCTTATAATCTTGCAGGGCAGAGAATTCTTGGTTTCAGGTTCTTTTCTTTCAGTACTTGAATATGTCATTCCATTCTCTTCTCTCCCCCTACCCCGTCTCTTGTGCTTGCCGTTTTGATAAACGTGTGTTTTGTTGCTGTTCTGCTTAGACTTATTTTCCATGATACTTCTTAGGGTCTCCTGAATCTGCGACCGCCCCACTCTTCATGTTAGGCAGATTTTCACCTGCTATTGCTTCGACCACCTCTTCTTCCCCTTTCCCTCTTTCTTCTTCTGAAATTGCTCTGATTCTGAGGTGGTTCCTCAGATTGTCAGATAAAGCTCTTACTTTTAATTCATTCTCCTCATATTCTTTTGTGCACCTTGTTTTCAAAGTTGTAGACTTACTATTCTGCTTTTTTAATTCTATTACTAAGATTTAACTACAGGTGTTTTTTCTCTCCTTCATTTCTGCTTGAATGAGTTCTTTAAATTTTTTTCCTTCTGACTCGTTGAACCTCCTAATTCATGTTCAGATTTTTTTCCCCCAGATTATTTTAATATCAAGAGATTGTTATAAAGTTTTCTTTGGGCAACTTAGATAGATCTGATGTCATTTAGCATCTTCTCGATTTTTGTCACCATCTGTTGATGTGACTGGATTCTTTTCTCTTGCTCCCCAGGCTCTGTGGGGAACAGGAATGGAGGTGCTGGCTGTCCCTACCAGCAGCTTGGTGCTGCCTTTCTCAAGGTCAGCCGGCCCTTGTGACTGCTGATTTCTGGCTGAGGATCCTGTCCTTGGCCATTCCTCTTGCTGAATTTCTTCCTTGGCGCTTAGGGGTTGCTTTCTCGAACTTGCACTGTGGTGTCTCCTCTTCCTCCAGCAGTTTCTCCTTTTACCCTCTCAGTTTTGTCTCTGCGTTAGGTGCTCTCTAGACTTTGGCTCACAAAAGCCTTGCTAAGACTGGGAATTATTGGGGGAGAGGGAAAAAAAAAATCTCATTTTTCCCCAGAGTCTTCGGCGTCAGTTTGGATCTGTCTGTCGTCATGCCTGTAATCATTCGTCTCTTTCACTCCATGAGCAAGTCTCACTTACTTACCATTGCTCATTTTTACACTGGGTTTACATCCTACAGTGTCCAACAGTACATGCGTCGCTGTCACTGTTTATCCTGGGGTCACTGCCTCTGTCATAATCTCCGTTGCCGTACCGTAGTTATCAACAGCCCCAGTCTCCGCAAGATTCTAGTGTGCCTTCGGAGCTCTTACATCCACCCCTAGCTCTTACTTCAACCCCTTAAAGCTGTTTGTGGCAGAACAGTTCCTCCAATATGGATCTGTTTCATGAGGATCCTGACTTTTTTTTTCCTTATGCAAAAGAACGGCCTGTGTGTAATCAACAGTGTCTGCTAGAATGACATTAGCCAGAGACTGTTGAGGTTCAGGGCACTGAGCAGAGAATTTAGGACTTTTTTCCTGCAGAATGAGAGCATTGTCCTGAATGGGAGCTTCTTTCATCATGAATCAAGCAACTCTTTATTTTTTCCCTTTCAACGTACATACATTAATATATATATGAACATAATGTTACACTCTCAGTTTTGTCTCTCCACTGTATAGTCATGAGTAAGAGGGCGTGTTTGAATCTTTATAGAAGTGTAATGTGTCCCTGAATTTGGAAGAAGGCTCTAAGTGGAACATAGAAAAATTTTACCAATGGAAAAAATAGGATAAGCATTAAATTTTATTATTATTTTTCAGTCTTCTCCAGTCTTCTTTGATTTGTTTTGTTAGCTTAAGGTTAGATAGAAGACTGCCTTTAAATAAAAACATGCAGTATTTACTGAGGACATGATAGTGTCAGGCTAGGTACTGGATTTGTGGAATTAATAAAAAGGCTTTATTGGGAAGGTCAAATGACCAAATATAAATACAAATGACCAAATATATTAGTTCATCTGTACTGGATAAATTCATGGATTTATTATTATATAGCTGTTACGGTGCATTTGCATATACTTAATGCTGGTTTGATCCCTGACATGACATGGGTCCCCGAGCATTGCTGGGTGCAGCTCTGGGGGCCCTCATGCATTGCCGGGTGGCCTGGGTTACCCCTGCACACAGAGACCAAGCGGCACTGCATCCTCAGGCCTGAGCACCGCCTCAGAGACCCCCTCCCACCCCACAAAATGGAAATGCACATTGCAGTGTGAGAGTGGGAAGGGATACCTATTCAGGCATTTCAGGTAAAATCAGTATATTTTGCATTATAAAATTTTTTTTTACAGATTCATTTATAGAGTTACATGTAAAATATAAATTTAAAAGTTTTAAGTAATATTAATAACTAAATTTTAAAAAACCCAAATGGATTATGAATATTATAATTGGGGTGGGCACACCTGATGGAGCTCAAGGGCTGCTTCTGACTCTGTACTCGGGAATCACTCCTGGTGGTGCTGGGGACCATATGGGGTACCTGGGCTCGCACCTGGGTCAGCCTCGTGCAGTGTACACACCTACCCGCTATACTGTCTCCAGATATATATATATATATATATATATATATATAATGTAATTTATTTTGCTGCTCAAATTGACTAGATGATTTTGGGGGCTGCGGGGATCACACTCAGTGGTACTCAGGGCTTACCCCTGACTTTGTGCTCTGGGGTCCCTCCTGGTGGGACTTGGGGGGGTACCATATTGCATTTCCAGGAATGGAACCAGAGTTGGCCACATGCAAGGCAGGACCTTAACTCTGTGAGTCTCTCTGGCCCTGGTAATAAATTGTTGACCATATTATGAACTGTCTGTTGTACTGTTTTCAGTTTGAATGAAGTGCAATTTATGATGGTTGCAGTTAGTGCTTTGCATGAGGTTTATTACTTTTTACAGCTTAATGTTGAATATTATGATCTCCTGGCTAATACTTGAATGAATGGATTTTGTTTGTTTTTACAGGTTTAGGCTGAGTGTTGGGACATGGCCACTGCTTCCCCGAGGTCTGACACTAGTAACAACCACAGCGGAAGGTTACAGCTAAAGGTAACTGGTAAGTTATTTTCATCATAGTTTAAAATAGCGATTCTCTGGTGAAAGTTTTTTTTAAAAAATACTCTGTTTAGTAGATTTTTTTCCAAAGTATCTTTTCTTGTAGATTCATATTATGGTTTATTTGTTGGAATGGGCCTTAACAGTGAAAGTGCTCTAAAATATATTTTATTTATTCAGTAAGTATTTATTGGAACTGTTATATGCAGAGGAGATATGTCCTTCTTGGTGCAGCCAGAAACTGGATATCAGTAATCTCATTGAGGTGGTTCTTAAGTGATTATTGGGATGGAGAAGGAGATTATTGCATAAAACTCCGAGGGTGGCCAGGGGGTGGCCCGATGGCTCTTCCCTGGCCGACCAGGTTCTGGGTGGGCCCCTGCTGCTCCCCCAGCTAGGGTGGTCTGGTCCCTGGGGCAGACGGTGGAGGAGATGAGGGCCAAGCCGGTTGATTGATCAGATGCCGTTTATTCCATCCTCATACCGTTCACTCCTGTCTCTCTCTCTCTCGTTCTCTCCCGGGCCCCGATCTGGAGCCCCTTTCTCCCTCTGGCTCTGACTATGGATCTCGATCTGATCCCTGACTCTGGCTCTGGCTCTGGCTCTTGATCTGATCTTCACCTGCCAGCCCACTCTTACAAGTCTAATGAAATCCCCAAACCATGAGGGGCTGGGTTTACACATAGGTGTGGTCACAGTCAATACTGGTAGAGTTCTTTCCCTCAGGCAAAGCTGCTTCTAGGACAGATTCTCATTAGCAGGTCGACCCACCCAAGAGTGGAATCCCATGCCTGTGTTGCTCCTCTCCTTGTCTAACAAACATATAAGCATTCATAATATTAATCGTTTTGTATGGACACAGTAAGAGATGCATTAAACTTACAGAATTGCTCTCCCGGGGTCATCCCGATCTCAGATTACAGGGCTCAGTCCTAATTAGTCTTTTCTATCCCTAGTCGGGTCCTAGTCTTGTCGTTACTTTTGGATCATGACAGCATCTGTCCATGATCAAACTCTTATAGTTAAGAATTGTGGCACTTTGGTCAGGCCCATCTCGATGCCAGGGTAGCACATAGCTTACTGCTTGCCCTAGTTCTATCCAGTCCCTCGTCGGGACCCTGCTTTTGGGGGCTCTAGGAAGTGAGGGCAACTGAGGCTTAAGCTGAGAAAGCAGATGCCCGGGAATGAATAGTATTCAAAGCCAATTAAATCCCAAGTTACAAAAGCATAATACTAATTGTCTTCTTGTGTCTATACAAAAGGACATTGCCTTAAAGTAAACTATTCAAAAGACATAAGGAGAGGAGAAAGGCAATATTAACTTATAATACAAGTTCCGTGCCCTAGAAAGATCTGACCTTATAAATTGACAGAAACTGATTAGAGGAATAAGCTGATTAACTGTTTGGGGAAGAGAGCATAGAGAAATAGTTACAAATAAACAAAAGAATGGGAGTGACTTGGGAGCACTGGGATGGGTGTGACCTGATAAACCTAAACTACCTGAGGAAGGACAAACCAGTGTTATCCTACAGATTGTGAAGACTTTTTTTTCCCCAATCATCCCACATCCAGTTAGTCATTGAGCAAATATTTGTTTTGTTTTGTTTGCTTTTTGGGTCACACCCAGTGATGCTCAGGGGTTACTCTTGGCTCTGCACTCAGGAATATGGGATGCCAGGGATTGAACTCAGGTCGGCCATAGGCAAGGCAAATGCCCTACCCACTGTACTATCGCTCTGGCCCCACTGAGCAAATATTTGTAAGTTGTATTACATATCTAGGAAAACACAGAGTCTTGTTCTGAGAATGTACTGCACGTTGGCCAGGCAGTTTATTTGCCATCACTGGTTGAATGCAGTGAGAAATTAGAGGAAGGTGCTGTCGGTCTGCTTGGATTAGACATGACTTCTAGGCATAGCAAATCGAGTGAGAGGTGGTCTCACAAAGGGAAGCACCTTAATGCTTGCAGAAGAATCCGTTCATCTCACACTAGACTGGCACTAGTGGGGTTCCCGCGGCTCCGTGCCCCAGGAGCAGGTATTGCCAGGACTCTCGATTTGGGCCGTTCCAATCGGTGTGGGTGTTGCCTTGTTTTAGTTGGAGTCTCTCCGATACAGGGACAGGGGACTGGCTCTGGGCGGGAGTGCCCAGCCCCCTGAGGAGTGATAAGCAATCCGGTTTGGAAACTTCCCACGTCCAAGCATTTTGAACCGCTCAAGGCACTGGAGCAGCCGGAGGCGCCTGTGTTCCCCTTGCCCAGCACTGGCACTGCGGGTTGAAAGGCGCAAAACTTCAGGGTCGCCCACACGGGCCCTGGCCTGGAAGGGCAGGAGGTGGAGAGAGACTCTGGCAGGTGGGGCAATGGCCTTATCTCTGCCTGGTTTCCTGAGCCCCAGCAGGAGTGATCCCTGAGCTCTGCTGGGTGTGGCCCCAAGCCCAAAACATATAAAAGGGTCAGAAAGGTTTGGCCACACAACGGTAGGAAGGATTCCAGGAAATGAGTTGACCGGCCCAGGAAAAGCCCATCTGCAGCCTTGAGCATTCGAACCCTGTGTCTGGGGAAGGGGTTCAAAGGGCAGAGCCTTCATTTCCTTGGCTTGCCGCTTACAGCTGCCTGCCCCCAGCAGTCAGGAGTGTGCCTTTGCTTTCTCTTCAGCAAGTGTCAAGTATTACGATTTCCTGGTACTGTCCTGTAGCACTGTCCTCCCGGTGTTCATCAATTTGCTCAAGCGGGCAATAGTAACGTCTCACAAAAAAATTGTGAGACTTGTTGTTACTGTGTTTGGCATATCGAATACGCCGTGGGGAGCTTGCTAGGCTCTGCCATGCACACGGCCGAGATACTCTTGGTAGCTTGCCAGGCTCTCCGAGAGGGGCAGAGGAATCGAACCCGGGCTGGCCGCGTGTAAGGCAAATGCCCTACCCACTGTACAATCACTCCAGCCCTTTCTGGTATGTATTTAAAACTTTGGTTTTTTTCCTGGTACATTTTTTAAAATGTCTTTTTGTTTGCTTTTGGGTCACACCAGCAGTGCTTAGGGTTGACTCCTGGCTCTGCTGCAGGAGCGACTCCCAGCGGAGCTCAGGGGGGCTGTGGGGATGCCGGGGATCAAACCCGGGCCCGCCCTGCATGGCAGCACTCCTTCCCCACTGTGCATTCAGTCTGCTGTGGGTATGAATTTCTTCATATCGAATCATCTTCCTTGACACTGATGATTTATACTGTGAAGTATCTTTTCATATGTGTGTGTGCCAGGGTTTTATTTATTTATTTATTTATTTATTTATTTTTAAAATTGTTTTCAGTGATACTGCTTAAGAGCTTTTGGTCCATTTTTAAAATTGGTTTGTTTGCTTTCTTATTGCTGAGTTAAAGTATACTTCGGACAGTGATTATCGGCTGTGGTCTTTTGCAGATATTTTCTGCCATTCTGTGGCTTGTCTTGTTTTGATAGTGCTTTGTTGTTGTTGTTGTTATTTCCTTTATATTTTAGACACTGATTTATATTGTTAATGATCAAGTTTCATGCATAGTGTTCCAATACTGCACCCTCCATCATCATGTCTGGTTCTCTTCACCATTATTCCAAGGGTTCCTCCCTTCTACCTTCCTCCATCCCTCTTGGAGATCCAGCAAGCCACCGAGAGTATCCCGCCCTCATGGCAGAGCCTGGCAGGCTCCCCGTGGCGTATTCCATATGCCAAAAATAGTAACAACAAGTCTCAAAATGGAGACGTTACTGGTGCCTGCTCGAGCAAATGGATGAACACCGGAAGGACAGTGCTACCCTCCTCTCACCCCCCCTCCCATGCTGCATCCCCATCCCCATGATAAACTCCGTCCCGTAGGTCAGTTCTCAGGGTCTGTTGCCTTTGGTCTTTTGTTATTTCCCGATTGTGTTTCTCTGTATTCCTCATATGAGAGCCACTATTCTGTAGCTGTCCTTTTCCTTCCGGTACCTTCGCACCGCATGATCTTCTTCAGACCGCATCCACTTAGCAACAAACTGCTCGATTCCATTTTTTTCTTATAGCCAAGTATATTTGCGCGGGCACGTGTGTGTGTGTGTTTGTGTGTGCTAATATCTGTATACTAATATGTATACTACAGTTGGCTTATCCAGTCATCTGTTCTTGGATACTCAGTTCGTTTTCAGATTTGGCTCTTGTGAATTTGGCTGCAGTGGACATAAGAATGCAAATTTGACTGTTTTTACAGAACATATGTTTAAAGTTTTAATGAGGGGCAGCAGCCTGTCAGGCACAACTTCATGGATCTTGCTTTTTTAAAATTAAATCACAGTGAGGTACGCTGTTAAGCGTTGTTCATGAATGGGCTTCAGTCATATAATTCTTACAGTTCCTACACCCATCCTTTCACAGTGCTCATTTCCAACTACCAGTATCCCCAGTTTCTCTCCTGCCACCTCCCCCTGCCTCTAGCCATCTCTCTCTCTCTTTCTCTCTCTCTCTCTCTTCCCCCTCCCCACTCTGTCTCCCTCTCTTGTGTCTCACTCTCTGTCTCCTTCCCCTGTTCCCCTCTCTCTCCCCTTCCCTCTTTCTCTCTCCCCCTCCCCCATCTCTCTCCTCTCTCTCCCCCCCTCTCCTTCTCTCCCTTCTCTCCCTCTATTTGTCTCTCTCTCTCTCTCTCTCTCTCTCTCTCTCTCTCTCTCCCTCCCTTTCTCCCGTGCTCTCCCTCCTCCCTTTTAGGCATTATGATTTGAATACAGGTTCTGAAAGGTTAGTCCATAGATCATTTTTACCTCCCTTCATCATTCGGTTCTTGTCAGTGTCATCACATCCTTGTCGTCGTGGTCCATTCTCTGTTCTAACTGCCGTACTTCCTCCCCAGACCCTCACCCTTATAGCAAGCTTTCAACCATGGACCAATCCTCCTGGCCCTCATTTCTACTGTCTGTGAATATTGGTCTCATACTAGGAGTTTTTTTTTTTAATATCCCACAGATTAGTGCATTCTCTCTGTCCCTCTCCCCCGACTCATTTCACTCAGCATGATACTCTCCATGTGCATGTATAAGCAAATTTCATGACTTCGTTTTTCTTGGCAGCTGTATAGATGTACATTGTATAGATGTACCATAGTTTCTTTAACCAGTCATTTGTTATCTGGCACACAGATTGTTTCCAGGTTCTGGCTATTGTGAGTAAATGATCCCGTGGATACAGAAGTGCAGATGGCCTTTCTACATTGTGCTTTTGGGCCTCTAGGTTATATTCCCAGGAGTGGTATTGCTGGTTCATATGAAAGCTCAGTTTTTAGTTTTTTGAGGGATGCCCATGTTGTTTTCCAAAGAGAATGGACCACTCGGCCAGTTTGCATTCCCACCAGCAATGACTGAGAGTCCCTTTTTCCGCGCGTCTGTGCCAACACTGGTTGTTATTGTTCTTTTTGATGTGTGCCAGTCTCTGCAGTGTGAGTTGATATCTCGTTGTTTTGATTTGCATCTCCCTGATGATTAGTGATGTAGAGCATTTTTTCATGTGATTTTTTTTTTTCTTTTTGGGTCTCACCCAGCGATGCTCAGGGGTCACTCCTGGCTCAGCACGCAGGAATCACTCCTGGCGGTGCTTGGGGGACCATATGGGATGCCGGAGATCAAACCCAGGTTGGCCGCATGCAAGGCGAACGCCCTACCTGCTGTGCTATCGCTCCGGCCCCTTCATGTGATTTTTTGCCATTTGTATTTCTTCATTTCTTCTCCCCACCCCCCCCCCTTTTATTTTTGATGGGGTTGGGTATTCTTTTCTTGTAAAGTTCTGCCACTGACTTATGTATCTTTGATTTTAACCCTTTATCAGATGGATGTTGAGTAAATAATTTTTCCCATTCTGGGGGCTTTTTTGCATGCTGGTCATTGTTTCCTTTGAGATGCCGAAGCTTCTCAGTTTGATGTAGTCCCATTTGTTTATCTTTGTTTCTGCTTTCTTGAAGCTATGGTGTTTCATCTTTGAAGCCTCAGTGACATGGAGGATTCTGACTACATTTTTCTTTACGTACCGTATGGCCTCAGGTCTGATATTGAGGTCTTAAATCCACTCTGATCTGACTTTTGTGCTCGGTGTTAGAAAGATGCCTGGGTTCATCCTTTTGCACGTCGCTTCCCAGTTTTCCCGACACCACTTGTTGAAGAGACTTTCCTTGCCCCATTTTATATTTCTTGCTCCTTTATCAAAGATTAAGTGATCCATATATTTGAGGGTCTGTGTCAGAATGTTCAGTCCTATCCCATTCGTCTGAGAGTCTGTCTTTATTCCAATACCATGCTGTTTTCATTACTACCACTTTTTAGTACAATTTGAACTTAGCGGTGATTCCTCCCATCTTTTTATGGATCTTATTTTCATGTATCTAAAAAGTCATTGCATACCCATGGACTTCTATCCTTTTGTATTTTTGTCTGTGATCCATTTGAAGCGTGTGGGGGGGGGGGTGCAGTGCGTGTGTGCGTGCGTGTGTGTGTGTGTGTGTGTGTGTGTAGGGCATAACAGCTGTGCTTCGACTGCTTTATTGGAACATGAGGCTATCCCGGCTGTAATGGCGCTGTCTGTTGAAAGGTCCTCCAGTGCTTTTTGTATCATCCTGTGGTGACTTCCCCTGCTGTCGCGATGTAGGTAGGTCTTGTCTACGCTGAGAAAGTGCTGGGGATCCTCCCCAGCAGGCGGGATGCTCAACGCTGGGACCTCCTGATGCTGTGCTGGTCAGCCCCAGTAGTCCTTGGGGCCAGCTGGTCCACATCTGGCAGCTTGAAAGTGGGCAGGGACGGATAGCAGCATGTGGTGCTCCTGAGTACAGAGCATCTCCCAGCCCTTTGTGCCGTCTCCCTGCTCCCGACAATGTTGTCTTCATTTGGAGCGAAGAGTCTTGGTTGGGCGCTTTGGGGAGAGAGATGCTTGTGCCTTTTGTCGCTCTAATAGTGAAACTGAATTTAGAGTGGTTTGAAACAGAGAAGAATGGGAATGGAATTTACAGAAACCCAGATAACAGAACAGTCCTTTAAGCATATCCTTCATTACTTTTTGTTACCAGTGCTTTAATATTATAAGGTAATTCGTTTCCTTCGAGTTGCTATTACTGTTCTTCAGATAATAACTGGGACTATTATGTTTCAGACACTGTTAGAGCTACAGGATACCTCACAGATCTCTGCAGTTTATTTGTGTTGACTGTTTACGTTACCATTCTCTCATTAGAATGGGAGCTTCCCTTAGCCTGTGTGGAGGGGCTCTTACTTACTCTTTCTCATCTCAGAACAAAGGTGCTCATAGGTGATTGATGAAATTGCAATCAGAAGTGGTTACAGTTTTGCTAAATTGTAATTACTGCTTGCTTGCTAGTACTTCGCACTGAAATTACATATTTCCCATTTCAGCTGTCATAGAATTTAGTTTAAATTAAATCAGCCTTCCTTCAAGTCTTGGGTAACATATATTTAAGAGTCACTTTCTGTAAAGGATTATGATTAGCTCCTAGAGTGACATTTTTATTTTTTTTGGTTTTAAAAAAGCAAATTTCTTTTTTTGAAACCTACTTCCTAAAGTTTTTTTTTAAGTGCCAAAGTTTCATAATTTATGGTATGCGAGGTTTGAATATGACCAGGCAGTGCTGTTAATAGGCATGTTGAATGTGAGGAATTTTGAAGTATGAGACTGTGCAGTTTTGAATTAAAATAGTCAACAAGGATATAGAGACATCTTCATGTAGAGGTGTAAAGATGGGCTTCCTTATATCACTACTGGCAGGGATCTGAAATAGTCATTTTAGAAAATAGTTCAGCGGTTATCAGAGTTATTATATGACTAGTATTTTCACTCCTACGTATGTGCCTCCCCAATTATTATGATACTGTTAATGTTCATCATATTAGCCAAAAGTGGAAACAATCATTATAAACTGTTGAATGTATGAAAATAAAAAGTAGTATATGATGCAATGGAATATTATTTTCATAAAAGAAATAAGATTGAAACTTGTATATACCTTGAAATGTTACAAGCCTTTATATATAAGCCTTTCATGTATAAACTTTGAAAATATGCCAGGTGAGAGAAACCAATCACTAAAGGACTGCATGCTTATTAAAAGAGCTGTGTGAATTGTCCACAATTATCAACCTTCAGGTAACAGAATAGTTTAGTAATTGCCTGAAGTTGTGGGGAAGAGTGAGTATAGGAGCTCTTGGGAAAGAAATAGGATGTCTGCTTAATGGTGTAGGATTTACGGAGACAGGTATGTTTAAAATTGATTGTGGTGATATTTTACAGTGTATTAAAACAAACTTAAATGTATTTATTTTAATATATTTTTATATAACTATATTTTGTTTAACTGAATACATTAAAACTTTTGACTCATGTAGGTTGAATAGGTGAATTACATTACATGTGAATTTTATTTCGGTGACACCAATTTCAGTTTTTCTCAGGCATAATAACCTTTAATGTGTTTTTTTTATTCCACCAGTAAGAACAGAGCACAAGAAGTACAAATCCAGTTTTATTGATTTAGTACAAAATAATGCTTTTTGAGCAGCGTTTATTTTCTAGTAATTGTCATGTTTGCTTTAGTTTCTAGTGCCAAACTAAAAAGAAAAAAGAACTGGTTTGGAACAGCAATCTATACGGAAGTAGTGGTAGATGGAGAAGTTAAGAAAACAGCGAAATCCAGTAGTTCTTCTAATCCAAAGTGGGACGAACAGCTGACTGTGTGAGTATCTGACGCAGAGCCTCTTGGGAGACGTGTTCTGGGGTGGTGTGTGTGATAAGACTTCAGTGCACTGGGTGCTATTTTCCATCTACGTATGGGCAGTGTATACGAACTAAAAACCATTTTTAAGAGACAGACATAATAATCCTTATTTGGCCATATAAAATATTTTCATATAACCGTATTTTTACCTTACTGCCTTGTGAAGCTGAAAACAGAATCAGTACTTTAGTTTTGCCATTTCTGTGACATAGTGTTATAAACTTGTATGTTGTACGTAATGCTATCGATTGTCTTAAAGCTTTAGAAACTTGTTTAATTAGAAATAGTATTCTCAAACTCCAGGAATCTGCAATAAAAGACGTAGCGTCACATTTTATAATCTAGATGTATTACTAATAAGAAAAAAATTTAGCTATTTCAGCTCAAAGAATATTGTTTTTATTTATAAATCAAATAGTTTCTGGCTACAACATTTTTCTTTAAACTGAATTAAAGGCCTTTAAACTTACTAACGTAAATGATTTATTAGGGATTATAACCTAAAGTAATGATAGCCTATGTATTTATTAAACTTTTACAGAAATGTGACCCCACAGACTACATTGGAATTTCGAGTTTGCAGTCATCATACATTAAAATCAGATGCTTTGTTAGGAAAGGCAACACTAGATTTGAAACAAGCTCTGTTGCTACACAATAGAAAATGTAAGTTTTCTGTTCTAACCTCTCTTACTTTAAAATTTTATTTAGTATAAGTAATTGTGTACATCAGAATCATAAATCTTAACACTCTTGTGACTGTTATCTAAACTATGATAACTATAAAAATAAAAGGAGGGAAAATTATTTATTACAAAAAATGTTATCTTAAATATTTTTAAAGCTTTCCATCCCCCCAAAAATCCCAAAACAGTTTCATTTAAGACACTTCGATAACATCCCAAAAAGCAAAAGAAATAATAATTAGTTTTGTTTTTATGAAGGAAAATTTTAGTTACTACCGAAGATTACTTTTATATGGCATTATATGAATAGGACAAATCGATGAACAACGGGAGGACCTTGATGATGTGACGTGATATGAATAGGAAATATTTACCATAAGTTTTTCCTGAAAAATTACAGATTTACAGAGTGATCTCAGTTATCCATGAATACCTGTTTACTGCTAATTATTTACTTACATGCTTTAAAACAAAAATAATGATTTAGCCCACTGTGACTTGATTAATAACAGTTTTATGTGTATAAAATTACTGATAATGTTTTGGCTTTTTTTCCTCTGTGTATGTATAATAATTGGGGTCTTTCAGTTTTTAGTTCTGTTTAATTCTCCTAAATGTTAGATCCTGAATAGTTCTGTGGTAGCTAGTTTTGGTAATTATTTTATACATAAGCTGTAAGGGAGTCTTATAGTACATCATGTATTGTAAATTTCCCCCTTTTCTTCACTGTCCTGTGATGACTAGGCTGGGAGTTGTCGCTCACATGTCAGGTTTGAATGTTCCTTGGGGCACTCCGGTGCTCGGCCATGGTGCCTGCCGGAAGTTGGTCTCCTTTAGTTGTAGTGTTCAGAGGTCCATGTGGCATGTCGAGGATTGGACCTGTGTCAGCCATATGCAAGGCTAGAGCCTTACCTGTTGTAGTAGTATCTGCCGCCTCACCGCTCTTCTTTGATTTTGCTGCTTTCAGTATTATTCTATCCCTGAGTTTGGCTTTCATCATTCTGATTATGGCACATCCCGGAGTGTTTTTATTGGGTCTCTTTTGGCTGGGACTCTTCAGGCATCTTGAATCTGGGTGCAGGCACTCCCCAACTCTGGGGGCTTCTCAGCTTAAGTGTGAACTCATCCCACATTTCTTTTATGTGGGTTTTTGTTTGTTTGTTGAGATTTCCTGCATGTTGTCTGGAGCTCTTGATTTTATCCTCAGTTCCCGTTACTCTTGCCTGTAAGGCGTTCCCTTTGAGCTTTTTTGTTCATGTCCCAAACTCCAGTTCTGTTCCTTCTGACTATGTTTGCTCATCTGCCCTCATGTTTTCACACCATTGTTTCCTTGAGCTCATTAAACATCCTCCTCTTGTTCTCTCTGCCGCCCTTATGGGAGAGATTTGTTTTGTTTCGTAATCCGGAAACTGGCAGAGGGACAAAGCCACGCGGGTTCCGGGGCCGAGATCTCCAAGCCTACTCGGATTGGAGTTGAGCATCCTCCACCCAGATCCTCCAAATTCCAGTAGGTGGGGGTCACACCCACCACCTGGCCCCCTGGCGCCGTGTAATCCCATCAGCGGCCAAGACTCAGAGACTATAAAATCCAGCTCCCGGAACCGCGCGGCCGCGACATCTTATTATGACATCTTATTATCTCATTCCTACTTTGGACAAACTTGCAGGCTATCGAATGTAGCCTGCCCACAGGGCAGAGTCTGGGAAACTCCCCGTGGCGTACCAAATATGCCAAATACCAGTAACAATGATGGGTCTCCTTCTCCTAAAGAGCCTTGAATATAATCTCAGGGCTAGGATGAAAGAGACGTTACTGGGGCCTGCTCGAGGCAATCGACGAATCGACGAACTTTGGACAAACTGGCAGGCTACCGAATGTAGCCTTCCCACATGGCAGAGTCTGGCAAACTCCCCGTGGCGTTCCCAATATGCCAAATACCAGTAACAATGATGGGTCTCATTCTCCTAAAGAGCCTTGAATATAATCTCAGGGCTAGGATGAAGGAGACGTTACTGGGGCCTGCTCAAGGCAATCGACGATTAACAGGATGATTTGTGATTTGTGATTTGTGAATCCGGAAACTGAGGTTTACAGTATAGAAGTACCAGAGCTGGCAATAAGAACTAAACCTCTTGATTCTAAATGCAGAAATTCTGTCCGAATTATGTCTTACCTTGTACATTGGGGTGAAAAATAAGTTTAGGTATTTGCTGCTATTATTGCCGGATGTACGTTTTATATTGTCTGAAGTTTATTGTGTTGTATGTCTGGTTTATGGGTTTTGTGTGTGTAAGTTGTGTGTATGTGAGAGAGTTGCGTGTGTGTGTGTGTGTGTGTGTGTGTGTGTATGAGTGTGTTTATCGCTCCAGACTATGAATTTTCATTGTGTTGTGAAGGTAAAGGCAGTTACTCAGTTCAGGTGTGAAAGGGAATCATCTAATTATAGTATAGATGTATAGATGGGTTTATTAATGATTATCTATGCATTGATAGTGCAAATGATTTCTTGCACTTGTAGCTGTGGAAAATAGTATTAGGGTAATTATTAATGTACAGTTTTGATTTCTGTAACATCCGTGTGTGTATGAAAGCTTTTAAATGAGAAAACATTTTTTCTAGTGGAAAAAGTGAAAGAACAATTAAAACTTTCCATGGAAAACAAGAATGGCATAGTGCAAACTGGTGAATTAACAATTATTCTTGATGGATTGGCGATTGAGCAAGAAAATCTAATGAACTGCAACTCATCTCCGGCCAGTAAGCTTAATTTTATGTGTATTTAAAATTTGAAGGAAAAAAATAAATCAGGGGTGTATAAAAACTGTTTCTTTCTTGTTGTTAGTAGAAATACAGCAAAATGGTGGTGCCTTACATGAAAACGGAGAGCCTTCATCAAGAGCAACTACCAGGTAGATGATTTTTATGTTTCAGCTACATAATGTTGCATTCCCCTTAGATGAAGTATTTCATTTTAATCTTACTGGTGTTCATATACAACTTAGAAGATTCTGTCTAAACATCACATTGAAATGTTAGGAAAGTGGTTGAGAGCCCGGCAAGCTACCGAGAGTATCTTGCCCGCACGGCAGAGCCTGGCAAGCTACCTGTGACATATTCAATATGCCAAACACAGTAACAAGTCTCATGATAGAGATGTTACTGGGCCCGCTTGAGCAAATCGATGAACAATGGGAGGACCGTGACCGTGACCATGACATTTCAGAAGATTTTTTTTGTATAATCAGAATTGTGTGCTCATGACCACCGTCTGGTTTCAGGAGTTTCTGAGCCCCCTCGAAAAGAAACTCTTTGGTGCTGAGCATCTCGCCTTACTCTTATTTCCATGCAGTTCCCCATCGAGTTTCTGTCTCAGAAGATTTGCCCATTACACCACTGCATATCGACTTGATCAAGCCATATGTGGCCTGTTTTTTTCTGGTTTCTTTTGCTAATATAAATGATGTCCTTGACATGGCATATAGAAAAACTTCTCTTTTTCTTATGAAATATGAATTAGAATCTGTATCTTGGTATCTCATCAGATGGAATCAGATCATGTGGGAAATGGGTATAAATTGCGAATGAGTTGGCAAGAACATTGCTATATTGTGACTTGCTATAATAGGAAAAATAGGCTGATAATTGCAAAATATGAGTTTTACATAATTATGGAGCCACTAATATCTCTTAAACGACCATTCATCTTGAAGAGAGCACTTGAACAAATGTGTCTTCTATATATAGTTGACTGAAATAAATGGATTGTCTCTATTATCATTTACATTGAGAACACCAAGGACTGAAAGGGTACTCATTTTTGGTGTGTGCATATATATATGTCTTTTAACTGAGTTTTGAAATATAAACTGATTTAAAAATCAAACACTACCAATTTGAAATCTAATGTTTATTACATAGTAATACGTTTTGGATCAAAGATCAGTCTATATCACTAGAATTTAATGTTTCTTGTTTTATTTTTACTTGGACTTCTTCAACTGTTCTTGCCAGGAAGGAATTTACAAATCAGAAAAGCTTTCTTCAGCCTTTTCTGGACAGATTTTCCTGACCACTTCTTCCAAATATGTCAGTCACAGGGTGAGGGGAGAATGGCACTCATTCATCCCTTTGTTCACATTTTTTTGGTAACCAGTTGGTGCCAGATTTTAGTTCAACTTCTTAAGAATACTAGCCATAAAAAAGGGGGGGAGGGGAGCTGGAACGATAGCACAGTGGGTAGGGCGTTAGCCTTGCACGCAGCCAACATGGCCGACCCAGGTTCGATTCCCAGCATCCCATATGGTCCCCTGAGCACCGCCAGGAGTAATTCCTGAGTGCATGAGCCAGGAGTAACCCCTGAGCATCGCCGGGTGTGACCCAAAAAGCAAAAAAAAAAAAAAAAAATACTAGCCATGCTCAAGTGAAATTGTCATTCTACTGAGATAAAGGGAGAGAGTCAACAAATGAAAAAAATTAATGAATTAATCAGAAGTAGAGGTCTTAAGTGAATCCTTTAACAAGACTTGCTAAGAGAGGGAAAACTTGGAACCTCTTTTAAAGAGAGGATGTTAAAGAATCATCTTTGAGCAGACATCGTTTAGGCTCAAATTAAAAAGTTCACCACTTATGTAAAATTCTGGGGAAGAACATTCCAAAATTCTGAGGGAAGAGGAAATACTAAGTGCAAAGACTCAGTTTATTTCCAATAAATTTCTGGTTCCCACATTCTCTTTATGATACTAACTTTCCAAAAATAATGGCGGCAGTCAATGTAATATTGCTGGCTCATATAAGCATTTGTGATAAACATATGAAGACTTCCTGTGTGGTTTCAGTGTTCAGTTAAAGTGACTGCATCAGCAGCAAGGTGAGCAAGGAGAGCTTGCAGACAGAGATCAGAGACAGGGTGGACAGAGTTTCTTTGATTGTTTAGACTGTAGTAAGAAGTTTATGTGTATGCCAGTTAACCCAAGAAAAAGGCATCATATGATTTACTTGGAGAATTCTAGGTTTGTGCTGCTAAAATTGCAAAAACACAGTATGGTTTAGTTTCTTGTCGTTGTTATTGGGCTGTACTTGGCTCTGCTCAGGGGCCGTCCCAGTGTCAGGTGCTCAGGGCTGAGACTGAAGCTGGACTTTTAACTGATTTTTCAAATATAATTGATGCTTACCAGAGTGAGATTGAAGCTGGCTTTTCTGCACGCAAAGCCTGCGCTCTGGCTCTCTGAGTTCTAACTTACATGGAAAGAAATGCTCTGTGCATTTAGAAAATTCTCATCATCTCTTACGTTGATAACATTCAAATTCATACGCTCTGGCTGTAAGAGTTAGCATGTTCGTAGTTTTCTTTTTTAACAGTTAATTTACATAGCATACATTTTTCTGAGGTCCAACAGCTTCTCCTTATATGATCATTTTGGTGTCAGTGTATAATCTAGAATCAATTTTAACACTTTCTCAGCTTGTTCAACAAAATGGATGTACTGTAGAATTGACGTTTCTAAATTTTATTGTCTTTTAACAAGTATTTTGGCGCATTTTAGGATAAAAACATTCTTAAAAATAAATGCTTTGATCATTGTTTTTAAGAAATTGATTTCATTTTTAGAATATTTGTATATCTCAGTATACATTTACCAGCCAGAGTAGATATGCTTGAGACTAAAAATAATTTAAACTTTAGTACTTAAGTGCCCTATCTTAGTTTATAACTCCCCGTCACTTTGCTTTAATGTTAAGAAATCAGTATTTTTTCCAAAACTTTTGTTGAAAAGTTGTTTAATTGCATTTAACTCATTGAAGTAAGGCATCTTTTTTTTAAAGGTTGGCTGTTGAAGGTACTAATGGAGTAGATAATCATGTACCTACAAACACCTTAGTCCCAAACTCATGCTGTTCATATGTAGTTAATGGAGACAACACATCTTCATCTCCGTCTCAGGTTGCTGCCAGATCTCAAAATACACCAGCTCCAAAACCACTCTCATCTGAGCCTGCCAATGACACTGGTAAGCGGAGCTCTGCACTCGAAGTTGGTTCGGTATTTTTTAAATAAAGGGAGAATTTGATTTCATGTATCTCTACTTATGTTGCACTTACTGTAAAGGTAAAGGTACAGGCCCTCCCGTTGATCGTCGATTTGCTCGAGCGGGCCCAGTAACGTCTCCATTGGAAACTTTGTTGTTACTGTGTTTGGCATATTGAATATTATCGGTAGCTTGCCGGGCACTTACTGTAGTCTTTCTTGATCATTGATTCTGATAGAAGTTTAAAAATGACAGTGCCTGCCATTTTTTCCAATACTTTGAATTTCCCTACGTTATTTTGGAGGACATCCCAAAAGTATATTGAGAGATCACAACACATTTCACAAAATACTTATTATATGAGCACTGGGGCCTATGACTAGAAGGTTTTTTTAATGATTAGATGTCTTTCCTACCAGAAATTCAAGAGAAAATAAAAATCTGGTCACTTATCCATAAAACATTGAACTTTTAAACTATAACTTCCTTGTGACTTCTTTAAGGTGGTTCAGGGAAAAAAATGTTTTTGTGTGATCAATAGCATGAGTATATTATATGTTATATATCGCACTATCATTGTTTGAAGAATAGTAGACGAAATTTCATTTGTCTGGAAGTAATCAGATAACGGGTCAATTATTTGTCTACTCTAAATTTATGAAATGTACATTAAACTTCCCGAAAGCTTTTTCCAGAAAGACACTTGACAACGCTGTATTTCATTTTTATCGTTGCTTTCTATCTGAAGTATGTACAATTGGAGATTTAACTTTTCTTCCAAAAACATTTAATTGTTTAGTGGAGTGGTTGCTATTTACCAACTGTTAGTTTTAGATAGTAGCATTTGGGCATATTCAGATGGTGATGCAAAAGTGGAAAAAAAGATAAGATTGACTAGCGTCCAGTCACTGTAGAGTTCCTAGAAAGATGTGAAGGGAGAGAAAGGGAGAAATAGACATTCAAGAGAGAGCATGTGTTTCTGCAGCGTGGAAATAAGCAAGCGAAGAAACCTAGAGAAGCAAGCTAGATACGTGTTCCAGGGAGAACACGGCCTTGAAGAGCAACCTCGCTGTAGAGTTTCTTACTCACACTCTCTGGTTTATTAAATGTTCAGTGGACACTTTCCAGTGTTGGTGATTTCATTTCCTCCATTGTCATCTGTATCCTGAGATGAGATTTCAAGTTAAAAATAAAACATATTGGGGCTGGAGAGATAGCACAGCGGGTAGGGCGTTTGCCTTGCACGCGGCCGACCCAGGTTCGATTCCCAGCATCCCATATGGTCCCCTGAGCACCGCCAGGAGTAAAGCCTGAGTGCAGAGCCAGGAGTAACCCCTGTGCATCGCCAGGTGTGATCCAAAAAGCAAAAAAAAAAAATTAAATAAATTAAAACATATTGGGGGCTGGAGAGATAGTGTAGTGGGTAGGTCACTTGGCACGTAGCCTGCCCAGGTTCAATTCCCGCACCCCATATGAGTGATTCCTGAGCCAAGAGTGATTCCTGAGCACTGCTGTGTTGGCCCTCAAGCCAAAATAAATAAAACACATAAGTGAAATGATGATTCTGTTGTAATTCCATTGACGTTCACAGTTGCTGGGGAGACCTAAGACAGTAAGAAGCGAATACTTCTGGGATGTTCCTATTCTAAATATTAGATACTTAGTTCTCCCAGTAACTCTTTAAATATATTCTAGTATTGATTCTTATTTTTTCATGAGGAGTAAGGCAGAGCGGTCACAAGTAGGAAAGAGAACTGTAATTGACCTTTATAGTTCTGCTTTCAACTCTGCCTTTCTGTTCACTCGAACATATTCTTATAGTCTCAGAGTTGGAGTCTAATCTTTCATAGAGAGATGGGTTCCTGGTTTCTGCTCGTATTTATTCAGCCAATTTAGTGATGGTGTTTTCATCTCACTGATAGTTGTTAGTGACATTTCCAAATTAGTCCATTTGTCATCATCCCTTTGGGTGATGACAAAGACTTCTGGAACTTTCTGTGTTGGTAGCAACCATTTAACCATTGTCTTTTTTATAGCTCTCTAATCCCTTAGTAGGAGGATGAATTCAGGTACCCTTTCAAAAAATTTTTCTCTCTTATATGGTGTAAGGGCAAAAAATGTGATATTTGTTTTCTAAATAAAAACTTAGTATAAAATGTATTTTCATTGTTGGAGTAAGATAGAAATGTGCCGACAATTATAGCACATAACGTCTTTTTTAAGTTCTTCAAAATCCCCAAATCTTTAAAAATTCAGTTTTTTTAATGTGTGTGTGTGTGTGTGTGAGAGAGAGAGAGAGAGAGAGAACTCATGTGATGACCAAATGACTAAAATTGACTTAAAGGTACTTGTAACTTATAGGTTAGTTGTATTTAATGACTTTCAGATGTAATCTGTTGTTTGTATAATAGATGATATACGTACCATATTACCTTTCTAAATTCTGCAAAGCTATGAATCCTGGAACATACTTGATACCAAAGCTTTTAGATAAGGGGTTTGAGGCCCGAGTTTTGGCATTTATGACCATCGATTTCTTTTTATGAGACACAGTATTGTAAATAAGGACTTTTTCTCTCCCTTCTGTTCTTTTGAATCTTGATTAGAGGGACTCTTTGGATAAGCTTTGTTGCTCTGAATAGTGATAGTCACTCTAAACTCAGGAGGGGGCAGTCATGATGCAGGAGAAAGATTAGATTTGGCCTCTCGCAAAGCCGCATTCAGATCCTGACTCTCCCGCTTAAGAGCTGAACTGTTAAGTGGACCTTTGGGACAAATGTAATATCTGCACAATTTTAGCTCCTTTATAAACATTGAGAATTTTTACTCAAGATTAAATTCTTATAGGACTTTTGGATAGGATAAATGAGATCAAAACTACGTCATAGTCCTTGGATGCTAGACAGGTTTTTATTTTTTATTGTTCTTCTTATTTCAGATTTTATTAAAAGGTTATTCATAGTTGAGTTTTAGACATATCATGTTCCAGCTCCAGTTCCATTCCGGTGTCAGCTTCCCTCCTCCAGTGTCCCCAGGTGCCCTCCCACCCGCACAGCATGCCACCCCGACAGGCACATTTTCAAGCTTGGTTGTAGTTTGAGTCTCATGTTTTCAGTGCCCTTGACCTACCAATGTACCTGAGGCCTGACTGCCACCCCTCGTTACTTCCCCCTTGATTTCGTCTTTTCTCTATCCTCCTCCCTATAGCAGGGGTTGAAGGGTGTTCTTGGCATCCCCCTTTACTACATTTCATTCCCTCATCCAGTTATTCTGTATGCCACAGGTAGTTGCCATCATCCTGTGACTTTCCTTCATCTGCCTTACTTGTCTTAACGTGGCATCTTCCAGTTCCATCCATGTTGCAGTGAATTGCATTATTTCATCATTCTTTTCAGCTGCATAGTATTCCATTGGGTATATATACACCATATCTTCATGATACACCTGTCTGTTGTTGGACATCTAGCTTGATTCCAAACCTTAACCATTGTACTCCTTACTGCAATAAATAGTATTTTGCATATGTCATTTTGAAAGTGGACAGGTACTTAATAAAAATAGTTTTTAACTTCCCAACTCCACCTTCTTCCTAACTTTTAGTGTGAAATGACTTTTTAAAAGCATATTTATTAGATGAGTTAATAAAATTGATGCAAGCTCAGTTTGGCAAATTCTACACCCTGCAATCCTCAGGGTTACTGCTGGCTCTGCACTCAGGAATTACTCCTGGCTGTGTGCTGGGGACCATATGGATGCTGGGGATCGAACCCAGGTCGGCCGCCAGCAAGGCAAATGCCCTACCCGCTGTACTATCACTCCGGTACCGGTCTTTTGTTTTTAACTTACTTAAGAAGAATTACAAGTTCACAGAAAGTTGGAAAGAAATACATAGGGCGGCCCTGTACTCTCTCCACCAGTCGCCCCCACCATTAGCATCTTGTGTATCTGTAGTACAATAGCAAATCCAGGAGCTTGGCATTGACACCATCACAGGCCTTGTGTACATTGGAGCAATATACCTGCTCTGTTGAGTGTCCCTCTGTGCAGTTCATGCAGAGTCAGGCCCTTGCCCTTCCCCTCAGGATCCAGAAGATTCCCTCAGAGCATCACCCATGGACAGATGGGAATTGATTTTCATGGTATTGATTCCTCCCTCCCCCCAAGTATCAAAGTGATTTTTTTTTTTTGGCTTTTTGGATCACGCCTGGCGATGCACAGAGGTTACTCCTGGCTCTGCACTCAGGAATTACCCCTGGCGGTGCTCAGGGGACTATATGGGATGCTAGGAATTGAACCCGGGTCAGTCGCGTACAATGCAAACGCCCTAACCGCTGTGCTATTGCTCCAGCCCCTCAAAGTGATTTATTAATAACACAAAATAGAACACATTTCTCCAGTGTTTCAGTCTGGAGATCTCTACACTGTGAGTTGACTTCTGAAGAAATTCAGTGTCTACACAGCAGTTTTCCATGTTGAAACTTCTTTGTTGTTGCTGAGGCTCTCTAAGCGGTGCTCTGGGCCGGGCAGTTCTTGGGGGGCCATTGGCACACCCTCAGACTCTGTAGCAGGCTTGTGTAGTGCTGGCGACCGCGGAAGGCCCTGAGGACCTGTCAGGCACCTGGGCCCCCAGGCCAGCCAGTCACCCTGGTCGCAAGGAGCAGCACTGGCGTATTTCACCACGGCTCCTGGGGCAGGATTCATGGGTTACTTCTTCATTCCTTACTAGCTACCCCCTTATTAATTCTCTCTTTTCATTTAATGGAGAATCATCCTCATCTGCACCAACTGAAAATACCACGGGTACTGCAGTGGCCTCTGAAGAAACCACTTTGTCTTCCAATTGCACTACTACTACTGCTGAAGACGCATCCGTTCAGGAGGTCCCGGCTGCCTCCGGAAACAATGAATGTATCCTTCCTGCTAGCGCGCCAGTTGTTTCCGAAGCTAGGAGCACCGCAGACCCTGCTGTCTCGAGTTCGGGAACTAGTTCTGCTTTTGAGGCCGCCAAGTTAAGACAGCCAGACGGGTCTGTGGAGCCTGTGCGGTCGCACTCTGGGAATGCGAGCACGGAGACGTTGCCGTCGGGGTACGCAGCTTTCCCGCTTTCCTTTCTGCCGTTTGACGTCACGTTGAAGTAGCAAGTTTTGAAAGTAATAATTGACCACTGACTGTCTGTACACCGTTGTTTTTGTTGTCAGTGATCAGAAACCTGATTTCATGTTCTTTATTTACTCCAAACCAACGGATGACTAAATATTCTTCTTCTTAAAGTGAAGAATGTTTAGTCATCTGGTTGAAACATATGCAAATATATATCACTGTGTCACTGTCATCCCATTGTTCATCAATTTACTCGGGCCAGTGCCAGTAACGTCTCCATTCGTCCCAGCCCTGAGATTTTAGCAGCCTCTCCTTACTTGTCTTTCCCAACGATTGGAGGCTCCTCCAGGGTCAGGGGAATGAGACCCGGTATAGTTACTGGTTTTGGCATATCGAATACGACACGGGGAGCTTGCCAGGCTCTGCCATGCGGGCAGGGTAATCTCTGGTAGCTTGCCGGGCTCTCCTATATATATATATATTTTTTTTTTTTTTCTCCTTTGGTTTTTGAGCCCCAACTGGCAATGCTCAGGGTCTATTCCTGGTTTACTCAGGAATACTCCTGGCGGTGTCTGGCTGCTGGGGATGGAACCCCGGGCCTGAAGCATGCATGCACAACAGGCTTCTACTATTGCCCGGGCCCATGGAAATTTATTTTCAACTTATTCTGAGACTAGGTGGGCTCTTTTATTATAAAAATCCCTATCTCCTCGTTTGTGCGTCCTTTTCTTCAACTTAGCAGTAACTTAAGAACTTTAGATATTTTTTTTTTTGTATTCTGCTCTGCTTCCGAAGCTTACAGTATTGTTGGTAGCAAAGGAATAAAGAAGAACTTTAAAAGCTCTCAGACTTGAGAAACAACATCATATATATAGTATGTATCTCACTTAAAAATTGTTTTCCTGATTACTATTAGAAGGAAGCATTTTCTAGATTATCTTGTTTTCTTCTTCTTAGTAACTTTCTGCGTTTTATTTGTAGGTGGGAGCAGAGGAAAGATCCTCATGGCAGAACCTACTACGTGGATCATAACACTCGAACCACCACGTGGGAGAGGCCACAGCCTTTACCTCCTGGGTAAGGTGGCATCCTGATTATCTTCATAAATGTGTTTTATCATTTGCGTGATCTGTAAAACTTTTATAACAAAATTATTCATTCTGCATATTGTTTTTTATAACTTGTGAATAATGACTGTTTAACAACAGCGTTAGATTATTTCTTTTGTAACTTACAGGGCCACCTCAGGAAATTGTCAAACACTGGTAGAGTTACTGAGAATACTTGTAGAAGAATTTTTTCCCCCTTTCTACAACTACACCAAGAGTAGTCATAGAATTTGGAGCCAGAATTTTAACCCTATTTCTTTTTTTAAGGAACAGAAAAAATTTGTAGGTCAGTTTATAGTATGGTTCACCATTGGTAGTAATCTAAACTGTAAACCACTTCATGTGCTTTAATAACACAAGATGCATTAGAGTGGTTCAGGATTTTGAGCTATACAAAGATGGCTATGAGTAAGTTACATTAGAACTAAGATTATGGAGGGATTAAAATGAATTAAAACCTTGTAAAATTTTTTTATGTATTTATTTTTTACATTTTTTAATGATTCGCCATGAGATACAGTTTCAGACTTACAAACTTTAGTGATTACGTTTCAGTCATACAATGATCAAGTACCCATCCCTACACCAGTGCCCGTTCTCCACCACCAATGTCCCCAGTATCCCTCCTGCCATCCCCACCCCTTCCCACCTCTGCCCGCCTCTGTAAAAGCTTTTAAATACTAAAATAAAAGTTGATGGTGGGGCTGGAGCGATAGCACAGAGGGTAGGGCGTTTGCCTTGCACGCAGTCAACATGGCCGACCCAGGTTCGATTCCCAGCATCCCATATGGTCCCCGAGCACCGCCAGGAGTAATTTCTGAGTGCATGAGCCAGGAGTAACCCCTGAGCATCGCCGGGTGTGACCCAAAAAGCAAAAAAAAAAAAAAAAAAAAAAGTTGATGGTAAAGGTTGTCACTGACTAACATGCAGAGAATTTCCTTCCTGATCTTTTTTGATAATTCTTAGCACTTTCCGTGCTGATGAGTCGCGAACCACCAGCCACTCAGTAGTCTGCACTTCAGATCTACAGCAGTGCCAGAGTAGGAACATTGATTGAAAATAGTACAGTGGGTAGGGCGTTTGCCTTGCACGTGACCCACCCACTTTCAATTCCTAGCAAACCATATGGTCCCCTGAGCACCACCAGGAGTAATTCCTGAGTGCATTAGCCAGGAGTAACTCCTGTGCATAGCCAGGTGTGACCCAAAAAGAAAGAAAAAAATACTTGGCTGTTTCCAAAAATAGAAAGAAAAGCTTTAAGAAATTATGTTTAAAATCCCGAACAGGAAGAGATGACTCAGTGCATGTGTTCATGTGAGTCCCTGTCAGCTGCAGGGGAAAGGGGCTTTGGGTTTCCCCCCTCTTTTGACTGAGGCATTTTGATTTACAGTACCGTTAGTGATAGGGTTTCATGCATTTGCTCCAGCATCACAGACCGCAGGAGAGTATGGTTTCCATCCACCATTGTCCTAGAACCCCCTCCCTCCCCTGTTCTCCCCTCACCCTGAGCCCCAGGACTGCTCAGTTCTGTCAATCAACTGTCAGGGTCTTTTGCCTCTGGCTCTGTTCGCTTCCTGTGTTTCTTTATGGCTCACATGGGAAAGGATTGTGGAGTTTATACCCTACAGACCGTGGCTTCTTTCTCTTTGAAGACTGCCTTTAGAAGTCATCCACCGGTCGAATGGGGAGGTAATAGAACTAAAGTGGCATGCTAGGAAACTAGAGTTTTCCTGAAGAATACCCGTATTTGCGTTCTTTGAAAATGATTTTATCATGTCTTGAACTTGACTTGAAGCTGAGCGAAATGCCAACTGCTTTCTGGTGTTCTCACGTTGAGGTGGTGGTTTCTTCTGTTTCGGGTAGTTGGGAGAGGAGAGTCGACGACCGCGGCCGAGTGTACTACGTGGATCATAACACCCGGACCACCACGTGGCAGCGGCCCACCATGGAGTCGGTCCGCAACTTCGAGCAGTGGCAGTCTCAGCGGAACCAGCTGCAGGGCGCCATGCAGCAGTTCAACCAGCGATACCTCTACTCGGTAAGCTCTGCGTGTAGAGGTGCCGGGCAGCTCTTTCCTCTGGGTGTTTGTCATGTACTATTTTGGTAGGGTGTTTTTGGTTGTTGCTTCTGTTTTTTTCATGTTACAAAGTGCATTAAATTTGATCATAAATAGCACTTCTGAGATCCATGAACACTCTTTTTAATAAATTCCAGTTCATTAGCAGCTATATGCTCTATTTTATCCTTACTAACTGGTAATTCCATAAATGGGATTTTTATGACAATGCTAGTGGAAATGAACACTCTGGACAAGAACTAAGCACTGGAAGGAAATAAAGGGCTATACACGATGACCTTCCAGTACCCGTATTGCAAACCATAAAGCTCAAAAGGAGAGAGAGAACAAGATAGAGAAGGAAAGTGTCTGCCGTAGAGGCAGGCGGGGAGGGCGGGGATGGCGGGAGGGAAACTGGGGACATTGGTGGTAGGAGATGCACACTGATTAAAGGACAGGAGTTGGAGCATTGTATGACTGAAACCTAATCACGAACAACTTTGTAACTGTATCTCACAGTAATTCACTTAAAAAAAAAAGGAAAAAAAAACAAAACACACAAAAAAATATGATTCCTTTAAATAAAACTTTTTCATTCACACTTTTTGTTGTAAACTCTTTACTTTTAAGGAAAATCAGTCACAGCCTGATATTACTGAAAGCTAGTCTTACCAGGATTTTAGCTGTTCAGATTCCTATCTCAGATTCTCTGAAACAGCACTTTATCTTGCCAAGTATATTCTTTTTTCTTTTTTTATTAGACACCATGAGGTACAGTTGTAGACTTACATATTTTGTGCTTGGGTTTCAGTTATACAGTGATCCAGTACCCATCCCTCCACCGGTGCCCATTTTCTACCACCACGGGTCCCAGCATCCCTCCCACCCCCCATCCCCCCATCCCACCCTGCCTCTGCCTTTTGTTCTCTCTCTCCTTTTAGGTGTTGTGGTTTGCAAAAGAGGCAATGAGTGGCAATCATGTTTGGTCCATAGTCTACTTTCAGCATGCTTCTCCCATCCTGGGAGGATCCTCCCAACATCCTTCATTTGGTGCTCCCTTCTCGATCTGAGCTCCCAAATGTATTCTTTACATTGGAAACAGTTCTGTTAAAAAAGTGTAATGCTGTCTGAAATTTTGACCTGGTAAATAATGTTTCTAATAAGCGAACATCCACCGGGATGGGGCGGGAGTTGGGGGTGTGTGAAAGCAACTTTCATTACATGGATTTGATCACATGAGGTAGAATATATATGATTGTTGGGAGCTGGGCATATCTCCATCATCCCAGTGTTTTAAGGAAATACGAAGTAATCCAAAATGGCAAGGTCAGCAGATTCAAGTAGGACAGTTGCAAAAAAGAAACTCTTTTGATTCCTGTCTCAGGTGGTTTCATCTTTCAGATGTCAAGAAAATCACCCTTTGTAGTTGAACTGCTCTCCTAGAGAGCAGCAAAGGAATGGCTGGCTTAGTTTACATAACATCAACCACTTTTCTTTTTTTCGTAACATACAGAAACTTGTGGCACAGTTTCATCATCTAGCTTCACAGGATAAATATGAAATTTCAAACCGTGTATTTGCTTTTGGCCTCAATTTGTTGATAGAAGCTCTCGTGGTATGTTGTAGGGGAACTATGTAGAAGTGGTCTATTCACCTGCATGTAACATGATGACATCCATAAAAGAGTTGAGGCCCAGTCACCTAAGTACCACACCACGCCTGGGCTTGAGAGTTTCAGGCAGATACTACATCAAGTACCAAGATTCTTTCTGCCCCTTTTTCTCTCCATCGTTATCAAGTTTCAGGCTACCTAAGTCAGATGGAGCACTTGGCCTCTGGGCTTTACTTTCAAAGTCTAGGCAGAGAAGAGAAGAATTGAAAGGGGGAAATGGCTTCTTCTGACTTTTTTTTTTGTTTTCCTTTCCCTGGAAAGGGAATCCCTCACCAGGTATCTCTGCCTGCACCTATTGACCAAGTTTGGTCATTCTCTGGACCCTGTGGCAAGGAAAGCTGGGAATTAAATATTGCTACCTCCAAGAAAAGAATTGTTTAGTTTTCAGGGAAGAATTAGTGGAACAATGGGTATCAAGTTCATTTAGGGGTATGTGTTGCAAGGCTATAAAATAATTCATCAAGATAGTTTAAGAAATGACTTCTCCAGTAATTATTTTTATATTCTTTTTAAATTGATAAAATTTTGCATTTTAATTTTGAGTATATAGTGTTAAGCTTAAGTGTGTGAATATGTGAAAAATACCAACATTTAAGATATAAGTTTATATGAAAAAGATACTGTCATTTAATATTGGGCTTATTCTTAGACTCAAGTTTAAAGAGAACTTTGCTTACTACTAATTACTGTCCTAAATATTAATCATTAGTATAATAAGTACTATTAGTATGACAAATATCAGGATAATTATAAAATAGCACAATTTTTTGTGCTAATTGTTGTTATGGGCTATGCTAATTACATGCTTTTTTTCCTTGTTTTGGGGTTTTTTGTTTGTTTGTTTGTTTGTTTTGCTTTTTGGGTCACACCCAGCGATGCACAGGGGTTACTCCTGCTTTATGCACTCAGGAATTACTCCTGGCGGTGCTTGGGGAACTATATGGGATGCCGGGAATCAAACCCAGGTCGGCCGCGTGCAAGGCAAATAAATGCCCTACCTGCTGTGCTGTCGCTCTGGCCCCTACATGTTCTTATCCTTACAGACGAATGTTGATACAGACATTAAAAATGTTAATGTTAGAGTATAATTTTACAACCATCATTAAAAAAACATTACTTTTTCTATTTGATCTACTTTCTTAAGTTGTTTCATTTTTAAGACTTTGTGTCTTGAAATTATTCATATTTCTATAAATTTTAGAGATGACTGAAAATGTGACTATTCTATGTCTAGTTTATCTTTTATATTAAAATGTCATTTCTCCCTTCAACCCTTTCTCTCATTAGGCTTCAATGTTAGCTGCAGAAAATGACCCATATGGGCCTTTGCCGCCGGGCTGGGGTAAGCTAATTTGTTGCTGGTAAAAATATCTGAAAGATAAATATATTACAGGGTTGCTGAATGCTGTGCTTATTCTGTGTTTTAGAAAAAAGAGTGGATTCAACAGACAGAGTCTACTTTGTGAATCACAACACAAAAACAACCCAATGGGAAGATCCAAGAACTCAAGGGTATCTATCTAATGGCGAGGGCCCTATTGGGTTCAAACATTGATTTCTGTGGATAGAGTCAAGGACATCTTGATTCAGATGTTTCAGTACCTGGAAAATGTTCACATTCTCTGTTGACGTTATCTCTTAGCTTACAGAATGAAGAGCCCCTTCCAGAAGGCTGGGAAATTAGATATACTCGGGAAGGCGTTAGGTATTTTGTTGATCATAATACAAGAACAACAACATTCAAAGATCCTCGCAATGGGAAGTCATCTGTGTAAGTGAAAAGCCTAAGATTTTTCAGTTCTATTTATTTTCATCATTTTTGTAAAAAAAAAAAATTGTATTTGTTGGCCATGTCCAGTAGTGCTCAGGACTTACTGAGGTCAGGGCTCTGTGCGCAGGGATCGCTCCCAGCAGTGCTCAGGGGACCATATGGAATATCGGGGATCAAACCTGGTTTGGCTGTGTTCAAGGCAAATGCACTACCCAAATGCTGTGCTTTGTCTCCAACCCCTCTTAAATTGTATTTAATGGAGACGTAAAGTTTATAATTTAGCCTCAAATAGAGCAACGCATTGAAGTTTCTTTATTCCAAAATGGAGTCGTGCCATATAATTTCTTGACAATATAAAATTTGTATATAAGTATATTGTGCTTGCTGTATGTGAAGGATTGTTTGAAGAACTTTATATATATATATGTATGTATTTATATGTATTCATTTTATCTTGAAGTAATTCCTTTAAGTAGATAATTTTAGTTTGCTTTTACAAGTTTGGAAAGCAAAGTTAGTTTACACAAAATCGTGGAGTGAATGAATTAATGGAACTCTTTCACACCAAGCCACTCTGTCCTCTGAGTTGATTCCTTTCAGGGACACTGCTGAAACTTCAGGGAATAAGATATTTAGCAAAATTGAAATTTCTCGATAAAGATATTTTATTAGGTCTCTGACAGATCTCTCATCCTGACTTCTGTGTGATATCGATGCTTCATTAAGAAAATAAAAGAAGTCTGGAAAGTCCTTTTGCAGAATCTTCCTGTCATAGTATGTTTTCTCTAAAGCCCTGAGGTGGATTGTCACTATCCTGCCAAAAGCCGGTTGCTCCCTCTGTATACTACATCTTTCCTCCTCTTTTACACTTAGTTATTCAAGCACTTAACATCTCTTTTTGTTTCATGGTATCAGTTTTTCTTTTGCTACTGTATTAGTTTCTTCAGATGTTATTTTTCCTAGATAAAGAAAAAGATCCTGTTGTTCACCTCACAGACCCACCCAGTGAAAGTTCGTTTCTCCCAGAGCCTGGGATCCTGCCTCAGCATTGTTCTTGCTAATCTCTTAAAGCATCCCAGGAAGATCCACTAGCTGGGAAGTGATTAGGGACACCTTGACCTCTAGGGTGTTAATCCAGGAGTTGGATTACAGTTGTCTTGAGTTTCCAGGGCCATCTGACCAGGAACATTTCTCTCTTCAGAAGTCGGCTGGGCCTTGGTGGGGCTGGAGAGATAGTACAGCGGGGAGGGCATTTGCCTTGCAACCCACCTTCTATGTGGTCCCCCGAGCACCTCCAGAAGTGATTCCTGAGTGCAGAGCCAGGAGTAACCCCTGTGCATCACTGAGTGTGGCTCAAAAACCAAAAAGTAAAAACAAATTTAGAAGAAAAAATTAGGCTAGGGACTAACCTTTGTTCCTTCTCTCTGCCTTTGTGGTCTTAGTCCTCCCACTGTTGTGTCAGGTCCCGCCCTTCTCTTCGTTTCCTCTTCAGTATCTAAGTCTCCCGAGCTCTGTACTTCGTTTACTGTCTCTTCTCATTCTTTTGGTACACCTTAACTAAAAAAAAAAATCTGAATCCTGATGACTCACAAAATTTTATCTTTGCTCTGTCTGCCCGTTTGAAATTTTGCTTAATCTGTTCAGCTGCTTACCTGGGACCTCTGCTTCTAACTTCTCCCTGATGATTCCTTCAGATTTGTTCTGTGTTAGCTTCCGTTTCCGTTGATGACGACTCCCTGTTCAGGTGCCTGGGCCAGAGGTCTTGGAATCACCCTTGGTTTCTCTTTCTCTTTTACCCCCCACACAGTTCACCAGGAATTGTAGTTAACAGTTTCGCAGTATACCCAACTTTCAACTCTTACTTCCCACTTTCACTAATGCCATTTTGGCCTCAGCTAACACTTGTCTCACCCGGTGCTGTCACTCTGTTTCTGCTTTCTAATTTATTCCTCATGTGTTACAAGATTAATAATATGTGATATATTCCTCATATTTGCTGTGCTTAATATGTTTCTCATTTGTACTATCCTTGTAATTGCAACTGGGTTTCAGTTTGTGCTTTGAAATGTAAGTGAAATGTTATGTTGTTAGGTATTCCTTTGCATGGGTCACTTCGTGCTTTTCCTTTCACTAAAACCAAAAGCCGAGCTCTGATTACAGTGCCTTCTGAGTCCTCCCCGTGTCTGACTCCGACTCTTTCTCCATCCTCGTTTCTGGGTTCTCTTCTGTTCTCTGTCTTGCAGCTTCACTGTTCACCCAACTGTTCCTCAGGCACAGGATAAGCTTCTCTCCGTTCCCGGATCTGAGCTTGCAACCCTCAGTGTGATGTGCTCTTCTCCCGAATACCTGGATTGCTTATGCACTCTGTGTTTCAGCTCAGTTACTAATTTGTCCCTGAATCTATTCGTCTTACTCTTTTCAGAAGAAAAACCTTGAAAAACTTTGGAAAGGTTTTCTCTACCTTATTCTTTTTTTTGGGGGGGGTGGGGGTTCACACCTGGCGATACTCAGGGGTTACTCCTGGCTTTGCACTCAGGAATGACTCCTCGCGGTGCTCATGGGACCATATGGGATGCTGGGAATCGAACCCGAGTTGGCCGCATGCAAGGCAAACTCCCTACCCACTGTGCTATTGCTCCAAGCCCTACCTTATTCTTTCAACACAGTTTTGCCCATGCATTCACTCACTTACATAAGCAGGGATGGTAAGACATAAATCTTACATAATGCTACATTTGTAGCTTATTCCTCCTATTTCTTGTCTATCCCATTCCTAATACGTAAGCTCCACAGAAGCAGACGTTTTAGTGTTTTATTAGCAAGTAAGAAAACACTGTCTAGAAGAGGGTTGGGTCCATGCTATACATTTTATAAATATTTGTTGAACGAATTCTGTTGAACCTGAAAACGAAAGAGAGTGTTTTTCTACCCATCCCAAAATGTTCCTGTGTCTGTGAAGGTTCATACAGGCTGTCTCAGGGTCCGTGGCACTTGGCTTATCTGCATGAATTCGGTGGCTTGCCTTGCGAGTCACCAGCGCTTGGGTGTCCTCTGGCCTTAGGAGTTTGATCTTTTTTTTGATTGCTGTCACCATAAGAATTTATTTTCATTTCACATTAGGGTTAGGATGTGGTCAAATTTCCTTCTATGTCCCTTCTTTCTATTTTAAGATACAGGGTTTTTAAAGGTTTGCTGTGAAATAGTAATGGATTTGAGTATTTTATTTGACTACTCTGTAAAAGGTCCTTCCATTTTTATACAATATCCCTCCTTTCGTGTGTATGTTGCATACCTTCCTTGTTCCAGCCACTAGTGGCTCCACTAAATATTTACAGCTTTATTTCTCTACCAGCAAATAATTTCGTATGTTCTGGAACGCTTATGTTTCATACTGTATATTAAATGCTCTGAATCAGTATATCATTAAAATCATGGTTTGTTTTTGCTTTTCTTTAGAACTAAGGGTGGTCCACAAATTGCTTATGAACGCAGCTTTAGATGGAAACTTGCTCACTTCCGTTACTTGTGCCAGGTACTACAGTGGTAAATAAATCTTAAGTTCATAATAATTCAGTCTTATCTTTACGCAGTATATATGCTACAGCTTACATGATGCTGTCATATTATTTTTATTTTTAGTCTAATGCACTACCCAGCCATGTAAAGATCAACGTGTCCCGGCAGACGTTGTTTGAAGATTCCTTCCAACAGGTAAGGAAGATTTTGTTGAAGTGAAACAGTACAACTTGCCTCACTGTGCTGTCTGTTATCTCTCAGGAATTCGTCTGAAGCATTTTAAACCATTCAGAGGTAGCAGTGGTTTCCAACTTACTGGGGGCCCCGTGCAGTGTAGTTATAACATTGCCGAAATCATCCCCATCGTGTCATAAGTGACAGTTGTGTGCTTGGACTGGTCCCTCATAGTTATCCTCTCACTGCGTCCTCGCAGAATCCTTTGGGGTAGTATCTTCATCTTCCCTTTCATGGGTGAAGGAAGTGGTGCCGAGAGACAGTCATCCCATCAATAATTAGATTCTGTCAAAACAAAGCTTGAATAGCTGCTTCTGGTCAAGTTGACACGTTCGCTGATTTTGACACTTTGCTAAGTCTTTATACTAACTCAGAACTGTCTTGGCAGTGCAGTGAAATTTAAATTAAATGGTGTGGCTCCTGTATTCCATTTCGGTATTCCCCTTAACCCCTCTGATGTTAATTCTCACATCCTTTGGGTTTCTGTTAAATGTTACGACTTCAGAGAGACCTTATTTGGCGAGTAGGTAAATGTTCATCATTTCGGTCCCAGTTTGGCTCTTTATCATACTTCATCCTTTTTTGTGACTCTCACCACAGCTGACCTCTTGTTTATTGCTCTTGTTTATGCCTGGTACCTCAAATAGTGCAAGGATTAATATTTGATGATTAGACATCTATCCTTTCTGAGTCTACTGTAGATTAATTAAAAATCAGAAAGCTGTCTCTCCTTTTTTTCTGTTTTCAAGCAGAGGATTTTTCATATAAATTCTCAGTTCTCTCAAAAACATTATAATGATGGACCAAAACTCACTGTGCTCGAGCAAAAATCCATGAACAACAGGAGGACAGTGACAGTGACATTGATAGTACTTGATTACAGGGACTTTTTGCTTTTTTGATTTTATTTTTGGATGGGTCCACACTGGTGGTGCTCAGAGATCACTCCTGGTGGTACTTGGGAGCATCTCTGGTGCTGGGGGGTTGAATCTAGGTGGGCTGAGGGCAAGGCAAGGGTCCTGCTTGCTATATTGTCTCTCGGGGCCCCCCAGGAACTTGTAAATACACTTTACAGAGGTCAAGATGGAGTAATAATCACTTTTGTCACAGTAAAAAATTGTCCATTTTACTAGATGTTTATGTCTGGGCCATACACACACACACACACACACACACACACACACACACACACACAAACACACACACACACACACACACACTCCAAAACACAAAAAAGCCAACACCCAACCAGAAAACTCACTTCTGACTAGAGTTACTAAATTCTGACCCAAGTAAAAGTGTCAGAGATGAACTTGCGGAGCTGTTGGGGCTTTCTCTGAGTCAGTTACATCAGCATCCATGGTGAGCTGTTTGGCTTCGCTCTCTGCCTCGGGGTTCGAGCCCTGCCTGTCCCTTCAGTGGCGGGGTCTGTCTTAGCCCTTACTCACTCTCGGCAATGGTTCTAATACACGGGGACACAAACCTAGCTTACTTTATAGTGCCCTGACAGAAGCTTGTAAGGATTATGAATGTTCATATACGTATTGTTTTAAAATATAGGATCTTGCGTATCAATTTGTCATCTGATACCAATTATTTGCTGCAACAATTCCTTGAAAAATGAAAGGTCTAAGGATCCAAGCAAAAATGTTTTAACCTCTGCTCTATGTCCTTTGTCAGAAAAATTTACAAGCTGCCTCTTGCAGTAGTAGTGTTGAATGATTTGGCAGGGTGGGATGGAGGGAAAAGCAAAGAGCCCAGAGGGATTTCTGCTCTCCTGGTGGTCACGGGAGGGGGCCGACGGAGTAGCAGCTCTTGGGCGGCTCCTGGCAGTGCTGGGGCTGACCCGGCCTCCTCTGGGAGCCTTGGCTCTCGGACCCTGAGCTGTCGGGCTTGGAAGCTGTTGCAGACTCTTCCTTTCCTGGCTCATAACCCAGAGTGGAATTCCCACTTACTGCAGCTAAAGGGAACCGTTCACAGGAAGGAAAGGAGTCCCAAAATAAAGGGACCAGAGAACACTCCAGTGGAGCAAATCAGTTATCTCTTGACTTAAAAATGTTTCTGTATGGGATTAGGAACTGTGTAGTTTTGAAAACTAATAAGGTGAAATTAGAATTGAATTGTTTTTTGGAAGAAACTTGTAATGTGAATGAGTGCTTAAATATCCATGTTTTATTTTTAATTAGATTATGGCATTAAAACCCTATGACTTGAGGAGGCGGTTGTATGTAATATTTAGAGGAGAAGAAGGACTTGATTATGGTGGTCTAGCAAGGTAATCTATCATATATCAGCTTTAAAATAATTGCCCCTTCATCTCCTCATTGTATGGAATGGATATATTGTTTCAAAGTTATATTTTTAAAATAAAATTTAGAATTACTATTTAAAGCAAGAATGTAGACATTCACACAATTTTTGAGATAATTTGTTTTATTCTCTACATTTCTTTTATAAATAAATTCTTGTATTTATAATTTAGTACGTGTATGCTGTTTTTTAAAACTGTCCTACAATTATAATTATAGCGGCTTGGTTTTGTTATTTACCGTGGATATCGTTTATATCAGCATGTATACAATCTAATAGATTGATGCTTGCACAATTCCATTGTGTGGTGATACAGTCATTAGTGGATCAGCATGCATAGGATTACGTACCATTTGCTATTTTAACAGTGATGCTGGTCTTTGTGTTTCTTTTGTGATGAAAATTAATCATTAATCCAATCTCACTCCTAGAATAACATTTTCCATATTAAATATACTAACAATACACACACTTGTGAAGCAGTATCCGTTGAAAATTCTTTACGTTTAAAATTTCCGCTCACTTCTTTTTCTCAAACCAAATTTGACAGTGATTTCTGTTTTAGAGAAATGCTTTTATTGACTCTTTACAAATAATTAAACTTGTGTTTCTATAGAATCAACTCTCTGTTCACCTTAAATTTCACAGGTGTATAGAGTTACGAGATCACAGTTGTAGTACAATGGGCAGAAAGAGATGAATGCCCAGGCATAGCTGCTGGGAGTAGACCGCCTTATGTGGGATTATTGAAGTGTTGGTTATGTTGGCATGTCTTTTTCATCCAGAGTATTATCAAGCTTTTGCAGGAAAAAAAATCACACTCCTATCACAGTGAATGTTCATATCATATTTGTTGTGATTTACTTTAATAATAGAATTGTTCAGACATTAAGAAGGATATTAGAATTGTTTTTAAAGCGCCTGCTTGATCAATGTCGACATTCTTATCTGAGCCCTTATTTATTATCTCAACTCTTTGAGTTTGGTTTTATATTTTACTGTTTTTAATGCATTTAGTCAATTCCTCCAGGCCATGACTTTTTTATTTAAATTTTTAATTTTGGTTCATGTATTAATCCGTTTCAGCTCTTCACAAGAGTGATGTATCCCTTAGTCTTTGCCTGTCTGAGAACGGACCTTTTGTTACTTCTATATTACACAGCAGCCTCACCAGATGTAAATTTCTTCCATAACCCTTCGGTACACCTCTGTGGACATTGCCTTTCTCTCCTCGGTCATTGACTATTGTCACTGCCAAAGGGGAGACCAGTTCCTGTAGGAAACGTTTTTCCCTCTGGGTATCTACATAGTTCTTTTCCTTGAAGTTGATTGATTTCATTGTTGATTGTTTGATAGCTTTCTAATGAACGTAATAAGATCTTCCTTAACTTACGGGGAATTTTCTTCTATTATGTCTTTGAATATTTTTTCTGTTCCATTTGTTCCATCTTTTCTTCAGGAACATCAGTCATGGGTATGTGGAACCCCCTTTGTCAGTCTCACTCGCCTGTCATCTTGCCCCTGATCATTTTTCATCCTTACGCTTTTCCGTTTTGTTTTGAGGTTTGTCACACCTTCCCCCTGTGCCACTGTAGTACTCCCCTACTTTTCTCTGCTTCTGATGTGATTTTTTTTTCATTAGTGGAATTATCGTTTCTTCATTTTCTTTTCTAGGCTCTGTTCGTTCATCTGTTGTCTCATTTTTTTTGTTTCTGTTTTTATCTTTTTTGGTTCATTTGAGATTATAGGAAAGGGTATGTTGAAAGTGAACTCTTCTGCCTCTTAAGTAGTTTGAACTTTTTTCTTCCTACTAGTATCAGAATATCATTTCAGTGCTATATTCTAGTAAATCTTATACAAGTATTTTATTTTCTCTGGGATGCTGTTCACTAAAACTTACCTACAGCAGCTGATAATTTTGTTTCTACTGTTTTGTGTGTCCAAACTCATTTCAGCTAGATCTGTTAAGTTCTCTTCACTGGAAACATGTCTTACTCAGCTTCAACACAGCTGGAGGTCCACTTAGTTCGACTGCTCTGTAGGGACTGGATTCTATTTCATGGATTTTGTTTAGGGACCTTCTAAAGTTTCAGGCACTTTTCATGACGGTACTTTAAAAGCTGTCAAAAGCATTTGTGAACAGGCCAGGAAACTATCCTGCATAGTGGTGGCTCCATTGTGATTTATTTTTGAGTCACTTAAGAGTATTCAAAAGTATCACCGAATTACACTTAGGAATCAGAATTTCTCACTTCCGTACAAACACTAATCTGTGTTTGTGCCTTCTCTGTGGCATCGGTTGGCTGGCCTGGGGTAGCTGCTGCTCTGAGACACTTTCACAGTGTCCCCACCTCTACGCAGTCTTCTGAGGATTAGGATGCTCGACCTGGTTTAATACTTTCTTAAGAATGGTCATTTTCATCAGGGATACAGTGAGGGAGGAGGATTTGATGCTCATGTAAATAAGGATGCCTCTGGACTCACTGATTATTGGAGGCGTATGTGTTTGGAGCCCTGCTTTAAAAGGAAATGATTGTGGGAGAGTTTTTGCTAATTGAGTTTATGTCATAATAGAAATTGTTCATCTTACCTAGCTGAGTTTCATGTTAGATGTTTTTTTTTTTTCAATGCGGCAGAAGAGGTGGTACTAAGTAGATACTTGTCACATTAAGTGATTTCTTCTTTCAAATTGTTGGTTCCATTTTTAATATTTGGCTGTAAAATTCAGCCTGTTCCATAGCAAGAGGGCAGTGCATCAGTTATCACCTGCAGATACTTATTAAAACCTGGGTTGCTCTTAAGAGTTAAGGGTAAAAGGATAACAGAGATGAGGGTTTTACTTTGAAGGACTTATGATCTGGTAGGTGGGGCATGTCATACAGAAAATGTATAAAATTGTGAGGTTACCACAAATATTTTCCATGATCAATAGAGATAATATGCTAAAATTTGCTGGACTGGCATTGAAGCTGGACTTGAAAGAAAAAAGTGAGACTCACGTAGGCTGAGTTGAAGTTGAGACATTTCCACAAAAGATAAGGAAATCGGCATGCTGTATGTCAGGAATATGGAGTTTCTAGCTTGGCGGTGCAGGAACTGGCACGTAACATTGACTAGAGGCCCAGCTATGTCATCAGAATACTTTTTGGAGGGTTAAGAAATTGTGCAGTGGAGTTACTAAAAAACAGCTTCTAAGCAGAGGTATGATACATGCATGGGTATGATACATGCATAATCTTAAAATACATGCCTATAAAAATGCTAAAAGTTACTCTTATTTTCTTTTAGAGAGTGGTTTTTCTTGCTTTCACATGAAGTTTTGAATCCCATGTATTGTTTATTTGAGTATGCTGGCAAGAACAACTACTGTCTACAGATAAACCCAGCATCAACCATTAATCCAGATCATCTTTCATACTTCTGTTTTATTGGTCGTTTTATTGCTATGGTGAGTCTTACTTTCCATTCTTTCTTCACTTGTTTATTTAAGCTTCGTTTATTTCAGAAGAGTTTTACAGAGTTCTTTATGTATTCCTCTTGATACGTTTTCACGAATTTAGTTACCAAGGAAGTTTTACCTTCTCTCGAAATATAGCATATATTGTTGAATGCCTGTGCTATGTTCAGCACTGTGAATATGAGGATTATTGATTAAGCTGCTTAATTTTTTAAGGTCCTTTTATTTTATAAATTAAATCCTAGTTATAGCTTAATTTTTCTCTAGAAGGAAAATCTTGAGTTGTATAAAAACTGCACTTCATTGGTTTTAGGTATTTTCAGAAGCTTTCGTGGTATTGTCTTTTTATCTGCACTTTATCCTTTGTTCAGAAAATATTACTGAGGTCCTTTCATAGTATCACAGTATGAGCACAAAAAGGGACACAGTCCCTGCCTGTTCGCGGGATCAAAATAAGCTTGGAGGGAGATAGAAAATAGCCGTATGCTATGTTTTTTAGTTTTTTATATATGTGCATGTCTACACACATACACACATACATTCCATACCATACTTCGAATGTGATTTGAGGTGTGCTTTCTCACACACGGACAGAAGCATGAGGAAAGCAAGGGAATGGATCATGCAGATATCTTAGAGAACACAGTACTAGGTGTAGGGTACTGTGGTGTAGGTACACCACGACAAAGGTTCTGACGCCTAAGTAACATTTTCGCTGAAAAATACCAGGGCTACGACAGAGAACACGGGAGGTCGTGTGATAGATGAGGTCTAGGGCTACTGTGTTTTGAGCCTTAGAAAATTTATTTGAAAAGTTCTGAAGGGGTGGGGAAGGCTGGAGTGATAGTACAGCCGGTAGGGCGTGTGCCTTGCACGAGACTGACCCGGGTTCAATTCCCAGCATCCCGCCAGGAGTAATTCCTGAGTGCAGAGCCAGAAGTAACTCCTGTACATCTCCGGGTGTGACCCAAAAAGAAAAAAAGAAGTTCTGAATAGGGGAATGACATTGAGGCCATTTCGAACAGTCCAGGCGATAAATACAAGCTTCCACTTGCGGGTTTTGGCCCTGGAACCACCCAGCATAGTTGCATATGCATTTCTAGCATGTTCCACTGCCCAGACACCTGGATTTAGTGAGGCATGAGATCTTGGTCAGAAACACATTGGAGGAAGGAGAGTTTGAAGTATTCAAGGGAATTCTTTGAGTGATTTATGGTGGAAGCTAAGTGGAATAAGGGGAGGTAAAACTTGATGAGGGGCTCCGGGGGCAGCTCTGAGGTAACGGAGTCATAGAATGTGTTTTAAATACTAGTAGGGGAGGGGTGATGTCCATCTTGCTAATCAGTGCGCATATGTATATCTGTGTCCCTCAGAGACAACAACATTGAAGAATGTGGCTTAGAAATGTACTTTTCTGTGGACATGGCGATTTTGGGCAAGGTTACTTCACATGAGTAAAGGCAGCAGCATACTAGAAACTCAGGAGGTGTTTTAATTTCTGGCTATGAAAGAAAATGCCCCCCCACCCCTTTTTCTTTAAAAATTTTGCTAATAGATACTTATAACAGTTTTTATGCTGTGGTGCTGGGAATGTTTAGCTGAGTTCAAGACTTAAGATAACTCAAGTGACTAAACAGTGAAAGTAGCAAAAGGAGCATCAAGGGAGGGGTCGGAATCTGTGAACCTAGTATAAGTACTAGTATAAGATGAGAATTTTGATGGAATGAAAAGAGGAAGGAAAAAGAAAGAAGAAAGTCAGAGACCTCGGATGATGGTGGGTTTTTATTTGGAGGGGGTGGAGGAGGAGCTTAGCCACCAGCAGTTTAGGCGATGCGGCAGATTTGGGGGAGGAGGCTTCACATCAGTCCTGGTGACGTGCACAGGGTGATGAGAGAGAAATCGCTTCCTTCTCCTTTGGTGACTTGAGGGATAAGCACAGACCCTGGGGAGTGGTAGGGTGAGAACGAGATCCTGGAGAATCTCTCAAGGAGAGTTGAGCAGAAATGAAGGATTTGTGAATAATGGATTGTGGAACGCAGAGGGACAGCATTAGTAGACTGTTTGGGGAGATCAGGGGAATGGGACAGATTTTGAGATGAGCTGCTTGGGGGAGAGAGTGAGGAGTTGTGAGGAGGTTTGTGACTTCCTCTGTTGGCTGCTGTGAATAGGAGTGAAGATGTGGAGGGGGTTGGTCTGAAAATTGTCGGCAACTGTCAGGTGAGGGAGGGAAATGGGTCCTTCCAGGGACATCTAACAGGGAATCCTGAGCCTGTTCAACTCTACATCCAGTTGGCTCATTTAATTCATAAAACATTAAAACCAGTAGGAGTTTGGTAAAGGTGCTTTTGCTATCCTCTTTCACAGATATAGGTAGGATCTGACATAGCTACAGAACTGACCTCAATTGAAATAAATTTTGTCTCAAACCTTTAATTTGTTTATCTACTTGTCAGCTTACTAGGTGGTTTTTTTTCCCTTGATAAGATAGAAATCTGGATTCTATATTATCATATTTTCTAAGAAGACTGATATTTTGTACATTTTTTCTTCTTTGGCAGGCACTTTTCCATGGAAAGTTTATTGACACTGGTTTCTCTTTACCGTTCTACAAGAGGATGCTAAGTAAAAAGCTGACCATTAAGGATTTGGAATCTATTGATACTGAGTTTTATAATTCTCTTATCTGGATAAGGTTTGAATATTTATCTTTCAGAACAGCATTTCCTTGAAAACAGTTTGTGCCTCTTGCTAATCAGTGCGCATATGTCTATCTCTGTCCCTCAGAGACAACAACATCGAAGAATGTGGCTTAGAAATGTACTTTTCTGTGGACATGGAGATTTTGGGCAAGGTTACTTCACATGACCTAAAGTTAGGAGGCTCCAATATCCTGGTCACCGAGGAGAACAAGGATGAATATATTGGGTAAATAAACATTCATTCTAGATCTTCTGCAAGAGCATGTTAGAGTTCCCCTGAGCCCTTATTTTATCTAAATTCTGTGTTCATTCCTTCACTTTACCTTTTCATTTATTTCTCTTCACGTGATCTTGTTCTTAATTTACAAAGTCGTGGTGAAAATGTGAAATGTGTACTTAAAAGGAAAGAACTTCCCTTGTTCCCGCTATCCATTCCTGGTCTTCTCAGCAGTACCCTGTTCTTCTGTGTTCTCTTCAATTCCATGGCCCCTCCCTGTTCTCCCTTTATTATATTAATGATGGCTTCCAGAATCTTTATTTCCTAAATGTATGTATTTTTTCTAGGTTCTTTATCTACTCTGCTTTTCTAAATAGATTGCTATCATGGTTTCAGGAATTTCTTAAAAATTAAGTCATCTGAATATTAGAAATAATTTCCATTTGGCGGCCAGGTAAATGCCAGCTTCCCAGTCAGCACCCAGAGAGTGAACCCACCAGGCTTGCGCTCTCTGTCCTGTCTCTGTGCAGCCGCCCTGCCCGGCTTCTGTTACGCCAGCCAGAAACACGGGACAGCCGACACGACTCATGGACCCTTACACTTGATCCCATAAAATAGCTTGTAGAGACTATCCTTATGTTCACAGGTTGCCCCTCAAAAAAAAAAAAAAAAAGACTGCATGTTAGATTTTGCCTTGAGCCAGTTTGTGAGCTTCTAATGCCCCATCCTAAGTTCACTGGATCTGAATTAGATTCCATTCACCTCCTCTTCTTGACTTAACACTTTCATGCCCTTTGTGTTGGTCTCTTTCTTTTCTGGATTTTTTTAACCCCAGTTTTTCTGCCAGCCTATCTTGGTATCCTCTGTCTTCTCTTTCAGAATGTTTTTATCAAAAATGAGTTTCCAATGGGGCTGGAGCGATAGCACAGCGGGTAGGGCGTTTGCCTTGCACATGGCCGACCCGGGTTCCATTCCCAGCATCCCACATGGTCCCCCGAGCACCGCCAGGAGTAACCCCTGTGCATTGCCAGGTGTGACACTGCCCCCCCCCCAAAAAAAAAGAGTTAACAGATACGTTGCTCTGTAGTTTTCCCATCCTCCAGCTCAGTAGGGAGAGCCCTAAATCATTTGCAAATGATAAAGTTGGTCTATGCAGTCTGTGCTAGTTAGCGCGCTCTGTCACTGCGGCCATTGGGCCACTAAGAAGAGTACAACAGAAAATGCCCAAAAGCAATAATCCCACTGCTTTTGTTTCTGCAAAATAGATTTTTTTAAAATACAAACTTTTATTAGGTCTGAGACTGATATTTCTGTGGTGGTCTCTCAAAAATGTATGGCGATTCTTTCTTCCCCTTTTATATATGTTGCTGTGATTTTCAGTTTTGTGTCCTTGGTATATCTCTGTGTGCTAATTTAATATGGCTTTCTTAGTTTCATATCCTAAGTTTCTCTCTCCCTATTTTTTTCTATATACCTTTTTGTTTTTAGGTATTTTATGTTTAGCTCTGTCATAAAATGAATTTTTTTAAGTGAGCATTTGTATATAAGGAAAGGAAACAATAGAGTTATTTACGTTATAAAGAGAACCTGCTCATGAGTAAAGTGCAGCAGGCACTGAGCTTCCTAGATAGTTGTACTAAGAAATGGTAAGCTTTAAGCTTTCCATAAAATCCACCAATCAGTATGCAATATCAAAGCCTAATCCTGAAAAAGAAATTTTGGGGGGTTCTTTTGGTCATACCTGGTGGTGCTCAAGGCGACTCCTGACTCTGCCCTCAGGAATTACTCTTGAGGTGCTCAGGGGAGCAAATGTGATGGGGGGGACCGAACCCCAGCGTGGCCACATGCAGCCCTCCCCACTGGACTGTTGTTCCGACCCCTCAATGTTTTTTAAATACCAGAAGTGTTTAAATAAAATTTTACCATCTAAAGATCATATTGTTTGCTCCTTTGGATTTGATGCCATTCATCAAGGCAATTTTTGAAAATCATCAGTAAAGCTCCTTTTTGGGTTCGAGGGGAGGCGCTGGCCGAGGGTCCCGGGTTAGTGCAGGGGCTGGGTGTGCTGTACTGGTGGGCCCTCAGGGCTGCAAGGCTGTTCTCAAGGGCCCGTGTGGTACTGGGATCCAGCCTGGCCGACTGCAGCCGTTCTCACTGCTGTGCTAGCTCACAGCCCCTCCATCTGTATTGTTTCCAATTTTCCCCTTATGGAGCCAGGCCTGATTGGCTTGGAGCCAGCAGCTTGAGTGCCTGGGGCCCGCTGCTCACCCCAGGGGAGGGCTGAGACCCTTTTCCGGGGGACTGATAATGTGTATAACTCCTAGAGGTGCTTTTGTTTGGGGGTCCAGAAGCAGCGTTGCTCAAGGCATACTCTTGGCTCTGCATTCAGGATGAAATGCAAGCACCCTGCTTGCTAGACTGTCACTCATGCCCCAACTCTTTTTTTTTTTTTCTTTTTGGGTCACACCTGGTGATGCACGGGGGTTACTCCTGGCTAATGCACTCAGGAATTACTCCTGGCGGTGCACAGGGGACCATGTGGGATGCTGGGAATCGAACCCGGGTCGGCCACGTGCAAGGTAAACCTCCTACCTGCTGTGCTATCACTCCAGCCCCAGGGTCCCAACTCTTAAAATAAGAGTTTTTTGGATATAACCAGATTGATGTTCACTGTTTGACCTTGATTTTGACCTTAGCTTCTAAGTTATTTTTGTGCTTTTTAAATTTTTGTAATATGCTTTTTGTTTTGAGAGCAAAATAGGACCACAGTGACCATCAGAAATACCTCTAACAGGCTTTTGGAATGCAAAGTGAAGGAAACCTGAGGGGAGCGCTTGAAGTTCTTTGCTGGATGTTGATAAATTTGGGCTGGAAAGATGAAGATGAAGGAGTGCTTGCCTGCTGGATGGAGAGCTTTTTGGAAGGGAAAAACAACAGGCACAGAAGAATTGAGATAGCGATAGGTTATTTCGTCCTGGGGACCTGCAATGCAGAGGAATGGCAGTAAAAAAACGAGCAAAAGTGCCATCAGAAACAAACCAAGATTAGATCGTGAAATTCTTTTTGGAAGACTAATTCTAATATCTGTGCGAAGATGAAATTGTTCTGGTTTGGGACTACACCCACTGTGCTGAGGTCTTACTCCTGGCAGGCTCGGGGGACCATGTGGGGCTCCTGGGGGTTGGTGTATGCCAGTTAAGTGCCTTTACCTGCTGTCCTATCTCCTTGCCCCTGTGAAGATGAATTCTGTGATGGGAAGAAGAATGATGAGAGATTCAAATAGTAGTTGAGAGGCTGCTCAGCCAGGTTGTTCCGTGCTGCAGATCTGAAAGTGGACAGACGCAGCAGAGGGAAAAGTCAGGGAACAGAACGTGTCTTGGAGGATGCTATAGAAATAGAAGGGTTCCAGTTGCACATCCTAGAGTAAGTAATGATGCACAGAACATCCGATGGATTTTAATTGGTTGACAGCTGGACAGGTTAGGAAGTCTAGGGAGGGATGGTTTATAAATAACCGTCTCAGAGAGGAAACGGGACTTGGGGACAGAAGAATTGTTGGCTTTCTATGACAGTTGATATTTTGATTACTGACACTGTCACCTTACAAGAGTGAATAGCTAGGAAAGACACATCTCAGTGACAATTTCTCAGACAGAGAAAACAATGAGGAGAACACGGGAGAAACCAAAACCAAGTCAGAAATGATGCTGCTTTTATTTCTGGGGAAGGTGTGAGAATTGGGAATGCTGCTGTCTGGTGTTACAGGAGGTCTACGGGCTTAGAAAGACTGGAAAGACGGCGTTGAGCTTGGCGGTTCAGTTTGCTTTTGTGACACATTTCTGAAGGAAGCTTTTTGTCTTCGTCCAGGAAGGTACTGGAATCTAAAAATAGTTTCAAGTTTAGATGCATAGGTGAGCAAGTGGGCACCGAGAGAATAGTGCTCTACGTTGATGTGAGTGTAAAGAGAGGAAAGCGTGTAGATTCGCTGGCTTGAGGAATGGGCACGTGGCTCTGGGGTAACTCTGGGTTGGACCACTGGCACCACAAGGTCAAGACTAAACAAAAAGAGCCTGGGATGGGAGGACGGTTGGCAGGTAAAAAACCGTTTTGGAGGCAGTTCGGAGAGAAGAGTGGCTGTAGCAGAGTCAGCAAGGAGGCGGAAGGGGAGGAATGGGCTACACTGGCCTTCCTCTCGCACACTGCTTGCTGCCCCTGAGTTGCGTAGCCCATTTCCACACTTGCCCTCAGGCGCACCTTGCAGACCTGCTTCCATGTACACAGCTGTTGGGAGTTTATTCAGCATGCTTTGGGGCTTTGTGGGTGCTTTTATTTTTTTCCATCTTAAATTCTTTCCTCTTTTCTAATTGGAAAATTTGATGTTCTGTATTCAGCTTGGGGGAGGGGGTTGGGGGATGCGGTGGGGGGGGAGTGAACATTAGTGAAAATGAGTTCTTTTACATACCTGGCAGACGGGATACCACGATCCTGAAGAACTAATTGAGATTCAAGTCTTCTCCAACGGACCAACCGTAAACTTAGACAAGACAGGTTGCAACTTTCTGCCCTCAACACAATCCCCCCCCCCTTCCTGCTGACAGCCCCTTCTCTTCCTGCGGCCAGGGGTGAGACAGCTTTGAGCCCAGAGTTCTCAAGTCATCTTTCATAAAGGCATTCGTGGAGGGCACCTGCCAACACTGGCGCCGTGCCCTAACGGGCTCAGTGTACAGGGGTTTGAATTGTTTCGAAATGGACATAAGTAATTAGTGCTTACAATTAAGGCCCGATTTATTTTGAAATGCATTATTTTCTGTGTTAATTGTGCTAGAATTCTCCACATGGAAGCATGTTTTAACTCTTAAATTTTATACACACGGTCTGTGTAATGGTATATTTAGGAAAATAGAGAATTTTAGAAGTGCGTGGTGTTTAAGCCTTTTCCCTCCGTATAAATCACCTATTTTTAAATACCATCTTTATTTTCAGTTTAATGACAGAATGGCGTTTTTCTCGAGGAGTCCAAGAACAAACCAAAGCTTTCCTTGATGGTTTTAATGAAGTTGTTCCCCTTCAATGGCTACAGTACTTTGATGAAAAAGAATTGGAGGTTAGGCTCTTTTATTCTGCTACTCTAGGGAATGGTAGTGGGAGGAGGGACTGTTCTGGTGATTTCACAGGAAAATATCCACACTTTTTTTTTTCAAACCATGTGGCATATATCTGGAATCTTCTCGTGCATCCTGTCACTCATCCACATGCATTGGAGGCATTCAATCTTAGTATGGGTGTGGGTTGAATAGGCTTCCCTACCCGCGCTGATGTCATGGTGAGGAGCTGTCCATCAGGGCCGGCTCCCAGAGGCTCTTAGCCTGGCCACAATCAGGTGAATCATTCTGAAAACTTCCTGAGATCCTGGTTTAGTAGGGAATCACCACCAAAATCAAATATATTTCATCTTTAGTGGCCTTGGAACTGTAGTTAAACTTATTAAAAGTATATCAGGAAGTGTGTGTGTGTGTGTGTGTGTGTGTGTGTGAGAGAGAGAGAGAGAGAGAGAGAGAGAGAGAGAGAGAGAGAGAGAGATAAAACACACATGCCATTAAATATACAGTTTAGTAACGTTAAGTATATATAATTTTGTGCAGCCTCCGGAACTCGTATCAGACAAAACTGAAACTCAGTTACCATAAGTTTGACTGGTGAAATAAGTGAAATCACACAGTAGATTGTTTTATTGTTACTGGCTTCCTTTATTTAACATAAAGTCCCTTTGTTTACTGGTATGTAGCATGTATTAGAATTTCTTTTTCTAAGATTACTTAATATTTTTCTGGATATATACATCCTGCATTTTGTTTATTCATTCACCCAGCAATAGATATTTGAGTTCTTCTCTCTGTTAGGCTACTTGGAATAATAGTGACTGTGAATATAAATAAAATATATAGATAACCTCTTTCAGAAACTTTTTCAGTTCTTTGGAATGTTAGATCATAGAATTCTGTATTATATGACAATGTTAGATCGTATAATTCTGTATTTAATTTTCACCATAAGTTTTCCATTGTAGTGGCACCATTACACTCCCCCAACTGTGTACAAAGGTTCTGCTTTGCACATCTTTGCCATCAGTTGTTGCTTTCAGTTTTCTGATGTATAATAGGTGTCCTAGTTGGGTAGGAGACAAAACCTTGTGGCTTTGATTCGTGTTTAGGAATCCCTGACATCTTCGTCTCTCATCTGACATGGGGCCTGGGCAGGATACCAGGGGACACCTGTGCATGTCCCTTCTAGCTAGTTTGGTCACCATATCTATTCGTAGGCCCCCGGGAGCTCCCCCTAGTGACCTTGACCAGGCTGGGCTGAATGGTGCAGAGGGGGCGTGGGTGGAGGGGTGTTCCAGGGGTACATGTAGGATGCGGGCTCAAGTCCAGAGTCACGTATGTGCCCCACTCCTGGGCCTTTTTATCCACCCTGACCCCTGGACATGGCGTGTTAACCTGAGCCATCTTGGTCTTCTTACTTTGTTCATTCCTGTTATTAAGTTTGCATAAAACTTTGTACGGTGAATATTCCTATGCTGTCAGTTAGCCTCTGGCAACTCGGAGATGATGGAAGTTGATGGAAACCCAGACCCTGGAGGGTCAAACATGTAGCCTGGTAGTCGAATAGTTCTTGTGCACGTGAGACACCCGCAAGTCCTGGACTTAGGGGAGAAAAACAAGGTTACATAAAATCACGCCTCTGATTCTCCCTTTCTTGAGCAGTTTCCTTGTAAATCTGCAGACATACATGAGAACTGAAAAATATTTAGAGTGGTACTACATTTGATCCGGCCTTCATTGAAATCTAAAGAAACTAAACAGTTCTATCTCCAGGACTCCTGCAGCTCAGTTTCTCCACGCCCTGGGATTCAAGGCCCAGCTGGTCAAGGCTGCTAGGACAGGCACGGGAGGACAGGTGACCGCCTCAGGGTGACTGACCAGGCCAAGACACATTCCATGGTTTCACTAACAGCTGAACGGAGTAGCACAAAAGTGAACTTCTGAACTCTACTTAGGGGATTACCAGAGGAAAGAGGGAAAAGAGTAGGTAAACTGAGACAGAGGCATGTGAAGACTCGGTTGAATACTCAGTGACAAAGTGGTGGAGTAGATGATGTTCATTTTCAGTGATGGACACCTGACACACTATTACAATGAGCTGTTGTTTCAGTTTTTAAAAAATATACGATAAATGCTCATTTTAGGAGATTAAACTGAACACAGGTAAATCAAAAGTTTAGTTTGGAAATGTGATCATTTCTCTGCATCTAGGGAGACGATTCTGGCTACAGAAAATACAGATTGGGTTCGGAGGATGTTGGCTTTGTTTCGATTTTTATTCCTGTTATACTTTTACTTGCATTTGTTGTTTCACTTAACCATTAATAAAATAACAATGGATATTATACCATTAATTCAAGAATAATGTTATTCACAATCATGCCTCTTTTTACAGGTTAAATCTTGAAACTTAAGAATGATGAAACTCATGCCCAATTCAGTCAGCCTTATCAATGGCTGAATAAATAGCAATACTCCTACATAAAAAAAGAAGAATGATAAAACGGTCTTTCTTCAGAGCAAGACAGTAGCACAGCACATAGGGCATTTGTTTTGCATGCAGCCAACCCAGGTTCAATCCCTGGCATCCCATAGGGTACCCTGAGCACCACCAAGAGTATTTCCTGCATGCAAAGCTAGGTGGACGTGCCCTCTCCGCCCCCCCCCCCCCCCACCAGTCATTCTTTATTAAACACCACATTGAGAATTGAATGAATTTGGTAGTTTGATATAGGACAATAGAAAAGATAGACTGACATCATTCTAAAACATGGTGGTTTTAAGAATATTTTACACTGTCATGGGCAAAGATATCTGTTGCCACTATTTATATTCAGTAATCTACCAGATGCTCTAAAAAATAGGAAAAGATTGGAAAGAAATGAGAATGTATTGAGATTGGGGTTTTTTTGGTCCTGTTTTAGGGTTTTGGGGGCCTGACTGCCCTCAGGCTTCCTCCTGGCTCTGTGGCTCAAGGGTCACTCCTGTGGGGAGCCAAGGGACCCCATATGTGGTTATAGGCCAAGCCCAGGTCGGCTGAATGCAAGACAAGCACCTTATTTGCTGCTATTTTCTGGCCCCCAAGATGCATTTATTCACAAATGAGAATATGATTGTCAACTTAGAAAATGCTGGAACTTGGGGGGGGGGGACCAATGACTATAAGGAATGGCTTATCCATATGAATAACTATGCAAAGAATAAGTATGGATCAGCTAGCCACCCATATGAAAGACACTTAACCCTGACTTCTTCGTCCTCCTTTATTATATAAATAATAACACTTGCGGGGTGGGGGGTGTCTAAAGCAGCAGTGTCCAGGGGTCGAGGCAGGTCGTGGTGACTCTCGGCCCACCGGGCAGCTATTCCGTGCAGGGTCTTGAGGACGTGGTGCTGCTCAGGTCCTGCAGTGCTGGCCCTTGTCCAGGTCAGCCCTGGGTCACTCTGCTCCTCTCCTCCACACCCGGGACTGGGGTCAACTGTAGCCAGCACCTTAATTCCTGCATGACCTCTCTGGCTGACCAGTGCTAATTTAAAATCGCAAATAAATTAATACGAAGGCTAAAACATCATGGGAGATAAATACTGGTTTCTTAGGGTAAAACCAGAAAGTGACTGTGGCACAAAAAAGGAAAAACTCAAGAGGTCATTCTCTCAAAGGGCACTTGGTTCGTGAGAAAAACGGCTGCCAGTGCTGAGAAAAGTCATTCGTTGAGGATATTTTTTTAAAAGTCTTGGAGCACAGGGATGTGACTCAAGTGTCAGAGCACAGTCTTGTGTGTAGGCTCCAAATCTGACTGCTGCATGCCCTACCCATCCCTGCATCTCGGGGCGAGTCCCCTGCAACACAGCAGTACGGGTCCCAGTCTTCTGAGAACTCAATAAAAAGGCCACCATTAAGTGGGCTCTGATTCCCATCACAGCTGCTGCTTAGAGGTTGAGCGAATGCAAGTTAAAACTGAATTAGGGGCCAGAGAGATGACATTGCATGCAGCCAGCCTGCACTCAGTCCCCAGCACCGGATGCCGTCCCCTTAGTATTGCCAGGAGTGACCCCTGAGCACACCTGGTGCATAGACCAAGAGCCCCAGTCCCAAAGCAGAAACATGGCAGGACCATTTTAGCCGGGGGTCCTTGACGAGCTTCACTGGTAGACGTTAACGCAAGTGGAGTGAAAGACTTACGAAGAGAATTGTACATCACTGTTCATTACGGTTTTTGTTCACCAAAGCCAAGTAACCTAAATGTGCACTAACAAATGAATGAATACGTATTTTCATATAATAGAATACCACTCAGGAAATATAAACTAACTACTAGTATCTACAACAGGGTTGAATCACAAAATCCTTGTGCTAAATGGAGGGGGGGAAATGTATTTTTGTGTAAAATACATGGTTTTAAGAAATAATCTTATAAAATCTTTCTCACCTAAAACCAGAAATGATGATGGTAGCCTTGGCTACAAAAAGGAACTTAAAGGGAATGAGGATGTGGTTTAGAGGTAGCGCTCATGCCTCATGTGAGGCCCTGGTTTAATTCCTACCACTAGGAAAGAAAGGACACAATAGAAATACTGTGTCCTACTTGATTGTGGTGTCAAAATTTAACTGATTCTGTACTTAAAATTTATGCCTCTTATTGTTAGCAATTTATAGCTCATTGATTTATGGAGAAACCCGTTTATACTTTATTTTATGCCTTTTATTCCATTTATAATAATCTGGGATTATTAAATTCACACATATACCATTTTATTTCTAAATAACTGAATAGCTATTTAGCATTTTTAATGTTTAAATACATAAAACAGCACATTTTTTTAAGTTATAAATTGAAACAATTTTGATGTCTAGTTTGAGATGTAGTAGGAGATTCTTTTTATCTGATGAATGTTTTTAATAGTTACATTTTCTGTTTGAGGTCTGTAAGTATGGATAAAGTACAGATATATATATATATATATATATATTTGTCACAGATTGTGTTGGATTGCTTATTTTGATTATTTTTAGAGCACAGAGCTGTTGGTATAAATGTGTGTGTGCTTAGCTGGATACTAGTAAGTGCTGAATGATGTTACTGTTTGCACTGAATCTTCACTGTGACTTGATACTGTGTTTTTTTCCCAGGTTATGTTGTGTGGGATGCAGGAGGTTGACTTGGCAGATTGGCAGAGAAATACTGTCTATCGACACTATACAAGAAACAGCAAGCAGATCATTTGGTTTTGGCAGGTATTTTGCTTTTGTCATTTTGAAACTCTATTCAGAGAAAATATTTTCTTAGAATACAAATTTTAAAATCATTTTTAAGTTGGAAATGTTTTTGAATATAGTTTTTGTAAGTCCTAAATCAAAAATTAGCAGTGTGAAAATATGTAAAAACTATTGTCATTGATAATTTTGACTTCTTAAGTGAAAGAACAAATGACGAAATTTTTATTAGTCTAAAGGTAATAGTTGTAAAGTATTTTTTAGCAAGTATCAAATATTTTACATAGTTCTAAAAGTAGATGAGGACATGTCCCTTGGGAGACCTTCCCAGTGCCTTGGGGTGGACCAGGGTGGGCCGCGTGCAAAGTGAGCGCTTACCTCCTCCCGCCCCGGGAACCATTGTCCTTACTGTATGAAGAGAGTCAGCAGAAGAAAGGAAACAGCTTCGGAAAGCTCGTGCCAATAATTCCTTTGGAGGCGAATCTTGGAAGACATTTTCATAGACTTTGTTTTGAAGACTGAAAAATCTCTGGACTGGGGATATTCCTCATATAGATCAATTGAGAAGCATTTGAGGAAAATGCTGGCTGAAGTTTTGGCATAAGAGTTTTGCTTTCAAGTGAAAAATAATCCTGAGTTTATTGCTCTGAAAAGAATTCCCAGAAGTTGTGTCTTTTCATGGATGTTTATTCATGACTGTAGCACTTTCCTCCCGTTGTTCATTGATTTGCTTGAGCGGGCACCAGTAATGTCTTCATTGTGAGACTAATTGTTACTGTGTTTGGCATATCGAACACGTCACGGGGAGCTTGCCAGGTTCTGCCATGCAGGCGGGATATTCTCGGTAGCTTGCCGGGCTCTCCGAGAGGGGCGGAGGAATCGAACTCGAGTCGGCCATGTCGGCCCCATGCGAGGCAAATGCCCTACCCGCTGTGCTATGGTTCCAGCTATTTATCATGACAGTATAGCTTAATCTTATACCTCGGATTGTGTAAGCCGGCACATAAGTATATTTGTTGCAGCATTGTTACTATTATACACTAATATTTGAAGCATCTACTTGTCCGTCAGGAGGGAACTGGGTAATTAATTATGGTATATTCTGTGTATTCCTTTGTTATTTTTTTAAATTAACAAAATTATTGAATAATGATGTTTCAGTACAGTTTAAGGTATGCATCCGTGTAAACATATAATCATTATGCCACGTAATTTAAAGGAAAACTTGGATATGCTAAGTAGGTTTTTGTTGCCTTACAGTTTGTGAAAGAGACGGACAACGAAGTAAGAATGCGACTGTTGCAGTTTGTTACTGGAACCTGCCGTTTACCTCTAGGGGGATTTGCTGAGCTCATGGGTAAGTGCAGTTCTGTCGTGGTTTCCCTGGACATCATTTTGCAAGAATGAGCTTTCAACAGCCAATAAACTTGAACAGAAGAATTGTTCTTTTTGATGTGGAATAGTGGGTGGGTGCCATATCCGACAGTGCTGAGAGGCAATCCCTGACTCTGCTTAGGAGTGACCCTGAGAGTTCTTGGTAGACCCAACACAGTGCCTTAGGGTCGGTAGCATAGGAGTGAGTGCCTTACCTCCTCCAGCCCAGGCAGGGGGGAGTCTAGCAGAAGAAGGAAACTAATGATTCACATTAAATACAGTTTTTAGAAGATAAGAATGTAAGTCTGCTCACATAGCCTAGTGGGCCATTGCTTTGTTTCATAGGGTGATTGTGAAAGGGGCAGAATTGTACGGTTGTGTATGTTGTCACTGATACCTTTTTTTTTTTGCATTTTGGGTCACACCTGGAGATGCACAGGGGTTACTCCTGTCTCATGCACTCAGGAATTACTTTACTCCTGGCAGTGCTTGGGATGCTGGAAACCATATGGGATGCTGGGAATCCAACCTGGTTGGCTGTGTGCAAGGCAGACGCTCTACTCACTGTGCTATCACTCCAGCCCCTGCACAAGCATTATTATACTTTATTCTTTATAATGCATATAACTACGTGGCATAATCTTAATTTTAAAATCCAAGTTTAAGGGACTACATACATTGTATCTTATTTTCTTGGTTTAGGAAGTAACGGGCCTCAAAAATTTTGCATTGAAAAAGTGGGCAAAGATACCTGGTTACCAAGAAGCCATACATGGTAAGTTCAAGAATTACAAGTAGGAAGTCAGACTCTTTTGTTTTTGTAAATATATATGTAAGAACTAAGACCGGAGCAGTACTGCAGTGCATAGTACTTTTGCCTTACATGAGGCCAACCCAGGTTCAGTCCCCGACATCCCTTGTGGGCCCCCTAGCACCACCAGGAGTAATTCCTGAGTGCAGAGCCAGGAGTAACCCCTGTGTGTCACCAGTGTGGCCATAAAACAAAGATCTAGTATAACTGCTTATTCATTGTAGTGGTCAGAATTTTAATGTTAAGAACAAAACCAATCAATAGTAATCTATAGCTAACACTCTAGAATAATTTCTCACTGGTTAAATACTTGAGAAATGTATCCGTTGAGCAAATAAATATTTTGATTTCCTGCGATGTGGAAGATTGAAGTGCTTCCTGCCTTGTACTGCTTGTGCTTAGTTGAGGGAAGGAAACACAAACGATGAATAGGCAGACAAGTAAGTAGCTGCAGATTCAGAGTAAATAAAGCAGGCGCAGTAGCGGAGAACCCTGCTCTGGGTTGGGTGGTCAGAGAGACTTCTAGGAAAGGAGAATGTTTAAGTTGACGAAGGAGAAACAAATCCTTTGTAGAGTCTTACAGTCCGAAACCATTTCTCAAGGAAATGAAAGACGTCCTTGTCTGAACAGAACTCAGTGAATCAGTGAAGAGGATAGAAAGAAATTGGAAATGTAGATTGGAATCTAAGTAGAACCTAATAGATGATTTTAAGGAATTCAGATTTTTCTTCTAAGAACAGTCATCTCTGGCAAGAATGAATGTAGACTGGTTACCGATTAGTTGCACAAGGATTAAAATTGTCCCCGCAAAAAGTTAAAAACTTAAAGGTATGGACTGCTTTCAGAAGATAAAGACTGTTTTCATTGGCATTATCTTTTTTTTTTATTGTTTTGACATTTGTATATTAGAGCAAACACTGTGCTGATGCTCTAGCACAAAACAAGGCACCAAACTACATCTAACCCCACACACTTGCAGTGTAAAGCAAAAAAAAAAAAAGTTGGGTTCATTGAACTTGTGTATTAAGCAGAAAAGACTTTTATTAAATCTGCACACTTGGTTGTATGTTTTTGAAATACTCTGTGTGACAGTAGGGATTCTGCTCCAAACATTTCTGCACCCAGGGAGGTGAGTGTCATGCAGGGAGCTCCTTAGTTGGAAGCTGAGTTAACTTTCTGTGAAATGCTGTTTTCCCCTGAGAGAATGACAAAATATGTTTATAAAGATAAGTCTTTTGCAAACATTTTTATTAAAAGTAATTAAGTAGTAAACTTGTCACTTCAAGGAAAACAATTGACACCATTTGTTGGCAATGATTGACATTTCAGACAAAATTTATAATTTTGGAAACATATCATCATGAGCTTGACAGCTTCTCAAGACCGTTCTGGGAGGCTCATGATGTAATTATACTAGTATGATTTTTTTCCTATTATGTAATGAAATGTGTTAGTACTTGGAAATTTTTTTATAACTTACTCAACCAGTATTTCCTGATGACCAGTGCATGATATAAGATTACATGCATGGCTAAAAAGAGTCAATGAGCACATGGAAAATAAGCTACTAGATTTTACATAACAGTCAAATTCTTGAGCATGATTTCAGAACCCTGATTTTACTAACCTTGTTCATATACGGTCAAAGAATAGTATCTACCATTATCTGAAATAATTTGTTTTCTAATTACCTGAAATAATTTTTCACATAATATTTTCTAATTACGTATCCATGTTGAACAGGTTTTCATATACTTTTCTAAAAGTACATAGTGGAACAGAATGAATATACAGATATAACAGTTCAGCTACTTCTCCAAGAGATTAAAATAAGTACAAAAGGCTTTTCTTTTCACTAATCTTTTGGAAGTTAGTAATTTTTAAATATGTTTTTATCCCAAGTGAATGTTTTTAATTCAGTTTTAACCCAGCGCAGAAATACCAATAGATATAATTTATATAAACGGCTCTTTTTTTTTTAATTTTTATTAGTGAAACACCTTGAGGTACAGTTGTAGATTTACAAATTTTTGTGCTTGGGTTTCGATTATAAGTGATCAAATACCCATCCCTCCACCAGTGCCCATTCTCCACCACCACCCCCCCATCCCCCCCTGCCTCTGTGGCAGGGCATTCCCTTTTGTTCTCTCTCTCCTTTTGGTTGTTGTGGTCTGCAAAAGAGGCATTGAGTGGCAATCATGTTCAGTCCATAGTCTACTTTCAACATGCATCTCCCCTCCTGGGAGGATCCTCCAAACACCCTTTATTTGGTGTTCCCTTCTCTGTCTGAGATGCCCTTTCCCCTAGAATGCCCGGCTGTCCTCTAAGCCATGGAGTAATCCTCCTGGTACTGATCTCGGCTATTCTTGGGTATTAATCTCCTGTTTTGTGTACTTTATGTCCCCCAGATGAATGCAATCTTTTTATATCTATCCCTCTCTTTCTGACTCATTTCGCTTAGCATGATACTTTCCATGTAAACAGCTCTGTTTTAAGGGGCCTCTTAGAAGTAAGGATGGAGGGGTCTTGTGATCAAATATAATGACCAAATATAAACATTGCCCTAGATAATAATAGTGCATCCAATAGCAGAGAACCACCAGAAGTAATTCCTGAGTGCAGAGCCAAGAATCTAATAAGATCATCGCTGGGTGTGACCCAAAAATCAAAAAAGTGAAAGAGAGAGAGAGAGGGAGAGAGAGAGAGGCAGGAAGGATTGAGCAATGTAGGAGTTACGGTGTTTGGACTGTCGGGACACCATTTCATTAAAGACACAGGCAGTTAAGGGGAGTGTGAGCCCCGTTATCCATCAGTACAGTCGGTTTTTAAAAGCTGGGTTAGGGTAGGGGGTGAGGAGGCTACTCCAGCAGCAGTGGTGGGTGTTTTGGATGCAGCCTACCAGGATTTGATCCTCGGCCTCCCATAGAGTCTGCTGAGCCCTGCCTGGAGTGATCCCTGAGGGTAGAGCCAGGCCCAAAAATCAAACAAACACCAAAAAAAAAAAAAATGCCTTGGGCCCAGGGACATGGCTTAGTGGTAGAGAGAAAACATTTCTAAATGTTTTGGTCCATTTCTTTGTTGTTTTGTGGCAGTGCTCAGGGATCACTCCTGGAGGTGCTGGAGGGGACCGTATGAGATGCTGGGGATGGAACCTCGTGCGAGGAAAGCACCCCACCCTCTACACTAGCTCTCTGGTCCCTGGCATGTCTGTAAGACTTCTGCATTTAAAAGCGATGGAAGTTACAAGGGAAGTTAAAAGCTGGACAGGAGATTCCGCCAAGAAATTCTGAGGATCCAGAGAAAGGAGTTGGGGAAATACATATGAGAAACAGTCAGGAGGGAAAATGGGGGATTTGGTAGATAAACAACGTCAGAGATTTTGGAGGACTAGAAAGTAATAAACCGGGTGTCTTACTATAGCACTCTGTTGGGAAACTACCTCTATAAACCAGATGAACCTTATATTAGTTGAAAGCTGGGAGCTGAATATATGATTTGTTCAATTGCGACCATTAATAGTGCTAATACAAGAGATTAAAATGATCTTATTAAAACATTTTTACACTTAAATTGGTTGTCTTGCTGGAAAATGCTCTTGATTTTCAGATTTCCAGACTTCCATAGGTGTGGAGGGTGAGGGCTGATGGCAGTTGGTGGGAAGAGACTGGTTACAATTTATAGAAACCTTCGCACGAGAAAATGCAGGTACAAAAAGGCTTAACTTGGGTAGAGCTGTTTCACCAAACACCATTAGAGCCTGTACACCACCCAGTCCCAACCTACCTGTAAAGTGTCAGACCTTAAAGATGAAATGCATTGCAAGCCTCATGTTTTAAGCATTTACTATTATCGTTGGTTAACAGTGGCAATAGTTAAAACATGTTTTAGAAAAAGGATATCAGAATTATTTGAAAAACCAACTTCAGTATCTCTGTCATCACCAGCTCCTGTTAAGTCTATAACAGTTTCTTGAAATGAAATGATTCATGAATTATTTGAACCCAAGAAAAAGTAGGGGGACTTAAAAAATAGAAAAATATCAGTGGTTTTATTTTCCTTAAAGGGAAATTTAAGAATCTTTATTATGCACATTCATAGTTATATAGTCTCTCAGAAATCTACTGAATGGGTCTTAAATTCAGATTGCATGTACTAGTATAAATGGTAACAGAAGTAAATTGTTAGAATACCTACAGAAAAAAAAATTACATCCTTCATCTCTCCATTTTGGTTTTCAAATGTGCTTGCAAAGATAATGCATTAAAAATATTTTGTTTGTTGTACTGAAACATCTGATTCTGTTTTTGTTTTTGTTCAGTTTTAATCGCTTGGATCTACCACCATATAAGAGTTATGAACAACTAAAGGAAAAACTTCTTTTTGCAATAGAAGAGACAGAGGGATTTGGACAAGAATGAATATGGCTTCTTGTCTTGGAGGAGCTCTTGCATTTAAATACCCCAGCCAAGGAAAATTGCACACAGTGTACATAAGCTGTTCATTCTGTACAGTGACTTTTCTGAACCTCTCAAAGTATAAATGTTTTCCGTTCTTCCACAGAAATATGCAAAACATTCATCCTTTTCTACTTTATTTATTGTTCCCTAGAAGTGACTGACAAGGAAAAAGATCATCCTTAAATTTACAACAAGAGACTTTAAGCATATTATCTCTTTGAACATATATGATAGTGGCTCTAGTTTTATAGAGCTCTGAGTGTATTAAACATGGCAGACGTTCATTCAAGTGATCTGGATTTGCTTTACCTTGTTTCTTACTATCCAGGGGGAAAGTGCAAATTGCTCCATGCTCTTCTCCCTTTTGTAACATCTCCCAAGGGTGTTTAGTTGCATGGCCATTCAGGAAGGTATTCCGGGCTTAGGCCAAATCTTACTCTGAGTATGTTAAAAAATGCTGCTGGCTTTTCTGGACAGGTGCTTGAGCCTGTCGTTTTGTTTTTAATAAAATAGTTGAAATTTTTCCCTCTTTGCTATATCACTAACACGAAGTAATGGATGAAATATAACTTAACAAGAAAGTCATATATTAGATCCAGTAACATCTAGTTTATTGTAGAGATTGGAAAGTATTTGTTGAGCAGCACAGAGGTTTGTTTACATGTTTCTTTGGGACGCTAGGTAGGTATTTGTGGAATTCAAAATCAGGCACGTCTGTACTTTTATTTTCGAGTCTGTGATGTTCAATTCATAATTGATGTAATCTGATCCTTAGGAATATATCGTCCAATGTAAACGTTTCCACCTTTGCGTTCAAAGTTTCAGTTTCATAAAGCCATCTGGAGAGTCACTTAAGCACTTGAGCACTCAAATGAATCTAATGATTTTCTATTTGTTTTGAATAGCTTCAGTACTCTTAAATTCATGAAAATTCTATGTATCTGAATTAAATCTGTTGGTCCATCTCCCCTTCTTAGTCATTTTTGTCATAAGTAAATAATACTTCAACTGCTACAATCCAACCTGATGTGAATTGATATTAAAGCTACTTTAGCAAACTGGGCTTCTTTAATAGAAAAAGCTAAATTTCCATGTTTATCATTTCAATATGCAGCCTAATAATTTGATCAGCTTAATTATAACCAAGGAATTAACATCTTAAAACGTTATCTGTAACAAATTCACTGCTTAGTACATACATAAAATACTGGTAAGCAGTATAATTTCTCTAGTTTATTCTATCAGTTTTTTCCCAAAATATTTAGATTACTTTTTTTTATTACTATACATATTTTAATGAAGATACAAAGATGCAGTAAAAGCAGTAGCTTACTTGGTGAACTGATCCCTCCCTAAATCCAAATTACTGATAATTTTGGTTATTTTTAAGCCTATCAAGTTTTTATTATCCTGTGAAAGAGTTAGGACTAAAATACAGTGAAGGAAAACCCTGCCACATAAAATCTATGGCAGAAATTACTGAAAAACATTCAACAGAGATGAAGAACACCATTTAGCAAGTTGAGCTGGACAGGGACATTTCAGAGTAGGATGCCAGTCCCACCTCACTGTAGGTGTGACACAAGACACGAAGCTACTAGAGCCAGCCAAGAGATCAGCTTCCAGAGAGCACAGATTCCCAAATGGATTCAGTCAACCGCCCCCTTTCCAGGGGAAAAAATTAAAGTCACTCCATAAATAAATATAATAAAGGCCCTCCCGTTGTTCATCGATTTGCTCGAGCGGGCCCAGCAACGTCTCCATTGGAGACTTTGTTGTACCTGTGTTTGGCATACCGAATACGTCATGGGGAGCTTGCCAGGCTCTGCTGTGCAGGCGAGATCCTCTCTCGGTAGCTTGCCGGGCTCTCCGAGAGGGGCGGAGGAATCGAACTCGGGTCGGCCATGTTGACTGCGTGCAAGGCAAACGCCCTACCGCTATGCTATCGCTCCAGCCCCTCCATACCCCTTGGAAATCTTCCTTTAGGCAGACTAACATCTTGCCCCCAGTGCACCCGTTTGGGGACCAGTGCCTTAGAGACCTCCATAAGGCCTTTCTTACAATATGGAAAGTAAGACCCATGGGAAGGACTCCTGGCAGTGAGAGAAACACAAGTACTGTGGCTCACATCTCTTCTCTGTTCTGTGCTGGGTCTAGCCACAGGAAAGCTGGAAGTGCAAGGGTTGCTGTGCTGCAGAGGGGTAAGACAGGGTGGTACCATCATTTCATTTCTGCAACACCCCATCACATCAGTAATCAGTGAACTGGGGAAACATGACAGGAATAACACAAATGTCATCAATTTAGTCAGTTACCAGAGGAAGCAACTACAAGTGTTTTTTGTTTAATAACTCCTAGACAGTTAAAAGACTGAAAGATTAAGGAGGTCTTTTATTCTGCAGACTTCCAAAATTCTTATGCTGAAATTAGATTGGTTAGTGAATGTCAACAATATTGTCCATATTACGTAGAAAAATGACTGCAGGTTGCATCTGCACCGTGGAGTTTCTGGATACTCAACAGTAAATTACAGCTTTAAAGCTTCCAGAAGGCAGAAACGCATCACTGCTAGAAGACGTTCTTGATTTGTATGTTTTACTACCAAGACTGGTCAATTCTAAAGAATGCAAACAGGGCCGACTTGACCGGCTGCTCAGCAGTGAGCCCTTCCCTAGAGTCGTAGGAGTAAATTGGTACCAAATTACCCGATTGTTGACTTAGTAAGTGGACGTTTGCATGAGCCTAAAAGAATCTCATGGCGAATAGTACATCAACAGGGGATTTGCTCTTTGGGGTGAGAAACCGAGACCATATTAAGAGGAATTCCCTGTCTGAGACTCCTTGTGTTGAGTGTCTGCTTTTTATCATCACATGCCCAAAACTAAATATTCGATAAAACCCTAGAGTCACCCAGAGCCCATGTCTGCAATATGATCAGGAAACAATTTAAAACTTCTCACATGTTTGTGGGGGAAACTAGTAGTCCACTCTAAATTTAAAACACAGAGGAACAGAGTGGGGCTGTGTGAGAAGGAAAATTCAGTGGAGTTCTATGGTTTGTTCCTAGAGCAAATTTCATTTTGGGCAAGGAAATGGGGAAAGAGCCATGTGCCGACTGGGTGAATCAGAATCCTGCCAAGTCAGAAGTGATGCGAAGAGACTTGGAATCAGACTCTTTCTTAGGAAGGCACTATGTCATAAAAAACAGATAGCCTCTAAAGAGTGATGGGACACAGGGGGCATGGGAAGTGTATAACCGCTCAATAAAGGATCCAACAAGCAGAATTCTGGGCATCTGCCACAAGAGATGATTTTAATGTTGACAAAACCTGTGTCTAGTGTTCATGACAGCCAAAACCCGGAAAAATCGAAATGCCCTTCCATGAATGGTTAAATGTATTGGCACTTTATAAAATACATTCAGTAAAGAAAGGACTAGAATATAACTGAAAGTAAAGTTGGGGCCACAACTGGCAGTGCTCAGGGACTGTTTCTGGTTCTGCTCAGGAGTGACTCCTGGTGGTACTCAGGAGACACATGTGGTGCTATATATGGGTCATATTTGGGTCAACCCTTAAGGCAGATTTTTAAAGAAATTATGCTAAACCAAGAAATCTCAAAAGGTCCCCTAGCAGAGTGTTTCATTTCTATGACATTCTTGAAATGATCGAATTCTAAGTAGACTTGGAGTGGTTGCCAGGTTTGGGGATGTGAGGAAGGCCAGTGGATGGTGTGTAGCACTGAAGTACTTTGTAATGTGGGGTGCCGTACCTTGTGATGCTCAGGGACTGACCCCTGGCAGTGCTTGGGGGACCATACATGGTGCCTGATTTGAACCAGGCTGTCAGGATACAAGACAAGCACCTTAACCCCTGTACTACCTCTCCGGCCCCCTAAGAAACTGAAGAAACAGTTCTGTATGCTGATTTTGTGGTGACATTTACAAAAATGTCCATGTGATTAAAACTACATTGAACTGCAGAGATAAGTGAGAACATTTAAAATTAAAATCTGAGTAAGTTCTATGTACTGTACCAATATGCACGGCTTTAAAATTGTAATATAAATCAAACTGGGGGAGAGGAATACATTGGACCTCGGCTTTTTGGGAGGGACATGTAAAAGCAAAAATGCTTTTAAATGCTCTGTAAAGGTCAGAAGACAGATCCTTTCTCCTTAAAGGGCATTACTTTTAGGGCTGGAGAGTAGGACAGGTAACGTGCCTTGCTTGCACAAGCACAATGTGAGTTCAGTCCCCACCATCATATATAGTACCCAAGCCCTGCCGAGAGTGATCTCTGAGCACTGAGCCAGGAGTAAGCTCTGAGCACCACTATTACACAAAAACAAAACAAAAAACATTACTACTTAAAATTTGCTCATTCTACAAAACTACTTGGTAGAAGAGAGTCTTTGAGTTGACCCAAACTTCCCAAATCTCGATGGATCATCTCTTAAATAACTCTTCTACTGTCTCTTTTCATCTCTTGCACAAATCACACCTCCAGAAAAGAATATTCAGTTACTTTGCAAGGAAAATTCAGAATGAGAAAATTTCAGGTAAAGGGTTCAATATATGGAGGCGATAGAATATGTATTACACAGTGCTAATAAGAATCAAATGTAAGGGGCTGGAGCGATACTACAGTGGATAGGGCGTTTGCTTTGCACGCAACCGACCCCGGTTCGATTCCCAGCATCCCATATGGTCCTCCGAGCACTGCCAGGAGTCATTCCGGAGTGAAGAGCCAGGAGTAACCCCTGTGCATCGTTGCGTGTGACCCACAAAGCAAAAGAAAAAAATGTGTAGCACAGCGGGTAGGGCGTTTGCCTTGCACGCAGCCAAGATGGCCGAGCTGAGTTCGATTCCTCCGTCCGTCTCGGAGAGCCCGGCAGGCTACCGAGAGTATCTCGCCCGCACGGCAGAGCCTGGCAAGCTACCCATGACATATTCAATATGCCAAACACAGTAACAAGTCTCACGATGGAGACGTTACTGGGCCCGCTCAAACAAATCGATGAATAACGGGAGGACCGTGACTGTGATAAATAATTGCAGCTGTCAAAAAAACAAATGCACAAATAACATGAAGATGTGAAATGTGATATTGTCACTTCTGTAATCTGGCACAAAATTATAGAAAAGCACCAAAAAGAAAAAAGTCTCAGCAGTGAAGACCAGAAATACCACAGAAAACAGATTCAACACATGGATTACGTGTATGGAAGTGAGACAGATGAAGAGCCAAAAAATTTAAAAAGATTAAAAAACAAAAGAGCCAGGAGAGTACTCAGTGGGTGTGGGCGAAGTTTTGCACACAGGAGGCCCCCATTCATCCCTGTCCACCACACTGTCCTACCCAATCCCCTGGCTTGAGAACAGACACCTGAGCCTGGGGGCCAGTGTTATTTAGTCACACCCAATAAGGGGGCAGGATGGTACAGCAGGCAAGGCGCCTGCCTGGCATTTATTAAGACAGTGCAATGGTTAGGGTGCAGCCTTGGCGGCCCCTTCAACCACTGCCAGTGTGGTTCAAGTACTGCAGGCACTGAAGGGTCAAAGCAGCATCATATCCTTTAACCCTTGCATTGACTCACCAGCTCATTGGGGCAAGAATTACTGGACCCCCGGGCCAGAGAGCACAGCGGGTAGGGCGTTTGCCTTGCATGTGGCAGACCCGGGTTCCATCCCCGGCATCCCACATGGTCACCGCCAAGAGTGACCCCTGAGCATTGCTGGGTGTGACCCAAAAAGCAAAAAAAAAAAAAAAGTTGCCGGACCCCTACCCCGCCCCCTCAAAAGATGTAGCACTGCACATCGTTGTTCACACCCACTGTTCACCATTTTGCTTGAGTGGGCACCAGTAACATCTCTTGTGAAACTTGTTACTGTATTTGGCATACCGAATACATCACGGGTAGCTTGCCAGGCTCTGCGCTGCCAGCGCAATACTCTGGGTAGCTTGCCAGGCTCTCCGAGGGGGTGGAGAAATCGAACCGGTGTTGGCCGGGTCAGCCTCGTGCAAGGCAAATGCTCTACCCACCCTACCCACTGTGCTATCGCTGAGACCCAGAGTCCCTGAAAGAAGCCATAAAAGTGATTCTTGTGTGACTAAGAAGGCCAGTGTGGGGCTCTGGGCATGGCTGACAGGGCCGGGGCACATGTGTTCCAACACAAGCCCAGGGCTCCACGCCCAGCATCACAGGGTCAGTCCCTAACCACCAGGTCGGCGGCGCAGGCCAAAGCTCATGGAGCTGGAGCGCACACCCAGCATGCCTGCAGCCCAAGAGGTCTCCCAACACTGCCCGCATCCCCTCCCCAAGCAGAGCAGGGCTGCAGGTGGCCTGCGGGCACTCTGGGTCTGATAGTGGTAGCCTCTGGGCACTCTGAGGTTTGGGCCTGGAGCCAACTGGGCTGCACAACAACGCAGGACTGGGCCCAAACGCTGCGCTCTCCAGTCAACCAGCAGGTCTAGCTCGGCACAGTCCCTGGACTCTTCAGGACATTTGGTAGGTCTTGCATCAAGAAAAGACCCGTTGGAATGAGGGGCAGTGTTTTAAGAAAATTAGGCTGGCTTCTTCAAAATGTCAGTGTGAGATGAAGACAGAAGGGTAAGGGGCCCCAAAAAGTGGCATTAAACATGACGATTTGTATTTTTTTTACATGCATTTTTCTTCGTATAAGAAAATGGCACTTTGTCTAGTGAAATCAAACCAAACCAAACCCACTTTTAGAGAAGGAAACCACTCCACTTTTGTTCTCTCCCTATGCAGGTTGCCTCCAAGGTAAATCTTTCAACTACTTTATACCAACCCTTAAAACCCTGAACTTCTTCCACCATCATCAATCCAACCTGACATGCGCTCTTCCATAACGGACACGTTCCACAAAGCCAGCCCTCCCGACCGCTCCCATCTCGATGTACTTAACCCTTAGAAATGAATCCATCAGTGTTGCTACTGTCCTTAAAAACACAGAATATTTGCCTCTAAGACATGGGGATACCTCTGCCATTCGTATGGCAATTACTTTGCTTTACCGATGAAGAAACATATAATTTTATGTACTATATCTGGTCAACAGTCACAGCATTTAAAGAACTGAGAAGACAATCATAGAACAATTACATTTAATATATTAACTTTATAAATTTGATACAAAGGTAAGGGTAATATGATATTCTGTGTGATTTCTTCTTTGTAAAGTCTCAATTCTTGTCACCAAAACCTGTAAGCAACCGAGAAGCTTCTGTCTGTATCTAAAATGGAAAAAATACATGATATGAATAAACAGGAAAGCAGCGGTCAGCTACAAAAATTTAAGTTCATCAAGTCCACTGTGGCTTCTAAGAGTCTCCCCAAACCATGAAAGCATTCTGTAAGAATAACATTTCTTAGGGCCGGAGGGATAATAGAGCAGGCAGGGTGCTTGCCATGAATGCAGAAGACATCACACGGGTTGGAGCTCCTGCACCATGTATGGTCCTCCAGGCCAACCGGGAGTGATTTCCTGAATGCAGAACCAGGAGTAAACTCCCAGAACACCTCTGGGGTGGCCCAAAACAAACCACACATTCACAAAGAATCAACTGTCTTTAAAATGATCAGAAAAAACACCTCCCACTCTTTCAAATTCCTTTTGTTTTAGAAAAAACTTTTTTGATCAAATCTACTTGTCAAAGTTTTTATTGTAGCAAATAATATTAAACTGTTGATCATGAAAAGACATTTGCTGTATGGAAATAACAATGAGTTCACATGTGAAATGAAAACTTTTATTCAATAATATGCATTTGGAAATTATGTTCTGAAAGAAGCTCTTAGTTAACACTCCCTAGTGCCTCCATGAAACCCAACTGCCTTACTCTCTGGGCCACGTTTTACCTGTTTGTCCTCCTCTGTGTGTGCGGGGTAGTCCTTGGCTTTCATTAGCCAGAAAGCAGCAAGCTTTTTGTTATTTAATTTCAAATACGTTTTTCCTAAAAGAAGCAAGTTTTTGCTGTAGAAGTTTGGGTCCACTGTAAGAAAGAAATTCATTTATTCCAGATGAAACAGTTTTGCTCTTGCTCTTATTTTTAAAGGTTGAATGTTTTAATCTGTCATTTTTTAAATAACCTGCATGACCAATAAATGAACACGCTGACCAATAAATGAGTTAGGTTTTCTGTTGTTTGGCTGTTCATACCTTTAAAAAAAAGGCTATGCATAATAACATGATTGCATTTTAATGTCTACTATGTGAGAGGCTCTGTTACATATTTCTCTTTTTCACAACAATTTTATAAATCGGTTTCTTCATTTAGTACATGTGAAGTAAGGCTTGTAGGAGGATATAAGTTCCCTAGCAACAGGAATCTTTTGTTTAGGGGATTTGTCATTAATTTCTATCTTGTGTCCTGATGTATCCTCTAGTGCCTAGAACATAAAAATATACATTAACTATACTTTCGCTGGGTAAATGAAGAAATCAGCATGACATATATATGCATATGTATATTTGATCAACATTAACTGAATATGGGGTATATTAAGTTCTGATAAAGTAAGTTTTGTGATCTTTGGAATATGTAACATTTACATACTTTATAATGAGAAAAGACAAACATAGGCACTCCTAAAAGTAATACATAAAGCTTGCGAGGTATATAAACTTTAAATTGCTGTTAGAAACCAAAGAAAAAACCTCTAAGAGGTTACATACACCTGAGCTGACTTGGTAACTGAATAACAGGATTTCAACAGAGAGGTAAGAAACATCTTAGTAAAAAAAGGTGAATAAAAAGTCTATGAAAAATTTAGGATTAATCAGTAACTGCACGAGCCCAAAAGTCTTTATTTCCTTAGTTAACATACTGGGGAGATACCATGTTGCTGGATTTAAGGTCTCCCTGGGAGTATCTCCCCTCACCCTTCCTCCATGCTATTCAGCCTCTGAAGCCAAGCACTGTGCTAAGCATTGAAACTGTGAGCAAAAAGTTCCTATCTTCCCTGAATTTAGTCTTAGATGTGTAAACAAATACATTTAGACTGTAGAGCTGTGAACGGCATGACTGAGAAGTAAAATTTACTTAGGAGCTTAGGAAGAAACTTAGAAACCAGATATGAGCCATTAAGAAAAGGTGACCTAGTGGAAGTGACCACTGAGGGGAAACCTGAAGGATGACTGGATTACTGAGAACACAAGGCCATGTTTATCTCCACCCCCACCATAAGCCTCTAAAGCCCTACTTTTGAGGTATTTTTATTCCAGATTAAAACTACCATCAGGAGAATGTATCAATGGCATTCTATGAGAGAGCAAATCTTCAGACACCATTGTTCACTCTGAGTGTCCTGCTCGGGTCACTGAGACAACTAAGGAAAGAACATGTGCAGGCCCTGAGTTTGGTCTCTGGCATCATCAGACACCCCAAGCACCACGTGGCTCAAGGAGGGACTGACCCTGCCCGTCCCAACAATATTAGGGTGATTCCTGTAAAAGACAATGCGTTATGAAAGCTTTGTAACTAGCTCACGGTGGCTCAATTAAAAAAAATTTTTAAAAAAAAGACAATTCCTTCCTCTAAAACACCTCAAGAAGTTTATGAAAGTACGATATTAAATTTGATAAGCACTGTTGTTTTCTTACAATTTTCATTTACTTGAAAGTATGCTTATGTACCTTTCTATACAGTTTGTGCCATTAATATTAAAAAAAAAATAAACAGGGCCTGAGAGGTAATAATACAGCTGGACGGTGCTAGCTTGCATGTGGCTGGCCCGGGTCTGGGCCTGTGCATAGGCCCCCCAACACCATCAGGAATGGTGCCTGAGCAGAGCTCAGAGTAAACCTTGAGCACAGGACACATAAAGGCTCCCCAGGCCCTAACAAAAAAGATAAACTTAGAAAGTGCTGGTGATAGTTCTAAACGCTATTTCTTCAAAGCAAGAATGACAAGCTCTTCTTCACAAAAAAAAAAAAAAAAAAAGTAACATAACAAACCAACACAGACCTGGTTTAAAACCAGAATTTTCATTTGATGCCTCTAACTGGCACTGTAATCTTGAATAAGAAAGCTGAACTGCTGAAGCCTTCTTTCTTCTAAAAAAGAAAGGCTGAATTCTACATTAAATGAAGAGCTATTCCAGGATCATGGTTCTAAATCCAGTAATAACCCATTTCTTACTCAGGTGATAATTACAGAAAAAAACTTGACAAATTACTTTAGAACATAGTATAAAAATGTAGTGTAAGTTAACGTGGTATAATTATAATGTAGGGTAACTACTACTTGTTTTTTAAATTTCTATAATACATAATACATTTGTACTTTTAAAAATCTATTTCAGTATGTAAATTTAAGTTACCTTGTTCTGCCCTTTGAAAGTAGCCTAAGGCCTGTTAAGAAAAAAAAGAAAAAGTCCAAACATAATGAAACATTAAAACAGAAATATGAAAAAAGCACGTCCTCAAAATACAAGCCAGAAAGTAAATTAACACATCTTAAAATATTGTTGAATTCTTCATCAGAGTCCCTTATAGTTAAGTTGGACATGTTTAGAGATCACCTTATAGCTAAAGTGAACATAAACACTACTTAAAAAACAGAGAACATGATTACAGTATATGCACCACTTATGGTAGAAATACTTGTTCAGGATGTCCGACTCAGCCATTTGATCTTTTGCCTCTTAAATCTGAACAGTGATTACTAATAAAAGGTAAATACGGCTAAGCAAGAGAGCTTGCTTTGTCTCATGTGTGAGAGCCTGGGTTTGATCCCTGGCACTGCCAACAAAACTCATAAACACAAAACTAGATATAATCAGAACCTGTACCATTTTTCTAAGTCTTCAACTACATAAATTCCCACATAAAATATTACTATGAGTCAGCAATTCTTTGCTGATTCTTTTGTTCCATGTAAGCAGTTTTAAAACTGCATTAACTGACTACTGAATTCTTAGAAATACTGCCAATTTGCTGTAACCCAGAGCTAAATATTTTTCTTACAATGACTATTTTCAGTAACAGTATTTCCCAATTATGTCCTAGTGAGGTAACTAAATATTCTTTAAATTAAAGTTTACCCTATGGTTTCCCAGGGAAAAAAAAGTTCTTCCTTATTACAATGCAAATACTGAGAAAACTTTTTCAATCACTTATTTTCTTCCTCTGATCATTTTGTAAAAAGCTAAAATGTTTTACCAGAAATCCGTTTCAAATTTATTTCAACAGAAAAAGCAAAAGATCTTGAGCATATGAAAGAATTAGTTTTTCATACCCACTTAAAAAGAGTTATAATCACTATTCCTTAATATAAACATATGCCTAATTTTCTAGGCAGATGATCACCATGTAAAACGTGTACCTCAAGAATGCTGAATACGTTTCTTTTGTTTTATATTATTGCTTTTTATATGATATGGCTCCAAACAGAAGCAGAAGGTAGATTATAGCCTGTTGGGCTATTTCAGCTGCCTCTCAGTCAGAATTATCATCTACTCACCTAAAAAAACAAAAACAAAAACCACTCACCAGTCATGGCTAATAAGTATTAAGCCTTTGTGATAACAGAGCTGCATGGATTCCTGAGAAATAAGATGGTGCTCAAGTCCCTCACCGCTCAGAGTTCCAGGTGTGTGGACTGCAGCTAAGAAATCACTACTAACTTAACAAAGGACATCAGACACTACCTCCTCATAGGTGGAACTAGGAGGAGTTGCAAACAGCATTTTAGCAATTCTTCTTTGATACCAAGGCATTTCAGCAAAAGTGTAACACCTATAAGAAAATAAAATGTTTATATTAAAACTGTGCCCTTTTTTTTTAAGGCAAACAAAGCATCTTAAGCGATATAAAAGGAATCTGTTGAACATTCTAAAAAGATTACTCTTAACATCTAGTAAGACCACACTAGATTCATACTTACTTATCTAGAGATTGACTTATACTGATGAATCCATTTGGATACATTTTGTGACTAACCATAAGTAGTAACAATTAGTACTAGTAATGATAATAAAGCATAAACACAATATATACTCATACCAGTAAAATAAGAACGTAATGTTGGATAAAAGTTGGATAAAAATGAAAATAACTCAGACTGTATTGCTCCTGAGATGACTCAGATTGTATCTGACATACTTTGAAAATGAAAAGATCCTCTGAGAGCATTTTATTATTCTATTACTGTAGTTAGAAATTAGCCCAGTTTCATTCAACGTGAAAAATGGAAAGCTTTCTCAAAGGGAACTGACAAATCTAACAAGAGTTTTAATCTTAGTATATGTTTCTAAATGATATGAAATGACAATATTTAACAAGATCACAATCAAATGTGTTTTCTAACATAAATGCACAAATTCTAAATACTCTGCCAAATGTTATATTGAATTATTTTATATCTTGCTTCTCTATAGATGACAAAACAAGACATTTGTACTTATCACAAAATAAGAGCTTACTAAATACCACTGAAATATTTAAGAAATTTTCTTACCAAATACCCAAAAGGTGAATTGAAGTAGCATCTTTAGGGTTCAGTTCAATTGCTTTCTAACAAGAAATGAGAGCATCAATCACATTTGTCTTCTAAACACCAATAAATAATGTTCTCTTTTGCTAAAGAAGCCATGATTTAAAAACAATCGAAACCTTCAGTATCTTCTCTATTTCAATTAATACCTATGTTTCCCTACTGATCCTGTTTTTGGAGGGATGGGGAGGTTCGGGGCCACACCCAGAGGTACTCAGGGGCTTTTTGGTGGTAGTTGGACCCTGAGAGGATGGATCTGAGGATAGATCCAGGCCCAACTTCCTGGACTCTCTGTGGCCCCCCCAACATCTGATCATTGGTCATTTCATCAAACAGTTAATACTTGTACTAAGGTCACTGTTTCATTAGGTTCAGAAACTAAGAGTAGAGTTTATCAAAATCAGAAAGAACACGAACTCTGTCAATCTAATTTTGAAAACAATAATCTCCAGACCTCAATGCTTCTTCTAGGGAGATGAAAAAATAAATATTCTTTTTGATAAATTCTAAATAGATATTAAATAAGTCTAATTTGCTAAAGAAACATAATTTTAGAAACTCTTCCTATATTCAGACTTCGTTCAACTTTCCATTTGTATTTAGCAAAGAAAGAGGGGAACCATATTAATTCACTAAATGTGTTAATAATGATGTACAATCTAAGTTATATTCATAAATTCTTCCTAATTTCTATTTATTAAGTGAAAGTCTTATGTGGATTACTGTAAAGTATAAACTACAGAACAGCTTTAAAGCAACTCCTCTTTTTAATCTATTGTAAACCACTAAGGAAATTTCAGATTAATGTTAATCCTATTATAAAAATAAACCTCTTTAAATATTGAGATGGGGGGCTGGAGAGATAGCACGGCAGGTAAGGTTTGCCTTGCACGCAGCCAACCCGGGTTCGATTCCCAGCATCCCATATGGTCCCCTGAGCACCGCCAGGAGTAACTCCTGAGTGCAGAGCAAGGACACCGCCAGGTGTGACCCAAAAAGCAAAATAAATAAATAAATATTGAGATGGTGCTACGTTAGTGCTTTTCTGAACCCCTTATATTCACTTTTGATTTAATGTGCAATATACATTTTCATATGTCAGTAAGTTACCAGCATCTGTACTAATATGGATCTACCAGGCTTCAAAATTCAACAATTTCTATCTTTCCATCTCACAAGTTCTCTAGTCTTACCTTGTCTGTCTGAATTTTATATACAGAATGGAGAAAATAGCAGACCTACCTTATAGGGGTAGTTAAATTAAGCAAATAACAAACGATGATAGTGATAATCCATCAACTACTTTTACTTTTCATAAGTACCAATCTGTTCCAATCATTGGTGTTACTCACAGTGACAGAGGAAACAGTTATCAATGGCTGAATAAGATTTGGCGGAAAGCTTGCTTCAATAATACAGGTAAGAATCAGCACTGACTTATTTTTTTCCTTTTTCATGAAGGTGTAGAGCAAAATGTATTCATAGTATACATAACTTATAATCAACAACCTTTCTCAACAAGAATTGCCACCAGCAAACTAGTCACTACAAAATACTGTATATTGTCTCTGGGAGTTAACCACAGAGGTTAGGGCAAAAGCCCATGTGCCTGGCCTGGGTTTGATTTCCACCTGGTCCCGAGGTAGGTGCAGCCCTGGGCATCCGGCACTGCAGGCCAGAGCAGCACCGTCTCCAGGCTGGCCACAAGTGGCTAGAGGAGGCTTGAACCTCCTGACCACTATTTGGGAGACCTCCCCTGACAAACTATGTAACAGAATAACAGAATACATATTAGGATCTATTTTTCTTCATTCTACAAAGAATAACAGAGCAAGTGCATGCATGGGAGAGAAAAGTTAATTCATCATGTATAACGAAGGCGTGGTGTATTAGAATTTATTCTTTATGGCATACTTTGAGATGGGCTACTCTTAAGCAAATCCATTTTTCTTTGTAATAGTTTTTCCTGTCATTGGGCTCAAAAACAATTCAGTAATGATACGTCCTTAGGACTTTATATGTAATAACAGAATTTGATGTAAAAGCAATATAAATCTTTCTAATATGCAAAAACTAAATACTGTCACTTTTAATTTACTAACTTATTAGAAAACATACTAAACACTGGATTTTCAAAAAATATAGCTTTCACTGCTTCTTTCAAGCATAAATTAATATACACTGAAGTATTTGGCAATTTTTCCTTTATTCAGAGTAAAGAGTAAATACAAGATTATTGCCACTGAGCAAATTACTAAAAATACCACTGATTCGATAATGCAGTTTAATTTCAAAGATCTTAAAATGTAACCAAAAAAATCTGCACAATTAAGTTGAGTGTGTGTGTGTGTGTGTGTGTGTGTGTGTGTGTGTGTGAGAGAGAGGGGGGGGGGGGGGGGGAGAGAGAGTATGTGCATGCAGGCATGCACATACATTCACATCAGTGCTACCGATGCCGGAAAATGAAATTGGGTATCCTATGTTCTTTTAAATTAGTCATTATATAAATTAGGTAAACACAGACAACTAAATAACCTTAGTTATACTAAACAGAATAAAAGCACCACTGCACTCAGTTAATCTACAAATCTTTGAGAAATAAACTGTCACTACTTTTGGCCAGTTATAGGTCATTTGTTACAGAACAAAAGATAAATGAGAAGAAATATATTGAGAGGTGACTTTTAAAATTCATTAGTACCTCAAAATGCTCCTTGATGATGTAGGCATTTGCAATTTTAGCCTTGATACCTTCATAATCTCCAACATCATTAATGCAGATTGCATACCACTGGGGGAAAAAAGAGGATTACTCTTAATATCCCATTCAATATTAACATAACAATAATAATCACTTCTCAGTCATTCTCAGCCCAATAAAAAGATAATAAATTTTTCTAATACAGTTTTTTCTTAAATGTACTAACACACAAAATGTACAAACACACCGTCCTCCAGGAAGTCAAGGATATGATTGAACGAAAATTAAAACAGGGTAGAGCGTGAATCGCTAAGAATGGGAAGTGAACAAGTGTAAGCCAAGCCCCGAGCACTGCTGGATGTGGTCTAATACCACAAGAATAAAAAGACACCAATTTGTTCCTTCATTACCTCTTTCCTCTTTCCATTGCTCTCTCAAATACTCTTCATTTCATTTATTAGGACTCACACAGACTGAAATGTAAATTAACCAAGCAAACTCAGCTCCTCTCAGCCTACGAATGCCCGTCAGCAAGCAGATCCAGCAATTTTATATGCCAGAGAAGCATTCAGCCCTAAGTGTCTGCTCTGGGACCGACAGTCCACTAACCTGCCCCCTACACATGGGAACCCAGCACAGAGGCAAGCCAGGGAACTGTCTAGCTCTGATGATCCTGAGATCTTAAATGGCACCCAGGCCTTCTCAATTCCTGGAACAATCAGGTGCTTAAATAGATGCTTTGGGGCTCCTGAGACTTCGTCCAAATCACCCAAGGCTGACTGAATCTGACACACAGCTATCCTTGGGGACTCAGATTCACTAAGGCTCTTGGAATCTCATGCAATGGTACTGAGGGCCCGTCATCCAACTCAAATTTGGCACAGAGCAATTGTGACTGTGTAGCTGAGCCCCCAGGGACGCCAGGCACCTGGGATTTCAAACATCTCACAGCAGCACAGATTCACTCAGACTTGCCAAACACTAGAAATGTTGACCATGAGACACAAGGCGGATCAGCTAACTCTAGCACCACAATTGCTGCCCAGTGCTGGCAAAATCAAATCTCTTAGTTGCTATATACAGGTCAGCTCACTTCTACAGCTATTCCTGGGTACCCCAGAAGGCAATCCCCAGGCCAACCTGCCTAAACGTTTGGGCACCACAGCCACTGCCAGGCACCAGCCACTGCAAAGCCCAGGTCACGTGCACCACTGCTGGATTCCAGTGCTAGAGCTCCTATTGGGCAAAGGTGACTCCAAATGCCCAATAAGCCCCGAACCCAACAATAACAAAACAGCAGGAGCGTCAGACAGACATTACGATGAAGGCGCTGGCTTGCATGTAGCTGATGCCAGTGCCACACAGTCCCTCAGCCACCAAAGGGAGCGGCCCTCTGGCGGAGTGGCAGGAAAAGACCCCAGTACCACCAGCTGTGGCCCAAACCCCCCAAAAGAAATCAGTTCAGAAATCCAGAAACCAGTAATTTTATAGTAATTTTAAATTTTACCAGGTTTCAGTTGTCCAGGTACCACATGCTATCTAAAACCAATTTTTTTTTTATCATTTGACGTGTATATGTACACGTCAGTGATGGAGAAGCAAAGCAGAGAACCTATGTATATATTTCACGCATTGGAAACATTGTTAAGACTCTAATGGAATGCTCCCAGCATCTGATTATTTTTGAGGCTATGGGCCAAACAAAATGTAATTACAATACATGCAAACTAGCCACATTATAATCAACCATTTTGTTCAGTTTTACTTTCATAAAATAAAGGTAGTGAACAGCATTCCTGTTTTTTTTTTACATTTCCATTGTTTTAACAAATGACACCAAATGACACCAATTTGGATATTTAACATTAACGCAAAATCCCATTAAATATTCATAGAGAAAGGCCAATTACTTCTGTTTCTGAAAACCCATCTTTTCCTTGCTAGCCCACAATCACTTCAACAGATTCAGAGAAGAACAAGACGAGAGTTATTGTCCCAAGAGCTGCTTTTTTTTCGTACTGTGGAATCTATGATCCCAAAGATTGCAAAAGGCCATTTCTAGAAATCTACAGTGAAAGGTATACCATTCGATAATAAGAAAGTTTACTGTAAGAATCTAAAACCAAAATATTAAGTGAGATGAAAGAAGAAAATATTTCTGTTTTCACAACTAGGAATAAAAACACAGGTAACAAAACCAATAGCACTTTTTGTTTGTTTTCGCTGTTTGGGTCATACCTGCCGATGCTCAAGGGCTACTCCTAGCTCTGCACTATGCTCGGGGTCCATATGGAATGCCGAGGATGAAACCCAGGTCAACTGTGTACAAGGCAAATGCCCTACCTGCTGTACTATTGCTTGGCCACAAAATCAGTAGCCATTTTGGTTTAAAAATAAAGTCTGATGTGGAGAGACAGTACAGTAGGTTTGCACAATGCAAACCGGGTTCGATCCCCAGCACCTCATATGGCTCCCTTAGCCCACCAAAAGTGATCCCTAAGCACAAAGCCAGAAGTAGTCCCTGAGAACTGCCAAGAGAGTCCAAAAAACAATAAAAAATAAGAAAAACCCTAATACTCACAAAATGAATTTGATGGTATCAACTATAACTGTTTGAAACAAGGCCATAAACGTGTATCTCTTCGTACTTTCCAAGAGCAATTTAGGTAAGTTATACTTACTGATGCACCACTAGCAATACACCACTAGTCCCTGGAAAGAGTTTAGTTATTTTAAATACCTCACCTTATGAGCTGCAAAACTTAATTCATTTTTTTCTAGTGCTCTTTTTGCATACTCCAGGGCTTCATATACCAGTAGCTTTTTCTCCTCTTCTGAGGTTTCAGAAAGCTGAGCCATATCACGTGATACCCGTGCCAAGCGCCAGAGCAACTCTGCATCTTCACTAATTTGATATAAAACAACAATGCTATGATAATCATTCAGTTTTATACAAATGTAAATTTACAACTGTCATATCTAATGAATACATGTGCTCTTCAGCTCAATGAAATACAGCAAACATATCAAAAGCCATTATTCACAAAATTATTTTTTCATATGAAACATCTCTTTGCTAAAATTTCCTACAAGATAGCCAATATTATTTATAAATATAACTCCCCTATGGTATCAAATACTGAATTCTTTAGAAATCATCTTTGTGGGGTTCAGGAGATAGATCAAAGAGCTGGAGTCCCATGTTCATCTCAGGCACCCAAAGGTCCTGAGCACCACAGTGAGACCCCAAAATCAATCTTTCGCTTTCCCCCCCTTTGTATATACATATGTATGTTTGTATTTGACTCTTCTATATAACTTGAGACTTAACCTATGCTTTAAACAAGTCACTTGTCCAGATAGTACCATAAAATAAAAATTACAGTCATACTCTAAAAAAATTGAACTATTATATCCCTAGGCTCAAATATAGTACCTAGCATATAACAGGCTGATAAATATATGCTAATGAATGAGATCTCAAAATTAAGTTCTATGCATTAATGTCATCCATACATTGATGCATGCTATATACTTCAAGGTCATTTAAAGTCTCTGAAGAGTAGACATTTAAATAAAATTAAATAACTGAAAAACAAAGCAACAAACATTTTTCAAATAACTTAAAATTCCTTTTTATTATCTCTTAAACTTGCTATATCGTATTTCTTAACCAAAAACTGGTCATTACATAAATTTGAAACAGACTACTTATTTTATATTTAAAACTCAATGATCATGGAATTAACTAGCTCATAGTTTACTAATTCAACTGATAAAGCCTACCAATAGTAAGGAAGCCAGATTAGATAGATCTCAGAAATTGGTTGAGGAATTCAAGAAAAATAGCTAAAAATGATTAAATATTTTTAGCTTAGGAAATGAGGTAAATTATTGAACTATATATATGTATATATATCTGCATTATTTGAGTGATACACCAATTTTCTAGTAATATAATATTTAAAAAAGCCAACAGAAATGTTTCTGATGTCTCTAAATCGCTGGGCTTCTAGAATGATAAAGAGATAAGCACAACCAATACAATCATTAGCAACAGCACAGAGGGTAGGGCGTTTGCCTTGCATGCAGCTGACCTAGGTTCCCAGCATCCCATATGGTCCCCCGAGCACCACCAGGAGTAATTCCTGAATGCATGAACCAGGAGTAACTCCTGTGCATCACTGGGTGTGACCCAAAAAGCAAAAAAAAAAAAAAAAAAAAACCTAAAAAATATAGATATCTCAAGCATCAATAATTATCTGACTTGTTAAATCACACACACACACACACACACACACACACACATACACTCTCTCTCTCTCTACCCACCTTTTAGTGTACTGGGTTAGCAGCTGATAAAGTTTTTTTGTTTCTCCACTTTCATATAAGTAGTCTGCTTGTTCAAGGATTTCTTCGATCCCAACAACTAAAAAAGAAAACAAACACAATAAAGGAGATTTTCCCAAGTCAGAGGACAGTTATAAGACACCTGCACATGGAGCCGGAGCAATAGTACAGCAGGCGTAGGGCATTTGCCTTGCACACAACTGACCCAGGTGCAATCCCCAGCATCCTATGTGGTCCCCCAAGCACTGCCAGGAGTGATTCCTGAGTGCAGAGCTAGTCGTAACTCTTGAGCAACTGGGTACGGTGTGTACACACCAGCAAAGGGATTAGATACAGAAATCTCTCTACTGGAGAGAGATGCACATGGGGCTGTGTGCATGCCCTGCATGCGGGAGGTTTCCCTGCTACCACAGAGTCCCCAAGCACAGAGTCAGGAGCAGACCCGCAATACTGCCAAGGGTGCCTCCAAACAAGTCACCCAGAGCCCCATGAACAACAACAAAGAAATCACCTCTACAGAAAGCCCAGAAATGATACAAGTTTAGTGAAAATAATTACAAAACTATTACAGTTAGTAATTTAGTAATATCATGGAAAATCAAAAAACTAAAAACTATTCTGGCAACACATTTTACAAAATAAAAAAGCAATTTTCTTGAGGAATCTGCGGTATATAAACCCTTCACACAGTCTTCAGTATCACTGTTAAATATTGTAGAAAATGGTATAACATCAAACATTATTAATTTGTACAAACTGAGCCACGTTGTTTCATTAAGTTCTCTTTGTGCAAGGAGGGCTTGACAATTTTTTTTCTTTTCTTCAACAAATTTTTTCTATGAAAAAAATCCATAAAGTAAAATGGGCTCTGTACGCCTGATACAGTCTCTTGAGTTTATTCCATCAGTTGCCTCCTCACCTCCAACGCCTCAGTCTTTTTCAAAGTATTGGGGGCCAGAGAAATCGCTCCATGGTGTCAGAGTGCATGCCTTGCATGTGGAGGCAGAGTTTTACCCTAGGCAAGGCATGATCCTCTGAGCAGTGCTAGGCGTAGCCCTGGTGGCCCTTAGCACTGTTGGCCTTAAACACCAAATCCCTGAGCCAAGCATCAAATGGTCAGGCCCACAGAGCCAAGTCAGTAATGCAGGGAGAGGCCACCAGACCTCAAAGACTGCTTAAGGAAGAGCTGCGCCACTGCCGCCAGAGCAAAGTAATTTGTACTGGAACTGGGAGATAGAACAGTGGGTAAGGCAGTTGCCTAGCACACAGCCAACCCAAAGACGGCCTCCCAAGAACTGTAGGAGTGATCCCTAAGCACAGAGCCAGGAAACGGGCCTTGAGCACAGCCAGAAGTGGCCCCAAACAAACAAACAAACAAAAAATCTGAAACAAAAATAAACAACAGAGGGGCTGGAATGATAGTACAGCGGGTAGGGCGTTTGCCTTGCATGTGGCCAATCGGGGTTCGAGTCCCAGCATTCCATATGGTCTCCTGAGCACCGCCAGGAGTGATTCCTGAGTGCAGAACCAAGAGTCAGCCCTGAGCAATGCCAGGTGTGACCCAAAAAGCCAAAAATAAGTAAAACTAAACAATAGATTACCAACGTAGTAATAATAAAAAGTATTAATAGAGTATTTTTCACGAGATTTCTAGCTGCTATATATGTCATAAACATAATTATAGACTCAATCTTAAATGTCATCTATTTAAAAATAAGAAGAAAACAAATTGATCTAAGAACTCCAGTTTGGCTCAGCTTACCTTTCGCTGCTGCATGAACCACAGCAGCCTGAGAAACAAGTTGATAAGCTTCCAAACCCAAGTAAGACAGGGCTGAGAAGAAAACACTTTTTCTAAAAACACCAGGGTGACCCAGCACCTAGAAAAAGAATTATGACCATGTTCAAATTTGAAGAAATTGCTACTCAAAGTAACAACTTACATTAATTTCTTCAACCCTCAAAGCAATCACTTTAAAATTATTGAAAGCTCAAATTTACTTTACCAACTTTCTCAACAAAATTGTTTCACCAAATTACCATAGAGGGAGGGCTATCCTGTTACGATCCCTTGTTTTTTTTCCTCCACCAGTTCCCCCAAGCAGTGTTCAAGGGAGCACTCCTGCACATAAAGCCACCCTGAGTGGCTGGTTGGATACCTCAATGCTTAGGCTGGTGATACGACTTTGCTGGGGCCAAGTGATGCTAGTGGCGTCATGTACCACATAGGCAGCTAGAACTCTAGAACAAGTCTGTTGAAAAATAAATGTTCAGAGATGGTGTTTTATAATAAGGGTGAAAGAAACACACACACAGATACACAGACACACACATTGAATCAGCCACTCAGAAATAACCCCTAAACATGAGAAACTTCTAAGGATGAAATACTCTCAACTGGGGCCAGAGCAATAGTACAGCAAGGCATTTGCCTGGCACATGGTCGACCTGGGTTTGATCCCCAACATCTCATATGGTCCCCTGAGCACCGCTAGGAAAAAAGTCCTGGTGCAGAGACAGGTGTAATCTTTGAGCATCTCTGCGTGTGACCCCCCCCCCCAAAAAAAACAAACAAAAAAGTAATTAAAGTTACTTAAAAATTAAATACTTCCAACTTCAGTGATACAACAAAATATCTATGAAAAAAAATGCTAATGCTAGGAAAAACGCATGAATAACTGGAAGTTGTATTAACTCCCTGAAAATTGATCATCCCTAGAAAGAAATAATCATGACTACTCTGGAGAGCTTAGAGTGGGTACTTATACTTCTTTCTCAATCCTCCTGAGGCTTTTTTTTCCTCCTTCTCTCCTTTCAACCAAACTTTTCTGGTTTTTAGCTATTTAGCATGGTAGTTACATGCAGCTTTGAGTTCTGGAGATAATCTGTCTGCTATCAAATTATTATCATCCTGGTGGTGTAACTTGTGAACACATTAATCAATTTTCCTTTCTAAAAAGTGGTTATAATAATGATCCTTTAAAATGAGGTCAGACTTATACACACTGTCCAGTTTTAAACCTTCAATAAATGTAGCATAGCTATCACTATTATCTAAACCAGTGTTTCTCAACCTTTTTTGGACACTAGCCCCCCTATTCTGCAGGATGACCCCTAGTCTTGTGCTGTGACTCCCCAGTACATGATTTTCACCTGTCACCCCCTTAGAATATCCTGGGGGCCAACCGCAAGGGCCATACTGGCAGACAAACGCAAAAATGAGATTTTGACCTCAATCATATTTTAATTTGGAAACTTGAAGCTGTTTTGTTTCACAGTGGTAATCTTCCTGTATTAAGTGACTGCACCACTTAACTTCTCCCATTTGGATATAAGCTATTCAAGGGAAAATGACTGTCTCATTGTCCTTCTTCCCCTGTTCTTTCCTTTGCCCAGTGATAAGCTGAACAGAACAGGTGGTCAACATGTGTATTTCAATTAAAAATAGGTCGTGGATGTGGGCCAGTCTCTGTGGTATGAAATGATATCTCACTGTTGTTTTGATCTGCATCTCTCTGATGATTAGTGATGTAGAGCATTTTCTCATGTGCCTTTTTGCCATTCGGATTTCTTCTTTGCGAAAGTTTCTGTTCATTACCTCGCCCCATTTTTTGATGGGGTTGGGTGATTTCTCCTTGTGGAGTTCAACCCGTACCTTGTATATCCTTGATATCAACCCCTTGTCGGATGTGTATTTGGTGAATATCCTTTCCCATTCTGTAGGCTGTCTTTGTATTTTGGTCACTGTTTCTTTTGAGGTGCAGAAGCTTCTTAGTTTAAGACAGTCCCATTTGTCTATCTCTGTTTTCACTTGCTCGGCCAGTGGCGTGACATCTTTGAAGATACCATTAGCTTCAATATCATGGAGAGTTTTGCCGACTTTGTCTTCAATAAACATGGATTCTGGTCTGATGTTGAGGTCATAAGCCCACATCCACAAGAACAAAAGCAACCAATGCTGGCGCGGATGTGGCGAGAAAGGAACCCTCCTTCACTGCTGGTGGGAATGCCGGCTGGTCCAACCCTTTTGGAAAACAGTATGGACGACTCTCAAAAAATTAGAATTTGATCTCTCATTTGACCCAGCTATAGCACTCCTGGGAATATATCCCAGAGAGGCAAAAAAGGTATAGTCGAAGTGACATCTGCAATTGTTTGTTCATTGCAGCACTCTTTAGAATAGCCAGAATCTGGAAAAAACCTGAGTGCCCGAGAACAGATGACTGGTTAAAGAAACTTTGGTATATTTACACAATGGAGTACTATGTAGCTGTTAGAAAAGATGACGTTATGAAATTTACATACAAGTGGTACAACATGGAAAGTATCATGTTAAGCGAAGAGCGGGATAGACACAGAAAGATTGTATTCATCTGGGGAACATAAAGCAACAAAAAGGGAGAATAACACCCAGGAATGGCTGAGATTAGTACCAGGAATTTTGCTCCATGACTTGAAGGCCAGCCACACGTGCTAGGTGAAAAGGAAGCTCAGAGAAGAGAGCACCAAATAAAGGGTGCTGTGAGGACCCTCCCAGGGTGGGAGAAGCATGCTAAAAGTAGTCTATAGACCAAACATGATTGCCACTCAATGCCTCTCTTGCAAAACACAGTACCCAAAAGAAGAGAGAGAGAACAAGGGGGAATGCCCTGCCACAGAGGCAGGGTGGGATGGGGGGACATGGGGGGTGGGAGGGATGCTGGGACCCATGGTGGTGGAGGATGGGCACTGGTGGAGGGATGGGTACTTGATCACTGTATAACTGAAACCCAAGCACAAAAATTTATAAGTCTGTAACTGTACCTCATAGTGTTTCACTAATAAAAAAAAAAAAACAGGTCGTATGAACCACCAATTCCATGCCAAGCTATGGATCCAAAGTATACAAAAGCATTAATTCAAAAGACACATGCTTGTTACACCACTATTTAGAAAAGCCAGAGTACGGAAACACTGCAAGTGCCAGCACAATTAGATTAAGATGTGGTATCTACAATGGAATACTCTACACACACAAACAGTTGAAAAAAAATTTTTTTTTAATTTTACTGAATCACTGTGAACAGATGAAATCTTGCTCTTTTGGCCAGTAAAAAAATGGAAAACCCTAGAGTATTACGGATATGTGGGATATAAACAAACCAGGCAAAGGAACAGCACAGACAAAACAAACTGGACACTGTGCACAGAACTCGTATTTCAGGAGGTTCAGTGGACTGTGATGGATGGTTGTTTGTGTTATGATGGTGGGGTGGTTATCGGTAACCTACATGTGAAGAGGTGTTAACCCATATCCCTAAAACAAACATGGTTTTAGAGATTAAAAGAATAAAATGCCTCTAATGAAGTATGTGAAATGCACCAACGGCACTCGCACAGCCCACTCCTTTCGAAAGGAAAAAGCCAAGTACATGAACAGCTTAACAGTTTAACAGAAATAGAAGAACTGGGATGACATCTCAGATGTCTTTCCTTTAAATTCTGCGGCTAAGGATGAAGCCCGTCCAGAGAGGGACAGACACAGAATGATCTCTCATATATAAGGAATATAAAAATACATAATAGGGGGGAAATAAATGGTCAAAGGCAATAGAACCTGAGAACTGTACTGCAAAACTAAGCTTACCAATCGGGGAGGGTCTGGAGGGAAACAGGACACCCTGGTGGAGGGTGTGGTGTTCAAATGCTCTATGTATGAAACTATCATTGACAATACTGTAAATCACAGTATTTTGAAATAAAACACTAAAATTTAAAAACAGTTCTTTCAGGTCAGTCTCTTAACTCTGTAACCTTCTCATGATGGTCTATCTCACCAGGGACTTAGAACCCACAAATTCACTAAGCTCTCTTCAATTAGTCTCCCAACATCATGTATTTCTCCTTCATTGATCTTCCCAGAGCTGTAATCGTCCCACTTAGTTATGCATTCGTCTAGCCGATATCTGTCTTTTCCATTCAACTGTTAGCCCAATGAGGATGAAACGTTTATTTTTGCTCCTAATGGTATCTGTAGCACTAATCACTGTGCCAAGATCATGCCATCCAATAAACAATAAAAATTAATGTCATGAAGTAATTAATCAATAAATTATGCTTTCTTGGGTTAAAATAAGGTTCTTCCAGCAATTCCACTATGGGTATGTCTGAAGAAAAAAAATTCCAAAAATCAAAAAATCCAGTATGTATACTCCTGGGTTCACTGCAGATCACTACAGATCACAGTACATCTACTTATAAAAGCCCAAAACATGCAGAAAATCCTATTACCTAACAAAAGATAAATAATGAAGATGTGGCATACATAAATAAATGAATTCTTCTTTGCTATAGAAAAAAGAAAAAATCTGGGCATTAACAATATGGATGAAACCAGAAAAGGCTATGCTGAGTAAAAATGTAAGTTTGGAGATAAAGACAAATACCTGATATGCAAAGAAACAAAGCAAAACCAAAACTAATTCTTGGTTTCCGGTCACAGATTTGAGGTTACAGTGATAAAGAAAGCAGACCCAAGAATGCAAAGAAGTCAATGAACTCTAGGTGTGATACTGACAGGATATTGACACTTTGATGATAGGCTTAGTATTTTAAGAGGTATGAGGCTGTGTGCGCTGTAAACCAGGATTACCTTCATTTAACAAAAAGTTCATCAAAAAAAAATTCTGCTGCTAAAACAAGCAACTCAGAAACCATTTTATGTAAGACCCTGCAATTCCACTTTGGGGCATATAGCCACAGGATATTAAAACACTCTCAAATGGAGATATGCACATCATTATTCACTGCTGCACTGAGTACAAGAGCTAAGATATGAAATCAATCTAGTTGTTCAAAGACAGATGAGTGGATTATGAAGACATGGTAAAAACACACAAGGGAATACTATTTAGCTGCAAGGAATGATGCAACGCAATTTGCTGCAATGTGGTTTATTGGAAGATATCATGTTGAGTGAAGTAAGCCAAAAGAAAGACAAACACAGGATGATCTCACTTAAGTGTGGGATAAACAATACTGGATGAGGAAATGCACTGTAGTAAAGGGGGATGCCTAGATCACCCTTAAATTAACCCCAGTGTTTAGAGAGGAGACAGACAGGGAAGGAAAGAAATCAAGGGAAGAACAGAACAGGAAGTAATGTGTGAACAAGCATCAGGGCTTCATACTGGCCACATGGGTGAGTGGTATAGCTGTATATCCAAAACACAGACTCAACAGAACTGAAAACATGAGATCTGAGCAGTGACTTGAAACTTTGGAATGTGCCTGTCAAGTTGACAGTTGGGGGCTGGGCAGGGGTTGGTGGGCATTTGGATACACTGGTGGAGGAAAGCTGACACAGGTGATGGGACTGGTGTCAAAATATTAGATGCCTATAACTCAACTACCAACAACTTTGTAAATCACAGTTCATTTTTTTTTAAAAAAGGCACAGTTTAAAAACACTATCACACCAAACAAAAAAAAAGAAAAGAAACTTTATTTTAGGGCGGCACCCCTAAAAAGTATGCCCGGCACCCAGCGAGGTGGCAGCTACCTCTCCCACCCTCACTCGCTTGCCCAACCAGGAGCAGCACTGCACTAAGGTGTCAGTATCTCCGAGTGGCTCCGACCCCTAAGCTCTACTTGGGTGCCCAGCTCTGCCCCACAACAAAAAACTACAAGAAAGAAAATCTAATTTATGGGGCTGGAGCGGGAGGGCGGTTGCCTTGCACCACGTGGCCGACCCCGGTTCTATTCCCAGCATCTCAGGTGGTCCCCGAGCACCACCAGGAGTGATTCCTGCGTGCAAAGCTAGGAGTAACTCCTGAGCATCGCTGATTGTACCCAAAAAGCGAAAGAAGAGGAGAGAGAAGAGAGGAGAGAAGAGAGAAGAGAGAAGAGAGAAGAGAGAAGAGGGAGAAGAGGGGAGGAAAATGTAAATTAAAAACAATCTTTAAAAAAATTAAAGAGAGAGAGAGAGAGAGAGAGAGAGAGAGAGAGAGAGAGAGAGAGAGAGGGAGGGAGATGTAATTTAAAAACAATCTTAAAAAAAATAAAAAGACCTCCGCTGGATGGGAAGAAAGGAAGGAAGGAAGGAAGGAAGGAAGGAAGGAAGGAAGGAAGGAAGGAAGGAAGGGAGGGAAGAAAGAAAGAAAGAAAGAAAGAAAGAAAGAAAGAAAGAAAGAGAGAAAGAGAAAATGTAATTAAAAAATATCTTTAAAAAAAGACCTCCGCTGGATGGGAGAGAGTGAAGAAAGAAAGAAAGAAAGAAAGAAAGAAAGAAAGAAAGAAAGAAAGAAAGAAAGAAAGAAAGAAAGAGAAAGAGAAAATGTAATTAAAAAATATCTTTAAAAAAAGACCTCCGCTGGATGGGAGAGAGTGAAGAAAGAAAGAAAGAAAGAAAGAAAGAAAGAAAGAAAGAAAGAAAGAAAGAAAGAAAGAAAGGAAAGAGAGAGAAAGAAATAAATTTAAAAACGATCTTTTAAAAAAATACAAAGACCTCGGCTGGCCGGGCGAGGGTGCAGCGGGTAAGGCGATTGCCACGCGCGTGGTCGACCCCGGTTCAATCCCGGGCATCCCGCCAGGAGAGACCCCGCAGTGCCCGGCCAGGAGAAGCTCCCGCGCACTGAACACACCCCCCAAACAACAACAACAACAACAAAACACCACCAGCATCAGAGATCTCCAACCCGGGGGTGTGGGAAACGTCCGAAGCCTCACGGCCAGTTTTCCAAGTCCGGGGAACCGACCCGGGGACGCCCTGCCCGGGGGCGCGCGGGAGGTCGCGGCAGGTCACCGCGGCGACCGGGGACAAGGAGACGGGGGTGGGGGTGGACGGAGGAGCTCGCGGCTGGAGGAGGGGTGGGCATCAGCTCCCGCTCGGACCCCCGCCCCCGCGGAGGGAAGGAAGGAAGGAAGGAAGGAGGCTCGCGCCGGGTCCTCGGTCGGGTCCTCACGCGGGTCCGGTGCTGAGGGGCGCGGGTCGGCAGGGGGCCAGGCCGGCGGCGTTACCTGAGACACCCCGCGGCTCCCAGCCGCCCCCGCTGGGGTCCGGGCTCTGCGGAACGGGCCAAGTCCGACCCAGAGAACGCGCCGGAGTCGCGCGGCGAGCGCCATCGCTTCCAACTCCCGGGCTTGACCTTTCACCCACTGCCGAACGCCTCAGAGGAACCTCCGAGGCGGGGGGGAAAAGACGCTCCGGGACTTCCGGGCTGAGGCGCCACGGCCCTTTCCCGGCCAGAGCGGCTTCCGCTCCGGGACTTCCGGTGCACGGGTTCCGGGGCGGGGTTTGCCCTTCCGCGCCTGCGCTGAACGCGGGGCCGGCTGTCCATCATTCCGTGAGGCGGTCCGGGGGTGTCTGTAACCGCGTCCAGGAGGTGGGGCTGCGTTTCATCGCTCAAGAGCGCACTGAAGCAAGTTGAGATCTCGAATCTCAACTTTTTGCATAAATATCTGTGTCTGCTAAAAAAAAAAAAAAAAGATTTGGGATTATTTCTGATGATCTCCCGCCTCAAATCTAGGGATGGTCCTAGTGAGATTTCAGGTTCCTTCTTAGAAATAAATGCGGGAGGGAATTAAACTGTTGCACATAATAAAAGCGGGACGGATGGAAGAGGCTGAGACTTGGAGGGGGAGTTATTGGGAATGCAGAGAGAATCCGGAGATGCACAGAGTGAGGAGGAAGAGGCTCAAGCTGATCTTGCAAAGAGTATGGGACCATAGGATCCCAAATTCTTCTGCAGGAGATGGGTGGCCTTTTCTACTGTGGGTGCATAGTGGAAGACCCCTGGCTTCCCACTCAAGAAGATTCTGTTAGAGTGCGGAGTCGACCACCCCTCAAGGACAGAGAACAGAGGCGATAATGCGTATCACACATCTAGGTTTGTAGTTTCCAGCTAGCTGGGGTCCAAGTATCCGCCCGACCCAGCGGGCTTGAACAAGGACCCGAGCACAAGGTTCAGCAAGTTCTTATACTTTCATTTTGGCAAGTAAACATTAGCAGTTTTCTATTACCTAGAGTACACATCTATTTTGTTGTTGTTGTTGTCGTTTTGGCCAGCAACATCCAGCCCACCTCCCTGACAGTTACATTCCAGAGACCTAATCTTATTCCGGAGATGTAATCTTTGACGAAAGCATCTGTTTTTTTCCTGCTTTTCTTGTTCCTGGAAGAGACCTAAGTCACTCAGAGCCTGTCATGGCAGTTCTCTGGCTAAGTGGGTCCAGTTCTCACTACAGGGCCAGAGGCAGAATCCAGCGGGGAGGGGTTTGGCCTTGCACGTGGCTGACCTGGGTTCCATCCCCGATCCCATATGGTCCCTCAGCACCACCGGGAGTGATTCCTGAGTACAGAACCAGGAGCAACCCTTAGGCATCAGAGGATGTGACCCCAAAAAGACACACACACACACACACACACACCCAAAACAATATTCTTGTCACTACAGTAGATTTCTTTGTGAGGAAATGAGATTGTTCAACTTTGCTTCAGAGCTGTTAGAGCTGAAAACAGACTATAAATGGAGTACTTGCTTGCATTACAGTAGAGATGGAAAGAACGTGTGAGAAGATCACGATTTTATAAAAGGGCCGAGTGCCTGCTTTCATGCAAGAGGTGGAGCTTGATTCTGACAAAGCTAGGAGTCACCCTGCTCCCCAATGTGGCCTTGCACACATGCACCCAATTTTGAAAATAAAAATGGGGCCTCATTTAAGCAGTGCTTGTCATATTCCACAGGGAATGAATGTCTTTAAAAAAAATTTTAGATTTGGGGACACACCCAGTGGTGCTCAGGGCTTACTCCTGGCTCTGTGCTCACGAATCACTCCTGGTGGTGCTCAGGGACCATATTTGGTGCTCGGTAGAGAACTGGGACAAGGCAAGCTCCTAGCTGCTGTACTGTTCTATCAAGCGCCAAAACCTTTTATTTGATTTAGCCAACTACCTTGTAATTGATATCTCAAGAGTAGAAAAACAAAGGAGCTGTAAAGATTTATTATCTAAGGATTCATCACTAATAGATACTTTTTAAAAACTAAGTTTATTTTGGGGCTGGAGCAATAGCACAGCGGGTAGGGCATTTGCCTTGCATGCAGCTGACCCGGGTTCAATTCCCAGCATCCCATATGGTCCCCTGAGCACTGCCAGGGGTAATTCCTGAGCGCAGAGCCAGGAGTAACCCCTGTGCATCGCCAGGTGTGACCCAAAAAGCAAAAAAAAAAAAAGAAAAATAATAAAATAAAATGAACCTCATCTACTTTGTTCTTTAAAAAAAAGTTTAAAAAAATAAAAAATAAGTTTATTTTAATGAGTACTTATAGATCAAAATATCTTGAAAAGGAGCTAAAATCGATATACTTAATATGGAAGTCATGAGTTATTTCTAATCACCTACTAAACATTACTAGTAGGATTATATATTTATATATACTTAATAGATAAGTATTAGAAGAATAGAATTGTTTCTTCTAATTCATAGTTCCAATTTAACTGCTACCTTCTCTACTGTCCATTAAATCTTTTTACATATACTAACATGCTTATTATGTTCTTAATATTTTCTGTTATAACTCTTTCAGAGTAGATTGCAGATACTATAACTCACACCAAGAAATAAAGGTATTTAGTTTTTGTACATTAAAAATCAAATTCATGAAATTGAAATTGACAGAATACTACTCCACCCAATGATGTGTCTCATTCTCCTAAAGAGCCTTGAATATAATCTCAGGGCTAGGATGAAAGAGACGTTACTGGGGCCTGCTCGAGGCAATCGACAAATAACAGGATGATGAATGAATGAATGAATGAACTACTCCACTACATGCACACAAATTTTGCTATTATTCCAATGCCATATTAATAGCAACTGTTTATTCTCTAAGGATTAAGTACTAATTATGTGTTTCATATGTGTCACATCTTGTTAAATGTACAACGCATCTCTCAACATTTCACACTCAGGCCAGAGAGATAGTACAGCAGGTAGGGTGCTTTCTTTTATACACAGACAACCCAGGTTCTATCCTGGGCACCTCAATTAGTGCCCCGAGCCCTGCCAGAAATCATCCCCGAGCACAACACCAGTAGTAACCCTGAACACTGCTGTGTGTGGTCTAATCCCCAAACCCCCAAAAAACAAAAACCCACTGCACACTCTTTTTTTTTTTTTTGCTTTTTGGGTCACACCGAGCGATGCACAGGGGTTACTCCTGACTCTGCGCTCAGGAATTACCCCTGGCGGTGCTCAGGGGACCATATGGGATGCTGGGAATCGAACCCAGGTCGGCCGTGTGCAAGGCAAACACCCTCCCCGCTGTGCTATTGCTCCAGCCCCTGCACACTCTTTCTTTATTCCAGATCTAAATGATATTCTCTGTCATGTTTCCTTCCAGGTCTACTAATTTAGCATCCTTCCTCACCCCACACCATCTCACTCTATGTGGCTCTGTGCTCATGAATCACTGCTGGTGATGTTTGGGTACCATATTTGGTGCTGAGTATAAAACTGGAACAAGGCAAGCTCCTAGCCACCATCAGATATTCTTCCTACATCCAATGACTAATACCTATTCATCTTTCGGCTCTCAGCTTAACTTTCACTTCCTCAGGAAAACACTTCCTCAGTGATGTTTTCAGATTCCCTTTTAATATACTTTCATTTTTCTTATTCCCTTTTAATATACTTTCATTTTTCTTATTCCCTTTTAATATACTTTCATTTTTCTTATTCTAAGTACATCTTATAATTTTATTTTTTTTACTTTGTGATAATTTGTTAACATGGCATATATTCTTGAGGTAGAATATATAAGAATTGGCAATAAATATGCATTCAAACATTGCAAAGTCAATGACGTGACTCATTTTTGTTTGCATATTTGTTAGGACACAATTTGCCTGGCACAATTTCTTCTTTTAATTCAAAATATATTCTTTGCATACTGGGGCTGGAATGATAGTACACTTGGTCAAGCACGTGTCTTGCATATGGGCAATCTGGGTTTAATCCCAGTCACTCCATAAGACACACCAAGCACCACCAGAGGTGATTCCTTAATACAGAGCATGAGGAAGTCCTGAGAGCTGCCAGGACTTACTTACAGACCAAACAAAAAGATATATTCATTGCATACGGATGATACTAATATATTCATATTGTCTGACACTCATCGAAATGCAGGAAATAGAACAATTTATGGTGGTGTCTATGTTCTAATTGAAAAAAAAAACAGCAAACAAGATTTCTTTTAAAGATCACTACTGGTGAGGCTCATGGGACCATGAGGTCAGCTGTGTGCAAGCGAAGTGTCCTTACTTCCTATCTAACTATCACTCAGCCCCTCTAAACCCCTTTCTCCTTTAACAAATCATATGCAGTTAGTAGACACGTGGACAAAATGATTGAGTAAGAGCAAAAGGATAATTCAATTTAAACTCACTTGAGAAGAATACGTACATTGAATGTGTATGGCATCGTATGTAGCAAATTCTCAAATAATGTTTTCTTCAACAAAGTTTCCTTAGAAAGTCGATGAAAAAGAAATGATTATTGACTTGGGTGACAGTCTGTGGTGTTTGCAGATACCGTATCTGTGTGGGTCTGCCTAGGTGCTCTGGCTTCTTTTCACATCCCCAAATTCTGGAATATTCCATTCATTGAGATGTCTAGCCTGGACAGGGTGTGAGCTCATCCCGTGGTGACAGACTTCTCTGTCAAGGACTGATTCCCACCTTACTCTCCAAGCTGCTAGGGGGTAGGTTCCAACCACATACCACCCTGAATTAAGGGGGTTGGAGTATGAAAGTCAGTAGGAATAGAATGCATTGCTTAATAGTAGGAGCACTTGGGATCTTCATTTAGAAGCCTGAGGGAGATACTGTGGCTAGAAATGTTCCTTAAGAACTTAACATTTGTTCTTATCAATTAGACTATGGCAAAATTAACTTCCTTACATACTATTTGCACACCTTTAAGTTGCCTTTTCTTTTTTTTTCTTTTTGGGTCACATTCGGGTATGCACAGGGGTTACTCCTGGCTCTGCACTCAGGAATTATTCCTGGTGGTGCTTGGCGGACCATATGAGATGCTGGGAATCGAATGGGGGTCGGCTGCATGCAAGGCAAATGCCCTACCCGCTGTACTATCACTCCAACCCCCTGCAATATTTTCTTTACTGAAGACTTTTTTATTTTCTTTTTTAGGTCATACCCAGTGATGCTCAGGGGTTATTCCTGGCTCTGCACTCAGGATTTACTCCTGACGGTGCTCAGAACCATATGGGATGCTGAGAATCAAACCTGTGTTGGCCGCGTGCAAGGGAAACGCCCTACCCACTGTGCTATCACTCCAGCCTGAAGTTGCCTTTTCCACACATCTACTGAAGGCGTTAAATGATGACTGGCTGTATTTAAATGAGAGAGAAATTGGGTGCTGTAAGTATAAACCCATTGCGGTGACTCATCCACTGCAAGGTGCTGCCTGACAACCACTGGACCTGGGACCACTCGGCACAGGTGTTCAGCCTGGTGCAGACCCTCTGCGATGGAGTCCTGCTCTGCTAGCTGCTCAAAATCTCGAGGTGCACTCCATCAACCTTAAGGAGATCAACCTGAAGCCGCAGATGTCCCAGGTGCTGCCAGAGATGCAGGCAGGTGCATATTTGTCAGCGTGCAGATTGTTACAACATGCCAGTCAGCAAAAAGCTTTCATTCAGTAGACTGTGAACACCTGTAAAAATGATTAGAGGCCACCCCCAAAGCCCCATCCCTCTCGGAGAGCCCGGCAAGCTACCGAGGGTATCCTGCCCACAGGACAGAGCCTAGCAAGCTCCTCGTGGCTATCTGACATGCCAAAAACCGTAACAATAATAGGTTTCATTCCCCTGACCCTGAAAGAGCCCCCCAATATGCCACTAGGATATACTATCATGTGACAGGGACGAATGGAGATGTGACTGGTGCCCACTTGAGCAAATCGATAAACAACGGGGCAAAAAGTGACAATTGACAAATACAAACCCATTCTATTTTATTTTCTGCATCTATTTTTTTTTTCAGAACACCTAGCATGCAGGATTACTATGATTTAATTAAGTTTATATAAAGAAAATTATTAGCACACTGATGTGCATATATTCTGATGTGATTTATATTAAATATCCCAGTTTTGTCTTTTCCATATCTTTATTTTCTTGCAAACGAAAGTCATGAAAATTATATATGCGAACAATGGGAGGACAATCCTACAGTGCTACCACATATTCTGAAAAATGTGAAATTTGCAATTAAATTGCTGATGCCCAAGAACCTTCACTTAGACATTAAAACAAAAATGGGGCTGGAGGGATAGATAGTACAGGGCTCTGGTACTAAGGTGTTTCGTAAGATACTGAGGTGCTTGCCTTGCATGTGGCTTTTTCATCTTTGAACCATCAGGATTGATCCCTGAGTACAGAGGCAGAGTAAGCCCTGGGCACTTGTAGGTGAAATCCCCTAGCAGTGCACTATGTGCACTGTCCTTCCGTTGTTCATCGATTTGCTCGAGTGGGCCCAGTAACGTCTCCATTGTGAGACTTCTTGTTACTGTGTTTGGTATATCGAGTACGTCACGGGGAGCTTGCCAGGCTTTGCCATGTGGGCGAGATACTCTCGGTAGCTGGGCTCTCCAAGAGGGGCGGAGGAATCGAACGTGGCTCGGCCAGGCCGGCCACGCACAAGGCAAATGTTCTACCCTGTGCTATTGCTCCAGCCCCTAGCAGTAATTAAAACAAATAAATAACAAAGCAATAAAGATCATTTTTACCAACTTTTACTTAAAACACACATGAAACACTTTTCCCTTCCTCCCTGGGGTTTTATAACCACAAAGCCCACAGTTGACTAACTCTGTTCCTCCTTTGCTGCTGTTAACATTTCTCCATACCACCTCCCACCCTCCTCACCCTCTTTGCAAGACAGCCTTCCTTGTCCCTGATCAAATATCAGTACCTCCAGTAGAGTCAGCCCTTGATCCTCCTTCTCTATAAGCTCTGCGCAGTCTCAAGTCTCTCTCCATCACATTGCATTGCATTACTTTCTTCATGGTATTTTTTAAAATTTATTTTTATTTGGGGCTGGAGCAATAGCACAGTGAGTAGGGCATTTGCCTTGCACGTGGCCAACCCAGGTTCGATTCCTCCGTCCCTCTTGGAGAGCACAGCAAGCTACCGAGAGTATCCTGCCCGCACGGCAGAGTCCGGCAAGCTCCCCACAGCATATTCGATATGCCAAAAACAGTAACAACAAGTCTCACAATGGAGATGTTACTGGTGCCCACTTGAGCAAATCGATGAACAACGTGAAGACAGTGCAGTGCAATGCATTTTTATTTGGCTTTTGGGCTATATTCGGCCATATTCAGGATTCACTCCTGGCTCTGAGCTAGGGATCACTCCTAGTGGGGTTCAAGGAACCAAAATTAGCTCCAGGGATTCAACCTGGGTTGGCTGCATGCAAGGCAAGTGCCCTCCCTACTCTGCTATATCTTTCTTCATGATATTTATAGCTATCCTGAAATCTTTCATTTAATTTTTTTTTTGGTTCTTTATTCATCCTTTAGGAGACATCTTCTCTGTCATATTCCCATCCAATCCAATGTGCTATTGTAGAATTTGGAGATGTTTACATTTGCTGCAATGCTACAGAAAATCCCAAATATTTGACTGGGCAGTTTGGCTGGCGGTGTGGCGGTGGCTTTGGGGCATGAGTGTGACTGTCAGGGCAAGAACTTGGTGTGACCTCCAGAGACCCACCAGGAGGACTCAGCCAGGAATGGGTCTCTGAGAAAATTTTGCGGCTAGTTGTCTCTTTTGAGTTTTATTTATGAGACTCTGGGACAAGGCCGGTGGATGAGCTTACATGGTAAGAGTGATGGATGTCTGTTTCTTTGTTTTATTTTCAATTTATCTGTAAACAGTTATTCTTTGACTATATTTTTTTTTCAATTTTTGAAACAGTTTGAAATTCCCAACATACTAAAGTTTTGTCAGGCTTATGGCATCCTCCTCACCCCCACCCCTGTCCGTGTAGCTACATTTTAATTTTGTTCCAATATCTCTGGGGAAGAAGTCCTCTGTTTGCAAATATGGTAATTGTTTTATAGTAGTTTAATATCAAGTATCATCAAATAGATACCGAGCTTAAGCTCATGGTTCACTTAGAATCTGAGACTTTAAGTAGGCTACTACTTACCTACCTAAATTCAAACTACTCAGGGTTGGAGAGATAGTACGGGGATTAAGAATTGTCTTGCAAGGGGCTGAGTGGGTAGCACAGTGGGTAGAGCGTTTGTTACCCTGGGTCTGCCCGACCTGGGTTCAATCCCCGACATCCCCTAGGGTCGCCTGAGCATCACCAGGAATAACTCCTGAGATCAGAGTCAGTAGCAACTCCTGAGAATCGCCCTAACATCAAAAAGTAAATTTAAAAAAAAATTTAAAAAAAGGAAGTTGAGCACCCTGCGGAGTGCCCCCCGCCCCTTGCCCCTCGCCCCAAAAGGCCAGATTCAAACTACTCAGATTCAAAACACCCCAAATCCAAACGACTCAGCCGCAGTTTTCTCATTTTGCAAAAAAGCAGGGAACGGGCGGCGTTAAGGGCGTGACCCACAGCGGTGGGTGGGTGGAACTCAGGCGGACTTGGCGCTTGGCGAGCGCTGGGAGTTTGGGGTGCATCCCCCCCGCTGCGATGCTGAGCGTTTGTTTCCTGGTTCGGGGCTGACACGCATTCCCCCGGGTCACGTCCTTCTCTCTTTATAACTCACGACTCGCTTTGGATTCACCAAGTTGTGCTTCGACCCCAGACGTCCAGTGGGAGGGCGCGGGCCCCGGGGGATGGGGGTGGAGTGTCTTCCTCGCCCAGGACCTCTCGGAAACGTGCTCGGGGCGCGGCGGGGCCGGGCCTCCCTCTGGCCCGCCCCGCCGCGCCCCTCTGCCCGCCGCTGCCGAAGGTTGGTGCAGTTCCTGCGCTGCTCGGGCGTCTCAGCGCTTCCCTGCCCGACTTCCAGCCCCGGCGCCAGGACGTGAGTGAGCGCCCTGTCCTTGCTTCGGGGGACCGGGGTGGCGCTCCCTGTTGTCTTCCCCGAACGGAACGAGCCGCCGATCGTCCGGGGAGGGGTGGTCGGGGCCCCTCAGGGCGAGCTCGGCCCGGGTGCAGGGAGCGACGCCCGAGCTCGACGCGCCTGGGCCCGAGGTTTTGCAGAGGGGCGGCGGGTGGGGCCGCGGCCTCCGGGGATGGGGGTGGGTTCCGGGCTCCCCTCCCTCCGATCTGCCGGCCCCACCCAGGGAAGCGGGTCGCGCCCACCCGGGCACAGCCACCCAGCCCCGACCCCGCCGGGCCGCGAGCCACGCCACGCCCCGGGTGGAGGGAAGGAACGTTTAGCCCCGGGAGCGGCGTGGGAGTTCTAGGAGCAGTCGCAGGTGGGGTGGGAGGACGTGGAGCACATATCGGGGGAGTCGAGGCAGGGGAAGAACCGGCGTCCTGCGAGCAGCTCCAGCCCCAGTCCCCGAAATTCGTTTTGCTCCCGGTTGCTGTGGGTGCGTGCACTTCCTCCGGGGCGTGGAGGAAGTGCAAGTCGCCTCCTTCTTCGGTGCAGTTCCCCGGGAGACCCGGCAGAGCCGACCTTTGACTCTGCGCCAGGTGATCCCTAATTTTCACGTGGCCTTAATATTCCCTGTAAGCGACTGCCTCGATGACGGGATCAGATGTTGAATATAGCGATTACCCCCGGCAGGCCCTTCAACGGGCACTGGTAGACAGTTTCCTGATTTGTTGAGTGCTCATGACCACGAGTTTTAAGTGACATTGGCATCCTCTTGCGTACTCGGGGGGAACTTCCGTGGAGTAATTTACCGGGTTATAGGAGTGTCGATAGCCTCAGGGTTGAGATGAGAGCGGTGTGGTTTCAGATCACAGAGCGATGACTTTACGCGCTGGACTTTGGGGATAAAGTTTACTGCAGATCTGTATGTGACTTAAAGGTTTTTGTTAGGTCTGTGTCCTTGGGCCAGTTACTTAATTTCTTAGGGCTTGTTCCTGCCTTTGGGAAATGGAAATAAAATACCTATGTTATGAACTGGTCATAGGCATAAAAAAAAAGATCATATTTGTAATACGCTTTAGAAAAGTGTCTTGACACTTTAGTGGCAAGCGTTCTATTCTGCTGTTATTAATTGGAATCCGCAAACCCCACCTCCCAGAGCTACCAGCCAAAGCCCAACAGAACCTGAGCAGGCTGAGTGCGGAGGAGGTAGGAAACCAGGAACTGATGACCTAGACGATGGTAATTATAGTGACACTCATTGATTAATCTGCGGTGCCCAAGGCTATCATTTTTTTTTCTTTTGTTAGACTGTTTTCCCCCTGCTTAATTTTATTCAAGACAGGAAGGACAGCATATTGACCAGATCCCTGAAATCCTGATTTGGTGAGCATTTTTTAACAAGGTAATTACTTTTGGCTGATGGACTGGAAAATTCATTATGCTGGCCTGAGACCACAATGATGTCTGGAATCGTACCATGCTGAGGCTTTCAGATGTGAGGGGCAGCTGAATCTCAGCACCCCACAAACTGCGTGGTAGAACCCCCAAATCAGGCCTGCATTCACTCTGAGGATTACTCCTGTCAAGTCTAGTCTTTCCAAAACTGGAAATGGAGAGATGGGTGATGGGGAAAATCCAATGAAATGCTTGCCTTGCATGTGGCCAACCCGATTTTGATTCCTGACACTGCATAGGGTGCTTCTACCCACCAGGAGAGATTCCCATGTGTGGCCCCTAACCTGAAGACAAAAAAAAAGAAAGAAAGCAATTCCCAAAAGGAATTGCTTACTTAAAATATTTCTTGGGGGCTGGCACTATACCAGGACTAAGGCCCTGGCCTTGAGTGTCGCCTGCCCGAGTTCAGTCTCTGGCATCCCATATAGTTTCCCCAGCTTGGCCAGGAGCAGTTCCTCAGTGCAGAGCTAGGAATAACCCCTGAGCATCGCTGGGTGTGGCCCACAAACAAATAAACAAAATCTTAATGTATGTTTATTATCACCATGATTTTATTATTCCAAAGGCAGTTGCTTCAGGCATATGATGTTCCATGACGCCCCTCAGCCAGTGCCTCAGTTTCCCTCCCCCACCCCCAACTTTCCCCAAGCAAATTTATTTCATATTACTTCCTTCAAGAAAACATAGTGGAATGGCAAGTGCAATTATCAGAAAATAACTGAATAACTATCAATTTGTGATCATCGATTGCTCCATGATATTAACCCATGTAAATAAAGTAAAAACCATTTATTACAATACAAAGCGGTAGGGCATTTGCCTTGCACACAGCCAATAGGGCCAACCTGAGTTCGATTCCTCCGCCCTTCTCGGAGAGCCCGGCAAGCTACTGAGAGTATCTCGCCCGCTCGGCAGAGCCTGGCAAGCTCCCCGTGACGTATTCAATATGCCAGACACAGTAACAACAAGTCTCATGATGGAGACGTTACTGGGCCCGCTCGAGCAAATCGATGAACAACGGGGTGACCATGACTAGTATAATGCCTACTCTTGTTTACATAGATAAGTTTTTAGCTCTATTATCTAAAATAATTGCATTAACTTTTATTTTCTACTTGTGTCTTAGTATGGTCATAGTCCTGTCTTCTGTCATTAATACATCTACATTTTAAATCCTTCGCTAATATATTTTAGCTAATATAATATGTAGGTAATATATTATATTTAATACTAAATATTGTTTTTATTATTATTATATGATAAATAGGTAAAGCCGACAACTGTAAAACTTACTAAGTGTGCAGAGAATTAAGAAAATCTAAAAGGGAAAATCTAACTGGGCCTTTAAAAGTACAAAATGTTTTATCCTAGGAAAGGAAGTGTTGAGAAGACTAATAAGATAGATAGCATATTCATTGTAAAAGAGACATTGGTTTATTATTAAAAATGTATAAAATTCCTTAGCAAGTGAGGGGTAAATATACCTTCCTTAATTTAATTGAGGAATACTATAAGCACCACAAGCAAAGGCCATACTCAAACCACATACTGAGAAGTTTGTCCCGTCCTTTAAAGAAACTCTTTTTAATGCTTCTTGTAGAACTGGTTTCAAGGCTTTGAGTTTCCTGAGTGTTACCTGCCCCTGAAGCTCTGTATCATCCCATCACACCTGAATGATGGTCTAGCTAGATAGACTGTTCTTGGTAGCCTGTTCCTGCCATTGAGTTTTTGGCTCATTCCTGTCTCCTAGAATCTCCTTTGATAGGTCTGCTGTGAAGCTTCTGGGTTCTCTTTTATATGTCAGTTGCTTTACATATGCATTTAAATACTTTATATGTGCATTTACTTGCTGCAATTCAATATTCTCTCTGCCTTCAGAATTGTTTGTTTTGAGTACAGAGTGCCTTGATGATTTTCTGGTTGGGTCTTTTTTCCTGGAACCTTTAGTGCCTCTTGGATGTAAATCCCTGTAACCCTTTTAAGTTGAGGAAATTCCTGTCTATAATTTCTTTAAATACTGTTGTTTCATCCGGTTTGCCTGCGTATTCTTCAGAGATACTGATGGTTCTTCTATTGTTCTTCTTGGACTCATTCCACAGCTCATTCTCTCGTTTGCTGTTTATTTCTTTTCAGAGTTATTTCCTACCTTTTGCTGTTTTATAGCAGTTAACTTCATCTCTTCTTGGAGCTCCTTGATCTTTTACTCTTGTTGATCTGGGTTCAGAGCTTCTGTTGAATGTTTCAAATCACCTACCATGCTCTTCATTTCTGTTTGCAGTTTTCTCATCTCAGTACTCATTCTTTCTTCTGCACTGCTGCCTTTGCCAACGACCTGTGCCATTGTATCTTTGATCTCTTTAAATGTCCTCACAATGGTGTCACTGAAGTCATTGTCTGAGGAATTTCTGAGCTGGTTGGTGCTGCCTGTGTTCTTGTTTGCGCTCACTGAGCTTGCCGGAATTGCACACTTCTTCCCTCTTGGGGTGCTGTGCCCCTCTGGTGCTGAGTAGTGTAAAATTAGGAGGTGCTATCACGCAGAGCTTAGGAGTTATGGCGCTGGGCCTCTTGCTGTGTCAGAGTTTGGGTGTGGGGGCTGCTTGCCCTAGTCCAAAAGGAAGGGAGAAACTTCTCACTTTTTAGTCTGCTTCATGGCAGGTACCTCTCTGAATTTCACTCACTCGCAACTAGGAACACCTGTGCAGTAAGTGTGGTTTTATGTAATTTAAGGCACTCCAAGTGTATACATTCCCAAGTATTTTGTGTTTTTATTAGTGAAACACCATGAGGCAGAGTTGTAGACTTACAAATTTTTGTGCTTGGGTTTCAGTTATACAATGATCAAGTACCCATCCCTCTACCAGTGCCCATTCTCCATCATTTACATTTTTTTCTTTTTTTCTTTACATTTTTTAAAAAAAAATTGTTAGTGAAATACCATGAGGTACAGTTGTAGATTTACAAATTTTTGTGCTTGGCTTTCAATTGTACAATGGTCAAACACCCGTCCCTCCACCAGTGCCCATTTTCCACCACCACGGGTCTGAGTATCCCCCCCCTCGTCCATCCCACCCTCTGTGGCAGGGCATTCCCTTTTGCTCTCTCTCTCCTTTTGGGTGTTGTGGTTTGCAAAAGAGGCATTGAGTGGCAATCATGTTTGGTCTATGGTCTACTTTCAGCATGCTTCTCCCATCCTGAGAGGATCCTCCCAACACCCTTTGTTTGGTGCTCCCTTCTCTATCTGAGCTCCCTTTTCCCCTAGCATGTGTGGCTGGCCTCCAAGCCATGAAGCAAAACTCCTGGTACTAATCTCAGCCACTCTTGGGTGTTAGTCTCCTATTTTGTTGCTTTATGTTTATCCTCTTTTCAATGCTATCACCACTGAGTATTTGTTCTGCAGCATCTATGTGTTCTGACCCCGTTCCTCCTACCTCTGGTTCCTGCTGTAGTCACGATTTTCCTTGTACTCTTTTTTTTTTTCTGGGTACTATTGATGAGCTTTCTAATAGAATTTTTGGAAGGGTCAGGGTAGGGGACGGAAAGGGGATCCCAGGCAGTACTCACGGAAACTCATGAACACTTACCAGTTGTCAGAGAGTTCAGTGCTCTCCCTGACAATGTGCCACTGCTCAGACCTTGCTAAGCCCTACCCCCCCCCCCCCCCATATCCGGGGGCCACTAGGGCTGTTCTTAGTGGTGTCGGGACCATGTAGTACCAGGGCTTCCATTGGAGCCTCAACCCCATCATCCATGACCCATTTTGCCAGCCTTTTTTTTTTTTTATTCTGTGATAGTCGGAGCTTCCATTTTCTTTTCCAAAATTTTTTTAGTTTTACTTTTATACAACAGAAACAAAAAAACCGGGGTGGAGCAATAGCACAGAGGGTAGGGCGTTTGACTTGCACTCAGCCAACCCGGGTTCGATTCCCAGCATCCCATATGGTCCCCTGAGCACCGCCAGGGGTGATTCCTGAGTGCAGAGCCAGGAATAACCTCTGTGCATTGCCGGTGTGACCCCAAAAGCAAGCAAACAAACAAACAAAGACCCAAAAACCTACGAATATGTGCTTGTTGGGGCAACATGTATGGTGCTGAGCGCTTCCTCCTGACTGCCGGTTCAGAGGTTCAGGTGACCCTATGTAATGCTGGGAGCAGAACTTGACGTGGCCGACGGCAAGGCCAGGAGCTGTCTTGAACCCCTTAACTGCTTCACTATCTTTCCAGCCTTATTTTTAAAACCTATTATTGAAGTATCCTATGTATGAGAGATTAATTTTGAGGGCATTTGTTTTTTGTTTGGGGGCCATACCTTGCAGGGTTTGGGGGACCTTTTGGTGCTGGAAATTGGACCCTGACCTCAGGCATGCAAAGCATGCATGCTAGCCCTTTGAGCCCTCTGCGTGGCGCAATATTAATTGTTTTATGCTTACAGCTGCTGCTGCAACACGCCCATCATTTAAGTTTCACTGTCCTTCCACCATTGCCCCAAGGTCTTCCTTCACACCCCAGCCTTCGAGCTCAGTTCTGTTAGCTCAGTTCTGTTGGAATGAGCTCAGAGTGTATTTCCACCAGCATTGTTTCTTCCTTACTATATTTCTTTCTTTCACATCGGGCCACAAATGATCATCGGTATTTGTTTTTCTTTCCTGCCTACTGAGAGTGGCCATTGGTTATTATGCAGGAAGTATGCCTGTCAGCGACACCTGGGTTAGCATGGGATATAAAATATGATTTAAATAGCATGTTGACCTTAAAAGGTTTAGAATGAGCCACCAGTGCTCTTTTAAAGCATGATATTTCAGGTAGAGCGAGGATTCCACAAATACTCGGGTTTCAGACTTGGAAATTCCTTTACTGAGTTCATTGTTTTTTGCTTTTTGTATTTTGATTCTTTTTTTTTTTCTTTTTTTGGAGGGGGTCCCACCTCCTGGCAGTGCTCAGGGTTTACTCCTGGCTCTGCACTCAGGAATTTTTGGGAGACCATATGGGATGCCAGGGATCAAACTTGGGTTGACTGCATGCAAAACTATGTGTTCATTTTACCTTCACTCTACAGGCTTCTTCTGGTCTGTATTTTCCCATCATGTTCTAACTTTTTTTGTTAATCTGGTTCAAGCTCAAATACATAGGTTCAGTATTAGGTAGGCAATTTGCTTAAGTTTTTTTTTTTTTTTTTTGTCACACCCAGCAATGCTCAGGGGTGACTCCTGGCTCTGCACTCAGGAATTACTCCTGGTGGTGCTTGGGGGACCATATGGGATCCTGGGAATTGAACCCGGGTCAGTAGTGTGCAAGGCAAACACCCTACCTGCTGTCCTATTGCTCCAGTCCCAATACGCTTAAGTTTTAAAGAGAAAAATGTTCAACTTAGAACTCAAATGTGAGATATCATGTTTTATTTACCTGCGTTACTGAAGTTTCTACTATGCTAATCAAAAGCAGATATTATATGTGTATTTTGATAAGATTATGTAAGTCCCTGCCTTTGGCTTAGTGATAAGATTGTTTTGGAGAGGCTGTTTATTCTTTGACACTGTAACAGCTTAGCATTCAATTACAATTTTTAAAAAGACATAAAATACATAAAATGGCCAGTTTTACTAATATATTTGATTTTTAGGGGGGCACACCTGGTGGTTCTCAGGGCTGATTCCTGGCTCTGTGCTCAGGGATCACTCCTGGTGGCGTTAATGGAACCATATGGGACGCTGGAGATTCAACTGGGCTTGTCTGCATGAAAGGCGAATGCCCTGCCTATACTATTGCTCTGGCCTCTTGATTTGCTTTTTAATTAAGAAATTTTTATTTCTAAAAAGGAGCCATGGTTTACAAAGTTATTCACAGTAGAGATTCAGTTTTACCAAGATAAATTAGGTATTTATCAATATGCATTTCCCCATGAAAGCTAGAAGAAAATAACACCTAGTCATTTTAGTGAATTATTTCGAAATGCTCTGTGCCAAGTGGATTAATGTGTCAGCTCCCTCTGAAAGTTACCCAAGCAGCAGTGAGTTGCAATATGCGTTGCCATTAAGCTGCTTCAATGTTGTGAGCCTGTACCTTTGCCTCTAGACTCTAGACCTGTCAAGATACGTTTCTTCAACTCTGAAAGAACCTGCTCACATTTTCATCTTCTTAGTAGTCAGGGTTAGTTTAAAATAAGCAGAACCGGGGCTGGAGAGATAGCACAGCAGGTAGGGTGTTTGCCTTGGACGCGGCCGACCTGGGTTCGACTCCCAGCATCCCATATGGTCCTCTGAGCACCGCCAGGAGTAACTCCTGAGTGCAGAGCCAGGAGTAACCCCTGTGCATCGCCGGGTGTGACCCAAAAAGCATAATAATAATAATAATAATAATAATAATAAGCAGAGCCTCAAAACAAGTATTTCTTTATGCATTTTCAATATAATATATTCAACATTACACCCCTCTCTTCAATTCTTCTGACTTCCCTTTTTTGTTTGCGTTTCCTCTTTATTGCCCAGTGGACAATTTATCTCACTGTCTCCTGTACTGTCTTTCTTCTACAGTGTGGCTTTAGAAGGGCACGGGTGTTTGTTTTGTTTATTCACACAGTGGGTAATTTTTAAACACTTGTTGGATGAGTGAAAAATTCCACTGCTCATGAATGAGAAATACAAAGGCATTGTACAGAATGTTAAAAGTAGGTGACACTCCGTGTGCGGTAGGCAACCATCAAATTATTCTGGAAGTGAGGGAATCAAAGGTATAAGCATCCCAACAGAGAATCCTAGCTTAGTGTGCAGGCAGTTAAAATTTGAAAGAGGAAAAAGTGGTCGTTTCAGCTATCCATGGAAGGAGTTTTCATGTCAGTGCTCACCTGGAGAGGAACACGTAGTGACAAATGCGCAATGCCTGCCTTGCCCAATTCAGTATTTCAAATGCCAGCTAAGAGGAGAAGGAAGGAAGGAAGCCAAGTTTTAGAAGTGTCAACTTCTTAAGAGTTGTGGTGTGGTTGGAGAATAGGGGCGAGTGAGAAGTTCTGAGAATCCATCAACGCCCGGAGGCTTCAAGGTGGATGGTCCTCAGAATGTTCCAAGGTGTGGGCATCTTAGCTCCCGTTGCTGTAGTTAATGTGTCCTCAAATCCTATTTATTCTGCTCCTCCACAAGTGGACAGCAACTTTTTCTTTAACAGAGACAGAGAGGCGAGGGGGGTAGAGGGAGAGAGAGGGGGGGAGGGGAGAGAGAGAAAGAGAATGAGAGAGAACGAGAGAGAACAAGGAAGAATAAGGAAGAAGGTACCAGCCAGACTTATGATTTATGTGTGGCTGTCCCCTGATAAATCCCTGGCACCGCCCATGGTCTCCTGAGCACCTCCAGGAGTGGCCCTTGAGCACAGAGCTAGGAGTAACCCCAGAGCACAGAACCAGGAGTTGCCCCTGAGCACTTTTGGGTGAGGGGTGTAGCCCCACAATTAAAAGGTTTTCAATTAAACGTCTTGGAATTTTCTGCTTGGGGATTCCACTCTGTTTTTTTTTTTTTAATCAAGGTGGTTTCTGCTTAAAAGTTAATTATAAAACTAACTTCACCCAGATGCATTTTTTAAAATTTTTGATGAAGTGAAGTGAGGTGATATCAAGATGTCAGTTTTTCTGCTTTCTCACTAACCACCCCTATCACTTAATCACTTAACTTCCCGTTGGTCGTCGATTTGCTCGTGCAGGTGCCAGTAACGTCTCCATTTGTCCCTGTCGCGTGCTAGTGTAGCCCAATGGCATCTGTTCGCTCCGGGAACATGAAGGGCCTCAAACCGATCGTTCATGACCTTGACGAAGAAGTCTGACCATCTGGTAGGTGGGCGGCCACGCGGTCTTTTGACATCCCGTGGAATCCAGTCAGTAACAGCTCTAGTCCAGCGGCCGACCACCCCTATGGTGAACTGTTTATTTGGTAGGCTTGAAAGTATAATCGGTGACATTCTAAAAATGCACGCAAGTAGCCAAGAGAGTAGAAAAGTGGTATAACCTGAAAAACTTGTTACATAAACGCGGTAGCCTGCTGTGAATTAGAATTAGAATTAGATCAGTGCAGTGCATCTGAGAACTTTTTCTAGGGGAAGAAAGGCTTGGAATGATTGCTCACCTTGTAGTGGCAAGAATAGGGTTAAACCACACATCTGATGTTCAAAGAGTCATCAGGTGTCAACAATTTCATATTCACTGCAGCTCTCTTACTTTAGTCCCCCCTCCTACACATGTTTTATGTCCACTGGAATTAGAGTTATAGAGCATTAAACGGGAGAGGCTTCAGATGGGTTCAGCTCTTAATTTTATTTTTATTTATTTATTTTTGCTTTTTGGGTCACACCCAGCGATGCTCAGGGGTTATTTCTGGCTCTGCACTCAGGAATTACTCTTGGCGGTGCTTGGGGGACCATATGGGATGCCGGGGATCGAACCCAGGTTGGTTACGTGCAAGGCAGACGCCCTACCCGCTGTGCTATCGCTCTGGCCCCCAGCTCTTAATTTTAACACGTGAAAAGGTCTGTAGAACTCTAGTACAATTTTGGTTCTCCCCTTCACTCCTCTCCCCTTTTTCCTCCCCTCTACTCCTCTTCCCTTCCTTCTTTCCCCTTCTCTCTTTCCCTCCTCTTCTCTCTTCCCTTCCCTCCTTCCTCTCCCCTCCACTCTAATCTGTTGGTGCTCAGGGGGCTATTCTTGGTTCTGTACTCACGAGTGACCCCTAGTGGTGTTGGGGTACCATATGAGGTGCTGGGGAATTGAACTGGGGTCAAGTGATGCAAGGCTAACGCCTTACCTCTTGTTCTATCTTGGGAGACCGGGTTCTATGTGAGAGATTTGGGGCTTGGTTAAGTGTATCTGCCAGCTTTGGGGACTGTATAGTGTTGTTTCAGGGAAGGTAAGGTGGTGGGGAGAATGGTTGAGCTGTTTAGTATTCTTAGGGATTGTCTGGATTTCAGAAACCACTAGAGAAGCTACTAACCTATCTAAGGGGCCATTTCTGTCTTTTTCTATCCTCTTTCAGGGATAAAATACCAAGGATTACTACGGAGTTGCACATGTGTGTCTCTGACCTCTGGTTGCTTTCTATACTCAAGGGTTATAGACGCTCCGTGTCTTCTTATATCATCAGAGATGCTCTATTGGTCTTTTAAAACAAGTCTGTCGTGGGTCTGATGATTGTCTGGAAAGAAAATGAAAATAGATCTTCATGAATGTTGCTATTAACAAGACTCTGTACGTGAATGTTTATCAAATTTGCCATTTTCATTTGCCATTCAGGCGTAATGGGTTCCTGGATGAAAATAGAGCTGCATCCTGAATGGTTTTCAGACGGAAATGCTGCTATTAGAGGACATTTTTTCCCCCCTGGCAGTGATGCAGTAATATAACTGTCAGCAATTTACTAAAAAGCCAGGTGTGCCTGGCAGTTGTTTGTGTAACGTTGTATGAACACTGTTGGGGAAAGCAGTGATTCCCTTTTGATATGTTATGTCTCTTGCTGTGAGACTGACTTCACCCCCAGATCTCATCTGCATTTGTGTTGATTTCTCTCCATCTCTGGAAACTTGAGAACTTGCTGGCATAGAAAATTCTTGACGTTTTTTTTTGGGATCTTTAGAAGTCTTTGCTCGTTCCAAATCAGTCTGCAGCATTCTCCTTGGTCCTGCTGACTTAGAACTGACAAGTTTCTGAACTACCTTGTGCTAAACGGAAAAAAAAATACATACAACTAACGTGTATTCCATAGATGCTGTTTGATATGAAAAACAAGACACCAGGTTCATGCAAGATTTACAAGTTTACAGGGGGCTGGTGCGATAGCACAGTGGGTAGGATGTTTGCTGTGCATGTGGCCACCCCAGGTTCGATTCCCAGCATCCTTTATGGTCCCCTGAGCACTATCAGGAGTAATTCCTGAGCACATGAGCCAGGAGTTGCCCCTATGCCTCGCCGGCTGTGACCCAAAAAAAGATTTACAAGTTTACTTCTATTGTCCTTTTTTCTGTTGCTCAGAAAATCTGCACATGGAAAGCTGAAGTCAGTTTTATAAGGTTACATAGCTAGTGCCTGGTGTAGCATACAGCCCAGGTATGCCTTAGTCCAATTTTTTTTTTTTTTATAAATTTTTATTAGTGAAACACCATGAGGTACAGTTGTAGACTTACAAATTTTGGTGCTTGGGTTTCAGTTATACAATGATCGAGTACCCATCCCTCCACCAGTGCCCATCCTCCACCACCACAGGTCCCATCCCTCCCACCCTCCATCCCCCCCTTCCCACCCTGCCTCTGTGGCGGGGCATTCCCTTTTGTTCTCTCTCTCTCCTTTTAGGTCCTGTGGTTTGCAAGAGAGACATTGAGTGGCAATCATGTTTGGTCTATAGTCTACCTTCAGCATGCTTCTCCCACCCTGGGAGGCTCCTCCCAACACCCTTTATCTGGTGCTCCCTTCTCTATCTGAGCTGCCTTTACCCCTAGAGTGTGCGACTGGCCTCCAAGCCATGGAGTAAACCTCCTGGTGCTAATCTCGGCCATTCTTGGGTGTTAGTCTCCTATTTTGTTACTTTATGTTCCCCAGATGAATGCAATCTTTCTACTCCAAGTTTGAAGTTACTCTGTACCTTCGTTAACATTTAGCTCAGTAGGAATGCAAAGTAGGGACTCAGCGTGGCTTGGGAGAATTAAGGAAATCAACCTATATTGACATAATAAAATAAGAAACATAGGATAGATGGTAGAGGATCCAGATAGGAAATCAAGCAGTCCTAAAAAAAATAATAAAATAAAAAGAAAGAAAATTTGTTTGAATGCCTTTCTGTGCATTGTAGCACTGTAGCACTGTCCTCCCGTTGTTCATCGATTTGCTCCAGCGGGCCCAGTAACGTCTCCATTGTGAGACTTGTTGTCACTGTGTTTGATATATCAAATATGTCACAGGGAGCTTGCCAGGCTTTGCCTTGCGGGTGGGATACTCTCAGTAGCTTGCCAGGCTCTCCGAGAGGGGCAAAGGAATCGAACTGGGGTCGGGCTGGCCGAGTGCAAGGCAAATGCCCTACCGCTGTGCTACTGCTCCAGCCCCAAGCACTCCATTTTGAGAGACTCTCTGTAAAGTGTGCAGGGATGTGGTAAGAGGAGGAGGAATCTTTGTGCTCTTTCATTGCCCAGGTTTGAAACTTCCCCAAACTCCTTGAAAGCATTCAGTAGCCTACTCTGTGCCTTGTTAAATAAACAATTCCAGTTGGCTCTTACACAGCATGGGTTTGATCTGTGGGGACCCACTTAAAAGTGTTTTAAGTTTTGTTTTGTATTCCTCTTCTCCGTGGAGCACACATTTCTTGAATTCAACCAACCTTGGTTGTTAGCGGCAAATCGTTTGTGTAGTTGGTGTCTCTAGGTGTGTCTGGAAGGCCAACTGTGATTTATCTGCAGTTTTCAGCCATGAGGGGTGGGGGTGGGGGGTGGGGGGCGGAGATCACTGCTCCAACCCCTCAGGCTGTTGGAGATTCCACTCTAAAAGAGAAAGGAAGCTGGTAGCCTTCATATTTTTCTTCTTTTTTTTTTTGAAGAATGAAAGATCAAGATTTTTACTCTTTCTGCATGGCAAAATTTGTAATAAGACATATAGAAAAAATTACTCATGTCCATTCCCAGAAGCTGTATTTTATTTTCATATGGAAAATGACTGGTTTTTTTTTTCCTTTCTCTTTTTTTTTCCTTTTGAGCCACTCCCAGTGGTGGTTGGGAGTGACTCCCAGCTCAGTGCTCCAGGATTGCTCCCAGCAGTGCTTGAGGGCCAGGAGGGGCTGCTGTGCTGGGTATTGAACCCTGACCCACATATCCTGAGCATGACATAGCCCCTGGATCTAGCTCTCTGTCCCTCCAAATGAGTTTTCTCCCAGAAAAACCTCTCCGATTCAGTAACTGCAATGGACTTGTAGATCCTCTTAGACTCCCGAGGCATATCTAACAAGATCTTATTCTAGCAACTTCAGTGTTATCTTTTTCTGATAATCTGCATTAGGAATTTTTGTTTGCTTGCTTGTGGTCTACACCCAACAAGGCTCTGCGGTTACTCCTGGCTCTGTGCTCGGGAATCACCCTTGGCAGTACTCGGTTTCATCAGGAATGTGTGTCTTCCTTAAAGGGCACCGTTTCATTTGTGTTCTTATTTCCTGGATTTGTTCACAGCTTGAGAGATGGCTGCCCAGTGTGTCACGAAGGTGGAGCTGAATATCTCCTGTGACAATCTTTTGGATAAAGATGTAGGATCCAAGTCAGACCCTTTATGTGTGTTGTTTTTGAATACCAGCGGCCAACAGTGGTATGAGGTAATATTATATACTCACTGTGGTAGAGGGTGTGGTGTGAAAATACTGTATGCATGAAACCCTATCATTAACTGCATTGTAAATCATGGGGCCTACAATATAAGCATAAATAGGTGTAAAGGAATCTGAATTGCTCTTTTGACTTGCTCCAAATGCTAAAAATAATGAAGCCATCTTGTGTGTTATTGCAGGTTTTGAGGAAAGTTTGTCCTCAGAGGTGGAATTTTCCATACCCATATTGAAAATCCCCTTTGCAGTTTTCCTTAGATCTAGTACGTAATGCATTAAAAAAAAATGTGAAAATCCAAGTGCAACTTTGAAGAAATTTGTTTTGTTTTGTTTTGGGTCCAATATAGGTTGAGCGCACGGAGAGGATTAAGAATTGTTTGAATCCCAAGTTTTCTAAGACATTTATTATTGATTACTACTTTGAAGTGGTTCAGAAATTGAAATTTGGGATTTATGACATTGACAACAAAACCATCGATCTGAGTGATGATGACTTCTTAGGAGAATGTGAATGTACTCTTGGACAAGTGAGTATAACATCTGCAGCTGTCCAAATTTTAACCAAAAATGAAATGTTGTTAGCAACAGATCATTTGCTTATGTTTAAAATTTGAAAAGCATTTAATTACTTTACAGGCGGAATTCATTTTACTGTGGCTGACTAAATTCTATGCAATAGAATATATTGCATTTTTCACTGAGAAAAGAACCATGTGTTTTTGTCAAAGCCAGACTGTTAACTGATTTTGAGTTAGGGGTGTCCTTTTGGACATTTCAGTAAATAATACCATAGCCCTAGCTGCATTGTGTAATCTTAACTGATTTCAGTAAAATTTTGTTCTTACTAATTTAACTCATCAATGCTCTCAAGAGTCACAGTAACTTTTTTTTTTTATAAAAATTTATAGTCAGGAATAAATTTCACATATTTTTCCAAATGGATTTTAGCATCCCAAAGCCACCACCCAGTTATCAATATCACTTTAACCTTTCCACCCTCATCCTCCCCCACTCTGCTTATAGTCCTCAGTCTGTGGTCACAGTCTGAGGACTTGTTTTTGCTGTACATTGTCTATTCCCTGCTATGTTTCTTTAAATACTACTGAAGAGTGAGGTCATCCACCCATGTATCAAAATGTAAGATTATATCTTCTCTTATAGCTAAGTAGTCCACTGTGTTTATATTCCACAATTTCTTTTTTTTTTTCTTTTTTTATTAGAGTCACAGTAACTTTGTCTGGTGTTCTCACTCGTGTGACTGTTGCTTCTTGGCATTTCCTGTCCCAACAGCATCATATTACCTGGCTTGTCTCCCCTCCCCCCTATTTTTTGGGGGCCACACCTGGCAGTGTTCAGGTGTTCTGCACTCAGAGGTGACTCCTGGTGGGGCTTGAGGGATTGTATGAGAATTGAACCCGGGTCTGCTGTGTGCCTGGCAAGTGCCCTGCCCACCGTACTATCTCTCTGTCCCTAGGTTGTGGCTTTTTGACCTTAGGAATATCAATTTAAACCTTATTCCCACTCAGAAGACTTCTCTGATGGCCTAGAGTAGGGTAGAGTCCGCTAGACACAGTTGGCACTCTTTCGTGCTTCTGCCTCGCATAGTCATTTTATGAAGCTGCTGAATTCTCTACTTTTCCTGCATCTGATGAGTTTGGGTGGGGAGGAGCCTGTCTCTTGATTCACTCCTGTGCTCCAAACCAAGTCCCCCTTTAAAGGAGCAGTCACTACCGCCCATCCCAGCTGCGGAAGGCTGCAGGAAGGGAGGGTTCATTTTACTTTCAACAAAGTGAAGTTACTGCTCAGATTAGTCTTATCTGAGTTTCTTTTTTCAGTGTCTGACGATTGTGGTATTGCCTATGTCTCAAGAAACATGCAAACGATGAGTTCTAAAACATTGATAAACATTACACGAGAAAAAAGTGAAAGAAGTATTTGCTTTGGGAAGTCAACTCACAATGTGAAGCAAATGATAATGAATTGGAGAGATTTTTCTGGAATACCTAGATTTGCTATATTATTTTACTTAAAATGATCCTTTGCTTGGGTTATATTTGAAGTCACAGGTCAGCTGAAAATATCGAGTTCCATTTCTCAGGGGTTCTGACATTCACCTTTTACCTACAGGGTTTTTTTCTCAGTGATCTGTATATGCTCTGTGAATCTGATTCTTCTTCCGCTGTAAGAGATACATTAACTTTTTTTTTTTTGCGTTTTTTGGGGTCACACCCGGCGATGCACAGGGGTCACTCCTGGCTCTACACTCAGCGGTTACTCCTGGTGGTGCTCAGGGGACCATATGGGATGCTGGGAATTAAACCTGGGTCGGCCACATGCAAGGCAAACGCCCTACCCGCTGTGCTATCTCTCCAGCCCCAGAGATACTAACTTTTGAAGTAGTTGATAAACTAGTGTGTGTAGATTGAATCTGTCAGAGGCAACTCCTTGGAAATATTTTTAGTGGGTTTTAAAATTAATGTTTTGTTTTTCTTTTTGTGGGTGGGGGGTCACCCAGCAGTGTTCACGGGTGTCACCTCTGCCTCTGGCTCAGGGGTGACTCTTTGGTGGTGCCTGGGGAACTCAGGTCATGCCCTGGAACCAACCCATGTCAGCCAGGTGCAAGGCAAACACCTTATTTACTCTGCTATCTCTTTCATCTCTTTAGCACCTATTTTTTTTGGGGGGGGGAGGGCTCCCAAGTGATTCCCAGGAAATCTAGGGCCTCCAGCAAGGATTCTTGCCCAACTGGATGAGTTGTTGAATGAGGCAATGCAGTGTCGCTGAGGCTGTGTGGCTTGGGGTTCCCTGTTGGTACTGAGGCACCTCCAGAGCTTTGGCTGGTGCTTGGGTGACCCTGTGTCGCAGCCACTGTCCTATCTCCCAGCCCCTTCAGTGGGTTTTGAATATGTTTTTTGTAATCTCTTTAGCTTCAAGTAATGGGCTTCATGTTTCCATTTTAAATAACTTTATTTTATTTATTATATTTTTTGCTTTATGGGTCACACCTGGCGATGAATAGGGGTTATTCCTGGCACATGCACTCAGAAATTACTCCTGGCGGTATTCTGGGGACAATAAGGGATGCTGGGAATAGAACCCGGGTTGGCCATGTGCAAGGCAAACGCCCTACCTGGTGTGCTATTGCTCCGGCCCCCAACATTTTAAATGACTTTAAGTGAACTGTGTTTTTTTATTATTATTATTTTTTGCTTTTTGGGGCACACCCGATGATGCACAGGGGTTACTCCTGGCTCTGCACTCAGGAGTTACTCCTGGCGGTGCTCAGGGGACCGTATGGGATGCTGGGAATCGAACCCAGGTTGGCCGTGTGCAAGGCAAACGCCCTACCCGCTGTGCTATCTCTCCAGCCCCCTTTAAGTGATCTTTGTGCTCAACTTTTCTTTGAGGCCATTGAGTTTAAAAATTCACGAGTTGACTCAAAGACAGTAGAAACAAGGGCCGGGGGGACTGGTCTATGGTAGGAAACTTGCCACCAAGGGAGAGGGGGAGCGCAGTTAGGACAGAGAAGGGACACTATGACAATGATAGCTGGAAATGATCACTCTGGACGAGTACTGAGTGTCGAAAGGAGGGAACGGGATATGCATGATGCCCTTTCAGGAATAGCATTACGGCTACAGTGCTTAAGAGAAGAATAAGAAGAAGCATTAGGAGAGTAAGAGAGGGAAGTGGGTGAGGTGTGTGGGAGGGAAACTGGGGACACTGGTGGTGAGAAGTGTACACTGGTGAAGGGATGGGTATTGGAACATTGTAGGACTGAAACCCAGTTATGAACTACTTTGTAACTGTGTGTCTCCTGGTGATTCCAAAAAGGAAGAAATACAAATGAAACATTCACAAGTGGAGGGGAAATAATTCTTGATCACTTTTTCAATTTTGACAGATTGTCTCCAGTAAGAAGCTAACTCGGCCACTGGTGCTTAAAAATGGCAGACCTGCAGGGAAAGGAAGCATCACGGTAACGCATGTGTTTACCTGTAGCCTCAAATGCATCCACATAAGGGACACAAGGAAACCATCCAATATTTTGCAGCTCTGTCTTATTCTTTGTTGTTTTTTTTCTTTTTTTTTTTGGTTTTTGGGTCACACCCGGCAATGCACAGGGGTTATTCCTGGCTCTGCACTCAGGAATTACCCATGGTGGTGCTCAGGGGACCATATGGGATGCTGGGAGTCGAACCCGGGTTGGCCGCGTGCAAGGCAAACGCCCTACCCACTGTGCTATTGCTCCAGCCCCTCTGTCTTATTCTTTGATCCCAAATCATGCCCTGCAGCCACCCTTGCCTGCTGCTGCTCGTATGAGAAACGATTTATGCTAAAAAAGAAGAAAAATACTGTGTGGAAGTGATGGCTCTGCTTTTTTTTGTTGCCCACTAGAGCACTTAGGTGCTTGTCCTTTCCCCCAGGGAAGCAGAGGTTCCCGGTTTACAGAGCAGCTACTTAATAATCTGAATGGCTTGATGTACCTACTATGAAACAGTTTGTGCAACCCCTCCCCTTCCAGCAGAAACTCGCCAGGATGGATTTGTTCAAGATGACTTATGTAGAGGAGAACGTGACCTTTGAACCTTTCTACTCTTTCCCATATCTTTCGTGTTTGCACACTGTGACCTTTCCTCACACTGAGATTTTCCATCGTGGAATCCTGGTCCTGAGCAATTGGCTCTATATTTTCTCTTGTGTTAGATTTTTAACTGATCTAATGCCGTATTATTCCATCCTGTAGATTTTCTAGAGTTTCTGTTCGGGAATAGTTGTTTGGGTTTACGGTGTTCTAGTTTGAGCTCTGTCTGCAAATGGAAAGTCACTCCTTGAAAGGGTTATTGTGATTATCAGACACATTTCTCCCAGCAGCTCTTTTGCTCTAGTTTAAATTTCCTGAGGCACTTGAACCGTCACTTTGGGGCTGCTATTTCTGTAGTACATTGAAGAATGTAAATGGCTTTATTGCTCTTGGGACAAGATAGTCTAGGTGGGCTTTATTTTCCTTCTTTTTTGAGTCACACCAAGAGATGCACAGGGGTTACTCCTGGCTCTGCACTCAGGAATTACTCCTGGCAGTGCTTGGGGGACCATATGGGATGCTGGGAATGGAACCAGGTCGGCTGCATGCAAGGCAGACGCCCTACCTGCTGTACTATTATTCTAGCACCCCCTCTTTTTTTTCTCTTTTCCTTTTTCTTTTTTTTTTTTTAAGAAAAATTTGGAAGTTAGTCTTTAGACCCCACCCTAGGGTGTTCAGAGCAGTTTCTGGTTTGGTGCTTAGGAGTGACTCCTGGCAGTATTGGGGGTACTATAGTTGGTATCAGCCATTCAAACTGGGGTCTTCCTCGTGCAAGGCAGGCACCTTACCTCCTGTACTATCTCTCTGACCATGGAATTTGTTTTTAAATAAAAAAGGTCTTTTAGCTGACATTGGCTTAAATAGATTGATCCTTTTTTTTTTCCATCCATAGGGTTCTTTAACTTTGTTTTACTCAACACTTCTCTTTGTTTGAGAGCTTTCGCTAGTGCTATGCGGGGCTCTGATTTTTCACTGCAATGGGAAAGATTAAATTTGGGTAGTTATTTGGGATGGTAGCTTAATGCAGATTTTGCATATTTAAGGGACTATCTCACATACATGAAAGAAATGATGTCTTTCTGGTACCATTTTCTAATCAACCAGTTTATAATTCATGATGTTAGTATAGATTTTATATGCCGTCACCCAACAGTACTTTGAATTTCTGAAACATTTTCTTAGACTTAACTCATCTGTTCACAGATTTCAGCAGAAGAAATAAAGGATAATCGAGTGGTCTTGTTTGAAATGGAAGCAAGAAAGTTGGATAACAAGGTGGGTAGGTAATATATATTCAACAAAGATAAAGTGTTTTAGCTCACAGTGATTCCTTTATGAGAAAATAATCAAGCGCTTATATTGTTAACTATCATTTGAGTACCATTGGGAGTATTACTTTCAAACTCTGCTCATCTCTCTTGATGTCTTTATGTGTGGTATTTGCTTAAGCAGAAACTGTGTTCCTTATTACGACTTTTTTCAAAACATAATTAAGAGTTTTTCTACTGTAAAGACTTAATGGAAGCATTAATGCTATTGTAGACAGCATACAAGAGAGCACAGGTGAGTCACCTTAAGGAAGAAAGCAAAAATCCCATGTTTCGTTAAATACAGATTTTTCTTCTTTGCTTTCAAAAATCTATTATATAAAAAATGAATAACAATATAATTTAACACATAGTGTAAGCTGAAATCATTTTTTGAGTGATTTCTGCACTTCTGTAGTCTGATGATTAGTTTTTATCATTTGCATTTCAGGAATTCTAAGATTTCCTGTGTGTTAATGTATCTTTATATGTATGTACTGAGTATGCCTGTGTGTACATATATACAGATATACATACTTACATATATATGTAAAGAAATATTAGATTTAGGGGAATGTAAAAGTTTAAATAAAGATAAACAAAATAAGAAAATCAAGTCATCATCTTAGTTTCTCTCTCTCTCTCTGTCACACACACACACACACACACACACACACACACACACACCAGAACTTAGCCTCTGTGTATGTGTGTGTGTGTGTGTGTGTGTATGTGTGTGAAGGACAATGATTGTCAGGGTCCTGACCAGTTGACTCCGGCACACTGGAGTATGATCCCCCAGAGTTGCCGGACTTACTCCCTATAGGAGAGGGAGTGGGTAGGAGAGAAGCCTCTGCCCTGGCCCTCCCTGCACCTCGGACTCCAGCTGCCTCAGAGAAAGGACCACGTGAAGAGGGGTGGGGGGAGAGGCTGGTGGTCAGTCAGCAATTAGTTTATTGGCTCTCATACAGGGGGGTTTTATACATACATTCGGGAGGCATTCCACACGTATATCACATTCACCTCGTCAGGCTCAGTACAGATGTCAGTTAATGATCTGCATTTCCCACTGTTAGGGCCCGGTGTATCAGCACGGGTAGATGGTAACTGTGATGTCCCTCATCCTCAACCAGAGTGCCTACGTGTGGGGAGTGCTGGAGCAAGTCCCTGGGCCCAGTAAACAGGGCCGGCTTTTGCTTCCAGGGAATGGGGATTTGGCCAAAGTCTCAGGCTGGCTGCTGAGACCCCAACAAATGATGAGGGTATTTTGAGCCCATTGCTTGAGCACTGCACAAGAATGCTGAGTAAATTATGGAGAAAGTAGAAATGTGTTTTGTACACTATATACATCTATTCACTGCCTTGTATGTAAAGAAACGTTTGGAATTGATGAAATGTATGTGATAGAGAAGTGGATGGTAAGAAGCCTATCAGTCAAGTAGATGGTCCTCACTCCCCTACAGATCCATTTTCTAACTGGTAACCGCTTTACCCTTCAAAGAATTAGTATAATTAGTACTTTCAATATCATTGATATAAAACTCAGTTTTATGTTAATATATACAGTTCATTATGAAAACAAGACAAGAGAGACTTTATTGATTATGGATCCTTTTGGTTATTGTATTTTATTTTTATTTATTTATTTATTTATTTTGCTTTTTGGGTCACACTGGCAATGCACAGGGGTTACTCCTGGCTCATGCACTCAAGAATTACCCCTGGCGGTGCTCGGGGGACCATATGGGATGCTGGGAATTGAACCCAGTTCGGCCGCGTGCAAGGCAAATGCCCTACCTGCTGTGCTATCACTCCAGCCCCTGGTTATTGTATTTTAGTCATTATGTTTTTGAGAGCTAAGGGTGCACAGGATGTAAGAATGTTTGCCTCAATTCTTTCATAACTCTTGTAGATTTTTAGCAAATTTGCAACTTTGTAAGGAGTTGATGGGATTTAATATTTACTGCTGGAGTATATCTGTACCACTGATCTGGACAAATACATATTAAGTAACATACGTGGAGTGTGGTTTCAAAGGAGAATACTTATTTTTTAATTTTTTAAATTTTTTTAAATGTAGGATCTATTTGGGAAGTCAGATCCATACCTTGAATTCCACAAGCAGACGTCAGATGGAAACTGGCTAATGGTTCATCGGACAGAGGTGAATATCTAATTTTGAAGACTTGAACCTACCTTTGAAATTGTGGTTATCTGAAATTGTAAAACATGTAAAAGTGCTAAGCTGAGTTGCAGGCACAGTTAAGATGCTTCCTTCTGTTTATCTTTTAATGAGGAGATGTTACCATCCTTAAATACTAGTAAAAATTTTACCTGAATTATTTATAATATTGAGACTTATAAAGTTGTGGTTTTTTTTTTTTTATCTAAATCTGTCATTCCTTTATATGTAGTGCATGTATTAGCGGAAACTCTGTTAATCTGTTTAGGTATTATTGTAGACTCATGTATTGTTATAGTATGGTCATTATATTATACTTCATTAACATTTAATTTTGCTGCTCAAATTAACCCTAATTTGATCATAGAGAACTTTTTTAAATGGCTTCTGTATTTTTTTTCTTTAAATTTTTATTAGTGAAACACCATGAAGTACAGTAGTAGACTTCTGTATTCTTTTAACATGCCTTTTAAAAGCATTTTCTTATTTTAATGTAAAGTATTTTCTCTGTTTCCCTTATACTTTCCCTGTTTCATATGTGAAATGAGCCATTTTTGGACTTGGTTTGGTTTGCCACACCTGGTGGTACTTGGGACTAGTCCCCTGTTCTGCACTCAAAGATCACTCCTGGCAGTTATTGGGGGACAAGTGGGGTGCCAGGATTGAACCGATGTCAGCCGCATGCAAGGCAAGTGTGCTGCTGTGCTCTCTCTGGTCCTGGAGCCATTTTCTTAAGGTTTAAGGGACTGCAGTGTCCAGTGGGGCGCGCTTATCATGTTGAGTTCATCCTTGACACTGCGAGGTCCTTCTGACACCAAGCATGGCTGGTTTTGAGCACTGTCATTGGCCAGCATAATGAACAATCCATCCTGGTTGGCTGAGTATCACCAGGTGTGCCTGTTGGAACCTTTGGGGAATTCCCTTAAAGAAAGGCTAGTGGTATTCAAAGACCAAAACCTCAGCACTGCCTACCCATTCTGCCTGTGTGCCATTACTTCCAGGCTTTTTCTCTAGACACAACTGAGGAGAGAAAGAGAGAGAGAGAGTATATGTGTGTGTGTGTGTGTGTGTGTGTGTTCAAATTTTTTTTGTAATCATGCTTTTAAAATAAAAGTAAATAAAATAAATAAACAAAAGTAAATAAAATAAAATATTTGCATATTTAAAAGTTTTGTAATCATTTCTTCAAATCCAAAGGTAAAGGTAAAAGGTAAAGGCCCTCCCGTTGATCGTCGATTTGCTCGAGCGGGCCCAGTAACGTCTCCATTGGAGACTTTGTTGTTACTTCAAATCCAAAAATAGGATTTTTTTGGTAATTTCTTTCTCTCTTTCTTCCTTTCTCTCTTTCTTTTTTTACTTTATTTAAACAGCGTGGTACAAAGTTTTTGACAATACCATTATTTCAGGTATTTCTGGACAATACCGTTCTTTCAGGAATATTGATTCCAACGTTATTATTTCAGAAATACTGATTCCAATACCAATCCATCCTTCCTTCCACTAGGGTCCCTAGTTTCCCACCCACCCCACAAGCCTGCTCCCTTAGCAAGTACTAATTCATTTGACTTTATATTGCTTATTACAATATATATCTTACAACAGTGTTGCTAAAATCCTAGCCTGAGTATTTACTGAGCTGTTAGGTGTGAAGTGGGCCTTCTGTATGATTGTCTTCACTTGTTGATCTAAGTGGACTTACTTCTACTCAGTCTCCCCATCGAATTTTCTTGTTTCTCGTGGGCTGTCTGTGAGCTCTGTGAGGTTTGGAGGTGCTGAGCAGCCACAAATGTGACTGCATGTTTCAGCGGCTCTGGAGCTGGCCCTGAAGCTGCAGGTGTCTCTCTGTCCCTCTGAGATCAGCCCTGAAGCTGGAACATTTCTCAGGCAGTGGTGGGAGCCCCGTATGGGGGTGAAGTACTAGAGAATATGTCACGTTTTTCATAAAACGGTCACGTAATATTGTCCCAGCTGACTTTCACTGGGAGATTTGAGTAAGGGAAGAGGCAAAGGATGAATTATGAAAGTGTCGCAAGCGTCCTGGAAGGGCATGAATCCAGTAAATGTTTTTCTAACTGGTCTTTGAATCTTCATTCTTACAGGTTATTAAAAACAATTTGAATCCTGTTTGGAGACCTTTTAAAATATCTCTGAACTCTCTGTGCTATGGAGATATGGACAAAACTATTAAGGTAATTTGAAATACAAACATCGTAGCCTCTTATAAAATTATTTAATTGATTAGGTAATATTTAAAGGAAGCAGATGATATCACAAATACCTATACATTTAAGTTTTATTTCTATTTAGGAGTACCAAAATAGAAATACTCTGAAGTCATCACTTTGGAATAGCAGAATGTATAACTCAGTCTGTTTACTAAATGCTTAATCTAACATTGTGATTTTTGTTGCACCATTTTTGAAACAAAATTTCAATTTAAGTAGTTCTTTTAGTAAGATTCCTCTGGTGTGAGGATAGGAATTTTCAAGTACGTTCTTTAAAAATAAATTTTTTTAAATTGAATCACCGTGAAATATATGGTTAGAGAGTTATTCATGATTCAGTTTCAGACATTCGACATGCCCTACACCTTCACCAGGGCTCATTTCCCACCACCAATGTCCCCAGTTTCTCTCCCACCCCTCCCCTCCCCCTCCCCTCCCCCGCCCCCATAGCCTTTTCTTCTCCCTCAGCTACATTCTTGGCCTTTGATAGGCCCCTTGTAGATTAAAGCATATATTACTCTCGGACCCAGAGCTTCCTCTGTTCCTAGCGGCAGAGTAAAGTAGTTCTAGGGTATGTTCTCTTGCTTCTTTTCAGAGCAAGATGTAATTCCTTTATTTATTTATTTTTTTGGGTCATACTAGGTGATGCACAGGGGTAACTCCTGGCTCTGCACTCGAATTACCCCTGGCAGTGCTCAGGGGACCATATGGGATGCTGGGAATCGAACTCGGGTCTGCCACGTGCAAGGCAAATGCCCGACCCGCTGTGCTATTGCTCCAGCCCCAGAGCAAGATAAAATTCCTTTAAAGCATTTCTATGGCTTTAGTTCTAGAGTGTCAGGACTATAGATAGGAACAGGAAGCTGTAGCAAATGTCTAAGAAATTTTTTAAAATGTCTTCATAATATAGTTCTTTTTATACAATTTTTAAGACTTTTATACTGGATTCACTTCTTTTTTTTTGCAGGCTGGGGCTGCACCCAGCAGTGGTCGGGGGCTGGTATGTAGTGCCTGGGATCAAACCAGGTCATCCACATACATGGCAAGCCCCCGACCCGACCCTCGCTATACCTAGAGTCATTCTTTACATAAGTTTCTAGAGAGAATCTTATGTTCTGATGCCATCAAGCTGGGATGAGATTTCTTTTTTTTTACTTAAGAAATGAGAATGATGAAAGGCGGAAAGGTATTGGCATTAACCAGAGAATTTAGTGAGAGACACAGGCCCTATCTGAACCAGCCTTTTAGCCAGTGAAGGGCTAGCTGGTTAGACATGTCATCTAGTTTCTTAACTCATAGCCTAGAGAAAAATCATATCTGCATAGTTTTTTTTAAAAGTCCATAGGGGCTGGAGAGATAGTACAGTGGGCAGGGCACTTGCTTTACCTGCAGCCCAACTGGTTTGGACACAGGCACCACTCCAGCACTTTGATTCCTGTCAGGGGTGATGTCTGAGCACAGAGCCAGGAGTACGCTACATTCCTGAGTAGTCAGGTGTGGCCCCACAACAAAACAAAAGAAAAAAGTAAAGAAGGAAGAAAAAAAAAGAGAAGGAAACAAAAAGAGAGAAAGAGAGAAAGAAAGAAAGAAAGAAAGAAAGAAAGAAAGAAAGAAAGAAAGAAAGAAAGAAAGAAGAAAAAGAAAAGTGGAGGTTTTTGGAAAAGGTAAACATAAATATTATGGTCATTGAAAACTGAGGGGCTGGAGTGATAGTACAGAGTGAGGGGTGTTTGCCTTATATGCAGCCGACCTGGGTTCAATTCCCCGCATCCCATATGGACCCCAGAGCACTGCCAGAAGTAATTCCTGCGTGCACAGGCAGGAGTAACCCCTGTGCATTGCCGGGTGTGACCTAAAAGGAAGGAAAACTGATTATTTGTGATTCATTATTTTTCATTTTGTCTTTTTGGGCCACAATCAGCAGTTCTTAGGGTTTACTCCTGGCTCTGTACTCAGGAGTCACTCTTGGTGGTGGTGTTCGGGGCACCATATGGGATGTTGGGGATCAGACATCAGCCATGTGCAAGGCATGCTCCCTACCCACTGTACGATCTCTCTAGCCCCTGAGATTTGTCATTTGAGTCATAAAAATTTGTCCTCAGTTTGTAGAGGATTTTAAAAATCAACGAAAATCTAATTATAAAATAGTAAAAGTAAAGTAAAGTAAAGGCCCTCCCGTTGATCATCGATTTGCTCGAGCAGGCCCAGTAACGTCTCCATTGGAGACTTTGTTGTTACTGTGTCTGGCATATCGAATACGTCACGGGGAGCTTGCCAGGCTCTGCCGTGCGGGCGAGATACTCTCGGTAGCTTGCCGGACTCTCCGAGAGGGGCGGAGGAATCGAACTCGGGTCGGCCATGTTGGCTGCGTGCAAGGCAAACGCCCTACCGCTGTGCTATCGCTCCAGCCCCAATTATAAAATAAATAGTAAAAAAGTTGGTGTAAAAATAATTTTATTGTCATGCTGAATCCAAAATGTCATTTTTTCATATTAAAAACAGTGAGTTCTAGGTTTATTAGATTGGAGAAGCCAGAAAGGTTGTGGGGGGTAAAATTGCTTAAATCTGATCATCTGATTGGTCTCAATAATTTGTTAAAAATGAAACAATGTTTTTGAAACTTCTTTTGCTCTCAGTGACACTCTTAAGCTCTGTAATTCATTGGTAAGTAAGTGGATTTTCTGAGTTTTTTTGATGTTTTTCATTCCTAAAATTTTCTCAGTTTGTTTTAGCGATTGATTCGCCACATCATCATGTGTAGTTTTAATTCTGTATTTCATTGTAATAACAGAAAATCATTCATCCGTGATTCTCTTGGTGTTTGGAAATGTCTTATAAGTAAAGAGTTGCAGAGTATCAAATAGAACTGAATTACTGTCATGTGTCATTGTCATTACTCTAGCATGTATTATTATTTTTGTAAGATCACTTGAATCAGAAAAATAATAATGCATGTTTCCATCTTGCCCAAAATGGGAATGCTTTTGCGTATGAAGTATTGTGTGGTGTGTGTATTATAAATCTCTCTCTCAGTGAGCATGTATATATGAATATATCTCATCTCCACAAACCTTGCTGGTAAATGCCATCTGAAACAAGCAGTGATACTGGTTTTTATTTTTTGAGCTGGTGATTAATTGATAAACATTATTACATCATTTTTCTCAAACCGTATCCAAACTTATTGCCTTTAGCAGGGTAAGAGAGCTTTTCATATATACATAGATCTGTACATTTGTACATAAACACGCACATGTCTTTATGTAATTTATTATAATGCATTATCAGAATTTATAGTTTAAAGATAGTTTTGTATTCTCTGCGTTTTAAGACAATCTAGACATCTGAAGAGTTTTAGGTCTTCATAATTCTTATTTAAATAAAAAATTTTGCCTTATCAGAGTTTGACCTTATCTTACTTATAAAATGGAGTTTCCTATACTAATCTAAAGTTTTATTTTCCATAGTTAAAAGAAACATAAAAAGTAAAGTTGTTACTATATCAAGGTTGTTTGTAACTTTGTTTTCTAGTTTCTCTAGAAGAAATATTGAGGTCATTAATTTTCTTTTTTCATATGACTAACATTCTTACTAGAGACTTAAAAGTTGAATGCATCATAGATATAGGGAATAGTCAAATTCAGAATTTGTCACTTGACTGAACTAATAAAATCCCTACAGATACTCTGAATTGCAATTTTAAATCGTGTTTGGCTTTTAAAAAATTGATCAGTTGATATTTAATTCCTGAATAGTAATGAAATAAAATTAAGAAGTTAATATTTTATTATGATATTCACTTCACTCCTCAAAACCAGATGAATATGTAAATTCTTAGCACTTTAGCTTAATGATTTGTAAATTTTCATAAGAATATAGCAATATGGAGGATTCACATCGGCTAAAAACAAATTGTGTCTTAGCTACCAGCCTTTAAATCATAGAAGGATTCAAAATTGTCTTTGGTTCAGCCTTACTTGTGTTGGTTGCCATAGGAAATTTGTTGTCTGCTGAGGCAATTTGATTCCTCTGTCTGGAGGAGAGAACTTAAGTAGATTTTGTGCACAATGAACATTGTAAATGTTTGCAGAGTGGAAATAATCTGTTTTTTTGAAATTAGAAAGCAGTGTAAAAACATTATTTACTCATCAAGGACAAAGAAACCCCTGGGTGCTGAAAGTTTACACCAACCTTATTTTTTTGTTAATTTCAGCGAATATTCAGATATCCTTGTGAAAATTTAGGCTGTGACTAGAGCTATCAATCTGTCACAAAACAATAGACATTTCAGTTAGTAGCATTTCTTTATTATCTGTTTAAGAAACAAAAAGTTGCTTTAAGCAATCATGGAATGAGAGCCTTAGCTAAGACTGGAATTCACCCAGTCCTATGTGGAAATAGAATAAATATGACCTGGGATAAATATCTGCACTGAATTAAGTACTCTTTTTCTGGAATTTTCTTTTTCATTGTAAGAGTTATTGTCCTCAGAATGCTGCAAATTTGACTCCATCATAAAACAAATATTATTCTAGCCTCATGAGGTTGTAGATAATGAAGCAATTTTGTGGCAGTCCAGTTCAGTTTTCCAAAATGAGTGATACTGCCCTCCGGGGGGCGCTGGAACCACCCAGGGGAGGTGCATCGACTGCTTGCACAATAGAGGGGCACTCTCTGCTAAAAGGTGGCAGATGTCCAGGGGGTGGCTAAGTGATGTTTTTCTTCCTTTCAGGTAAAGGGAGAAAGTAAGCCAATAAATTTGGGAACCTCTGTTTAAATCATCTTGAATTTAATTATACAATTTTCAGTTTGAGGAATACGGACTTCCTGTCCTAGATAATGACTGTATGTAGACATCGAATAGTGGTTAAGTGGTTAAGTTAAGCGGTTGAGAAAGAAGATTTAATTCCATTTTGATTTTACAAGTATATAAAAAGGGGATGGCAAAGGAATGGGACCCTGCTAAATATGGGGTTTGAGCAGAATTTGTGTTCATCATCTGCCTAGCATTCTATCCTGGAACCCCACTTCAAGGGTGGCTAGGACTTGAAAGTGTTTAAGTATTGCCTTTTCAAGTAGTTAGCTCCTTCTGCTTTAAATAGGACTGCACCTTAAATATTTTCACTAATCTTAACCGAAAAACTTCTCATAAGCCCCACTTTTTTTAAAGCCAACCCAGCTAAACAAAATTACGTTGATTTTTTTTTTTTTTTTTTTATTTATTTATTTATTTATTGAATCACTGTGGGAAAGGTTACAAAGCTTTCAGGTTTATGTCTCAGTCATGCAAATATCAAACACATTTCCCTTTACCAATACTTATTTTTTACCATGAAGAACCCCAATAAAACCCCACCCCCCACCCCTCCCCGTCCCTGTGAGGCAGATGAATTCTAGTTAACACTCTATCTGCTTTGATTAGATTCATTCTTTCAATAAAAGATTCACCACTATTATTTAGAGTTCCCCCCCCCCCCCAAATCAGACATGCTAAAAAAGCATTGTGAAGTGATTTGCTTTCTACGGCTGGGTTCAAGAATTAAATGTTGGTTTTGGGTTTCTGCTCTTTTACCTATTGACCCTGGAAGTATTTCTACTGAAAGTCAGATAGTTAAGAAATTGGTTTCTGTGTTCTGGAGTCGTGGCCGTGCTGGAGAGCCGCTCGCGGGGGGCAACCGGTGGCCTCGGTAGGGCGTGAAGGGCGGAGCGAAACGCCCCCCTTCCCATGAGGTTCTAGTCGCCCCCACACTCAGGGCTCATACCTGCTGTCCACAAGGCTCCCATGTGGCCGCCATCTTTCTTTCCAGAGAGGAGAGGGCGAATGGGGCAACACCCTTTCCCCTCCGGCAGACTTGATGGCCTGGATCAATGCATAGTCCGTTCGCTTTTCTGCTCCAAGCTGCTGGGTTTTGCATTAAGTCCTTGTGCTTCTGGGGCCGTGGCCGTGCTGGAGAGCTGCTCGCGGGGGGCAACTGGTGACCTCGGTAGGGCGTGAAGGACGGACCAGAACGCCCCCCTTCCCATGAGGTTTTAGTCGCCCCCACACCCCCGGCTCATACCTGCTGTCCACAAGGCTCCCATGTGGCCGCCATCTTTCTTTCCAGAGGGAGGAGGGCGGAAGGGAGCAACACCCTTTCCCCTCTGGGCAGAAATGATTTCCTGGATTAACGCATAGTCCTTTCACTTTTCTGCTCCAAGCTGCTGGGTTCTGCATTAGGTCATTGTGCTTCTGGGGCTGTGGCTGTGCTGGAGAGCCGCTCGTGGGGGCAACTGGTGGCCTCGGTAGGGCGTGAAGGGCAGACAGAAATGCCCCCCTTCCCATGAGGTTTTAGTCGCCCCCACACTCGCGGCTCATACCTGCTGTCCACAAGGCTCCCATGTGGCCGCCATCTTTCTTTCCAGAGAGGAGAGGGCGAATGGGGCAACACCCTTTCCCCTCTGGCAGACTTGATGGCCTGGATCAGTGCATAGTCCGTTCACTTTTCTGCTCCAAGCTGCTGGGTTCTGCATTAAGTCCTTGTGCTTCTGGGGCCGTGGCTGTGCTGGAGAGCCGCTCGTGGGGGGCAACTGGTGACCTCGGTAGGGCGTGAAGGATGGACCAGAACGCCCCCCTTCCCATGAGGTTTTAGTCGCCCCCACACTCCCGGCTCATACCTGCTGTCCACAAGGCTCCCATGTGGCCGCCATCTTTCTTTCCAGAGAGGAGAGGGCGAATGGGGCAACACCCTTTCCCCTCCGGCAGACTTGATGGCCTGGATCAATGCATAGTCCGTTCACTTTTCTGCTCCAAGCTGCTGGGTTCTGCATTAAGCCCTTGTGCTTCTGGGGCTGTGGCCGTGCTGGAGAGCCGCTCGTGGGGGGCAACTGGTGACCTCGGAAGGGCGTGAAGGACGGACCGGAACGCCCCCCCTTCCCATGAGGTTTTAGTCGCCCCCACACTCCCGGCTCATACCTGCTGTCCACAAGGCTCCCATGTGGCCACCATCTTTCTTTCCAGAGAGGAGAGGGTGAATGGGGCAACACCCTTTCCCCTCCGGCAGACTTGATGGGCTGGATCAACGCATAGTCCGTTCACTTTTCTGCTCCAAGCTGCTGGGTTCTGCATTAAGTCCTTGTGCTTCTGGGGCCGTGGCCGTGCTGGAGAGCCGCTCGTGAGGGGTGACTGGTGACCTCAGTAGGGCGTGAAGGACGGACCGGAACGCCCCCCTTCCCATGAGGTTTTAGTCGTCCCCATACTCCCAGCTCATACCTGCTGTCCACAAGGCTCCCATGCGGCCACCATCCTTCTTTCCAGAGAAGAGAGGGCGAATGGGGCAACACCCTTTCCCCTCCGGCAGACTTGATGGCCTGGATTAACGCATAGTCCTTTCACTTTTCTGCTCCAAGCTGCCGGGTTCTGCATTAAGTCCTTGTGCTTCTGGGACTGTGGCCCTGCTGGGGAGCCGCTCGTGGGGGGCAACTGGTGACCTCGGTAGGGCGTGAAGGACGGACCAGAACGCCCCTCTTCCCATGAGGTTTTAGTCGCCCCCACACCCCCGGCTCATACCTGCTGTCCACAAGGCTCCCATGTGGCCGCCATCTTTCTTTCCAGAGGGAGGAGGGCGGAAGGGAGCAACACCCTTTCCCCTCTGGGCAGAAATGATTGCCTGGATTAACGCATAGTCCTTTCACTTTTCTGCTCCAAGCTGCTGGGTTCTGCATTAAGCCCTTGTGCTTCTGGGGCTGTGGCCGTGCTGGAGAGCCGCTCGTGGGGGACAACTGGTGACCTCGGTAGGGCGTGAAGGACGGACCAGAACGCCCCCCTTCCCATGAGGTTTTAGTCGCCCCCACACCCCCGGCTCATACCTGCTGTCCACATGGCTCCCATGCGGCCGCCATCCTTCTTTCCAGAGAAGAGAGGGCGAATGGGGCAACACCCTTTCCCCTCCGGCAGACTTGATGGCCTGGATTAACGCATAGTCCTTTCACTTTTCTGCTCCAAGCTGCTGGGTTCTGCATTAAGTCCTTGTGCTTCTGGGACTGTGGCCGTGCTGGGGAGCCGCTCGTGGGGGGCAACTGGTGACCTCGGTAGGGCGTGAAGGACGGACTGGAATGCCCCCCTTCTCGTGAAGTTTTAGTCGCCCCCCATACCCCCGGCTCATACCTGCTGTCCACAAGGCTCCCGTGCGGCCGCCATCCTTCTTTCCAGAGAAGAGAGGGCGAATGGGGCAACACCCTTTCCCCTCTGGGCAGAAATGATGGCCTGGGTTAACTCATCGTCCGTTCACTTTTCTGCTCTAATCTGCTGGTTTCTGCATTAAGTCCTTGTGTTTCTGGGGCTGTGGCCATGCTCCAAACTTAACTCTGATTTTCAGGGAGAAAGATTGGGTGGTTTACTTCTCATTGATACGCGGCCGCGCGGTTTTGAGAAAAAGTCCTCGTTCCCGCATACTCGAGCTGTGTTTGTAGAGGCTTCTGGTCACCAGGGTTCCATCTGGGGGAGGCGGGATGCGGCGCCTACTCCAGCTGGAACTTGCCGGTGCTCTCGGCTCTTTTTGGAACCTGTTTTTTCTTTTTTCTTTTCCTCCGGGATCCCGCACCCTCCATGTGTTCCTTCTCTTATTCTGAACGCTTCAAAGATGGCGCTGGGGGGCGGGCTGTGGGCGTGACTTCCGGAATCAGAGGTTACCTGGGAGGTGTAGTCCGGCAGATTTGAGAAAAAGTCCTCGTTCCCACATACTCGAGCTGTGTTTGTAGAGGCTTCTGGTCACCAGGGTTCCATCTGGGGGAGGCGGGATGCGGCGCCTACTCCAGCTGGAACTTGCCGGTGCTCTCGGCTCTTTTTGGAACCTGTTTTTTCTTTTTTCTTTTCCTCCGGGATCCCGCACCCTCCATGTGTTCCTTCTCTTATTCTGAACGCTTCAAAGATGGCGCTGGGGGGCGGGCTGTGGGCGTGACTTCCGGAATCAGAGGTTACCTGGGAGGTGTAGTCCGGCAGATTTGAGAAAAAGTCCTCGTTCCCACATACTCGAGCTGTGTTTGTAGAGGCTTCTGGTCACCAGGGTTCCATCTGGGGGAGGCGGGATGCGGCGCCTACTCCAGCTGGAACTTGCCGGTGCTCTCGGCTCTTTTTGGAACCTGTTTTTTCTTTTTTCTTTTCCTCCGGGATCCCGCACCCTCCATGTGTTCCTTCTCTTATTCTGAACGCTTCAAAGATGGCCAAATTACGTTGATTTTTATGTATTTCTATTATGCTAATTTTAGGTTGAGTGCTATGATTATGACAATGATGGGTCACATGATCTCATTGGAACATTTCAAACCACAATGACAAAACTGAAAGAAGCTTCCAGAAACTCACCTGTAAGTTGCATTCTAATCTTCTCTCTCTCTCTCTCTATATATATATATATACACCTCATAATTTGAACATGAATTTATTATTTTATATTATCTCTTGGTATAGCAAATCATTTACCATGTTTTTACTTTTACTTTAAAATTTGCTCTTTGTTTAGTAATTAGTTAACCAAATTCATGCTTGGGGTTTGAAATTATTATTATTATTTTTATTTTTTTAAATTTCTTTAAATGTAGGAGTGCTGCTATTTATTCAGCCATTGATTAAGCTGATTGAATTGGGCATGAACTCCACTGAAATTATTTTTATACTTAGAATTTTACTTTCCTTTGACTTCAAATAACGTAGGGATTTGATTGAAAATCCTTAATTTTAAAGTTTGGGGTACTTAGGATGAGTGCAAGGTACATGTCTTGCACATGGCCAACCTAGGTTCTATCCCTTGTACCACTTATCATCCCCAGAACACTGTCAGGAGTCTCTGACCTCTGAGTGGTGTTGCATGAGGTCCCAAACAAACAAATAAAATGTTTGGTGTTTAATTGGTCACAATAAATATATGCGACACTGGACAAATGCCTGGTCTTATTGGAATCTTACTAATTCTTCTCTTTGACTTGTGCCTTTATTCAAGGAAGAATAAAAGCATACTTATAGTATATTGAATTCTGTAATAAGAAACTCTCTTTCAATGGTACTAATTTTCTTAAAATCATACAGCTGCTTTAGCTATGTTCAATTCATTATTTAGCATCCCCATATACTTCTAAGAATGCTTCTCAAGTTCCTGTTTTTTAGCCAATTTGGCTAAAAACTGTTGCAGAGCATTTTGTAAGTAAATACATTGCTTCCATCTTTCTTACTGTCTTGTAGAATGAGCCAGATTATTAATTCTCTATAGCTCACTTAGAATGATATGAATTATTTATCAACTGCTTGGAGGTCCCGGCTGACTCATGCATATAGAATTTGCTTTTCAAAATACAAAGATGAAATACAAAGATTGAAAATAATATTTAAAAACTAAATAAATAAGATTACAGTTTACTTGGCTTAAGTAGTTGGGAGAAATAGGGTGGGATTTTCTTGTTTTATTTTGTTTTCAGGGTGCTGGGTACTGAACCTGGAGTCTCACATATGCAAGGCAAGTGCTCTACTAATGAGCAACATTCCCAGTCTGAGAAATGGGTTTGAAACAAATACAGTTGAATTTGATTTTTCATAGGTCATTGGGGTAAGGGCTGGAGCGATAGCACAGCGGGTAGGGCGTTCGCCTTACAAGCGGCCAACATGGCCGACCCGAGTTCGATTCCTCCGCCCCTCTCGGAGAGCCCGGCAAGCTACCGAGAGTATTCGATATGCCAGACACAGTAACAACAAAGTCTCCAATGGAGACGTTACTGGGCCCGCTCGAGCAAATCGACGATCAACGGGAGGGCCTTTACCTTTACCTTTTATAGGTCATTGGGGTATCTCCATTCCTCCTCTAAGCTCCTGTCACCAAGCCTGTATAGGAGAAACAGCCTGCAGAGTTGTATTTTGCAGCCGACCTGCATCAATAAATGATTTAATTCCAAGAGGGCAAGTCTTCCATGTAAATTCACATTGGCATTTTATATAAGTGTTAAGTAAAAATTTAACATTTTGGGTGCAGAGAGACAGTACAGGGGAGAAAGTGCTTGCCTTGCATTCTGTGGAGCCTGGTTTCATCCCCAGAACTGCATTTATTCCTCCGAAGCACAGAGCCAGGGATAGACCCTTAGCAGCACTGAAAAACTGAAAGCAAACTGAAAGAAATAACATTCTGTTTTCTCATTCTTCAGCTTGAATTTGAGTGCATTAATGAAAAGAAGAGGCAAAAGAAGAAAAGCTATAAGAATTCAGGTGTCGTCTGTGTGAAACAGTGCGAGGTCAGTTGACATGAGCATTTATAATGAAATGAGATGAGATCACACTTTGATTTCTTCTGTAACATCAAGTCTGTAACACACAAGCACTTGAATTTGAGGCAGTTAAATCATCAAGTCCCCTGTAGCCCTTAGGTAAAAGAAGAGAGTAGGCAACAGTCAAATATCTTTCCAGTGACTCTTCCCTCAAGGTCCGATAGCGTTTGAGCAAAGTGCAAAGAGTGTTAAGGTTTTTCGTTATCTCAACAAGTGAATCATAGTGGTATTTCCCCAGCACATGATGCAAATGGCCTGACTTCTGGTGATAAACTCAGTTTCAGAGGTTATCTGTGAAAAGGAAAAATCCAAAAGATCTTTCATGCCAGACAAGGGAACTTCTTAGTTTTTCTTTTGACAAAGTCTTCATGTTTAGGGCCAGAGTGAGTGACAGTGGGTAAGGCTCTAGCCTTGCATGTGACCCACCTGGATTCAGTGCCTGGCACTGCATATACTCCACTGATCAGTGGAGTATATCTGATGTAATCATCCCCGAGTGCAGAGTTTGCAGGAAGTCTTGAGCACCACTGGGTGTGGTCCCCAAGCAAAAACAAACAGAATTTTCAAATTATCCTTATGAAAACTTTCAGTGTGTTAGACACATGACTAGCATCTTAAAACAAATAGTGAGCGACTGTTATTTTTGAAAATGTCATTGAAGTAAAATCTTAGAGTTTTATAACACACAGGGACAAGATGCTATGGTTTCCACATGTTTCACTCATGATCTGTTCAGTTTACCAACTCGTTGAAAAAGAAACAAACATGCCAGAGTTGTTCATTTCTGAGCAGAGATTTTATTTTTAACTGTTTGCATTTGAGTTTTAGATTACCGTGGAGTGCACATTCCTTGACTATGTCATGGGAGGATGCCAGTTGAATTTTACTGTAAGTATCACACAGAAGTGAGTGATAGCACAGCGGGTAGGGCGTTCGCCTTACAAGCGGCCAACATGGCCGACCCGAGTTCGATTCCTCCGCCCCTCTCGGAGAGCCCGGCAAGCTACCGAGAGTATTCGATATGCCAAACACAGTAACAACAAAGTCTCCAATGGAGACATTACTGGGCCCGCTCGAGCAAATCGACGATCAACGGGAGGGCCTTTACCTTTACCTTTACCTTTAAAAAAATTAAAACATTTTAAAATTTTATTTTCATAAAGTTGTTCACAGTAATTGATTACATTCAATATTTCAACACCAATCCCACCACCATTACACCTTTCCACCACCATAATTTCAAGGGTTCCCACCATAACTCAAGCCTGCCCCATGGGCGGATGCTAGATAATTTATTTTGTATTGCTTGTGGTGAATAGTATGAGACATGTACGAAAAAGTACAAAAGGCATGTGTGGAGCCCTGGAAAGAAAGAAAGGAAGAAAGAAAGAAAGAAAGAAAGAAAGAAAGAAAGAAAGAAAGAGAGAGAAAGAAAGAAAAAGAAAGTACAAAAGACATGTCTGGAGCCCTAGTTCTCACATATTCCATAGTCCACTCAAGGAGACACCAACCCTGGCCAACCTACAGGGTAGCTCCTCCAGGCAGTGGTTCTTCCCCTCTCTGCTTGCTCTTTCCTTCCCTCCCTTGGTGTGGGTTTTTCTTCCTGCAGTGGCCGTGGTGCTCTTGCACTGACTGCACAGTGCTCAGAGCTGCCCTTGCCCTTGTAGTGTTGTCCTGCACATCCTTACCTCTGGCGTGGTTCCACTGCTATCACTTGGGATCGAACCCGTGGCCTTACTGGGTCCACGCATACTGCTGGCCTTTGACCTCGGAGCCACCTCAGGGCCACGTGGTTTGAACTTTCTAGGTTCTGTTGGAAAATGCTGTAGGAGCTTGTGTGGGTGGCTTGGAACAGGAGGATCCAGAGCACAGCCAACTGGTTTAGATCAGTGCATTTGTACGGAAAACGTTGGACAGAGCCAAGTTCCAAGGGCAACGTGGCGTCCAGGAATGGAGCCTGGCTGGAGCAGAGAGAGAAAAGGCGGATAACATCTAAACAAATGATGAAATTCAGTGTAACAAAACAAAACACAAAGATCTATGTCTCAAGCCCTGGCTATAATGATTCAGGATTTAAGGCATGTAGAGAAACAGGAACAGCAGGTTATTGCTTGCCGAGAGTTTAGCCCCGTTAAACTATGGTGTTCTCAGGCATTGTTAATAGCCATGCTCAAGGCCACTTTCTGCACGCTCGGATGAGCCTCACCCATAAAGGAACTGGCGGAGGAACTCAGGTTTTCAGGACCCAGGGCTGAGATCTTGATGCCTGCTCAGATCAGGACTTGGCCTCCTCCCCCCAGGTCCCCAGTTTTCTAGTAGCTTGGCAGTCACACCCACAAACTGCCTCCGGTGCCATGTAATCTTATCAATGGCCAAGATCGAGAGACTATGAAACAAAGCTCCCGGAAGAGAGCCATGAAGTATTTCCCGGAGCACACGGCCACAAATGACCTCTTATACTCTAGCCCACTGATGTACCTAAAGTAGCACACATTTGTTTGGTTTTTAACATACTTGCTTGTATTCTCTTGTATACAGGCTTAAGTGGCTCCAGAATGAAAGACAATAACATACAACAACCTTCACACACTTCCCTCTAGTTGTGTTGGAAAGATGCTCACTGGTGGGGTGGGTGTTTGAATGTTATCCGTAATGAACTATTGTGAACTGCTTTATGGAAATAAAATGTAGAAAAATCGCCAAAAGAAGTTCTAAGGGCAACATAGTCTAAGGGAATGGAGCCTGGAGCCAAGAGAGGAAAAGTGTATAACATCTGAACAAATGATGAAATTCAGTGTAAAAAAGCAAAACAGAACCCAAAGATCTATGTCTCAAGCCCTGGCTATAATGATTCAGGATTTAAGGCACGTAGCGAAACAGGAACAGCATGCTGAGAGTTTAGCCATTAAACTGTGGTGGTCACAGTGGTGGTCACAGTGGTGGTCACTGTGGTGGTCACATTGTTAGGATATACATCTTTTGGTTTTCACCTCCTGATGTTTTATTGGACATCAAGGGTGGGTGTCTGCGAAGGCATCATTCTAATTGTGGCCCGATGGTTCTCTGGCAGGTGGGAGTGGACTTCACTGGCTCCAACGGTGACCCACGCTCTCCAGACTCCCTGCATTACATTAGTCCCAATGGGGTTAATGAGTACCTGACGGCTATCTGGTCCGTGGGCCTCGTCGTTCAAGATTATGACACGTGAGTACGGCTGAAATCTCTCCTCCCCATCATTCCCCAGAGAGCACAGTTTCTGTTTCATCCGCTGGTGCCCTGATGAGCTCGGTGGGTGAAGTTGGTATAGGAGAGAAGACGCTTCCTCAAACATCCTTCCCTTCCCTTGATCATTTCTCTGTGCCTCTGATTATGGCAGTGGTTACCTCTGACCTTTCACTTCCGGCCCTCATCAGCTCTAGAGAGCTTGTCTGGTGAATGACCACATCAAGTCAGAAGCTCTTGTTTCTTCAACCTGGCTCTTTTGGAGTACACTCATGAATGAAAACCTATGTATATGATTAAAGTCCAGACTTCCTATTTTGTCAACTACAGTAGATAGTTTTTGTTCATATCAGTTTCCTAAGGCAGTCATTGCCAAGCGATTTTCTTGAAAGTGATTTTTAGCCATCATCTAAAAGTACCGGACCTTAATTGCTGTCAAATATTGAAAATGGGTTTTCAGTGGATGGATTTTGAATCGATTTAAGTAGTTTTTCTTATTTGGGGGCCTCTGTCAGGGCTACTCTAGGGACTGTGAGTACTTTCTTCTGCTGGGAAGTGAACCCGTCATTCCCACATTAAAAGTGTGAATTCCTGCTCTTGTGTTCCCTGCTCTCCTAGAACTTAAAAAGGTTTGCCAAAGGGATGGGAGAGAGTCCAGAGGACTCTAGTACATGCTTTGCAAGAGGGAGCCCCGGGTTCAGTCTTCAGCACCACATGGTACCCTCAGGTGCCAACAGGAGTGACCACTGAGCACCAAACCTGTGAGGACTTTGAGAGATAACACATATCCCTGCCAGCATGGACGCCCCTCACCCTCAAAACAAAAACAAAGGTTCATAAAACATTAGGGATAAAATCCACACAAGAAGTGTTTTATTCTGGAATCTGATTGGAAACTAGTATAAATATTTTAACTTCTTTTTCCTATGATTTTATAATAAAAAGTTGTTACACAGTCTTGGAGTTTCCCTTTAAACTGTGACGACATTTAATGAGGCACAATTTTCAGGCAAATACAAACTTAAAGATGGAAATTTGGTTTTCTGCCTCATAGAGTTTAAGGCGAGTCACTAAGTAACAATCCAGATGAATGTCATTATAGACCACTGTGATCCAAAATAAAGATAATCAAGATAAATGTTCAGCTGTTAAAAACTTCCACTTTTTAAAAAAATTTTCTTTTCAGTGATAAGATGTTTCCAGCTTTTGGTTTTGGGGCGCAGATACCTCCACAGTGGCAGGTAAGAGAAAAATCCTGTTTTAAAGGTTTGCTTTCTAAAAAAGCAAAGTAAGCACCATCAGTCTTTTTTTCATTTATGACAGGTTTCACACGAATTTCCAATGAACTTTAATCCGACCAATCCTTTCTGTAATGGTAAGTTAGAAAAAAAAATATGCTTACAATTTTTTTTAATTTAAAAGATTTTTAAATTTTATAAAATAGTTCACAATATTTGATTACATTTAATTTTCAAATGCCAATCCCACCACCATTACACCTTCCTATCACCCTATTTTGGATGTTTTTATCCCAAACCCCAATCCCTGTCCCAAAGCAGAACCGAAATAATATATTTTGTATTGTTTGTTATGAAAAACCGCTGAAAATGCTACAAAAAAAAAAGTATCCTTAGAGAAAAGAGGGTGAAGATTGTTTTATTTCACCCAGGGATCATTAAGCCCTTCTATAAGAGATCACTAGCATGTTGTTAAAGGTTTGTTTGGTTGTGTAAAAAAAGCTATTTCCCTCTTAGATTGGTTGCCTCCTGCTTTGAACCCCATCCAGTGTGGTGCAGTACTCTTGGAGTATGGGTAGGGTGTGTGGTATGAATTGTCACAGGGTATGAAGTGTCCAGAAATAGGTTCACTTGTGGGTGAGGCTCAGCCCGGGCATGTGGAGATTGGCTGTGAGTGTGGCGGTGGTTGAATTCTTGAGGTTTTTGGCTGCCAGGGCTGGGTCCCTTGGGGCAGGGAGGGCTCTCACTCTCCCCACCCCCCAGGATGCCCCAAGTGAAACAGCCCGGCACCTGTCCATCAGCATGGTTATGGCCAGTGTCATCTTCTTACAAATTTTATTTTATTTTATTTTGCTTTTTGGGTCACACCTGGCAGTGCACAGGGGTTACTCCTGGTTCTGCACTCAGGAGTTACGCCTGGCGGTGCTCAGGGGACCATATGGGATGCTGGGAATCGAACCCGGGTCGGCTGTGTGCAAGGCAAACGCCCTACCCGCTGTGCTATTGCTCCAGCCCATCTTCTTACAAATTTTAAAAGGAAGGCATCATTAGTCTTTTTAGCTCAAATCCTCTAAGTTTCTTATGTCCTATTTAACTTTTTGTTGCATGCTATGAAAGAATCGCACCAAGTTGGTGATAGTTGAAAATGGTGATTCTGGGTGCAAGGAACTATTTTGATGTTGAAGGTTAGGGCTTCTGCCAAGGGTTCTCCTGGGTTTAAGAGGTTCTGCTTTGACAGAACAAGACTTTCTTTCTTTTTTTAAAATTTAAACACATTTTTATTTTAATTTAAACAAAGGTTTTCGTGATTAGGTTTCAGTCTTACAGTGTTCAAGCACCCATCCTGTCACCAGTGTCTTCTACCCTCCACCAATGTCCCCAGTTTTCCTTCTGCCCGCTAGACTTCCTCAATGGCAGACACTTTTTGTTTTTCTAACGTTTTAGGCACTCTGGTTTGCATTTTGTTACCAAAAGGATAACATGTATCACTTTGCCTCCTTTTTACACCCCTTTCTTCTCCAGAGTGATCACTTTCCACAGTCACTATCACAGTGGACCCTTCTCTGGTCCTAATCACCGGTCTCACATTATGGCACGCTTCCTATTAAGGACCAGTCCTCCTGGCCTTTATTATGTCTTTCTTTCTTTCTTTTTTTTTTTAAATTAGTGAAACACCACGAGGTTCAGTTGTAGACTTACAAACTTTTGTGCTTGGGTTTCAGTTATATAATGTTGGAGTACCCATCCCTCCGCCAGTGCCCATTCTCCACCACCACGGATCCCAGTATCCCTCCCACCCCACATCCCCCCTCCCACCCCGCCTCTATGGCAGGGCATTCCCTTTTGTCCTCTCTCTCCTTTTGGGTGTTGTGGTTTGCAAAAGAGGCATTGAGTGGCAATCATGTTTGGTCTATAGTGTACTTTCAGCATGCTTCTCCCATCCTGGGAGGATCCTCCCAACACCCTTTACTTGCTGCTCCCTTCTCTATCTGAGCTGCCTTTTCCCCTAGCATGTGTGGCTAGCCTCCAAGCCATGGAGTGAGCCTCCTGGTACTTATCTCAGCTATTCTTGGCTGTTAGTCTTCTATTTTGTTACTTTATGTTCCCAGATGAATATAATCTTTCTATGTCTGTTCTTCTCTTTCTGGCTCATTTCATTTAGCATGCTACTTTTCATGTGGAACCAGTTGTATATAAATTTCATGACTTCATCTTCTCTAACAGCTGCATAGTACATCTATATTCCATTGTGTAGTTGTACCAAAATTTCTTCCCCCCCCCTTTTTTGGGGGGTCACACCCAGCAATGCTCAGGGCTTACTCCTGGCTTTGCACTCAGGAATTATTCCAGCAGTGCTCAGGGGACCATATGAGGTGCGGGGGATCGAACCTGGGTCGCCCACGTACAAGGCAAACACTCTACCCACTGGGCTATCTCTCTGACCCCGTACCAAAATTTCTTTAACCAGTCATCTGTTCTCGGGCACTTGGGTTTTTTCCAGATTTTGGCTATTGTGAACAGTGCAGCAATGAACATACAAGTGCAGATGCCATTTCAACTATACTTTTTTGCCTCTTCGGGATATATTCCCAGGAGTGGTATTGCTGGATCAAATGGGAACTCAATTTCTAATTTTATGAGAATTGTCTGTACTGTTTTCCAAAAGGGCTGAACCAGTCGACATTCCCACCAGCAGTGAAGGAGGGTTCCTTTCTTGCCATATTCGCACCTACACCGGTTGTTTTAGAACAAGACTTTCTTAACCTTGGAAGTCGATCAATTGCAAATAATTATTGTTTTTACATAAAATTTGTCTTTTAAAAATCTTCAGTAAATAAGGTAAAGGCCCTCCCGTTGATCGTCGATTTGCTCGAGCGGGCCCAGTAACATCTCCATTGGAGACTTTGTTGTTACTGTGTCTGGCATATCGAATACTCTCGGTAGCTTGCCGGGCTCTCCGAGAATGGGTTACACAAATACAGGCCTTTTGAAATGTTTTATCTATGTAGTGAAAAATCAGTAAATGACTTGTTATTCACATAGTAAAAATGTAAGTAGCTGAGTTCACGTCACCTAAAGATAGAATTATGTTCCAGTGGTGACTTTTCACTTTTTCCTTGTGCAGAAAGCAAGAGTTTTTTTTTTAATTTCACTTTTTTCTTCATGCCTCAAATAATCAAGTGCTTCCCAGTCAACCTAAAATATGAACTCTCCCACTAAATTGAGCAGTTTGAAGAACCGAGAGCAGAGATAGAAGCTTAAAATTAAGACAGCTCATTTATTGAGGGTGACTAAGATATTCTATTGTAAAACGTGTGGAATTCTAATAGAAAGGGGTGTTCTTTCCTTATCTTCCTAAATGATTCTTATAAAAATAGAAAAGCAGGAAGCTTACCATGGGAGGTGGCAGGAGGACACAGGGATAGTGTTGGAGAGTGTGATGCTGGAATGTATGATGCAGGAAACCCTGCCATTAAGAGTCTTATAAAACACTGTCTGTAGTACTGTCCTCCCGTTGTTCATCGATTTGCTCGAGCGGGCACCAGTAACGTCTCCATTGCGAGACTTGTTGTTACTGTTTTTGGCATATCGAGCATGCCATGGAGAGCTTGCCAGGCTCTGCTGTGTGGGCAGGATACTCTTATAGCTTGTCGGGCTCTCCGAGAGGAGTGGAGGAATCGAACCTGGGTTGGCTGTGTGCAAAGCAAATGCCCTACCCACTGTGCTATCGCTCACAATACCTAAAATAATTTTTTTTAAGTAAGAAGAGCATAAACATTATATTGGAGTAGTATTAGAATGTCCTTCCTTTTTCCCAAAACATTTTGCCCCATCCTAATTTTCTTGTGCCTTTGATATACCTCTAGAAGTTGGGTGTGACCTTTTTTCCCTTAGCCACTTGGGTATTCGAGAGTGTTCACAAAAAATATTTTTTGGTGCTTATATAATAAAATCAGAACAATTTTTAGAATTTGTTGTAATTTGATGACTTGTATCATATGATCACTTTAAGATTTCACTTTCTCTCTGGGTAGCCTGAGGCCGCCTTTGGGCTACCTCCTACTTTTGATTTACAGTCTGGAAAAAAGACTGTGAGGTTTTAGACAAAGGGAAATGTAGAGCCTTTATTTAAGACAAGGAATTTGTTTCTTTCCCTAATAATTAATTGAACTTAGGGTGCCAAGAAGTAACTTGTTTTACTTAGTCCTTCAATGCAGATAAAAGGATATGAGTACTATTCAATTCTAGTTATGGAATTGGAGGCGCTTAGTACTTATAAAGACATATAATTACTAGTTTCTGTTCAGATTGAAAAGCCAGCTAAGTTGAGAAAAATGGAATAAAATATTATTGCTGCAGTTTGGGTTGATTTTCTATCACTGTGTCATTGCAGTGAGATCCTGTTGCTGTTCTGTGTTGTTACTTTTAGACACTCATTAAAGCCCGACATCTGATCAGTTACATTCTCAAAGGTTGTTTTAACACCACTTAATGCCTGACTTCAAAGTGACTAAAATGTACCTTACATTTTAAGATCAAATTTGTCTTGGCAAGCATTTAAGTCAGACTTATAGTTTTCCTTGAAAATATTTTTAAAAAATTTTTTATATTATTTTATTTATTGAGGATAAATCCTCTTCCAGAATTATATTTTAAGTTTAAACCAGTATTTTTGTAGGCTCTCTGTTCATAGATGCAGTAGTTTTCCATTTAATAAATTACTTCTTTTTGCCTTTAATCATAACCTATATGCTAAAGCAATTTTAAAAAATGCTTCTTTGTCCATCAGAGTCCCATTCCCGAAACACATTGAAGTAAAGCAATCTGACAGTTCTGAGGTAGCCTCACGAATTATTTGGATGGCAGGAAAGCAGATGCCTTCTATTGTAGAGTTTGTAAGTTTTCATGATGAGATATGGCACCAAATTTTATAATACAAACCTTAGAAGTCTAATATTAGAGGAATATTCTAATTTTTTAAATTTGCTTTGGCTGGAGGGATAGCACAGTGGTAGGGCGTTTCCCTTGTGTGCAGCCAGCCCAGCTGAGCCAGGTTCGATTCCTCCGCCCCTCTTGGAGAGCTCGGCAAGCTACCGAGAGTATCTCGCCCGCACGGCAAAGCCTGGCAAGCTACCCATGACGTACTTGATATGCCAAAAACAGTAACAACAAGTCTCACAACGAAGACGTTACTGGGCCCGCTCGAGCAAATCCATGAACAACGGGAGGACAGGGACAGTGACAGTGTTTTGGGGTCAAACCCAGTGGTGCTGTGGCTCAGAGTTTACTCCTGGCTCTGAGGTCAGGGATCATTCCTGGCAGAACATGGGTTACCATATGTGATGTTGGGGATCAAACCCAGGCTGTCTGCATGCACAGAAAGCCTCTACCCACTAGAATATAGCTCCAGCCCAGGAATTTTTGTTTTGTTTTGTTTTGTTATGGGGTCATACCTATTGGTGCTCAGGGTTTTCTCCTCTTGACTCTGTGCTCAGGGGTCACTCCTGGTGGTACCTAGGGGACCGTATGGGATGCTGGGGATGGAACCTGGGTTGGCTGCATGCAAGGCAAGTGCCCTCCCCACTGTACTGTCCCTCCAACTCCAGCCCAGGAATATTTTGATTATTTAAACATTTAAGGCTTTATATGTTTATATATGTATACATTCAAATGTTTAAGTGTTTATAGATACATATATGCATATGTACATATATTTCTTATAATATGTATATTATTATAATAAAATATAAGAAACAAAGCTTCTTAAACTGTGTCTGATGACCTCTATGTGGTTGTAGAACTGAATGTGGGCATTGCGGGAGGGTGAAGTCTTCAGAAATTTGGCAACAGTAAAATGTTTCTGAACTGCAACAACCTCAAATTAATTCAAAATCAAGTATATAGTAACTGAGTAATAAATCTGAGGTATTTCTGGCATTTCTCACCCGTGTCGCACTGGGTGATTCAAGAAGAGGTCACAAGTGGAAAACAGTTTAAGAAGCAACCCAGGTAAATAATAAACAATTAAATGTGCCTTGAACATTTATTTATTTATTTATTTTGTCTGTTAAGGAATACAAGGTATCATAGAGGCATATCGAACCTGCCTTCCTCAGATAAGGCTCTATGGACCGACGAATTTTTCTCCAATCATCAATCACGTAGCCAGATTTGCTGCGGCCGCCACGCAACAGCAGACAGCTTCCGTAAGTGCTCCATTGCCGGGGACCACGAGGGCATAGACTGGGAATTGTTCCTGGTACCATTTTCCTGTTTGCTTGGTCTGCCAACCTAGGAGCACAGGACAGGAAGCAATGATGTAGTTACTCTTAGTTAGAGAGGGTTGTCATTAAATCAGTGTGCATTAAAAACCAGCTCATATTAAATAAAGAAAGCAACCCTTATGCTCATACTCAGGAATAGTTTCTCTATCTTTTGAGGGGCTGGGGGGATTTGGGCCATACCTGGCATTGCTCAGGGCTTCCTCCTGGCTCTACGCTCAGGACTCCCTCCTGGTTCCACTCAGGGGATCCAGGGGATTGAACCAGGGTGGGCTGTATGCCTAGCAAGTGCCCTACCTGCTGTTCTATCCTCCAGACCTGAAAAGTTCCTAAAGCAATAAAAGAAGGACAACGTGACTCTATTAGAAATGTTTGGATTAAAGAACTGTTTCCTACTGGTCGTTGGGTAGCAGAGCCTCTTAGATTCAGTATACTCAGACAAGAGGTAGGGCAGACTGCTGCACGCTGCAGTGGAAAGGGTGAAATGAGATGATCCGGGTCAAGTGTACTGTGCCCGGGGTAAGAGTCAAATTCAAGACTCTTAGAAATCGTATTCCTATTCCAGACTGAAATGGCTCAGAAAAAATAGAGCAACATTTGGGTCTGGAGAGATAGCACAGCAGGTAGGGCGTTTGCTTTGCACGCGGCCGACTCGGGTTCGATTCCCAGCATCCCACATGGTCCCCTGAGCACCGCCAGGAGTAACTCCTGAGTGCAGAGCCAGGAGTAACCCCTGTGCATCGCCAGGTGTGACCCAAAAAGCAAAAAAAAAAAAAAAAATAGAGCAACATTTTACATTTTTCTAAAATGATTATCAACGATGATGCGATTGGGCGGTGAGAGAATTCCCTTGAGCCAGTGGGTTTTGATCTTTCACACCTGCACACTGGCACTCATTGCCCTCACTGAGAAGGGAGTTAAAAGCCGTCACCTTTACCTCACACCCATTTGGGGGGCTGGGACGAGGACTCAAAGGGCTGGAGTGCATGCAAGAACTCTGGGTTCCATCTCTGGAACTGTTTGATTTCCTGACCAGCACAGGTAGTAGTTACCACCAACTCCCCAGATTCATTTTAGAAAAAATAAAGAAAATGGTGGGGTCGAGTTTTGCCACATCTGACAGTGCTCCAGAGTTACTCCTGACTCTGTACTCAGGAATTACTTCTGGTGGCACTTGGGGAGCCATGCGGCTATGCTAGGAATCGAACCTGGTTTGGATACGTGCTGGCAAGCGCCTTACCCACTATACTATCTCTCTGGCTCCTTAAAAAATTGTATTTTGATCTGTGAGTCAGTTCTGGTTTTTTCCATAGTGGGTGTTTAGGGGACCATATCTCGTGGTGCTCGGGATCTACTCCTGGCTCAATGCTTGGGGTTCATTCCTGGCGGTGCTTGAGGGATTCTCTGCAGTACCAGAGGTCCAACCTGGGCCTCCCGCAGCACATACTTGCTCTTCAGGGAATAGTTTTGCTGGAGCCAGAAAGTAGGAAAGTGAGTCAGGCATTTGCCTTGCATGTAGCTGACCCATGTTTGATCCCTGGCGCTCTGCGTACCATAAGGAGTAATCCCTGAGAGAGTCAGGTGTAAGCACTGAGTACTGCCAGGTGTGGCTCTCAAACCAAACCACTGTAGCACTGTCCTCCCATTGTTCATCGATTTGCTTGAGTGGGCCCAGGAACGTCTCCATTGTGAGACTTGTTGTTACTGTGTTTGGCATATTGAATACATCATGGGTAGCTTGCCAGGCTTTGCCGTGTGGGCTAGATACTCTCGGTAGCTTACCAGGCTCTTCAAGAGGGGTGGAGGAATCGAACCCAGGCCTGCCGGGTCAGCTGCATGCAAGGCAAATGCCCTACCTGCTGTGCTATCACTCTAGCCCCAAACAAAACCGTAATAAATAATTAAAAAAATAGAATAGCGGATTGCTTTCTTGGCATCACCTATACTCCAGTTACATCAGAGTATTTATTTCTCTATCCCTACTAAAGTTTTGGTCTTTTGATATGTAGATGCCTTGTTTCTCCGTGCATATTGCCAACCCTATTTATCGCACTTTTAATGAGCCTGTCGTTTTTCTATCAAGAAATTTCCTTGTCATCAGAGAATCTTAGACTATTTCCTAAAGGTGGTACCCTGGGTAGAGATTGGCAAGGAAAATGAGCAAGAAAGAGACTAAATGAGTCATTAAGAGAAGGATGTCATTAATCATCTCTTTTATTGTGTGGAAGTTCAGCCTGCTAAGTGACTGTAATTTTCTTCCCCGGCAGCAATATTTTGTGCTGTTAATCATTACTGACGGTGTGATCACAGACCTGGATGAAACCAGACAAGCAATAGTCAATGCTTCCAAGCTCCCCATGTCCATCATCATCGTCGGAGTTGGGGGTGCCGACTTCAGTGCCATGGAGTTTCTGGACGGTGATGGCGGGACTCTCCGTGCCCCCTCAGGGGAGGCGGCCATCAGAGACATCGTCCAGTTTGTGCCTTTCAGACAGTTCCAGAATGTGAGTACTGTTCCTCCCTATTCTTACACACTAACTCTGCACACAGGTCTTGGCCAAGAGTTCAGGGATGTATGAACTTACATTTGAGGGGTGTCAGCTAGATCTGATGGGTCTGCCTCAGGCTGCAGACTTGTGCGCTTCTGACAGTCTGTATGGTAAATTGTGGACAGTGATATCACTGTGCATAGATCTGAAGGTATCTTTTATCTTTATTCATGGAGCAACAGAAAAAACAGTACAACTCCATGATCAGTTTAACAACCAAAAGTTGACTTGATGAGAAGCTCTCAACAAACTGTTTCATTCAGTTTACGCCAATGGTAATAACCATCTTGTAAAACTAAAGAACTGCAGATAGGATACTGTTAATGATTTCATCAAGATCCATCACTACAGGGATCCTTCATGTTGCCCTTTGTAGCCAAAAGTCATTTTTTTCCCCATGTTATGTCTTCCACAACTCCTAACAGATATGAATTTGTTTCTCCCATTTGTAGAATTTCAAAAAATTTTTCTAATTTTTATAAAGTTGTTCACAATAATTTATTGCATTCAATATTTCAACACCAATCCCACCACCATTATTTTGAATTTTCCCACCACCATCCAAACCTTCCCCAAATGCAGATGCTAAATAATTTATTTTGTATTGTTTGTTATGAATAGTGCACTAAAAATGATCCAAAAAATGTTTCCTTAGGAGAAAGTTTGTGAAGATTGTTGTATCTAACCCTGGAGACATTAAGCCCCTATATAAGCGATCACTAAAACGTTGTTACATGTTGAGACTTCTGTTATATATATATATATATATATATATATATTGCTATATATATATATTCTGTGATATATATATTGCTATATATATATTCTGTGATATATATAGTGGTGTGGAATATGAGAACTCCAGGAATTCTAAAATTTTAAATAGGGTGCTAGAGCTGGAGTTAAATTTTTAACTGGATGGTGATTTTGGGGTCTCTCCCAAGATATATTTGTGAGTTTCTGGATCATGGCTGTTAATGAGCTTGTATGGCGACAGAGGCAGTCAGGAAGCACAGGGAGATGGGAGAAGGTTTCCCACTCCCGACTACCTGAGAGCCTGGAGATTTCAGTCACAAAAGCCGTGTACCTGGGCTTTCCAGCAGATTCCTTCTCATGTGTGAGGGGCTTGTCTGGAGCCTGTGAAGGTCGACGATGAGCACAGCGGTGATTGGGTTCTAGAGGTTGTCAGCTGCCGGGGCTCTGTTGGGCAGCTCAGCTTGGCTGGGGGTCTCTGTGGGCCCCATTTCTAGAATTTTGTTACTTTCTAAGATTGTTACATTAGTGGAGCCATATAGTATATAATTGTTGCTATTGCTTTTATTTTCTCAGAAAAATTATCTGAAGAGTCACTGAAGTTGTTGCGTTCATTTCTCTGTTACTTTTTTTTTTTTAAATTGAATCACCTTGAGATACACAGCTACAAAATTGTTCATGAATGGGTTTCAGTCATATAATGTTCCAGCACCCATCCCTTCAGCAGTATACATTTCCCAACAATGTCCCCATGTCCCCAGTTTTCCTCCCTTCAGCCCCCCACCTACCCTCTATGACAGGCACTTCTCTCTCTCTCTCTCTCCCCCCTCCTCTTTCAACTGTCTCTCTCTCTGTCTCTCCCTCTCTCCTCTTTCACCTCTCTCTCTTCATTCACTGTGGTTTGCAGTACTGAGTGGTTGTCATGAATATCCTTTTACCTCCTTTCAGCACTCAGTTCTTGTCCAGAGTGATCATTTCCAGCTGTCATTGTCATAGTTGGCCCTTCTCTGTCCTAAGTGTCCTCCCTCTCCACACTTGTGACAAGCTTCCAACCATGGACCAGTCCTCCTGGCCCTCATTTTTACTGTCTTTTTCTTAGTCTCATACTATGTTTTTTTAAAATTTTCTTTTATGTTTTTCTTACTTTTAAATCACATTCCAGCGTTTGCATTTAACCATTCACCTATCATTTGCTTCCATATAGTCTGTTACACATAAACCTGATATAACTATTTAGGTATGTGTTCGTAGTGTGAAACCAAGTTTTGATGTCTCTGAGATATATAAATACCCAGAGGCCTAATTTCTAGTTTAGGTGTTTGCCACCTGTATAATTATTAAAGAAACTGTTGGAATTTTCCAGAGTGCATTCTTTCTAGCAATGTTTGTATGACAAGAGAGAAGAATGTAATTAAACAATGAAAAGGAGAGGTTTGTGTGTGTGTGTGTGTGTGTGTGTTTGTGTGTGTGGTCATGGGATAGTTGTGCATTTTTATTATGATGGTGATTACAGAAATCTAATCAGTGCATGTTAAATTGGTAAAATTCTAAAAAGGTTTATGAACAATGTCAGTTCTCTGGAGTTTGGGCGGGGGGGGGGGGGAGGGTTGCATCTGAGAGTGCTTGGAGGACCATGCAGTACTAGAGACTGAATCCAGGGTCCCTGCATGTAAATCATATCCTCCGGCACTCTGAGCCATCTCTTCACCCCTTTGTGTTTTGGTTTTGATGTTGTACTATCCATAGAGAAAGCTGGTTACCTTTGGAGAACTCTGGATGAAGGGCTTATGGAACCTTTGTATTTTTTGGGGGGAGGGGTCACACCCAGGCTGGAGCGATAGCACAGTGGTAGGGTGTTTGCCTTGCATGAGGCCGACCTGGCCCACCCAGGTTCTATTCTTCTGCCCCTCTCAGAGAGCCTGGCAAGCTACCAAGAGTGTCTCGCCTATACAGCAGTCTGGCAAGCTACCCGTGACGTATACGATATGCCAAACACAGCAACAAGTGTCACAACGGGGACGTTACTGGGTCCACTCGAGCAAATCGATGAACAATGGGAGTGACAGTGATAGTGACACACCCGGTGATGCACAGGGGTTACTCCTAACTTTACACTCAGGAATTACTCCTGGCTGTGCTCAGGGGACCATGTGGGATGCTGGGAATCGAACCCAGGTCGGCTGCTTGTAAAGCAAACGTCCTACCCGCTGTACTATGGCTCCAGCCCCCTTTATATTTCTTTTGTCACTCCCCATGGCTCTCATAATTACTTCCAAATAGCGAGCTTAAGAAAAAATCAATAACCAGGTGAAAGGTTCCCATTTGAACATTAAACAGTAGCAATAAAATAATTTTACCAAAACACTGGCATGAAAGAGGATGTGATCAGGATACCATAAAACGAGCTATTTCTAGAACAAGATGCCCAGCCTGGAGTTGGTGGTTGCTGCTTTAGGCTGAGCGGTGAGGGACCGCCACTCTTCTGCTGACTCTGCCAGTCACAGACATGTTTGCTCACACTCACTCTGATTTTGTTTTTCCACAAGTCTCCGAAAGAAGCTCTGGCTCAGTGTGTCTTGGCAGAGATCCCCCAGCAGGTGGTGGGCTACTTCAACACATACAAACTTCTTCCTCCCAAGAACCCAGCTACAAAGTAAGAGGAGCGGCGGCCGCCTGACTTCAGCCTTCTCTTGCACTGTGTGGAACAATGGATTCAACTCTTATTCCAAATAATGAAAGCTAGGATGTAAGCCTAGTTATCCAATCGATCCTATATATGTATAATATTATTTTTATACTCTTTTTGGGGGAGGAAAGTGCTAAGTGACTCTTTGCTCAATCAGTTCAACCAGTGATTGCTAAGAATTTAGATTAATTGCAGGGAGGCTATTAGGATAGAAGGTAGTGTCAAAAAAAACCCATTCTTATTCCTATAGTTTTTTTTATATGATAAAAATGCTGTTTTTGCAAACCTTTGTCTACAGAAAGAATGGGAAATTATTGGAATGGTGTGATTTATAGATTGTTACACTGAATTTGCTCTAGGGAATATGTTTTCCATTGTTTATACCTGGTTTTCAGTGCCTGTTAAGTTAGATGATACTGAATTTGTTGTCCTAACTGTATTCAGTACTTTTCTATGAAATAAAATTACCTTCTCTTGTACCTGGATTTTGCTGTGCACTTTACAAAATAGCATGCCATCGGACTCCAGGAAAGTACTAAATGAGAAGGAGAACAGATACTGAGTTCTTAAAATGTGTAATCAGTAAGTATAAGAAATCTCGTGGAAGTAAGCCATTTTCCTTTGTCTTTCTAGATCTTCTGTTTTCATTGCAGAGTACTGTATCATGGTCAGCTCCAACCTTTTCTTTAACTGTCTGTGATTCTCAGGATTCTGTAATTGCATAGATAATCAGTTGCCCTAGATTCAAAATTATTCATTATTAGCTGGAGTTCATTAAACAGTTCGGACTCATTGTCCAGGAAACTGAGAACCAAAATATAGGAGAAATTTAGAATTGTATATCTTCTCATTAATGGAAGACCTGTATTTTTTTTGTCTTCTTTTTTATATTTGCACGAACTAATAATATTCACTCTGACTGTATAAAAGAAAATTTGAATGGGAAATAGTCATGATTGACTTGAACCCATTCTCAATAGCAAATTAAGTAGACAAAAATGAACAGTGAATGTCAGTCAGTTTGTATAGAACACTATTCAACAAATACATATGTTTAAAGTAAGTTTCAATGGGCATCCTTTGATATCTAAGATCATAGGGGCTGGAGAGATAGTACAGCAAGCAGGGTGCTTGCCTTGCATGCAGCTGACCTGGGTTGATCCCTGGCACTTCGGGAGTCCCTTGAGCCCCTCCAGGAAAGATACCCAAACACAGAGTCAGGATGAGCAGACCTGTTATTTTTTAAGACAGATTTTATACTTTCCTTCCTAAGGTCCTATACATTGATTTGTAAATTTGTATAGATTCATTTAGATATACATATTTTTAAAGTTTTTTTAAGAGATAGCTTTTTTTTTTTCGGTCTTATTTCTAGGCTCTAGATATCTTTTGCATTTCTAAGGCAGAATGCATTATTTTAAGCATAAAACCTATTGTAAAAATTCTTATTGCTCCATTAGGGTCATGTGGACTTACATGCTTTATAAACAATAGATTTTATTTTACCCATCAGAACATAACATAATGGGGAGAGAAGGGGGAATTGCATTTTCAGAACACATTTAGTAACTTGTTATTGAGGACCTGTGTGCCAAGTAGTTTTCTTATCCATTATGTTGACCAATGACTTTTAAAGAGTTAACATTACAGGTTGCTTGTTTATCACATATCCTTAAATTGGCGTGCCCAGTGCCATGTTGATATGCTTTCAATATTATGGAAAAATCTTGCCACTTATGCCACTGCTCATGTCTCATGTGTTCTCAAATGTCTGAGGAATGTGAGCCGGAAGACCAAACATCTCTGGTTTCCAAGCAGAAGGTCATTGCCAAAGTCAGCCCTGGTTGCCTTACTCTGGTGAGACTCATCATCTTTCTACCTAGGTGACTCTGAATGTGTGCTCTTTACCTACAGGCCCCTGACTAGGGGTACCTTTGTGAGTAATGATCTGAGTATCTTTTTGAGTAGTAAGTTATGAGCTGTGAGACTGTCATACGTCTCGTTACTCACCATGCCATTTTTGATACTAGGGGAAAAGAAAATGGATCGTTCTTCCAATAGTTTGGAATCTTCATTGCCTCCTATATCCCAATTTTAATGTGTCCCTGTGTGCTTGGAAACAACATTTTGGTCTTGCTGTGCTTTTAAGAATTTTTTTTAAATGATTGGACCTTTAAAGGGGATATGGACATTTCTTGATACAGAAAATGGATGGAAGCAGAGCTTGTCTTGTTGGAGATTGGGACAAGTCCTGCTGACAGGACTTCCTCTTTAAATTCAACTCTTCTAGTACCTTCATCTCCCATGTGGGGACTTGCGAACCACAGTCAGGAGCATTTGTTGTTCTCATCAGCCAAATAATAATGCCTCTGTCACTACTGTCTGCTTGACTTGCCCTTCATAATTTTATATTCTGTTTTTCACCAGAACGTTTCCTTCTTAAGGTTATTATTATTCACCCCTGAGCAGGTTTATCAGTCAATGCTATTATCCATAAGAGCTGCAATTCCAGAAATTTAGAGTAATTGGCACCCATTCTGCAGTTTTGAATAAAACCTTTTACAAATCCCAATGATCATTTTATAAAATTCTTACAATCTCAACACTTGACTTCATCACATGCCAATTTAATATTGTTTCATATTCCTATAGCTCTACTCCTGTTGAACTATCGTTCATTCAAGTGCCATTTAAAAAAATGCATTTGAAGAAAAAAATAGCCAAGCCAACTTTCATGCTTCATGCAATGAGATATATTGCGAACATGTGTTGGAGTGGCCACACACTCACTAGAAAATATTTTTCACATATGCCTATTCTGAGAACATAGTATAGCATTTGGCTTGTTCCATCATCTTGCAGTTAGATTTATAAATGTAAGACTATAAGTTAGAGCCTGGCAAGCTCCCCGTGACGTATTCGATATGCCAAACACAGTAACAACAAAGTCTCCAATGGAGACATTACTGGGCCCTCTCGAGCAAATCGACAAACAACGGGAGGGCCTTTACTTTACTTACTTTACTTTAAGACTATATACATTTAAAATCAGACTTGAATTTTACAATTGTTCACTTTGCTAGTGCCTTAGGCAGCCTTTCAAGAGTAAATTCAGGATCCCATTGTCATTTATGTTGCATTTTGATATAGTTTTCTCTTTTGATTTTGTAAATTTTGTGGGAAGCTATCCTCAATAAGTGTCTCCTAGTATTTTTTATACGTGTAGTTAAAAGTTACAGAAGTGGCACATAATGTAAGCCAGAAGTTTGACTGAGATTATGAGAGACTATTTTGTGCTTTCATGGATGTCATGCTTGATAAGTGTATGTTACTAATATATGAATTGATGTTAAATATATTTTCCATTTGAAGTCCCTTTGGCTAAATCTGTTTCATAATATAATGCCATATGTCTTTGTTTTCATTTGTATTCTTTCTCTAAATGTAATTAAGACCAATAGAAAATCTACAAATAAAGTAAATATTATACTTTAAGTGGTTGTGTTCCGTATTTTACTAAACAATTTGGGACTTTATTATTTGGGGGATTTTATCGTTTTAAAACATGCCTTAAGGATACCTTTCTGAATGCAGAAGGGAAAGACGAATTTCAGCAACAAATAAGGGGAGGCCCTGAGAAATCTTGTGCTCATATTTTATTAGTCATGTCAGACAGAAGAGAACATTCACCTCACAGTTTCCAAATGCTTCTGTTATTCTGCAGGTATTTTAGAGCCTTTAGAGAGGGACACACAGTATTGCCCTGAGCATCAAATTATAGTGACTTAGTGTGTGATGTAAAAAACAGTAGAGAAAAGGAACAATGACCAGAATAAAATGGCTGAGAATTCTCACAGAATGGGTGAGAATATTTGATCACCACTCATCTGACAGAGGACTAATTAATATCCAAGATATATAAAACACTTGTAAAACTGAACAAGAAAAAAGAACCCTATCAAAAAAATGTGGAGAAGAGAACAGAAGCTTCTCCAAAGAAGACATGCAGGGGGTATGGTGCCGCCAGCAGGTCAGTCTGTATCTGTGAGGTGAGTGAAGCCTCATGGTGCCTTCAGACTTCCAGATACCCCAAAATCGCTGCTGTGCCTTTGGCCAGACCCCCAAAAACTTGGGGCAAAGTTTACCAAGAAAGTAAACGGCCAAAAGTTAGTTATGTGGGAAACATACCCACAAACCACCTCCGGCTCAGTTATATAATTGGAGGCAAGCTTTGGTTCCTGATTGAATTGCTTAATGGACATGATCCCAGAGACTCAGAAACGAATCTTGGAAACCAGCGACTTTAGGTAGAAATGTGTCCGGTCCCTGCAGTAGGTTACCAGTGCTGGGCCAACCCAGGTGGGAATAGGTTTCGTTCCTTGGCCTGTTCCCCCTGGCGGTCCACTGGCCGCCATCCTTCAGAGGCCACTGGACAGTCAGGTTTGGGCCCCCAGTGACGAGACACACAGGGCCTCATGGGTTGGGGGTGGAGCCGGGCTTGTCCTCCCCACCCTAACGAGACCCCAAGTCATCGCCCACGAATGGCCTCTCTGGCTCCTGATCAAGCTGCTTAACGGCCATGATCCCAGAGACTCAGAAACAAATCTCAAAACCCAGTGGCTTTTGGCAGAAATGCATCCGGACTCCACAGTACGTTACTGTCGCTGGGCCACCCCAGGGAGGAAAGGATGTTGTCCCTCCGCCTGCTCCCTCTTGGCGACTTGGTGGCTGTCATCCTCCAGAGGCCATTGGACAGTCAGACTTGGGCCCGCAGTGACGAAACTTGTTGGGCCTCACGGGATGGGGGGGGGGGGGGGGTGGAGCCGGGCCTGTCCTCCCCACCCCAACGAGACCCCAAGTCATCGCCCACGAATGGCCTCTCTGGCTCCTGATCAAGCTGCTCAACGACCTTGATCCCAGAGACTCAGAAACAAATCTCGAAACCCAGTGGCTATTGGCAGAAATGTGTCCGGACCCCACAGTAGGTTACTGTCACCGGGCCACCCCAGGGGGGAATGGATGCTGTCCCTCCGCCTGCTCCCTCTTGGCGACTTGGTGGCTATCATCCTCCAGAGGCCATTGGACAGTCAGGCTTGGACCTGCAGTAATGAAACTTGTTGGGCCTCATGGGATGGTGGGGGGGGGGGGAGTCGGGCCTATCCTCCCCACCCCAACGAGACCCCAAGTCATCACCCACGAACGGCCTCTCTGGCTCCTCATCAAGCTGCTCAACGGCCATGATCCCAGAGACTCAGGAGCAGATCTCTAAACTCAGTGGCTTTTGGCAGAAATCCCTCCAGATTTAAGTGTTAAAATTTCAGAATTTCAAAACCACATGGCCCTACTGCAGCCACACGACATCATATGTTATTCATAACCAGCAATAGAACACAAATTGTCTATTGTTGCCTTTTCAGCAGATCTGAGTGTTGGGGTAAAATCTCAAATAATGGTGGGTCTGGTGTCGAAATAGTGAATGTGATCAAAGTAGAGAGAGAGTAATGTAGAAATCATCTGCCCCACAGGCAGGGGGAGGGTGTGGGATGGGGGTATACTGGGATTTTTGGTGGTGGAGAATGGGCACTGGTGAAGGTATGGGTGTTTCATTGTATGACTGAGACTTAGACCCAAAAGCTTTGTAACTGCTCTCACGGTGATTCAATAAATAAAATTATAAAAAATGGGAAAAAAAAGTAAGGTGGAGTTCATGCACAATTCAATCAGCTAATCAGTGGCTGAATAAATAACAGTACTCCTACAAAAAAAAAGAAAAATACAGAAGACATACATGGCCAATAGGTATATGAAAAAAATTCTCTGCATCCCTTATCATCAAAGAAGTGCTAATATATATGCCAACACAGTAACAACAAGTCTCACAATGGAGATGTTACTGGGCCCGCTCGAGCAAATCGATGAACAACGGGAGGACAGTGATACAGTGATTACTTGTGATTAACAAGAGAATTTAAAAAGGGTAAAATTTTCCAGCAACTTTGAAGAGCTTACGACTTAATGTAGAAAAAGACATTCATAGGACATGAAGAGAAAAAAGGAATGAGCAACGTAAGGCAGTCTTCTATCCTTTGTGCTTAGGATAAAAGTATCTGAATAAAATATGGGACTTCTTTTATGTTTGTTTTGTTTGGGGGCCATACCTGCCAATGCTCAGGACTTACTCCTGGCTCTGTGGTCAGGTCTAACTCCTGGCGGTGCTCTGGGGACTGTATGTGGTACTGAGGGTTGAACTGGGGTTGACCACACATCAGGCAGACACCATAGCCTCTGTACTACCTCTTTGGCTCTTGATTCAACTCCTTAATCCCAACACTCGTTGCTGTCCGCTACCATCATGGAATACCTGGACTGGCCATGCTGCTCCCAAGAGACCCAGATTAGGAGCTTCACTGCCTAACCCAATGTACAGTCCAAATTCTAAGTACATCCTCTTGGTGGGAGAGGTTTTCCAGCTGGTTTGTTTTTGCTCTGTGAAATTAGAAAAACTACTATAGCATGGATAATGCTTACGAAAAGCTGGCTTATTTCTGCAAGAAAAAGGAACACAGATATGAGTGGAAGAAAACCAGGTGATGGGAAGGCAGCAAGATTATATTTTCAAGAGCCTCAGCAGGATAGTTTTCTGGTCCTGGGGTGGACCCAAGCTTCAATCTGGTACCTTGACCTTATAAAGTCATATGAGAGGGAAATAACTATTAGAATTTAGGTTTCTTTCCAGTCCCTTGAGAAAACACTGTAGAGATCCCTCAAAAAAAAAAAAAAGTCAGAATAGAGCTCCCATATGACCCAGTGATTCCACTTTGTGGCATCTACCCACACGGCACAAAAACGTTTGTTAGAAAAGATGCATGTACAACAACGTTCATTGCATCACTTTGCACAAGAGCTAGGCTATGAAAATAACCCAGGTGTCTAGTGGCAGAACGGAGTGGAGAATGAAGTTGTACATTTACACAATGGGTAATGGATAAAGGGTAGATAATGAAGCGTTACATATACACACTATGCAGCCACAAGAATTATGAATTATGCAATTCACTGTAACTTGGATGGAAATGGAGAATTTTACTTTAAGAGTAATCCAGAAGGACAAGAACAAATACTGAATGTTCCCCTAGTCTGTGGAACTTAGAATAACATAAATAGGGAAGGAAAGGTACCAATGTGGTCAAATCCTGGACTCTAGATTGCAGAAATGAAACTGCCAGGAAAGGAGAGAGATGAGAGAGGATGATGGAAAGGACAGAGATGGAAACAAAAGGAAGAGATCTGGAAGGAGCATGGAGCCAGAGTCGGGCCTTGGCATGTTCTGCTGTGATCCCAAACACAGATCTTGTTTGAGTTTTGTAAAAATGGTTTCTTGGAATAAGAAACCTTAGACTGCCTTTCAAGTTAAAGATTTTGAATATGAACAACAGAAGTTGGAAAGATTTGCAGATTAGAGGGATTGAAGGAGAACGGTGGGTGGAACTGTGTTATTAGAGGGAGTAAGCTGGATTGTGGACTGTAGCACTGTAGCATTGTCCTCCCATTGTTCATCAATTTGCTTGGGTGGGCACCAGTAATGTCTCTATTGTGAGACGTCTTGTTACTGTTTTTGGCATATTGAATATGCCACGGGGAGCTTGCCAGGCTCTGCCCTATGGAAGGGATACTCTCGGTTGCTTGCCGGACTCTCTGAGAGGGACGGAGGAATTGAACCCGGGCCGGCCGCATGCAAGGCAAACACCCTCCCGCAGTGCTATGCTCCAGCCCAGGTTGTGGGCTACTATTGGAAAATGGGAGAATAGAAATTGAGTCTAGGGATGGGCTATTATGAAGATAAGGGCTGAGGCAAAGTGAAGAGTAGGAATATTACAAGGAGGTTTAGAGAATGATGGCATCCAGTATCTCATCACCCCTACCCCCAGGCCAGTAAACCATCATGGTCATGGTCCTCCCATTGTACATCAATTTGCTAGAGTGGGCTCAATAACATCTCCATCATGAAACTTGTTACTGTGTTTGGCATATCAAATACGTCTCGGGGAGCTTGCCAAGCTTTGCCTTGCGGGTGAGATACTCTTGGTAGCTTGCAGGGCTCTCCGAGAGGGGTGGAGGAATCAAACCCATCAGGAGAAGAATATAACTGCGGAAAAGGCTAGAAAGATGCTGGACTCTTTTAAGGAGTCAAGTTCTCATTAGGAAAAAAAAACGCGAAGGAATTGTTCAGACAAGCTCTGGGGATAAAAGGATTTGTTAGTGAGTGACCTAGTTTTCAGGGATAGACTAGAAGATTGGGGGGAATTAGAAAGAAATGAGATGGCTGTTGTTACTGTTATTTTATTCCCGTGTTATTTATGAAGAATTGGGGCTGAGCTTCTTTTGGGGTTCTGCCCCCACAGAGACACTTTGTATTAGCCAAGCAAAGCACACAGAGCAGGGGAGCCAACAGAGACTTTTTTTTTTTTTGCTTTTTGGGTCACACCCAGCGATGGTCAGGGGTTATTCCTGGCTCTGCACTCAGGAATTACTCCTGGCGTGCTTGGGGGACCATATGGAATGCCGGGGATTGAACCCAGGTCGGCCACGTGCAAGGCAAATGCCCTACCCGCTGTGCTATAACCCCCCCTCTGCTTCCTCTGAGACTGTTCCCACCGGGCTTTGTCGTGGCAGTGGTTTCAGTCACATGACTCTTGCTCCTCCTCGAAGATTCCAGCATCCCACTGCCTCAGGCCTCTTTTACCCGCTGCCACTCCTTCCAGGAGCACTTTGACCTGTTTGCCACAGCCTGGCAGCCCCCTGCCCTTACGTCTTTATTCAAGAATTAGTCAGGGAGGGATTTGCTGATCAATTGATTGAAAATGACCTCTTTTTCTCTCTCTTCAAATCCAGTTTCCTTGTTTGCCTTTCAATTATTTTGTTTCTTGTCCTCTTTATTCATTAGCATATCCGTGCTAAAAAATTGGGGATTTAGACTGTATCCCCAGAACCTAAAAGAGTTTAGTAGTCATTTAGTAGGCATCTGCAAAATCACTGTCACTGTATCACTGTCATCCTGTTGGTCATCGATTGCTTCAAGCAGTCCCCAGTGACGTCTCCTTTGTCCTAGCCCTGAGATTTTAGAAAGTGCCACGTTCGAGGCTCTTTCAGCGCCAGGAAAATGAGACCCATCATTGTTACTGGGTTTTGGCATATTAAATACGCCACGGGGAGTTTGCCAGACTCTGCCATGTGGTCAGGATACTTTTGGTAGCCTGCCAGGTTCTCCAGAGTAAGACCTAGATAATAAGATGTCATTCCGTGGCCTTGCGCTTCCGGGAGTTGGGTTTTATAGTCTCTGGGTCTTGGCCGTTGATGGGATTACACCGCGCCGGGGGCAGTTAGTGGTTGTAATGCTTGGAATATGAGGGATCTGGGTGGAGGAGGCCCCAGTCCCAATCCGAGAAGGCTTGGAGATCTACGCCCCGGGTCCCGCACACCTGGGTTCCTCTGCCCGTCCCTTCATGCGTGAGGTTTGTCCATCTGTAAAATAGACACCAAAAAGAATGAATACGGTATATGCTGGATACATAAAGATAGAAGTCAGTTTATATGAGAAAATTTTGGAGCTTAGTGTTTTTTTAAAATTAATTAATTATTTTTTTCTTATAATTTATTTATTTATTGAATCACTGTGGAAAAAGTTACAAAGCTTTCAGGTTTAGGTCTCGGTCATGCAAATATCAAACACAGTACCCTTTACCAATACTTATTTTTCACCACGAAGAACCCCAATAAACCCCCACCTCCCACCCCTCCCAATGCCTGTGAAGCAGATGAATTCTAGTTAACACTCTATCTACTTTGACTAGATTCATTGTTTCGATAAAAGATGCACCATTATTATTTAGAGCTTACCCCCCCAAATCAGACATGCTGAAAAAGCATTGTGAAATGATTTGCTTTCTACAGCTGGGTTCAAGAATTAAATGATGTCTGCTATTTTGGATTTCTGCTATTTTATTTATTAGCCCTAGAAGGATTTCTACTGAGAGTCAGATAACTAAGAGATTGGTGTCTGCTCTGGAGTCATGGCCGTGCTGGAGAGCCACTCGTGGGGGGGCAACTGGTGACCTCGGTAGGGCGTGAAGGACGAGCCGGGAACGCCCCCCTTCCCATGAGGTTTTAGTTGGCCCGTCAACACCGGCTCATACCTGGCTTTCCACAAGTGAGCTTAGCGTTTTTCGTTTTTTGTTTTTTTTTTCCTTTTTAGCTTGGAAGCAGTCAGAACATGAGGAAATTGGGGAATGCACGCTTCTTACGTGCTTCGGCATTTCATTTGACATCTGAAGGTTGGGGGAAATTTTTTTTTTTTAATGTAGAGAAAGCAAAAAAAGTCTCCAAAGAAATGGGCACTGGCCATGGTGAAAAGCTGAGAAAGAATGGTCAGGAACACTAGTAGAGGGAGATGACCGCTTGCAAAAACTTTTGTTTCACAGCACACCTCTTTACTAAGAAATGCCAAATGCAAGCTGTATTATTCACATCTATTTTGGTGAAATTTGTGTTGGTTCCTTTTGGAAGACCAAACTAAATCTGAGACTTCTCTCCAATTTGGAGTCTAAAACATGTGCCTAACTTGGAACACACAATTAATGCCCCTCCCCACCCCTTGAAATGTTGGGAAACATACTTGTTTATTCGTTTTTTGATTTTGGTGCACACCTGATGACTCACACCTGGCTCTGCACTCAGGGATCACTTCCGGCAGCCTCAGGGCACATATATGATGCTAGGGATTGAACCTGGGTTGATTGCATGTAAGGCAAGAGTTTTCCACACTGTATTGCCACTCCGGTCCTATATTTTTTTAATCAAAAAAGTCCTCTTTAGGAGGATGCTACTTTTGTCAAGTTAGCCATCAACTTCATATTTGTAAATCAGCGCAGGACACTGATCTGAGACTTACAGTTTCCAGAATGTGAGAAATAATTATTTTCTTAAAAAAATATAAAAGAGAAAAATAAGTGACGCCATGTCTTTGACCTTGGGCCTGCCATCCTGTTCTGTAATCCTGGACATTGGAACTTGTTTGTGTTTTGTAAAAATGGGCTTTTGGAGTAGGAAACTTCAAATTCCCTTTTAAGTCTAAGATTTTTGGTGTGAACAACGGAGTGTGATTTATCTAAAGCTAGATGCAAGAAGCTGCATCTTGAGCCAGGTTAATAAGGTGCTAGATGTTTAGAATTAAGATTCTCAGCAGAGTGGGTCCTCATAAATTTGTAACAGAATTCTGCTTGCAGTGGGAAGAGTTGGCTACAAGTGCAAAGGAGCTGTGTGTGAGACTGTGACCTTTCATGTACACCTCCTTCTTCCCATCCAAGGTGTTATCACCTGGAAATGTCAGGTAGTGTTGTTTAATGATGCACATTTATTTGACCTCTGCACCATTACTTCTAGACACAAAAGTTATAGTAGGAAAAATATGGCTCGTCATAAAAACTCACGGTAGAAAACATCAAATTTTACTACAGCGTATGGGCAAGGTATTGAAGACATGAATTTCATGTATCTTTGGTGTAGTTAGATATCATAAATTCCAGAACTGTGTAATGATTAATATCTTCTGAAGATTCTTTTTAATTCCCCATACGGCAATCTGAGGTTTATACTAAATGTAGAATGGAACCAAATTACATAAAGTATACTCTTCTCAAGGTGCTATTCTATTCACATTTTTCATTTCTGCTAAACTGGAGTGACTAGGCTATTATATGTTATTTTAGGGTTATTTAATATCAGTGCTAGACCACTGCTCGAGCGGGCCCAGTAACGTCTCCATTGGAGACTTTGTTTTTACTGTGTCTGGCATATCGAATACATCATGGGGAGCTTGCCAGGCCCTGCCGTGCGGGCGAGATACTCTGATGCTTCCTAAAATATATAGGGGGAGCTCAGTTATTCTATTACTTTGGGTGGACTTAGAGCCTTTGGCTCATTCTAATACAACATTTATATAACTGTAATTGTACACATTAAAAGGCATTTATCTTTTTTAATGTTTTTTGTTTTTTGTTTTTTTTGGTTTTGGACCACACCCAGCTGTGCTCAGGGTGTACTCTTAGCTCTGTGCTCAGGGTCACTTTTGATGGTACTCAGGGGACCATATAGGGTGACTGGGGATCATACCCAGGCTGGCCAGGTACAAGTCAAGTGCTCAGGCTGCTTTACTATCCCGCCAGCCCCCACTTCAAAAGTAATTTCAGTTCAGAAGTCTCATTCAGGAAATACTTTGATTATTGTAAAAATTTATGTTTAGTTTGGGGGCCACGCCTGATGCTGCTCTCGAGTTAGTCCTTGCTGTGCACTCAGAGGTTGCTCTTGGCAGTGTTGAGGGACCATGCAGTGACTCATATTGAATACAGGGTCCCACACACAGAACATTTGCTCCAGCCCTTTGAGCTTTCTGCCTGGGCCAAGATTTTGCTGATTTTGACCTATTCTGTGTGTAGGGCTCCCAGAAATAATAAAGTGAGCAAATAAACAAAAAAGTAAGGTCATCAAATTAACTTTGAGTATCAAATATAGAGTGGATTATCTTATGCTGTGTCCTATACATGTCATGGGCCTCATCTTTATTAAAAAATGATTCACTAGAATGGAGAGATAGTCCAGTGGGTAGGCACTTGCCTTGCATGCAGCTGACCTGGGTTTGATCCTGGGAATCCCATATGGTTCCCTGTACACTATCAGCAGTAATTTCTGAGTGCAGAGCCAGGAGTGACCCCTAAGCATCACCAGGTGTGACCCAAAAATTACAAAAAAAAAGCAGTAGCTGGTTGTCCTATATTTTATCAGACAATCTTTGCTGACTCATAGGTTCTTCTCTCTGTATTCACCTATTTTTGCAATGTGACTTGGAAGTTATCTTAGCAAGAATTGGATTTTATTCCTAGACCTTTTGAGTCTGGACTGGGCTGTGACTTAGTTAATAGAATGGTAGGAATTTTGTTGTATGAACTCTGAGCCTCCGTTTAGAGAATGCTGCTCACTTTAGCTTGTTTACTTCTATAACCCTGTGTTTTCCAGCACCAGTCAGTCTTTCGGAGAATGGAAAACTTCATGGATTAGACAAAAATTGTCTTCCTAAGTCTGTCAGCCCCAGCCAATCATCATCTAGCTAGAGAGCATGAACTAATCCAGCTAAAATGAAAAGAGCTAACAGCTGAGCCCAGTGCAATGGCAGAGTACAGGATCATGCTGTTTCTTTAGGTTACTACATTTTAGTCAGCAAAGGCAAAAAGATAGATTTAATCTAACAATGTAAAGCAGAGCTCAATGATTTTTTTAAAATGCCAGTGTCTATACTGTGCTGTGTTTTGAGAGACATGATGAAAGTAATAAGATAATAATTTTTCTGTGAGCAATTTTGAGCAAGTAACATCAGTGACAGATTTAGTGAGTTGGGAAATGATTGAATACTTGGATCCACAGGATAAGACATTCACCTCTTTAAAAGACATTGTTTTGCTTCTTTAGTTATTTCATGCTTATAAAATGTAAAACTTTTTTGAATGGCTCTTTTCTGTGTGCTCAGGATCACTCCATACAGTGCTCAAAAAAAAAAAACAACATATGCTTCAACAACAGTTATGTGTACCTCAGTCGAGAACAACATGACAAATGACCTGGCACCAGAGGGATCTCTCTATCCCCAAGATAGAGCCCATTTAATAAATACATTCTGCACACACTTTTGTCAGGGGCTACTGAGGTCAGATGCAGATGGCGGTGGTAGGGGGTGGGAGGGCTTTCATATTCTATGCATCAATTTCTGGTCAATTAATCAAATGAGAAATGAGCATGGACTCATTTCTTACAAGTTAAAAGTTTAGCAAAGATGCAAAAAGCAAAAAAAAAAGAGATAAAAAGGGACTGGAACAATAACACAGTGGGTAGGGTGTTTGCCTTGCATGCAACCGACCCGGGTTCAATTCCCAGCATCCCATATGGTCACCCAAGCACCGCTGGGAGTAACCTCTGAGCATCACAGGGTGTGACCCAAAAAGAAAAAAAAAAAACAAAGTTCAGCAAAGATGGCTGTAGGGATTAGTAGATTTATGTAGAAACAGTGAGAACCAATTCAGTCTTGATCTCTGGCCTAGCCTGAATGTCTGGATTTTAACTCTAGATCAAGAGAAAGCAATGGGATATATGATGTGGTATCCGTGATAGTAAACTCCTCAACTGATCCCATGAGTCAGATTTTCTCCACCAAAAGGTTCTTTCCGGGGCACTAATAGATTTGTTTGTTGGTCTTCCTTCTGTGATTAGAGGAATAGAATACCTCCACTGGGAACCTTTTTTTGAATTTCTTGCAATCTAGTTTCCTTGCATCAATATTAGTTCAATCCTGAAACAACGTGGCCAGACCCTTGAGTGAGTATGGAAGCTAGAAACATGTTTGTGGACCATTTTTCTCTTGCTCCTTGTACCAATTTCCTTGAAAGAAATTTTATGTGTGAATCATGAGTGTGCTCTGTGAAAGTTTCTCAATATATTGATGACTTCACTTGATCAATTGACATCCCGTTACTCATCGATTTGCTTGAGTAGGCACCAGTAACGTCTCCATTTGACCCTGTCGCGTGCTAGTGTAGACCAATGGCGTCTGCTCATTCTAGGAACATGAAGATACTCAACCCCATCGTTCAGGATCTTTACAAAGAAGTCTGACCATCTGGTAGGTGAGCGGCCATGTGGTCTTTTGAGGTCCTGTGGAATCCAGTCAGTAACAGCTCTAGTCCAGAGGTCGTCTCCAAATCTCATTACGTGTCCAGCCCATCTGATTTTTGAAGCCTTGGCAAACGAGACAGCATCCCTGATTCTTGATCATTGACGGAAGTCGGAACTCTGAATTCTTTCTCTCATTTGAGTGAAGCGTGATACTCCAAGCATAGCTCTTTCGATTCTTCTTTGGGAGATCCGAGTAGCGTTTTTGTTCTGTTTTCATAGGGTCCAGGTCTCTGAGGTGTATGTTAATGCAGAAAGAACAGTGGAATCAAAGAGATGTGCCCAGAGCTGGAGGTTCTTTGTCCTCTCATCTATTTCTTTGACGCTCTTAAGGCGTTCAAGCCGTTCTCTTCCTCCTGCGCAACTCAGATGCCAGATCATTTGTCATGTTGTTCTCGACCGAGGTACACATAACTGTTGCATTCAGAGATGTTTGTCCCATTGAGAGCAAATGGAACATCAGGAACGAGACTGTTTCTCATAAACATTGTCTTTGTGAGATTCAGCTGTAGTCTGAGCTTTCCACATTCACAGTCGAAGTGGGCCAGCATTTGTGCCGCTTGGCTAATGTTTGGTTTTATTAGAACGATGTCGTCAGTAAAGCAGAGGTGGTATAGTTGCTGACCATCTATCTTCACTCCCATTCCTTCCCATTCTAGTCATCGCATAACATTCTCGAGGGTGGCACTGATGAGTTTCGGTGAAATGGTATCACCCTGCCGAAACCCTCTCTTGACATCAGTGATCACTTCTTTGTAGAATGGTGAGATCCTAGTAGTGAATCCGTAATACAGCTCATGGAGGATCCTGATGTATTGAGTTTGAATGCCCTGATTGGCTAGGGTTTCAATAACCACTTCCGTCTCAACAGAATCAAAGGCCTTCTTTAAATGAATGAACGTTAAACAGAGCGGCATCTTGAACTCCCGAGAAACCTCAATGAGCTTGGTTATCGTGTGGATATGGTCGATGGTGCTGAATCCTTTGCGGAACCTGGCTTGCTCGCATGATTGTCCTTCATCTAGTGTTCTGCCAATCCTATTCAGGGTGACTCGAGTGAACAGCTTGTAGATGACAGACAATAGGCAGATCGGGTGATAGTTGCCAATGTCATGGATGTCCCCCTTCTTGTACAGTAGTACAGTCCTGCTGGTTTTCTATTGGGACGGAATCTTGCATTCAGACAGGTAGTGTGTGAAGAGCTGAGCCAGTGTATTGATGAGTACTGACGGCAGGTTCTTCAGGTGTTCAGGTCTGACCTTGTCTGGGCCAGGTGCTGTTCATTTCTTTACCGACGAAATGGTGTGTCGGATTTCGGAAGGGAGAGTGTTGGGAACAACATACCCATCCTGCGGAATTTGGTATGTGGGCAGGTGGATGCAGTTATCAAAGAGATCCAATATATTAACTCGAGAAATCTTTAAAACAATTTTAAAGATATTTTCAGTTTGGGGGTCACACCTCAGAGGTGCTCAGGACTTTTGGCTCTACACTCATGGTAGGGCTCAGAGGACCATTTGGGGTCCTGAGAATCAAACCTGAGTCAGCTGTGTTGAAAGACAAGCACCTTACTTGCTATATATACTATCTTTCTAGTCTCTAACTAACTTGGGAAATCTTTGCTCTCAAAATTACCTAGAGCAGGTGAATAATGATTAATTACTGATGTCTTATTTTCTTCCTTTGGAAAATGGTGATGATAAAAATGAGGATTCTGTTACAGGGTTGTTAAAATGAAATAAATTAATAGATGTATAACATTTGGAACAGTAATTGGCACAAAGTAAATATTATATGTGTTTTATTATTATTTTAAACTATCCAAAATTTTAGCATGAGGAACTTATTTGCCTCATGATATTTTCTTAGTAATAGAACAGGAAGTAATTACTAGACACATATCAAAAAGAAAACTGAGGCAAATAAGTTCCTCATTTTAAAGTAGTTGGCTCTTTTTGTTCATATAAATGGGTCACCTTGTGGTAGAGCACATAGAATTGACAAGTAATTTGTTATTTATCTACAGGTTGGCATTTAGATTTTTATCGGGGCATTCCAACACCCTAATGTGTGTTTAGAGAACTGTAGTAAGGTAAATGTTTTGCCTTCTTAATGATGTTTGGTCTAAGCTAATGCTGATGCTCGATTTAGTTCGCATCCCCTGGAGAGCACATTATTTAGAGTAGGATATTGTGGGGGAAAGAGGTTCTTCAGGGGAGAATGTCAGCACTAACCCACTTCATGCCAAATGGAAACTCATCATGAAAGCAAATCACAGGCAGGAGATAAAGCGCTTTGGGAGACGTAGGATGAAGTCAGCGGGGGATTCTGCCTTCATAACATTTGGAAGATTTTGTCAACAGATTTGAGATTTACTTTTCCTTGCCATTGAGGGTAGGCAATTGGAAGAGAAGCCTTGCCATCTTGAGGGAATGAGAGTGAGGAAGAGAAAATGAAGGAAGCCCTTCGTAGGAATTTGTCAATCCCCAACTGAGCAGCCTGAGTGGAGTACAGAAAGATGAGAAGTCCTGGGGGACTTTATGCTCTGTAAAATTCAGATTATTGCAGGAAGACTGTCAGCAGTAACGCTGAGGCCTGCAGGAGGGTGACGGGAGACACAAGGGGCCGGGACGGCTTCCAGATCTGCACTGTTCTGGAACTCAGGGACTCTCGCATTGAATAGGAGCTTCCATTCACTCAGCTACTTTCAAATAAAAACATGCTGGTGCTTCTGCTATCCTGGAAAATAAAACCTCCCTAAAAAAACATTTAAAATCAAAATGATCTGGAAATCCATCAGCAAAGTATCTTCCTTATCCATGGCTATGGTACTCTTATTTCCTTCATATATTTTGTATTTTTAAGCAGTGTAGAGTTAAGATAACCGAGAATGACTTCTGAGCTCTCAGGCAGCTAGCATATTGTCCACCGTCATTTTCTGAGGAAGTATTACTCATTGAGGGAATGTGGCCAGCGGCTATGCAGATCAGAAATGAAGATTTCAACTATGGTTCTTCCCTGGAATTAAGAGGCTGCAATCCCCTGTCTGGTATGTACTTGTAAAAGGGGCTAAAAACATTTAAAGCCAGACCTCAATGTCTTGACTCCCACATGCTCCTCAGATACCCATTATTTTATACATCTGCTCACCTCCATTACCAGTACATTTACAATCTGCACAGTGTCCTCAAATCACTGGCAGGAGATAAAACTCTTTGGGAGAGGTAGGATGAAGTGCCACACTGTTGTTTCTTCTTCTTTTTCCTCTTCTTCCTCCTCCTCCTCCTCCTCCTCCTTCCCCTCCTCCTCCTTTTCATCCTCCTTCTCCTCTTTCTTTTTCTTCTTCCTTCTCCTCCCTTTCCCCTCCTTCCTCTCCTCTCCCTCCCCCTTCCTCTCCCTTCCTTCTCTTCCTCCTCCTCTTCCTCCTCCTCCTCCTCCTCCCCTCTTCCTTTTCCTTCTCCTCCCCCTCCTTCTCCTCCTCCTCCTCCTTCCGCTTCCTCTTCTTCCTTCCTTCCTTCCTTCCTTCCTTCCTTCCTTCCTTCCTTCCTTCCTTTCCTCTTCTTTCTTTTTTGTCCCCCATAATTTTTTCCCATGACAGTTTCTTTAGGTAAATATCATAGTCTGTATGGTTTCTACAACAAATTATGTAGCTTAAGTAAAAGAAACTCATTTCCTCTTTATTCTGGAGGCTGGGAGTCCAAGTTCCATTTGCCTAAAGGATCTTTCTCTCTCTCTCTCTCTCTCTCTCTCTCTCTCTCTCTCTCTCCTCTTTCGTGCCACACCCAGCTCTGCTCAGGGCATACTCCTGGCTCTGTGCTCAGAGATAACTCCTGGCAGTGTTTGGGGGAACCATATCTGGTACTGGGGATAGAAACTGAGTTGGCTGTGTGCAAGGAGAGTCATCACCTTATCCTCTGTACTTTTACTCCAGCCCCAAGGGTTGGTTTTCCTTGAGGTTCCTCTCCTTGATTGCACACCCCATCATCTGACTCTGTCCTCCCTCAGAAGGGCCTTTGTTCTGTGCCAGATCATCTCTAGTATCTCTTCTTAGACACCAACCCTGTAAGGTCCCTACCAGTTCCCACCTCATAGTCTCATTCTTTAGTTTCGTTTCTGTTTGGTGGCCACATGTTTCAGTGCTCAGTGCTTATGCCTGACTCTGTGCTCAGAGATTACTTCTGGTGGTGCTCAGGGGACTATATGGAATGCTAGAGACAAAGCCCTGGTCAGCTGCATGCAAGGCAAGCACTATACTGTCTCCCTGGCCCCTCATGGCCTCATTTAACTATAATTACTTCCTTTACAACTCTATCTCTATATATAGGTTCTTTGGACCTTGGGGATTCAAGCAATAAATGGGGCGTAAGAAAAAGATTCATCTAGAACTCTGGCGTGATTGCTGGTCTCTGCAGTGGTCCCATAGTAGATGAAGGCCCAAGAGCAGTGACTGTGTCTGCAGAGATTACCTACAGAGATTGCACATGTGGCTCAAAAATAACCAAGGCTAAAGCGAATACCTGGATTTTAAAAGAGATTCTATAAATGCAGTTAGGTGTAAACTATTCTCATTCCTTACGAAAAACATATTTTGGGGGAAGAGGGGCACCCCTGGTAGTGTTCAGGGATTCTCCCAGCTCTACACACAAGAACTACTCTTGGTGGCACATGGGGACCATATGGGATGCTGGGAATCGAACCTAGGTTGGCTGCCTGCAAGACAAATGCCCTCCCATTATACTTTTGCTCTGGCCCTACATTCATTCCTTCCAGTGACTGGATAGAATTTCACTGTCATGCAAAAAAAAAAAAAAAAAAAGAAAGGAATTACAATAGGATCTATCAATCTATCAATTTTCGTCCTAGGTGTATGTCTAAAGAGTATAAAAACATTAATATGAGGGCTCCAGAGGATGAGCTCAGTGGCTGGGATTATTTACTGTGGTAGCAGAAAGGTCCAAGTTCAGTTCCCGGTGCTCCCTCATGGCAGAGTGAGATGTTTGAAACTCTGCTGTTTGAACCTGGCCACCGCTGCTGTCTGGGATCCCCAAGGTCACAGGCAGTTTTAGTGCACCTCAGCCAGGTGTATGTGACACCAAAACACAGGGCATGACCCTGCAAGCACCACGGCAAGGATACCTACACTTGCTACAGTGACCCTCAGTGAGCACTAACCAGAAGGTGTATGAGCAACACGAAGGAGGTGTGGGATCCCCTGCAAGGCCGTGGGCCAGCACCAAGACAAATGGACTGAAACCCTCAGCAAGGACAGTAGCAGTGTGTAGACACCACCGGCAAGTATCTTGACGAGTACCACCACTCAATGTTTCAACTACGCATCTACAGTCAGGTAAGTCTGAAATCCCTGGTCATGCAACAATATCAACAGCGACAGTGAAAGAAAGAAGAAAGGAGGGGAGGAAAATAAAGATAATATTAAAATATTAAAATAATAAAGCAGAATTATTTTTTAAATCGAGTCAATGTGAGATACACAGTTACAAAGCTTTTATTATTGGTTTCTTCAGGCTACACAGTTCCATAGCCATCCCTCCACCAGTGTACATTTCCCACCATCAATATCCCAGTTTTTCTCCCACCCCACGACCTCCCCCTCCTCCTGGCACCACCCTGCCTCTATGGCAGGCACTTTTCTTGTTCTCTCTCTCTCTCTCTCTCTCTCTCTCTCTCTCTCTCTCTCTCTCTCCTCCTTTTGGACATTATGGTTTGCAAAGGATGAAAGAAAGCAGGGACAGATAGTACATCGCTTAAGGCTCTTGCTTACACATGGCCAATCCCTGTTGGATCTGTGTACACTGCATATGTCCACACAGTGTAATTTTTGTTTGTTTCCTTTTTGGGCAACACCCAGAAATGCTCAGCAGTTGCTCCTGGCTCTGCACTCAGGAATTACTCCTAGTGATGCTTGAGGGACCATAGGGAAAATCAGGGATCAAGCCCAGGATGGCCACACACAAGGCAAACGCCCTACGAGTTGAAATATCAATACAGATACATGTCATATGTTTTAAAAATTCATTTATTAGTGGCAGAGGGGCTGGAGTGATAGCCCAGCTGGTAGGGTGTTTGTTTGCCTTGCACGCAACCGACCAGGGTTCAATTCCCAGCATCCCATATGGTCCCCTGAGCATCGCTAGAAGTAAGTCCTGAGCGCACGAGCCAGGAGTAACCTCTGTGCATCACTGGGTGTGACCCAAAAATAAAAAAAATCATTTATTAGTGGCAGAGAGCAGAGACACCTCTAGTTCCTTTGCATCTTAACCAATGCATTTCTTCTCATTTATATCTTCACTACTTTACTCTAATAAACCTCTTTGAAAATTTTCTAGTATACATAGCTCTAGCAGTACTGCTGATTTCTAAGATGTACTGAAAAGATTTTGCTAAACACTGCCAGAATAGGAGTTCCACTAAAGATACTTGCTAGCACTTCCTGTTATTATATGCTTTCATAATGTGTTTTAATTTGATGGGAATAAAGTGGTTTTCCATTTTTTTGGTTCTTATTTCTTGGATCCCCAGTGAAGTAAAGCATCTTTTCTGTGTGGATTATTTTGTTTCATAAATTTCTAATTAATATTCTACTTAAAATTGAGGCTTTCTGTCTTCATACAAACAAAGCATAAGATCTAATTTGTGCTTTGTAGCATTTATCATTAAGCAGAAACAACTTATAATTAAAGAGAATATAGATAATATATTGGATTGTTGTGCTCTGTGTTGCTTCCTGAAAATGCAAAAGATAATTTCTCAAAAATTAGAACCATCATGGGCTGATGTTTTTGTTCATTTAGGTTTTGGGTCCATGCTTGGTGGTGCTTAGGGCTTGCTCCTGACTCTGTGCTCAGGGATCACTCTTGTAGGTGCTGGGGGACCTTAACTAGTTCTGAGGATCAGAACTGGGTCAGTTGCACACAAGACCAGCTCCTAAACTCCAGTACTACCTTTCCAGCCCAGTTTGATGTTTTTAGAGGCAGTTAGGAGAGATTTGGAAGTTTAGGGAAGAGTTTATTGCAGGTTATTGCAGAGACAACATTTGATACTGTGACCTGCAGCCTGAAGAAATAACAGGAAGACTGTTGTTTACCCAGGAAATAACAGTTTCTGTGAGGGTGATGAATAAGAGCAGTTTCCATGAAGGGTATGGTTGGGGTACTAAAAAATTAAATCTGCATAATTAGGGCCAAAGAGATAGTACAAGTGCAAGGCACTTGATTGTGTGAGACTGACCCAGGTTTGATCCCTGGCACCCCATCTGGTTCCCAAAGCCTGGCCAGGATTGAATCCTGAGCGCAAAGCTTGGAATAAGCCCCAAACACACCTGGCCCAGAACACCAAAAAAATGTTCTTGGATAGTTAGGATTTGACCGAAATAAGAGGCTAGTAGGTGAGCGGAGGAGGACCGTCAAATGCAGTTGCAATGGTTTGAGTGTTTCTGTCATTCTTAAAGCATGTGTTAAAACCCTAACTCCAAAGGTGATATATGGGAGGTGGAGCTTTGGGGGCAGAGGGAAATAGGTCACTGGGACCGAAAGCGAGACTCTGGGATTGCTGCCTTTATAAAGACATCCCTTTCCTCTTCCCAGATGTGAGGGGGAAGAAATAAAGGGGCCTGCTGTGAAACGTGATGAAAGTCTGCATTAAGAGTAGGCATGGCTGCGACTGGAGAGATAGTACAACGGGTAGGGCGTTTGCCTTGCAGGTGGCCGAGCTGGGTTCGATTCCCAGCATCCCATATTGTCCCCTGAGCACTACCAGGAGTAATTCCTGAGTGCAGAACCAGGAGTAACCCCTGTGCACCTCTAGGTGTGTGTGAGAGAAGGCATGGCAACTGACACTGGGACCTTCGAGCCTCCACAACTACGGGAAATAAATTCCTGCTGTTCATAAATTTCATACTCCAAGATATTTTGTTAGCAAAGCCTAAATGGATTAAGAGGAGGTATTTTACAAGAATCTCATTTTCCACGTCAGAAGGGTTGAGAAGGCAGATCAGTGATGAGAACATATCGCAGTTAAAAAGTTAATTATTTTGGAGCACTGGAGAGATGGTGCAGTGGATAGGGCACTTGCTTTGCAGGCAGCCGACCTAGGTGTGATCAATTCCCAGCACTGTTTATGGTTCTTCAAGCACTACCAGGAGTTATGCCTTAGCACGTGGTAACTGCTCAGGTAGGGCCTGAACTGCCAGGTAGGCCCTGGCAAAAAATAAGTGAATTATATTTTGAATTGAATAGGAAATATTTACTGAGGGTGTCTTCATTGGAGTTGCTAAAGAAAGGATAATAGAAAGATTTTAGAAAGAAAAAGGATTTGGAGAAATTAAACAAGTAATTTTTTTTTTTTGCTCTTTGGGTCACACTGGCGATGCACAGGGGTTACTCCTGGCACTGCACTCAGGACTTACTCCTGGGGGTGCTCAGGGGAACATATGGGATGCTGGGAATCGAACCCGGGTCAGCCGCGTGCAAGGCAAACACCCTACCCGCTATGCTATCTCTCCAGCCCCAAACTAATAATTTTTAAATTATTTTATAGTTATTCTAAGAAGAGTTTATAGTTATTCTAAGATTTTAGTCTGAGGGAAAGTTGTTGGTTTCTTTGTTTGCTTTTGGGCCACATCTGGTGGTATTTGTTGGACCATGCGGTGCCAAGGATGGAACCCCAGGGCATCTGAGTTCAAAGACTGTTCCAGACTTTTAGCCATCCACCCAGTCCCAGTATGAGGAATTTGAAAACAATAAAGACGAAGTTTTGTTTTGTTCTGAAATAGGAGGGAAAATAAGCAATAGTGAAAGTATAAAATTTGGAGACGTTATGTTTTGATGTTTTAATTTTTTAGGGGAGGGCATACTCTTGACAAGTTCATGATCCCCTCTCCCTTTTAAACTCTATTTTCAGATTCTTAGGTCCTATTTTGATCTTTTCTTTCTAGTGTTCTAAAAATTCTTTCCATACACAAACTCCTAATATTAAATAAACACTATTAAAAATTCAGGGTTTAAGGTGTTTGTTTTGCATGCAGCAGACTCTGTTTTGATCCCCAGTACCACATATGGTTCCCTGAACACTGCCAGGAGTGACCCTGAGCACTGCTAGGTGTGGCCCAACCTTTCACAACCCTCAAACCCAAAGAAAATAAAAAACAAGCAAAACCATTTTTCTACATTCACTTAAAATACTGAATTAAGTATTGAATTATTGTATACCTAAAATACAACTATCAGTAACTTTATAAGTCATGGCTCTTTAATTAAACATTTAAAAAAACCATAAACCAAATTGTATAGATCTTGTTCTATTTTCATGATACTCAATCACTATATTAAAATACAAAGACTACTAAATGACACTGATTTATTTATACACAGTCTACTGAGTATATCTATGTTTGTAGGCTTTTTGGCTAATGTAATTTGTTAAATCTTAGTAAAGTGCTGTTACAATGACCACCTCCTGGGACTTGGAAATAGCCTCATTATACAGAACTTAATGTTGTAAACTGATGGCATTTATTAGAATAGAATTCTATATGTATTATTACCTTAGACATCAGCCTTGCTTTTTTTTTTCCGCCTCCTCACTGCAGGAAACTTGGGTAATTATGCTAATGCTCGCTGATTCATGAGGACAACTTCCTAAAGTGCACTTAATTAACTTGGAGATTTTGTAAACAGCTGTACATGTAGGCTTCGTAAATTGTAGGGATATGTCAATCTGACATGTGTAGACTCTGCCTTCCTAACCTCATCACTTTTTGCCAAAGCTGAAAACAACAAGAAACTCAGATCTTGCTGCTGTTGAAGCAAGTGCTTGAGTTAAAATCGGAGAAATGTCCTCTTAGCTTATAGGAAGAATGGGGTGATCTCCGTCCTGCCATTTGAGTTAGTTAAACCAGATGAGTTAGGCAGATTGCCATCTTTTGTATTACTCTAAAGAAGAATCTGCTTTGTTAGCAACATGCTGATGTAATATGATTTTGTCTATGGGTTTTGTCTAATGGTTTTGTCTAATGAGTCCCGTTGACCAACATAGCTCTTCAGGGTCATTTTAGGCAGTGATATTTCTCACCTGTAGGCTCCTTGAGGTCTGCTACCCTTCTGCCCCAAACCCCACTGCTGAGTTCATTTGATATTTAAGTGACTTATCACTCTTGCTGGAATGGGAAGACTTTGGACATAGATTGCTAAATATCTCATTTTCTCTTGCAACGAAAGGGTAATATTTGTACACTTATAGCACTTAATCAAGACTAACAGTGTAAAACAAAACTCTACACACAAACACACACACTTTAAGAGCGAATGTTTAGCAAGACACAACAGCCTCAAGACTAAACTGATCAAATGGACGGAAGGAACACTAAGCCAGAACGAAAGGAGGGAGAAAGTACTATTATCCAACCAGGAGAAAATACCAATTGCACAAAGCTAATGGTAGGGGAGAATAGGGATGGCTTTTTAATAATCTTATTACCACTGCATAAGATCGCTTTCTCAGATAAGTCCTAGAAGCTAAGCTAGTGATTTTCCTGGATTTCTCAAGGGTCCCCGCAAAATCTTTCCCCCTCATTAATTTAAGCTATAATCCTGGGTACAATCTCTTTGGGAGCTTGCTGGGTTACATCTAAAGATAATCAAACATTTATTGCTTATCCTTGACTTCCACCCTCAGCACCTCTTCCCCAGGCTCTGTGGATGGGGCCATGCTAATAATGAGTGACTGATGAGTATTTCCTCTGGGTAAACCGGCATTTCTAATGAACTGGGGTGTTCCCTCTGCTATAGTTGAATTTGTTTCACATTTGGCTCTTTCCGCTGGTTTCTCTGCTGGCTCTCTTCCTTTAACTTCCTTTTCCTTTTCTTCACCTTCTTCTCCTTCTGAGTCTTCACTTTTTTTCTGAAAGAGGCAGTTACAAAGAATTGGTACAGCAATCATAATCAAGGGTATTGGAGTCCTTTGAGTAGTATAGACTGATGCTGAGTATCGACCCGCAGATAAAGACTGGGTTCAATTAACTTGGGGGTTAGGATTGCCTTGCATTTGACTCTCATTTGACTTAATTTTACAAAGGGGGATCGTGAACAGGACAAAAGTTTGCCTATTGACTTAAACTGTGGATTTGCAGTTTAGTCCCTGTTAAAAAATTCTCATGTGATCTGATTTATTAGACCCCATAGCTCAGGATTATTTGTATTTGCATTTAAAATATTTATTTATTTTATGGAGATAAAATTTTAGATATTTATTTTTAATATAGAAGTAATACCCAAACATTACAAAAATATCGCAGGGAGCATGAATTTTTCTCCTGCTAAAGTACATGGAAGAATCTCTAGGAGAAACATAACTCTTCCTTTGTATAGTGTTTTCCATTTGTCCCCTGGGTTCTCAGCTATAGTTTTAGGATCTTTTGTGTTTGATATCATCTATAGACATTTCACAGTGAAAAACACAGTATCCATTTGGTAGTTGGGATCGATTTTGAAAAGTTGAGAATTCACCTAACACATACACACATATTATTTTTTACCATCACTTGGCATTTACAAAAAAGTTCTTAAATATGCTGACACAAGTGAAGAATTTGGTTTATGCTGTATCTCTAATTTTTCATTACTCTATGTACGTTGATAGAATAGACAAGTCTTAGCCTTCCGAGAATGTCTGACTTTGTAATATTAGGTCTGGCAATTTTTCTGCTTAATGGAAATTTTTATTTCCATTATCGAGATTTTCAGCATTATCAGTATTTCATTATTAAGATTTTCAGTAGTAGTGATGTTATTGTTTCTCACCATTAGCACTTTAGCTGGTGGGTGTGGTTCCTAGCAAAGTTTCTAAGCTTTCCCAATTCTCTGAAAAATCCATAGTTACTCATTTCTTATCGTTCTAGAGATGTCAGTAAGGAGATTTAGAAAACATGAATTCCTGCTTTCTTTCTCAGTAGCTGACCGCAGCGGCTTATGAGAATCAGAGAATATGAAAAGGGAGAGAAACATTGACATTTCAGCTTCTTAACACAGCTAAAGTTAGGAGATATCTCAGGAAAGACTTGGAAATCTTAATACCTAAGTAATGGCTTTTGCTCTATCACCGCGATTTTATCCAAATTCATTGATCTGGATCTCAGTCTTCATGTATAATATGAAGAGTTTGAAGGGAATCCATAAGATTATTTCTGGCTCTAAAACATTGGTGATAAACAATTGATATACTATCTGTAAAAATTGTTTGTTGACTTGATGTTACATCTAGATATGTGTATCTACATATATCTGTATATATCTGTACATTTATTTTTATGCCCACACATTTTTTTTACAGTTATATTTTGTTTACATTCACCAGCTTGAGTAGTTGATTTTCAGTCTTCAGGGTATTTTGTTTTATAAAGCTGCCACAAACTTTTTCTTTGTCATAAACTTCTTTACTACAATTTTTTTTGCCACAAACTAGCAAAAATGTAATTAGGTTAGTACCAGCTGGTTAATGATATTTAACTTTATATATATGTATATATCTGTATATGTATAAACACCTTGTTTAATATATGTAACTGACTCATTACATTTAACTCCTGGCCAGTAGCATATCTGGATGAAGCTTATCTAAAATATGTGTCTTCTCCATAGTGTACATAAGAGCATTTATTTTTTTAACCTTGGACTGAACTTTAGCACCATGATGGGGATCAATTAATAAAGTATGGGGCTGGGGGAGCAGAAGAAACACCAGAAAAATATGACACTAAGTGGACCAGGAAGATGTTATTTGCTCAGTGTGACTTTGAAATAATTCAACCCCAACTGGGAATATGTTCCTTAGACAGTTCTTCACTTCTATGTACCTGTGTTTATGGGTGAAAGAGATAGGTGAATACAATCAGTACCACAAAAGTATCATGAGTATTGATTTTGGAATGAAACTTAAATGGGATGATTGATTCATAAACACAGAATCCAAAAATAATGATCAACTGTACTTATCTATGTATGCACATTCAAACCGTCTATATTACATCCATGAAGGTTAAACATGATGATACTTGAGATACAGTTTGAATAATGATAAATGCTATACATAAAATAGTAACGGGCATCAGCAGAATCTAGATTATCATGGTGTCTGGAAATGAAATTCTATTAAGAGCTTCTCTGGGTAAAGTAAATCCAGTTCTTTCTTCACTGCAATTCCTTATTCACTGTGTTATTACCTGAATAGCTTGTTCTCTTTTCAGCTTGAGTAGCTTTGCCAGACTTGCTTTGCCTCCGGGGAGAGCTTTAAATATTTTGGGTGTTTCTTGTTTGGGAGGGAAGAGAAAGGCCAGCCCTTTCCTTGGAGGACTCGCCTCTGCAGCTGTACCCTTCTTTTTCAGAAGCACTCTAGGAACAAGAGAGAAAAATCTCTTTTCAGAAAGCATTTTGAGAAAGCTGGAAGAGCCTATCACAATTTTTTCTCTTAACCTATGAATTCTTCAACCATTTCTTTTTTTTTTTTTTTTTTGCTTTTTGGGTCATACCCAGCCATGCCCAAGGGTTAATTCTGGCTCTGCACTAAGGAATTATTCCTGGCCATACTCAGGGACAACTGTTTCCCAAGTTGCTCACTTGGCATCACAATGTAGCTTTTTTTTTTTTAATTTCATTTTTTTTAAATGGATCCCCGTGAGGTACTGTTAAAGACTTACAAACTTTCGTGGTTATGTTTCCATCACACAGTGATCGAGTATCCATTCCTCCACCAGTTCCCATTCTCCACCACCAATGAATGATCCCAGTATCCCTCCCACCACCCCCACCCCATGCCCCCAATTCCACCCGGCTTCTGTGGCAGGGCATTCCCATTTGATCTCTCTCTCCTTTTGGGTGTTGTGATTTGCAGTAGAGGTATTAAGTGGCCATCATGTTCAGTCTATAGTCTACTGTCAACCCGCATCTCCCATCCAGAGTGGGCCCTCCTAGCACCCTTTACTTGGTGGTCCCTTCTCTATCTGAGCTGCCTTTTCTCCCAGCATATGAGACCAGCTTCCAAGCCATGGAGCAATCCTCCTGGTGCTTATCTCTACAATTCTTGGGTGTTTGTCTCCCATTCTGTGACTTTATATTCCACAACTGAGTGCTGTCCCTCTCTTTCTGATCCATTTCACTCAACATGATACTTTCCATGTTGATCCACTTATGTGCAAATTTCATGACTTCATCTTTTCTAATAGCTTATAGCTCTTAACAGAGATTAAGTAAAGACAACTCTCCAAAGGAAGTTTTATTATTATTATTATTATTATTTTTGAGATTTGGGGGCATGCTCGCTGATGCTCATGGGGCCACTCCTCACTCTGTGCATGGGCGACTCAGAAGGGATTTTTGTGTAATACCTGGCTTTTTTCATGAGGAGCTTTTCAGAGTCAGGATAATGCACTAGAATTTCTTGGAGGGTCTTTTTATCTAGAGTTAAAAGATTGGCAAACCCATGTGCCACCACATTGGCAGTTCGACGGTTTCCTCCTTTTGCTGCTAAAAGGCTGTAAGAGAGGAAAAAAGTCATTGTTATCGGTTTTATCCTCCTCACCCCATTGGAGTATCTTTAAATAAATGGCAAATATAATGATTTGAGGATGTTTCAGAGAACAGTTCCCTGAGGTCAATGTCAGAGAGTGCAGATGAGGTAGCAAGAAAAGCAATGAAGAGTTTAGTAAATCCTCAAAAACTTAACTTTTTAAGATATAACAATTTTCACCAATTTTCTTATACTGAAATATTTTTGATAACTCCTTTAGCCATTTGGTTGCCTGTATTCTACACAGCTTTAACATTTCTTCTTTTTCTCTTATAGAACTTCAATTTCTTTCTTTATATCACCTATAATTCTTATATCCTTTCAGCTATGTCTGTTAAAGTCCTGAGTATATCAATCATAATTATTTTAAATAACAAATCTACTAAATTTCCATTTTCTTGCTGAAAAACAAAGCTAGAATTCTATGTTTGGTGAAATTCTATGTACCTGTAAAAGTGAAGTTCAGAGTTTCTTTCAAAAATCAATGAATCCATTGGTTTCAATATTGGCAGTGTTATTCTGCAAGAAATCTTTGACTAGACTTTTCAATATAAAGAAATATTACATAGAATAGGAAGAACATCAAGGAAGGAATTATTAGGGCTGAGTATGTGACTCAGAAGTTATGCCTCATCCTTGTGAAGGATCAGACCCCCATAACCAACCCCCACCCCCACAATAGGAACAGAGGTAAGGTAAAGTCTTTTAGTCTTCTTATTAGTAGACCTAAAAAATATTTTAAAATAATAATAATATAAAAGTAACAACGCATTGAATGATTATAACACATGGATCACTTAATCACTTAATCACTTAACTTCCCGTTAGTCGTCGATTTGCTCGAGCGGGCGCCAGTAACGTCTCCATTTGTCCCTGTCGCGTGCTAGTGTAGCCCAATGGCATCTCTTCGCTCCGGGAACATGGAGGGCCTCAAACCGATCGTTCATGACCTTGACAAAGAAGTCTGACCATCTGGTAGGTGGGCGGCCACGCGGTCTCTTGACATCCCGTGGAATCCAATCAGTAACAGCTCTAGTCCAACGGTCATCTTTAAATCTCATTACGTGACCAGCCCATCTGATTTTCGACACCTTGGCAAATGAGACAGCGTCCCTGATCCTTGATCGTCGACGGATGTCAGAACTCCGGATTCGTTCTCTCATTTGAGTGAAACGTGATATTCCAAGCATAGCTCTTTCTATTCTTCTTTGGGAGACCTGAATGGCGTTCTCATCTTGTTTGCGTAGGGCCCAGGTCTCTGAGGCATATGTTAATGCAGGAAGAACAGTGGAATCAAAGAGATGTGCCCGGAGCCGGAGGTTCTTCGTCCTCTTAGCTATTTCTTCGACGTTCTTGAAGGCGTTCCAAGCCGCTCTCTTCCTCCTGCGAAGCTCGGGTGCCAGGTCATTTGTCATGTTGACCTCTCGACCTAGGTACACATAGCTGTTGCATTCGGAGATGGTCGTTCCATTGAGAGCGAATGGGGCGTCAGGAACAAGGCTATTTCTCATAAACATTGTCTTCGTAAGATTCAGCTGTAGTCCTACCTTTCCACACTCACGGTCAAAGTCGGCCAGCATTTGTGCCGCTTGGCTGATGTTTGGTGTTATTAAAACAATGTCATCAGCAAAGCGGAGGTGGTGTAGTTGTCGACCATCTATCTTCACTCCCATTCCTTCCCATTCCAGTCGTCGCATGATGTTCTCGAGGGTGGCACTGAAGAGTTTTGGTGAAATGGTATCACCCTGCCGCACCCCTCTCTTGACATCAACGATCACTTCTTTGTAGAATGGTGAGATCCTGGTAGTGAATCCGCAATACAGCTCACGGAGGATCCTGATGTATTGGGCTTGTATGCCCTGATTGGCTAGGGCTTCAATGACCGCTTCCGTCTCAACAGAATCAAAGGCCTTCTTTAAATCAATGAACGTTAAGCAGAGCGGCATCTTGAACTCCCGAGAAACCTCAATGAGTGTGGTTATCGTGTGGATATGGTCGATGGTGCTGAATCCTTTGCGGAACCCTGCTTGCTCACATGGTTGTCCTTCATCTAGTGTTCTGCCAATCCTATTCAGGATGACTCGAGTGAACAACTTGTAGATGACAGACAATAGGCAGATCGGGCGATAGTTGCCAATGTCATGGATGTCTCCCTTCTTGAACAGTAGTACGGTCCTGCTGGTTTTCCATTGAGATGGAACCTTGCATTCAGACAGGTAGCGAGTGAAGAGCCGAGCCAGTGTATTGATGAGTACTGACGGCAGGTTCTTCAGGTGTTCAGGTCTGACCTTGTCTGGGCCGGGTGCTGTTTGCTTCTTTACTGACGAAATGGCGTGTCGGATTTCGGAAGGGAGAACGTTGGGAACGACATACCCATCCTGTGGAATTTGGTATGTCGGCAAGTGGACATGGCTATCGAAGAGATTTGAGTAGAAGTCATGGATAATCTTCTCCATTGCCGTTCTGGAGGATGTGATGGATCCATCAGGACGTCGGAGGGCAGTCATCTTGGTCTTATAGTTGGCGAAGGACAGGCGGGCGTTACGAATACTTTTCCCGGCTTCTGCCGCATCTACCAGTACTTCTGCTCTTCTCTCTTTGAGGTCTTCCTTGATCGCATCTCTGCACTGCTTTGCAAGCTCGGACGTTAGCTTGCGGTTGCCTGAGGCATGCGCCAAACCACGCTGGCGAATTAGCTCAAGAGTTTTCGAAGATAGGCGACTTTTTGTGGCTATCTCTCTCTTGGCGTTCCTCGCACATTCATGGAGGTGCTGAACCAGTCGATCGTATTCCTCGTCAATGTTGTCAACAATGGCATCTTCCCATGTTGCCGCAATAGTACCAAAGAGTTCCCAGTTGGTGGTCGTTCTGGGAGTTCTCTTTTTGAACTTTGCAGCCCTTTCTCCCCGCTCTGTGAAGTAGAATTTTGCACGAAGGAGACGGTGGTCCGATCCCGTTCGAAATTTTGGGACAACAGCGACATCAGTCAGGCAAAACCGTCGATTGAATATGATGTGGTCTATTTCGTCTATAACACATGGATGAGTAAAATAAATGGTATCAATGTAAAGAATTGGAAGGGAATGCTATTATATGTTTGGGAATACCCAAGTTACTATTTTTTTTTTGCAGTGCATGTAAAGTAGCATAATATTTGTGAAAGAAGACAAGTTTTAAATATAAAAAGCTCTTGAACGACTAACCATTAACATTTTTTAATGTTTAGAGGCAGCACCTGGTGATTTTGGGTCCATCTGGGCAACCCTTGGCTGTCTGGTTCTTAGGGTGGGGCATGATAGTGCCAGGGTCAGAGATCTGAGCCTCAAGCATGTTGGCATGTGCTGTACTGCTTGAGTTGTATCCTGGATCCTTGTTAAAATATTTTATTTTATTCTATTTTTTTTTTGTTTTTTGGTTCACACTCGGCGATGCACAGGGGTTACTCCTGGCTCTGCACTCAGGAATCACTCCTGGCAGTGCTCAGGAGACCATATGGGATGCTGGGAATCGAACCAGGGTCGGCCGTGTGCAAGGCAAACGCCCTACCCGCTGTGCTATTGCACCAGCCCCAAAGTTCTTTTATTTTTTGCTTTTTGGATCACACCCAGTGATGCTCAGGGGTACTCCTGGCTCTGCACTCAGGAATTACTCCTGGCAGTGCTTGGGGGGACCATATGGGATGCCAAGGATCGAACCTGGGTCAGCCGCGTGCAAGGCAAACACCTAATCTGCTGTACTATCACTCTGTTGCCAAAACATGTTTTTTAAAGATGGATAACATACTAAGAGAGAAATACTCTCATACAATAAAAAATATAACATGCTAAGAGAGAAATACTCTCATACAATCGAAAATTAAATCTTATGAACATACAATTAATTTTAGAGAGGACATAAAAAAGTATAAAGCCACACTAAGCTACAAATAAGGATTTTTACATGTACTTAACATTGAAGCTTGGGTCTAGGACTCCTCAGTCACTTAAGCATGTAATTATTCCTCCAAGACAGAAAGTATGTTGTCGGAATCAACAATGCTGGCTATATTAATGACTATACTTATTTAGTTCAAGGACTTCACATTTTAAATTTCTTGCTCCTTGGTTAAAAAAACACACTTATTAGTTCTTTTCTGAGGATCTCTCCAAGATAAACTGTCTTCACCTTTTTTTGTTAAAAATAAATTAATTATGCTCTGTCTTTCTCTTTCTGTCTCTATCGCTACAATTAATTCTTTAGTCACTTCTCTACCCAACTTCCGGTCTGTCTTCCTAACTACCTTTCTATGAAATGGATATTAGTATTTGAAGGAAAATGATTGGATGAGTCCATCTCGTCCACATTCCTGTAGCTTTGAACACAAGACAATACAGTACTTAAGCAAGACTAGGTGCCACTGGAGATCTTAATTTGGATGTAAGAACATCTCTGTGTGTCAGACTATGAGAGCTGAACGGAAATAACATATTTAAATGTCATGTTATTTTGAGATTTCTCAAGCTTTAATTAAGCTTGCCTCCAGTTTACACGTTTGGAGTGCTTGATGAGTTTTTGAACGGAAGAAATAGTCTGTCAGCCAGATGGATTTTGCCCAACTCTCTCAGCAATGTTTAAAATAGCATCTTCCCCTCCCCCACAAATGCCTTCCCAGCAATCCACCAATGGAAAGTTTCATTCATTAAATAGCTTAGTAAGAAGATCCCTAAATATTACCGAATCCATATACATTGTTTTAAAGAGCACGTGCTGGAGGATAATAATTGAGAGTAACGGTGACTGTCCTCAGGTCACAAAATTGTGAGCAGAATAATGGCTCTGGAAACAATAAGTTCTAATTCTAGATCCATCTCTACTTGTTGTGATGTTGGGCAGTAATTTAAGAACCACTCCCCACCCACACCTTTTTTTGGTGAAGCAAGATAGTTTTTAGTTACTTTGAAAGATGTGCGGGGAGAGAGAGGGAGAATTGTGTGTTCAAGAGGCTTCTCTGGAGTGGAAATAGGCAAGCAAAGAAATATTGAGACAAGCAAGTGAGCGACATGCTCAAGGGATAACTTGAGCTTGAAGAACAAGTCAAGGGCCGTTTTGGTTCTCACGTCAATCATAGAAGTAGTTCGGCACTTACCAGGAACTCCACTCAGTGAGAAAAAAGGATGGCAAAAGGAGAATTCATAAATCTTGGCATAGTATCATGGAAAGATCACAAGTATTAAACTAGATAACTACAAAATATATTCAGTATATTTCTGAGCATGTTAAATAATCTGTTTTTTAGAAAACAAGGCTATATTTTAGTAACTACTATAGCTACTTGGATATCTTGGGGAGAAAAAGGTATTTATAGTCTCCTGATACTTAATTATGAAGAAAGTGCTTTTAAACCCAAATCTGTGTCATGTAACTATAATACAGAACAATAATTTTGTATTAGGTGTCAAACCAACTGAGGGGTTCTCTAGGAAAACAGATCCGGACATATTCATATATATATGAATCAACTTATTCTAGGAATTGGTTAATGTGGCCATAGAGGTAAAAAAATTACAAGCTACAATCTTCAGTTTAGACAAATAGGAAAGCTGGTAGAGTAATTCAGCCCGTATCCAGAGATCTGAGAAGAGAAGAGGTCTCTGCTATGAGGTAGCTTCACATCTGACTTCAAAAGCCCAAGACAGAAATGCTGGTGTTGGAAGCAAAAACTGAATGTCAGCTTTTTTTTTTTTTGACACTTTGAACTTGAAAGAGGGTAAATTTGTCTTTCACTGATTTGCTCTACTCAGATCCTAAATGGCTTAGACAATCCTATCTCCAATAATGAGTTTGATTTGCTTGACTGTCTCATTCTGGATTAACTGATAATCTTCCCCAAATGTTCCCACAAACATACACAGCCATCACCCAAAAGCTCTGGTCTCATCAATGATTGCAAGGAGGTAGATGTTTTTGTGATGGCTAACACAGCATCCATTCTGTGTAACCCATGAATCAAGAAGCCATTTTCACGTTCAAGTCTTATCACCTCAGATACTGTTTTTTTTTTTTTAAAGACTCAGTTAACTACCATAGATAATGATTCTTCTGATGTATCTGGAGAAAGAAAACTGAAAAAATCCTGGAAAGGATTTCTACTCCAGATATTTTAAGATATTTATCATTCATGGGAAGGATAAAAATATAAATATTAACAGAATTTCAGAAAAAGTTGATGCCAGCCATTCTGGATCATTGGACACGATGACTTTAAGGGGTTCACATCTTCAGTGGTGAAAGTAACACCTGTCTGGTGGAAATAGTGAGAGAAATAGGATTATGGACCTAGATTGATAGTATAGTGGGTAGAGTGTTTGCCTTGCAGGCTTCTGACCCAGGTTCAATCCCCAGTATCACATACCATCCTCTGAGCACTGCCAGGAGTGATCCCTGAACACAGAGCCAGGAGTAAGCCCTGAACACTGCCAGGTATTTCTCAAAACCAAAAAAGAAAAAAAAGACTGAATTTCTGCAGCATATGAGAAGCATCTTTTTAGAGGACGAGAAAAGAAGCAAAGAAAGTAATCTTTCTGTTTCATTTTGTTTGATCCCTGGCACCACATAAAATCCCCCAAGACCTGCCAGAAGTGATTTCTGAAGGGGTGATTTCTGAACACAGAGCTAGGGCAAGCCCAGACCACAGTCCTCTGTGACACAAAAACAGCAACAAAATTTTTTTTAAAAAAGAAATTGTCACATCCAACCAACACCAAACCCTCAGCAACATTACCCAGGTCAGTCAGCTGCCATTAACAAGCACTGAGGCGAGACCCTGTCAGCATTGGGATGAAGACCTGCTGAAGGTTCAGATGATCGATTCCATTTTAAAACAAAATCATTTTTTTAGACTGGTCTCCTCCAGGGCTGATGGGGATACTGGGGCCACTCCTTGTGATGCTCAGCCTGCTGTGTGGGTCTGCATCCTCAGTGCTCGATAATGAAGGGCTTCCTCGTCCAGCTGGTGCTTGTGGCTAGTTCACCTGCTGATTCTGAGATGACACAGTGCCAGGGTTTGATCTGAAAGCCTCAACCACTACAAGCGACCTCCTTTTGCCTAAAGTATTTTTAAATTTAGATATGGACATTTTCTGATGTAATGTCATCACATATTTAGTAGAGCATAATTTACAGTAAAGAGTATAAACATATAACAGGCATTGCAAAATAAAATAAACTCATGTGTCTCGCTTTATTGATAGTCACTTTATTGCAGTAGTCTGGAACCATATTCACACTATCTGTAAGATATGTTTATATGCGTATGTTATAAATATATATATAAATGTATTTATATGTGTCAGAAAGAAAGCAGCTAGAACATGCAGATAAACATTCCAAGTTTTTAAAATGTAGCATATGCCATAAAAATTTGTGCATTGCATATATAAACTATAATATCATATAACTGACCCCAGTTCAGTCCTGGGCAGTGCATATGGTCCTCTAAGCACTGTCAGGAGTGATTCCTGAGCCCTGATTCAGGAGTAAGTCTTGAATATTACATAGTGTGGTCCAAAACAACAACAAATAAACCAATAACATAAACTATAATGTGGCTGGGGATCTTTAAAGTTGTTTAGTGTACAACCTATAAACAATCTTAAGACTAGATTTTTTTTTCTTTTTGGGTCACAACCAAAAGCCAGTGATGCACAGGGATTACTCCTGGCTCATGCACTCAGGAATTACTCCTAGTGGTGCTTGGGGAACCATATGGGATGCTGGGAATTGAACCCTGGTCAGTCGCATGCAAGGCAAATGTCCTACCCACTGTGCTATCACTCCAGCCCCAAGACTGAAATTTTTTATTGTAAAAAAATCAACAAAGATAGTGTATCCCAAAAGCAGGCACACAGCTTGAGTGATAGAACAGTGGGTAGGGCATTTGTCTTGCATGAGTCCAACCAAGGTCTGATCCCCAGCACCCAATGTGCTCCTGTAAGCATCACCAAGAGTGATCCCTGAGCACCACAAGGTGTGCCCCTTCCCTGCCAAAAAATTATGCACACAAGTAGAATATTGATGTACTCTTAAAGAACATGCCTTGAAAAATGAGAAAAACAAGGATCGCAATATAAAATAAGTACAAAAATAAAACTTTGCACTTAGTGAATGCTAAGGGGTCAATTATATGGAGAACAGAATTGAACTTTTTTTTTTTTCTTTTTGTGTCACACCCGGCAATGCACAGGGGTTACTCCTGGCTCTGCACTCAGGAATTATTCCTGGCGGTGCTCAGGGGACCATATGGGATGCTGGGAATCGAACCCGGGCAAATGCCCTACCCACTATGCTATCGCTCCAATCCCAGAATTGGACTTTCAGTGGTAAGTTTAATATAATACAAATATTTATAATGATGCATACCTAAAACTTATGCAATTATAATGAATTTGAATTAAAAAATATATGGATATATAAAACGGTTTTTTAAAAATAGCATTATTTCCTATAATAGAAGTAAAAGTAGATGTTACCACTTAAAGAGTATCACATTCAATGCTGAAAAAAGAATAAAACTTCAAATATCTATTCTCATTTACCAAGTTTTTAACTTTTATAGATGGAGGGCATAAAATTAGATCAATCAAGAAGAGTTTTTCAGATATGTACATATATTCTTTTCAGTGTTGCTGGAAAGAATTTTACTACTTGACGATTCTGACCACTTTGCTAACAATTAATTCTACGGAACAAAATGTTTGCAGGTGAGCAAATATCAGAGGGAAATCAGGTATCATCTAGGGCTTTGCTGTTTGCTCTTTGCAGATATTTTGGTATTCATAAAACTACTATAAAACAAATAGATATCAACCTAGAATTTAATTATTATAAATAACAACTGTTATAAGAAAACAAAAATAATAATTTGAAGAAAATCTATATGTGTGTATTATTGTTTTTTTATAGATGGAGTTTAGGTAAAGGTAAAGGTAAAGGCCCTCCCGTTGTTCATCGATTTGCTCGAGCGGGCCCAGTAACGTCTCCATTGGAGACTTTGTTGTTACTGTGTCTGGCATATCGAATACGTCACGGGTGGCTTGCCAGGCTCTGCCGTGCGGGCAAGATACTCTCGGTAGCTTGCCAGGCTCTCCGAGAGGGGCGGAGGAATCGAACTCGGGTCGGCCATGTTGGCTGCGTGCAAGGCAAACGCCCTACCTCTGTGCTATCGCTCCTACAAATTCAAAATATGTACTCTTTATGCCTCTAGATGGTCTTACTTTCAGAGTGGAATTGAATTGAGGGCAGTGGATGAAAAACCAGGAAAAAGTCTGAGGAGGTAGATAAAGAAAAGAACATCTTGTACATTTCACTGCATGTCCTGTTTATACCTTTATACCTCTATTGAAGAAGAAGTAATAGTTATTCAAATAAAGAGTAGCACTGCACTGTAATGTAATGTCTCCATTGTGAGACTTGTTACTGTGTTTGGCATATCGAACACGTCACTGGTAGCTTCGTCACTGATAGCTTGCCAGGCTTTGGAGTGCGGGTGAGGTACTCTCAATATCTTGCTGGGCTCTCTGAGAGGGGTGGAGGAATCGAACCCGGCTTGGCGGGGCTGGTCGCTTGCAAGGCAAATGCCCTACCGCTGTGCTATCTCTCCAGCTGAAATAAAGAGTAAGTCTATGGAAATAAAATACTCCAAAAAACTACACGTTTTCTCTTGCACCCCCATTGAAAACACTGAATGTCCTGGACAAACAGGTAAAAATGATTTGAAGGGAAATGTTTAAAATTCATTTTAAAAATATGTACTCTTTTCATAACAATCTAAAGTAAACATAAAAAGAAAAGCTCTGGGTTGGAAATTTGACCAAGATGACTAGTTAAAATCACAACTGAAATACCTTAATTAAAACAAACTATCTAAAACATACAGGGGTCTAGCAATGGCTAACTTTTACTCATTAACTTACTATAAATGATGAAAAAAGGAAGAAGCCACATGAAAGAAATGCACAAGGTAAAATGATCACATTTTGAAAATAAATATGCCCCAGGGAAATTAATTCATTTAGCAAATACTTATTGAGGTCCTATTATTTTCTAGGCACTATTTAGAGAAGCACAAATTAAAACAAACTATTAAAATGTGAAACCAATGAGCATAGTAAAGTAATAGCATGAAGGCTGGAGAGGAAAGGCTAATCCACTGCTAGTTGTAGGGTAAATTGTTTCTTTTTTTTTTCCTTTCAGAAGATAATCTGCCCACACATTATCAGAATTAGAGAAATGTTTCTACCTTTTGACCTCCTGATTTCACTTTTGGGAATAAACCTCTTAGAAATAGCTTAAAAGACAGACAAAATAATTTCATGAAGATAAAGACAGCAGCACAATTTTTTTTAAATAATGAAAATTGACAATGAGACCAGAGGGTAGTGATGCATATTCATGACAAATATGAATGTGTATTTATTTGTACATGTGCAAAGACAGAATGTTAATTACATTCACTCGCTCATTCAATAACTATTAAGTATTTATATGGGCTGGGCACTGCCCTCAGATTTGGGGATCAAGGCCAAGAATCGGGCAGATAGGGCGCCTTGTGGGGTGGCTGGACTCTGTGCTCTGTGTACATCAGGGAAGTGTAGACCTTCGGGGCACATGCAGTCCCCTGGGCGCTCGTTGACTTGAAGTTAGCTTCTGCTGCAGAAAGAAGAGCCCCTCATGAGGCAGAGACCAGCAGCTGGGCTCTGGAGTGGGGGGAGGGCTCCCCACCGGCCTGCAAGTCCGTTGCTGGATCTTTTGATGCACAGCCCACCGGCACAATTGAGTGGTTTACAATGTAAAATTTCAGGAGGAAGAAAGCCATTAAGAAATGAAGGAACCTGCTATATGCAACAAAGGGCTCCGACCTCCACCTAACACCATGCACAAAAGTCTGATCAAAATGGAATAATGACCTCAACATCCGACCAGATTCCATGAGGTACATTGAAGAAAAGGTCGGCAGAACCCTCTATGACATTGAAGCTAAATGTATCTTCAGAGGTGACAGGCCACTGACCAAGCAAGTGGAAACAGAGATAAACAAGAAGTTTCTGCACTTCCAAAGAAACAGTGACCAGAATACAGACATTCTACAGAATGGGAAAGGATATTTACCCAATACCCTTCTGATAAAGGAGTTGATATCAAAGATATACAAGGTAGTGGTGGGACTGGTGTTGCCACATTGTATACCTGAACTAAACCATGAATAATATGCAAATCATGGTGCCTCAATATTTAAGGAAAAAAATCTTGATGTAAAAAACTAAAAACAAAAATTATTGAAAAAAAAATTCCAAGGTTGCTGAGATGATAGTACAGGAGTAAGACTTGGATCTACCATCGGGTTATTTCCCTCATACCCCAGCACCGCCAGGAGTGTTACCTAAGCACAGAGCCAGGAGTAAGGTCTGAGCTCAGCCATATGTGCCCCAAACAAACACCTGCAAACAGCATCCACAAAGCAACAGAGATCTGAGAAAAAGAATGGAAATATGATGCCCCCAGGTAGTATGGCATATTCAGGGAACCAGAATCTTGATTCTAAAGAGCAAGGAAAGTGATCTGAAGAAATCCTTAGGTTCTATGTAGGTTAGAAAGGAATTTTGCTTTTCTTCTCCACCCAGATCTCCAGTTTTCCAGTAGCGTTGCAGTTACACCCACAAACTGTCCCTGGCCCCTGTCTGTCATGTAATCTCATCTACGGCCAAGATCCAGAGACTATAAAATAAAGCTCCCAGAAGAAAGCGAAGTAGAATCTCCCCTTGGAGAGTCTAGCAAGCTACCGAGGATATCCCACCCACACAGCAGAGCCTGGCAAGCTCCCCGTGGCATATTCGATATACCAAAAACAGTAACAATAACGGGCCTCATTCCCCTGACCCTGAAAGAACCTCCAATATGGCAGCATTGGGAAGGATTAGTAAGGAGAGGTTGATAAAATCTCAGGGCAGGGACAAATGGAGACGTTTCTGGTTCCTGCTAGAGCAATTCGATGAACAACAGGACTACAGTGATATAGTGATACAGTGATTGCTTTTTGGGTCACACTTGGCATTGCACAGGGATTACTCCTGGTTTATGGACTCAGGTGGTCCTTGGGGGAACCATATGGGATGCTGGGAATCGAACCCTGGTTGGCTGCGTGCAAGGCAAACACCCCACCCGCTGTGCTATCGCTCCAGCCCTGCTTTTCTTAAGAGGAGTGTGAAAGGGGCTAGAGTGACAGTACCACAGAGAGGACACTTGCCTCACTGGCCTCACCAGGCACATCCCCAGCACCCCATGTGGTCCCCTGAGCCTGCCAGGAATGATCCCTGAACCCAGAGTCAGAAGCAAGTCCTGAGCACAGCCGGGTGTGGCTCCCCCAATCAAACAATGAACAAAATCCAAAACCAAAACCGAACAAGAATAATGCAAAAGCATTGAATTTCATGGAAGGAGAGACCATATCTAAGTTTCCAAAGGATCCTTAACGTTGCAGAGAGTCTGTTGTAGAGGACACAGAATTAGAATGGAAAACTCAGAGTGGATTGTCTAGGTGTGCAGTGAGATGGGAAGATTTGCAACCAAATGGAGGCAATGGCAAGTGTCAGATGCAAACAATTGAAACGTCAGAGGAGGAAGGAGGGAGAGCCATGCATTTTTTCCCCCTCTTCCAATGAAAATTTAAAATATAGCACGCCAGGAAAGAAGTTCAGTAGGTAAGATGCTTGCTCTGCAATGGTGGAGCTAGAGCTGAATTCTATGCACACCCCCTTTCCCTATCTCCCCTCCCCGAAGCCATTCCCCCTCCCCCATCAGTCATGTCCCCCCACCCCCGTCTTTCCCCACTGCGTATGGTGTCCCACCCCCATCATCTCCAGGAGCCATATCTGAGCACAGAGCCAGGAGTTAAGTCCTGAGTGACCCCAAATTAAAACTAACTAAACAATTAACTGTAAAGTGGAAGAATTTTCTAGGATTGCGCTAATAAATTACCACAAAATCAGAGATGGAAAAGGAACCAGAAAGGGATTCTCTCAAGGCTCTCAAGGCCAGATGAAAAAGTATTAAGCTGTAGGCAGGACTGTGCTTCCCCCAGGAAGACCTCCCTGTGGCCCCAGCAGTTACTTGCCTGTGGCTGCATAATCCTAATCCCCACCTCAGTCTTCACGTGTCTTTCCCCCTTTCCCCCCCACAAACTGTGTTTTTTCTTTTTCTAATATAGGGACACATGGCATTGGATTTAAGACCCATCCAGATAATCCTGAACGATCTTATCTTCAGATCCGTAACTTAATTCCATGTCAAGACCCTTTTAGTGAATTGGTTTTTAACCATTAGCATAAACAGCATATATTTGGATTTCTGAGTCAGTCAAGTAGCAACTGTAGCAACTGACATTCTCACCCTCGGTGTCCCATGTTCCTTTTTCTCCACATTCTCGTTGATATTTGTTCTTTGCAATCGTTTTTGGAGTAAAGGCCGTTCTCACCAGTGTGAAGTGAGATCTTAGTGAAATGATAGCTCATTTTATTTGCATTTTCCTAAAAAATGACTGATGTTGAGCATTTTTTTATATGTCTGTGGGCTATTTGCATCTTTTCTTTGGGGAAACATCTGTTCATGTAGTTTACCCATTTTTTGATTGAGAAGATTCCTTTCTTAGAGCTAAAAATCAGCATTTAATGTATGGCTTTTTATGTAGCTGTTGCTAACATAAAGATGGAGATATTAGTTTATATATTTTAATAAGTCAATCTGAACAAAAATAGAATATAAATTAGTAATGACTACTATAGTAAAATAATGAATGAAACACTATGAAGGGTTTAACTGATTGTTTTAAGTGGTTAAAATAACTTCAGATGGTTGACATTTGCACTGTGTCTTGAGTGACTAGGTATTTTTGAGGGGAAGTACATGTCACCAAAGATAAAAGCACTGGGAAATTGCATTAAAATCAAAATTGCAATACACAGGGTGAATAGTCCAGTGCTCTTTAAGACATTGGAGAGGTGAAGGTGGTGAGGGAAGTTAGGAAGTGTTAAATAGTTTTCTTTTTAAGACGTACACTAAATGGATATAAAAGAAAAAGAAGAGTGAGTATAACTATGAGCGCATTCTTCCCTAGACCCTGAGTCAGTCTTTTAGAGATGGAGTGTAGGGACTCTTCAGATGTTAATTGAAAACGTGGTCTGCGTTTTCTCCATGACAATCTGTATTTCAGTGAATCTGTATTTCAGTCAGGACTTTGCTCTTTGAGATTAATATATAATGCCCTTGAAAGTCCCCAATTCTTTTAATTTTTTTCTTAAGAAAAAAAGAATCGTCTTTAAAGAGCTACATGATTGTGTTGGAGTCAGCTCATTTTAACAAAGGTCACAGCATTTTTGAGTAGTAAACACAATTACTCAGTCTTTCCAGTATCGAGATGTTTGTCAGTCGTGACTCCATCACTGGAATAAATAACTAAAGCTCAGGGGCATCTGACAGCTGGGACCCGTGAAGCTTGTGAGTGGCTGGGAAAAGGCAGATGTACCCTGTTGTCAATTATGGCCAAGAAGACAATGAAGGCAAAAGGTTCATTTTGCTTAATCACCAAACTATTGTGCAAGTTTACAGCCTGTCTGATCTGGTTTCAATTTAGCCTTAAAAAACTAAATGAGATTTATTTGAGAAGTTGCTGTCAAGAATCAGAGAGTCCTTGCAACTCAGCAGCACCTGGTTTCTATTCCTAGAGTATTTCCTCCTGTGATGATAATATCAGCAATTAACATACTTGTATTTATAAAGCTTTATTCTTCAGGGAGCGCTCCACTCTTGGGAGAGGTCAGCTAATTAATTTCTGCAATGTATCAGATTAGACTGCTGCATGTTTTATGACCTTGAAGATTACAGTGCTTATTAAGTCACTAAATTATTAAATCACGCTTGCAAGGACCATTAACAAACTGATAGAACGTAGGCAAAGAACTCAAACCTTTGGGACGTTCTGAAAAATGTTTCCAGCACTATCCCAGAGCAGGATGCGGGATGCTCAGAGAAGTGTCCACCCAGTTTCAGCAAAGAGGAAAAATGTAAAAGAGGGGCTACGCTATTAACAGAGAAATAATATGCTTCAATATTTTAAGGCGACTCCAATTATGCTAACATGAAGTCATTAGAAATTCCAATGGAACCCTGAAGGTAAGTTCTTAGCAGATTAAAAATCAGGATGGATGAGCAACGTTTTTCTCTGTGGTAGCAAGATCTCTGGGCCCCGATCCACAAAACTTTGGTATGAATGTTGTTCTTTTCATTTATTAGCAATTTTAACATGGGCATGATAATTGGCAACTTGGGATCACGGTTTTCTCAGTTATGTAATGAATATATTAACTGCTGTCAGGCGCACGCTTTCTTATCCTTAATACCCCGCACCTGAATCAACAATCATCATCTTACACTTGATCTGCTGCATCTGACCTCTAGAGATGTCCTCTATTATATTATTGTTCCTCCACTGTCTCTGCCCAACAAGGCTGTTTGAGTAGTCCTTGAAAAAAAAAATCACAATTTAGATTGTAACTCATTCTTTTACGAAAACTCTGCTGGCACTCACTTCTATTTCGAATAAAATAGAAAACTCTTTCCATGACCTAAATAAACCTTGTATCAGCTACCTGGTCCTTACTCACCTCTTTAACTTGATCTTCCTACGGTCCCTGGCCTACAACCATACCGACTGTTTCGACCTTTAACCGACAAGCTTGCTTTACTCCTCGGCCTCTGCTCTTCCCTCCTCTGGGAGTCTCATGCCATTTCTGTGACAGTTCATTTCTGTGTGGCTCACGCTTGCGTGGCAGTCTCAAGTCTCAGTTCTAATAGTATCTATTCAGAGAGATTCTCCCAGACCACTGCCTGGAAAGCAGCACCCCAGCTTCTGTCTCCAGAGTTATAATCATCATGCAGTGACAAATAAGAAATTGCAAATAAGAAACTGTATGTAATGAGAATTATGAAACTGTGATGAGAACTGAGACGCTGAAACCAACCCCAAGGTCAGTCAGAGGAGGGAGGAAGAGTTATTTTGCTCAGTGTGACCCTAATCAGATAGGATAAGGGCCCGCCAGAAGAGCGAAAAAGCATGAGGCCTGCCAGCCTTAGGGAAATGCCCGGGACATGACACATGAAGGTCACACCACATGGGCAAGGGATACTGATACAGACATTTCTTCTTTTGTACTTCCGGGGCACCTGAAAGCTGGGAAAGATGCTTCATTTTTTAATTTTTGTGGATGATAGCTTACTCTTAGAGAATTAAAAACAAATCCCCTTAACAGACAGGGCTTCAAGTCTCTCTCTCTTTTTTTTTCTTTGCCTTTTGGGTCACACCCCACGGTTCTCAGGATTTACTCCTGGCTCATGCACTCAGGAATTACTCCTGGCAGTGCTCAAGGGTCCATATGGGATGCTGGGAATCAAACCTGGGTTGACCGTGAGTGCAAGGCAAACACCCTACCTGCTGTGCTATCGCTCCGGTCCTGCTTTTTCTTTTTCGACTTGGGGTCCTCAGCCCTGTGCTTCTAATATACTCACCATCTTATCCTGAGCGCTCTCTCTGCCTCTGTCTCTGTCTCTGTCTCTGTCTCTGTCTCTGTCTCTGTCTCTGTCTCTGTCTCTCTCTGTTCATTACAATAATCTGAAGCACCTTGGACACAGCAGTGTGCAAAGGTGGAGGGCAGATGCATTGAGTCAGATGCTGTGCACGTGCCCCACGTCTGTGTCTGGGGACGAAAGGAAGCGGGTTAGGACGCGGGAACTGCTGGGTGACAGCTGAGGGGTCCCAGAGATGGGCACGAGTACCTGGTGGCTGACTTGGGGACTAAGGAAGGCGACGACCAGACGGCGGGGAACCGTCGGGGCGGGAGGGCAGCCCGGGAAAGGACACGCACAGAGCGAAGCGGAGACGCCACCTGGTCCTGGTCACTGAAGGTGAGTGGGATGCCCGGGACAGAACCCAGGGGTGGACAGGGGACACGCTGCGCCTGGGACAGACCGAGTGACGTCCTCCAGGGACAAAGGAGAGGACGGACATTTGAGAGGGGGGTGGGGGGACCCAGACCCACACCCAGACCCCCGTACTTAGACCCTACCTTTCCATCTTCTGAGCTTGGTTTGTGAATCTTTCCTACTATTAATTCTCTAGCACCGGCATAGGAAGATGCACTTTCCACTTTTGCTCTAACCACTCGACGAAATAATTACCCCTTTCATTTGAAACGGCTGTAAATTCTTGTGAGGTGCAACATTTTGTCTATATGCTCTCAGAGTGTCTTCCCAGGTTTTAGAGCAATACCGGACACTCTAGCATGTACCAGGTACTAAAGGGTGAAGTACTCCAGGTCTTAGGTGGAGGGGAGAGGGATAAAAATACAATATAAACACAAAAAAATATATAAATACATTTAAATACGGTAACATATATGCACAGTCACACTTTTTTACTCATGCTTTCTTATAAGACAAACTCCTCCTGACTGCTAGGAAATAATAACAGTTGTTACTATTTAAAGATGCCGGCCACAAGTGCTTTTAATGAATTAATTCACTTGCTAATCTGCTGAAGTATTAATTGGCATTAAGAGGAAACTGAGGAACAGGAGGTCCAAATAACAAAGAATCAAAGCGGATACCTGGCATGGATGGATTTAGCCTCAGGGCTCTTTTGGTTTGTTTTTTTCTTTGTTTGCACCTTGAGATGCTCAGGGCTTACTCCCCCACCCCCACCCCCAGGCTCAGGGGACCTTGTGGGGTGCAGGGGATCACAGCCTTCCCTGTAGACCCTCTCTCCAGCCCCAGCCTCAGGTCATTTGTTACCTCAGTCATCAGGTCATTTGTCTACTCAAAACTGCTGCCTCAGTGTGGGATTCGTATTATCCAACCATCTGACAACTCACTCTCTCAATCTTTTCTTTAACAACTATTCATCAATTTTCATTCACTAGATATTGAACATTTTTTTTGTCAAACTCTGACCTAGGTCCTAGACTAAAGAGCTCAGTAATCCATGTTTTAGGTGGAGAGGGATTAAAATTCAATGCTAAGGGCTGGAGTAATTAGTGAATAGGGAACTTCCCTTGCGGAGCTAACCTGGGTTTGACCCCTGGCATCCAGTATATAGTCAGGCCAGGAGTAAGTCCTGAGCATCTCTTGCTGTGAACCCACAACAACTGAAAACAAAATGTGAAAATGGTAGCGCTCTCAGTACAATCAATCTTCAATGAAGTAGGGCAGGAATTTTACTGACTTTCTAACCTGATTTTTTTTTTTGTTCCTTTGAGGACAAATGGCACATTTTAGTATTTTCCGTGTTTCATTTAAATACCTGATTTCTCCAAATACTGCCCCAGCTTTCAGCGTCACCAGAACTTGGGTACCATCAGAGCCTCCGAGCACTTGAACTTCTCCTTGTTTGATGATGTACATTTCCTTGCCAATTTCTCCCTGCACATCAAAGGTGAGGAATAAATTACATTTCCTTTATTCTTCACAAGAATCCCCCAATGAAGAAATTTGAAGGTCTTTTCTTTTTTGTTCATATAAATCAAGGAAGCAAGGTGCATACACAGTAAAGTAATTAATCAAGGCAGGAGTGATAGTACAATGGGTAGGTCACTTGCCTTGCGTGCAGCTCACCGGGATTTCCTCCCCAGCACCCCAAGCCCACCAGGATTGATTCCTGGAGTGAACCCCGAGCACCTTCAGGCGTGGCCCCAAAGCAAAACTCAAAAAGAAAAAAAGCAATTTATCATAAGACTTGAGGTAGTTATAGACCTTGGTTGGATATGTCATGTGAAAGGAAATTACTAGAAAAGTGATTCTGCTGCCTATATTAGCTCTGGATGCTGCCACTGGATGCGAGAAGGCTGTTATAGGTTGATGTGGGCAGAGGAAATAACTGTCAGCGTGGTTACTGCAGCTCTGGGGACAACTGGTATGCTTTGAAGACAGCTTTTACCGAGAGAGCGTGAACTACAGCCATGGGTCTTCTACCTAGACCACTGAGGTCTAGTTTAGCAATTTGGGGCAACTTGAAGCTATTCTCTTTACTCCTATTGAGATGAAAGTGGGAGTGCAGCAGGTGTTTCGTTTTCCCTCAGTTCTTGCTTGTATGTGGGAACTCTTGGAGTGAAGGTAATCATCCTCGTTCCAGTCCCGAGAAAATAGTCCACATGTTCACTAGTCGCTGGGTAATGGAGCTATTTTTGCTGGAGGCAGCGTGGCAGGCTGTATCTGTTAGTCAGCACTGTTTAAAATAAGAAAACAATTTCGGAGGCATGCTTTTTATCTAGTTCGGACTTGGATCCATAGCTGGGTAGCGAGTAATGGCCAGGGAATTTAAAGAACTCTGAGCCCAAGACTTTCGGACATAGAGTGTTTTCCCTTTTGTCTCCAAGGTCCAGAGCTAGAGAGAACAATGTATTCATGTGACACTCTCAAAAGTGAATTCTTTAGTCTTTGCCTATGTATGTTTCTTGCAATTTCCGCGTTGTTTGCTTTTCTACAGTGAATTTTAAGCCATAAATGAATCCTTATGTTGATTCATACACATCACCAATGTAAATGGGGTGATTGGGGACCCCAGGAACATAGCTTGTCATTCCAAGGAAGAAGAAACAAATGTTTTTTAAGAGTCCTAAAATGGTATTTGGGTTATGAAAATCTGTTCAAGCCTAAATAAGACCACACAATCCTAGGAAACTCAAAACTGCCCATATGGAGCTGGAGTAATAGCACAGCGGGTAGGGCATTTGCCTTACACATGGCCTACCCAGGTTCGATTCCTAGCATCCCATATGGTCCCCAGAGCACCACCAGGAGTGATTCCTGAGTGTATGAACCAGGAGTAACTCCTGTGCATTGCTGGGTGTGACCCAAAAAAGCCAAAAAAATAAACCTACCCATATGTTTCAGTGAATTATTGAACTATGAAAACATAGCATAAATGCAATAAATTCACTAACTTGGTTTACAGCAAGATAAGGGCATTTTGAATTAATCAGATATTGTCATTCCTATTTTAAAAAGAATATAATATTAATTTGGGATTAAGCAACATTGATTATTGTTCATGCTCTGTGATGGCTGAGAAAACTGTCTACTTTGTTCTTGTGCTCAGCTTATGTCTTATGAGATAGGCATTTATTCATGAGCAAATGAAATAGAGTTTAACTATTGTCTTGAAAATTTTTAAGTCTTTGAATTACAGAGATTATTTATGAGCATTAATAGTTGTTAGGCTGACTTTAAGTCATTCTACTCCATCTTTTAATTATTATTTAGGACTAAATTTTTAAATTTTATCTCCCATTTTCTTTATGAAGAAGATAGAGTAAGAACTATTATTTTCATTTTAGAGAAATGAAATTAAGGTAACAATGGTCTTAGCTAATTAGCGAAAGCATTGACAGAATTAGAAGCAAAAGAAACCTATAATCCTCATCATCTCTCTCTCTCTCTCTCTCTCTCTCTTTCTTTCTGTACTGCGGATTGAACCCAGGTCCTCACATGTGCAAGGCAAATACTCTACCACCAAGTCACATCTCTGAATCTACATTGTCTCTTCTTAGGGCTGCATAGTATTCCATTGTGTACGTTATATATATACGATAGCTTCTTGATCCTTTCATTCTTTATTTTTCTTTGTAAGTCAGATAATTTTTATTTGGGGAAGAAAAATTAGTTAAGATAGTTATCTTATCATTCTTTATTTTTTAAATTTATTTTTAAAATTTTTATTAGTGAAACACCATGAGGTACAGTTGTAGACTTACAAATTTTTGTGCTTGGGTTTTAGTTATACAATGTTGATCCTTTCATTCTTAGTGTGGCATTTGAGTTGTTTCTATATCTTTAATATTATACTAGGTGGTATGATAAACATAGGAGGATTTAAAAATATTTGGAAAGTGTTTTAAATTTTATATTTGAATATTTAAAGAAATCATAAATTTGCTCGATCGGGTCCAGTAACGTCTCCATTGGAGACTTTGTTGTTACTGTGTTTGGCATATAGAATATGTCAGGGGGAGCTTGCCAGGCTCTGCCATGTGGGTGAGATCCTCTCGGTAGCTTGCCAGGCTCTCTGAGAGGGGCGGAGGAATCGAACTCGGGTCGGCCATGTTGGCTGCGTGCAAGGCAAACGCCCTACCACTGTGCTATCACTCCAGCCCAAAGAAATCATAATATCTGATCTTTGCATTGTTCTTTAATTGTTCTTTATGTTGCTCCTTATTATAAAATCATGTTCTATCAGATGTGCTACTTTATAAAGTACCTATATTTTTATATATTAGATCCTTTAATTCTTGAAAAAAATTCAGTGAAATTAAACAGAACAGGTTGCTGTTAGTTTTTAAATTGATTTTCTATTAAGGCACTATAATTTACAAAGTTATTCATTGTTGAATTTCAGACATACAATGTTGCAGACATACAACTCTCCTATCTTTGTCAATCTCCTTCAATAAATATCCCCAGGTTCCCTACTACCCCGGAGCCTGTCTCCTTTGACAGGCACATAACGTTTGGTTGTTATAGTTTGGATCTTATGCTTTCAGTGTTGCTGGTCTTATATATATATATATATATATATATATATATATATATATATATATATATATACCACAGGCCTTTTTCCCTGGTCCCTGTTACTTCTTATCTGCCTTTTATTTTCCCCTTGATTTCTCTCTGCTCATGTCCTTCTCATTTCTGTAATCTGGAATTCCTTATAATCTGAGTATTTCCTCCATTTCCTTACATTCCCTCATCTTGTTGATATATATATATGTATCTATCTATTTATAGATAGATAGATAGATAGATAGATATCTCTAAGTGGGCTGTAGTGATAGCACAGCGGGTAGGGCGTTTGCCTTGCATGCAGCCGACCCTACCAACCCAGGGTCGATTCCTCTGCCCCTCTCGGAGAACCCAGCAAGCTACTGAGAGTATCTAGCCCGCATGGCAAAGCCTGACAAGCCACCCGTGATGTATTCGATATGCCAAACACAGTAACAATTGTCACAGTGGAGATGTTACTGGGCCCACTCAAGTGAGCAAATTGATGAACAACAGGAGGACAGTGACAGTGAGATCTAAGTGAGATCTGTTGTTTATTTTTATTCTTCTGGCTTCAATTAACATGATATTCTCCAGTTCCATCCAACTTGCTACAAATTGCATGATTTCATCATTCTTTGTAGTTGCATAATATTCCATTGTGTGATTGTGTCTGTGTGTATACTTTATATTGTACACATAAACACAGAACTATATATATATTCTTTATAGGTAACACTTTAGTCCTCTGCCATTAGACACCCATGTTGATTCTGCAGCCTAGTTATTGTGCGACATACTGCAAAGAATAATGGTGTGCTTATGTGCTTTTGAGTAAATGGTTTTGTGACTGGAGGGTAGACAGGCATGGTTCTTAAAACTGGGAGCAGAGACCGGAGAGCTAGCTCAAAGGCTAGTGTGCATGATTTGCTCGCAGAAGGCTTGAGAACTGATCTCTGGCAGCCCATGATCTCCCCAGAGTTGTAGGGAAGTTGCTCGCAGTGACATACCAGTGTTAGGTCCCTGAATGCCACTTGGTTCGACCCCCATTCTTGCAAGAAACTCCCCCCAAATGAGTATAAACAGTTATTAAAAAGATGAAAAATATGGGGCCATAAATATAGTCCAGGGGTTACACTTGTCTTGCATGGGGCTAACCTCAGTTCAATCTCCAACATCACATACTTGAGTACTTGAGTACTTCAGTATTGACCCCTGACCATTGAGCCATGAGTAGCCTCTAAGTATTTTCTAGGAATGGCCTCAAAACCTCACAAAAATAAATTTAAAAAATACGAAATCTATTTTTTTGCTACAACATGAATAAAACTTGAGGTGATTATAGTATGCAAAATAAGTCAGCATGAAGGACTTTTATGTATGGTTTCTTTATATGTTGACTATAAATAAAGCAAATAAGCTAATAAAACACAACAAAATGATTGTCTTGGGGGAAAATCTGGTAGCTACCAAAGGGGAAGAGAAGAAGGATGTGAGGAATAGGAAGACTTGGGAAGCTGGGTAGTGTGAGAGGCACTTATCCTTTGGTAATGGGACATTCACATGAGGTGGGCTACTGGACTATTGAAAGTTATTTAATATCATAAACCAATGGTGGTAAGTCACTGACTTGATATGTTAAATAGAAATTCTATTTATTGAAAATAATCTGTCTGAAGTTCTTCTGGGAAAATTAGAATGCGTGTTATGTTTACAAAAACCACAGTGTGAAGTTAAAACATTGGTAGAAGTCTGAATGGTCCAGTGTCTTGAGCAAATTTGAAAAATTGGCAGATAAAGGAGTATTAGCATTAACCACACCTATGCCTTTTCACTGTGGAATCAGTCATATTTCTAGTAACATATAATTACATATGACAAATCCAGTATAGTGAACATCTCAAAAACTAGTAAGAGATCAAAAAGTAATTTTAAAAAGGGGAAAGTGTTTGAAAATTTGTTTTCCAATAGGCACTCTAGAAAGTAATGATTAGAACAGGGTCGTATTCCCTTTTATTTGCATGAAGTAATTCTCAAGGAACTAGAATGCATTTTCAAAGGCAGTTATTACAACTGACTGGAGGTAGAAGTGCATAATGGGTGCTTAAATATAGTGCCGCACTTTTAATTATTTTTTAATGATCATTTCAATAATTTTCCAAGGAGATCTGGCATAATCAACGAACCAAATCTTTCACTATTTCTTGCATATTTCTAGGCTAATTTAAGCCTTTCCTGCAGTTTAATTAGCATTCAAATGAAGTAGACACTCCTCAGAGAATAAGGCCTGACAGCATGTGCAAAATAAGATCAAACCAAGCTGTTGTAGCTGGTTTATGTACTAATTTGGAGAAAGTTTAGAAATGTAAGTGCTTCATGCAGAATGCAGTACCCCTTAGTGAGACTACACTTCATATTTTCAAGGTTCCTGTGTAGATAGCTATTTTCAAAGCAAGAGGGGCATTCTTGCAATCCAATGGACCTCCTGAGAGAAGAGACACTCGATTCAAAGTTTACTGCCATCAGCATCAGTTTGGAACAGATTTAGCGGTGTACCATTTTGAGTCTCATCACAGAAAAATTGCAGTATAATCTCTGGATGATGTGAAGTCCTGGAAGTCTGTACTTTATCCAGATCTCCTGATACTTTTTGCGTTGTTGTGAAGGATACTGGAAAAATCTTAAACACTTCAACAATTTGTTTTGTTATTGAGGGGACAGGGTTACAGTAGTATTCAAGTTTATATTTTCAGTATACTGAGTTTTTGCCCCTCTACCGTCACCCAAGGGCCAAAGACCCTCCACCAACTGGCTTATGGCACTCCTGGGAACCAAGGAGATAAATCAAAGATCAGGAGCACATGTGGTGTGTGTGGGAACCTTGAGCCCAGTCCTTGGCATAGCATGGCTCTCTGATGCCATCAGGAGTGACTCCTGGGCACTGTGGCATGTGGGGCCAACCCCTCTTCTTTGAAAAATTCATTCACTCCATGAAGCAAGTTAGAGTCCTGAGTGATAATAAGGCAGTTCAGTCAACTCAGCCCTGTACCCTGACTTTCTTTTTCAATGCTGGGGATTGAACTCGACCTCACTCATTTGAGGTTTGCCCCTACCACTGAGTCATATCTTGCTACTTTCCCTGTTTTCTCAATTATTTAGGCAACTTGCAATAAGCATATTTTCCTTCCCCTTCACTGCCACATTTTGTGGAAATGAAAAGGACAAGCCTAAACTCTGGTCAGCCTTTTGTCTGTGTCAATCTATTTGTCGGTATCTACTTTCTCTTTAAATTTTCCCTTTATAAAATTTAATGACCTGACCTAAGGTGCTTTCTCTCTTCCAACTTCCCAATCGAAATAAAATTTTCTTTCAAAAAGAGAAAGCATCCGTAATTCTTACACCTTCTCATTTCTGCTTTTCCTTCTTGTTCTTTCCGTCCTTTGTGTTTGCTGATATGTTTTAATTATTTAGTGATGAATGTAACATGAAGAAGAAATTAGAAATGAGTAGACTCCGCCTATTTTCAATTTTACACAAGTTTGCCTTCTTGGAGGCATGGGCTCCAAGGTTTATTTGTGTTATCCTAAGTCTCAGTCCCTTGACTCTGGAATAAATTGAAAGGTTGTTTTTGTGCATTAAGACATGCCATTGCAATGCTACCAAGTGCCCTAAAGGGGCTCTTAAACGGAATGGAATGTTAACTTCCCAATTTTAAGAACATGAATTTATGTTCGCAATCTGCCTTCTTTTAACATGAACTAATTTGTTTGGGATTGTATAAGTTGGTTTCTGTTACATCATAATATCACAAACATTTTTTTTCTGATAGCTCCATTCTTAGTTCCCTTTGTTGTTGATTCTCTAAAAAAATGTATTTTATTTATGGGTCATACTTGGCTATGCGTGGGGACTTACTCTTGGTTCTGTGCTCTAGAATCACTCCTGGAGGAGCTGGGAGGACCATATGTAATGTTGGAGATTGAATCCTGGTCACCAACTGCAATGCAAACACCTTACCTGCTGTACCCATTCCATTTTTTTTTAATTTGTGGTTTTATTTATTTATTTATTTTGCTTTTTGGGTCACACTGGCGATACAAAGGTGTTATTCCTGGCTCATGCACTCAGGAATTATTTCTGGCAGTGCTCAGGGGACCCTATGGGATGCTGGGAATCGAGCCAGGGTTGGCCGTGTGCAAGGCACATGCCCTACCTGCTGTGCTGTCACTCCAGCCCCTCTCTTTTGTTTTTAAAAAATAAACATTTATTAGAAATATTTGGGGTCTGCAAAATTACAGAGCTGGACCTCTTCTCTTACCGTTTCTTGAGTTTCTCTCAAGGCTAGATTCCATCATAAGCAGGTGATAAAGATTTAGCTCTTAACTCATCTCCTCTCCTTGACTCAACTGACTTCTGGCTGAGCATTCTGCATGTCCATTCAGATGCCGTGATTGCCTTTTGACCGACTTTCACCCTTATTTCAGTCCATAACCTGCTTTTGTTCTTTGTATGTACCAAACTTCATCTTGATGCATGGTTCTAAGTCTTCATCTGAAATATCATCACCTGCATTTTTTTGGGGGGGAGGGTCACACCTGACGATGCACAGGGGTTACTCCTGGCTCTGTACTCAGGAATTACACCTGGTAGTACTCAGTGGACCATATGGAATGCTGGAAATCAAACCCAGGTCAGGCACGTGCAAGGCAAACGCCCTACACGCTGTACTATTGCTCCAGCCCCCATCACCTTCATTTTTTTAAACTAAAGAACTTTAGTTTTGTCCAGACCAATAGTATAGTGGGTGTGGCGCTAGCCTTACATGTGGCTGACCCTGGTTTTGGTTCCTGTCATTTCATATGGTCCCCTGAGCCCTGGCAGGGGTGATCCCTGAGTGTAGAGCCCTGAGCACTGTTGGCTGTGACCCAAACCCCACCCCAAGCAACTCCCCCCAAAAGAACTGAAGTTTTTACAAAGGTAAAACTTTTTCTCTTGATAAAACCCAAGGAGATGACATAATGTGCTCTCTCTCTCTCTCTCTCTCTCCTCGAGCTTCCCAGTTTAAAGTCTCTACCACCACACACCCTCATGGAAAATTCTATGTTCCCTTTCTAGAAATGAGCACAATCTGGAGTTGAGTATTTATTACATTTCTATTGTTTATTGTTTTATTTTCTTCAAAGATCAGAGGTTCCCAACTTTGACTTAATTTAGATTTGTCTGGGAATTAAAAAAAATGTTAATATGAGGGTTCCACCCAGAACAGTTGATAGAAACCAGATTTCTAAATTTACGTGATTCTTATGTGTATAGTGAATTGAATACCTATTTAATGTCATTAAATTGCAAGCTCCCAAAGGATATGAATAATTTGTCTTGCCCAATGCCAGTACTAACAGCATTTACCCCAGTGCATGGCCTGTGTATTAAAAAGTAGTTATATAGTTTCACTGAGTAAATGATAGTAAAATTGTTCTAAATGAGGTGTTTTCTATACCCCCTCTGCAGAGACAGGGCCTTTCAGTTCAGCTGAAACTAATTCTCCCCTTTATCTAGAATGTCAGCTTTCTTTGCCACTTGCTCCTCACCAACTCATTTTCAAGACTTGGATCAGACATTATCTTTTCCAAGAAATCTTGTCAGAGTGACAAGGGTCCCATTTTGTTTTCTATAACAGCATATACTTTACCATAGTGCTTAATACGTTATTTGGGAATGATGTAAGTACTTCTCCACACTTGAACCTCCTAAGGTTTGGGATAGCTCGCATGTCTCTGAAATGCTCATCCTCCAATATGCTGAATATTGATTTTGTTATTGATCTAGCTAAATATAAAACTCCAGGTCATCATTTCTTCCTGTATCACTTAAAACAATTGGTGGTGTAGAAAAATGTTCATTTTAGAAAACCAGAAAGACAGTATACGGGTAAGGTAGTTTCCTTGCATGCAACTGATATGGGTTCAACCCCTGCATCCCATGCGGTTCCCCAATACTTGCCAGGAGTGATCCCTGAGCTCAGAGCCAGAGCAAGCCCTGACAACTACCAGGCGTGGCTTAACCCTCAACCCCCAAATTCATTTAGGATGATTAATCATAACAGCTGTTTGAAAATTGACTTTGGTAATCTAGACTGGAATATTATGCAGTTTTAAAAATGAGACTGTACATGAAATTTACATACAAGTGGTACTACATGGAAAGTATCATGTTAAGCAAAATGACTCAGAAAGAAAGGGATAGACATAGAAAGATTGCATTCATCTGGGAAACATAAAGTAACAAAATAGGAGACTAACACCCAAGAGTGGCTGAGATAAGTACCAGGAGTTTTGCTCCATGGTTTTGAGGACAGCCGCACACGCTAGGAGAAAAGGCAGCTCAGATAGAGAAGGGAGCACCAAATAAAGGGTGTTGGGAGGTTCCTCTCAGGATCGGAAATGCGTGATGAGAGTAGACTATAGACCAAACATGATTGCCACTTAATGCCTCTTTTGCAAACCACAACACCTAAAAGGAGAGAGAGAAGAAAAGGAAATGCCCCGCCACAGAGGCAGGGTGGCTGGGGGGATGGAGTGTGGGAGAGATACTGGGATCCGTGGTGGTGGGAAATGGGCAGTGGTGGAGGGATGGGTATTTGATCATTGTATAATTGAAACCCAAGCACAAAAATTTGTAAGTCTACAACTGTACCTCATGGTACAGTCTCACTAAGAAAAATTAAAACAAAAACAAATAAAATTCAATTGACATTCAAAAAAATAAAAATGAGACTGTAGAATACCACTAATTATGAAAAATATTTATATGATATAGTACATGGCAAAAGAAGTTTTGAAACATAAATATATTATATTCCCAATTTCGTAAAACAAGTTTTATACCCATCAGTCAGTATAAAGGGATCCATCAAATATATTAATAGTGTTTATTTCTGGGTTGTTAACATTTTTGTTTGTATTTTAAGAATTAAATTATTAAATACCTTTTATTTTTATAATTATAAAAAGAGAAAGTTTTGTTAATGTATTTTATTAATCATCCTTTAATTAAGATAAGTGAAGGATGGGGCTAGAGTGATAGCACAGCCGGCAGGGCGTTTGCCTTGCACGCAGCCAACCCGGGTTTGATTCCCAGCATCCCGTATGGTCCCCTGAGCACCGCTAGGAGTGATTCCTGAGTGCAGACAGGAGTAACCCCTGAACATCGCTAAGTGTGACCCAAAAAAGCAAAAAAAGAAAAAGGATAATTGAAGGTAACAGTAGTTTACCTAAACTGTAAAAAAGGATAGTAGAACCTTTTAATTTTTTCTGCTGATTTGGCTATTTGGAATGAACACGGTATGACAACTGATAAAATGTAAAACAATTTTTCAAACAACCCACCACATTGTCCTGTTCCATTTTGAACTCTTAAGAGTAAAATTATTGTTACACAGAATTATATATCATAATTATTTCTGTACTACGGAATTCACCGTTGACACCTTTTGTTTAAAATATGCTTTTGCATCTATATCTAAAATTTATTTGCTCGTTATGCCTTTGAAAAGTAGTGCGCACTCACCTTTTTGCAGACAAAGTCACCAGGTAAATAGAGAGTGGGTTTCAGTCTAAGCAACATGTCATGTATCATCTGTGTATCACAACCCTGAAGAGAAAGATAATGAGGAAAATAATTCTTACAGACATAGCTAAGAGGTCTGTAATTGAAAACTTAAATGTAAGTAGACAGCAATAGCTTTTGTCTGAGTTACATTAAATTATCTGTTGCTATAGGATATATACTTGTTTTGACCCACAATTTAGAAAAAAAAATTTGTGTATGGTCTTATTCCAAGAATTGGGATTCTGGTTAGATAGATTTGGGTTTATGCTGTCTTCATCTATTGATATGTAAGAGCTCAGACCCCTATTTTCTTAATATTTTCTTAATATTTTAATTGAGGGTGAAATAACTTCTCATAATGCTAGATTTTGACTGATATAAAAGTTAACATAGGGACTGGAGCCTGAGTACCACCAGGAGTAATTCCTGAGTGCAAAGTCAGGAGTAACCACTGTGCATCGCCAAGTGTGTGACCCAAAAAGCAAAAAAAAAAAAGTTAACATAATGGAAGTGGGGATAGCTACCAATGTTTGCAATAATGATAATAAAATTAATTAGTATAATAAGACTGATTTACTATAGGTCAAAACCCTTTACTAAATTTTTTAATTTATTATAGCATTTTCATATTAATTTTGCAGGATCATGTGTGTTGTTTTTTCCCCCTCAAATTTACCATCCTTTAAGGAAGGAAAACCAAACCAATATAAAAACAATATTTTGGGTGACTGATTTTTCATATTCACTTTACTAGTGTTTAAAACAAACTGAATTTATTGTAATATGTCTAGAGTGATAGCACAGCGGTAGGGCGTTTGCCTTGCGCGCAGCCAGCCCAGCTGAGCAGGGTTCGATTCCTCCACCCCTCTCGGAGAGAGCCTGACAAGCTACTGAGAGTATTCAATATGCCAAACACAGTAACAAGAAGTCTCACAATGGAGACGTTACTGGGCCCGCTCGAGCAAATCGATGAACAACGGGAGGACAGTGTTTTTTGTTTTGTCTATATACATATTCTGCCCATAAGATAGGCAAATTTATAGGATAGGCTAACATAGATTCAAAAACCTAGAGATACTTTTTAAAATGCATAGAGAGTTTGAATCTTTTGCTTTCACCAAGTATGTTTATTTTTTCTCTCATTGCTGCTTACTTGTTGTTGCTTTCGTTTCATGGTTGGTCCAGGTCATTCCTTAAGGAAAAATTTTTTTTAAAGAACTAATCATACTAAGGGAAGAAGAAGAGATGCAAAGGGACTGACCCCAATTTGTGCACTGGATAATCATCCTTTAGCAAGCACCAGTTTGCTGTAATGATTTTAGCCACATATTCTTAACCTAAAGCCACATAAATTTAAACCTGACGATTATTTGACAGATAAGGAAAGTTAATAATTTATGGTTAAAGCATCTTCAAGTAGCAAGCATTCAGATGGGCATCAAGATGAGAAGCGTTAGGTAAGCTTGACATTGGAATTTAAAATTCTTATTTGAGAATTTGGTTGTCGATATAAACAAATGCTAAGGTTGGCAGGTATCCTTCACCACAGTTTTACAAATACTGATGAGAAACTGCTATGTAGCCTGTCCTTGAAGCAACCAAAGATGAAAGAGAACAAGGCTAGCTGGGATAATGTTTTAAGTAAACAGAAAAGTTATAATTGACTGTCGAAGTTCATCATGTGATAAGACATCCTTGGGTAAATATTAATAAAAATTAAGTGTGTGAAATCAAATTCAATAAGGTGGTTTAAACAAAATAGGCATCAAATATATCCAACATAATTCCAGCTACACAATAAAATTCTGCCTGTAGATCATTTTTCTATGGCTTATGAAGCAAAATGATACAAATGAGGGTAGCCTCAAAAATCGACGTAGTGATTACCTCCAGAGAGGAAGGAAGTTGAAAGGAACTGGGAAGAACAGATGAGACATGAATTTAAAATTTTACTAATTATACTAAAAATTAAATACATATCCTAAGATTGTAGGGACAGAACTCCCTGTGGAGAAATACATTACATTTCTTCTCTTTTTCGTGAACTCACTGTCTGAAAGCTCCAATAAATGGAACTCAATCAATGGGAGGTCTGAAACCAAACTGGAATCTAAGTCCTTAAATTGACAAAGAGCACTTTCCCCAGTATCACTGTATCACTGTCATCCCATTGTTTATCAATTTACTCAAGCGGGCACCAGTAACTTCTTCATTCGTCCCAGCCCTGAGATTTTAGCAGCCTCTCCTTACTTGTCTTTCCCAACGCTGCTGTATTGGAGGTTCTTTCAGGGTCAGGGGAATGAGACCCATTATTGTTACTGTTTATGGCATATCGAATATGCCATGGGTAGCTTGCCAGGCTATGCCATGTGGGCTGGATACTCTTGGTAGCTTGCTAGGCTCTCCTTCTATGATTTGTTGCCTACTATCTGAACCCCATCAAATATGGTGTGGTAATTATGGAAAATGGGTAGGGAGTGTCTTATGATATGTCCAGCTGTGCGGTCCAAGGAATATGTTCACTCACACGTGAGACTTGGCCCGAGCGTGTGGAAAGTGGCCTGGAGCATGGCGGCGGTTGGGTAAGTGGAAGTTTGCTGCTGGTGTGGGTTCCTTGGGGCTGGGAGGGCTCTCACCCGCACCCTGTGGGGCATCCCAAGTGAAAGCAGCCTGGCACAGAGTCCTGTGGCATGGTTGTGGGGGCCTCATTTTATGCTCCACTTTCCCCAGTAGAAATGTAAAATTACTTATAGCACTAGTTTTCAGCTTACAGCTTGAGATTCTTGGCGGGGGGAGGGGGTGGGTGGGAAACCTTAAACCATAAGAAACAGAAGTCTTATTGACATGCTTGCAGAGAAGATCTATCAAGTCATGCATATGGAACATAGTAAGTATGTAGTAAACATTTATAATTTAAATTACATCAGCGATAGCACAGCGGGTAGGGCGTTCGCCTTACAAGCGGCCAACATGGCCGACCTGAGTTCAATTCCTCCGCCCCTCTCGGAGAGCCCGGCAAGCTACCGAGAGTATTCGATATGCCAGACACAGTAACAACAAAGACTCCAATGGAGACGTTACTGGGCCCACTCGAGCAAATCGATGATCAACGGGAGGGCCTTTACCTTTACCTTTACCTTTACCTTTACCTTTACCTTTACCATTCAGTGAGTATTTCCCACAGTGATTCTAAATCATTCAAAAAAGATGCCCCCTTCCTGTCCGTCCTTCACGCCCTACCGAGGTCACCAGTTGCCCCCCACGAGCGGCTCTCCAGCACAGCCACAGCCCCAAAAGCACAAGGACTTAATGCAGAATCCAGCAGCTTGGAGCAGAAAAGTGAAAGGACTATGCGTTAATCCAGGCCATCATGTCTGCCCGGAGGGGAAAGGGTGTTGCCCCATTCACCCTCTCTTCTCTGGAAAGAAGGATGGCAGCCGCATGGGGGCCTTGTGGACAACAGGTATGAGCCGGGGGTGTGGGGGCGACTAAAACCCCATGGGAAGAGGGACGTTCCGGTCCGTCCTTCACGCCCTACCGAGGTCACCAGTTGCCCCCCCGCGAGCGGCTCTCCAGCACAGCCATGGCCCCAGAAGCACAAGGACTTAATGCAGAACCTGGCAGCTTGGAGCAGAAAAGTGAATGGACTATGCGTTAATCCAGGCCATCATGTCTGTCCGGAGGGGAAAGGGTGTTGCCCCATTCGCCCTCTCCTCTCTGGAAAGAAAGATGGCGGCCGCAAGTGGAGCCTTGTGGACTGCAGGTATGAGCCGGGGGTGTGGGGATGACTAAAACCTCATGGGAAGGGGGGCGTTTCTGTCCGCCCTTCACGCCCTACCGAGGCCACCAGTTGCCCCCCACGAGCGGCTCTCCAGCACGGCCACAACTCCAGAGCACAGAAACCAATTTCTTAGCTATCTGACTTTCAGTAGAAATACTTCCAGGGTCAATAGGTAAAATAGCAGAAATCCAAAACCAACATTTAATTCTTGAACCCAGCTGTAGAAAGAAAATCACTTCACAATGCTTTTTCAGCATGTCTGATTTTGGGGGGGGTAAACTCTAAATAATAGTGGTGAATCTTTTAATGAAACAATGAATCTAATCAAAGCAGATAGAGTGTTAACTAGAATTCATCTGCCTCACAGGGACTGGGAGGGGTGGGGGGTGGGGTCTTATTGGGGTTCTTCATGGTAAAAAAATAAGTAGTGGTAAAGGAAAATGTGTTTGATATTTGCATGACTGAGACCTAAACCTGAAAGCTTTGTAACCTTTCCCACGGTGATTCAATAAATAAATAAATTTATAAAAAAAAAAAAAGAAAAGATTCCCCTGGGGCTGGAGCAATAGCACAGCGGGTAGGGCGTTTGCCTTGCACGCAGTTGACCTGGGTTCGATTCCCAGCATCCCATATGGTCCCCCGAGCATGGCCAGGAGTAATTCCTGAGTGCATGAATCAGGAGTAGCTCCTGTGCATTGCCGGGTGTGACTCAAAAAGCAAAAAAAAAAAAAAAAAAAAAAAAAGATGCCCCTGGTTTTGGAAACTCCAGTTTAGTAGAGGTCCTGCTCTTCTGTAGATTTAGTGAAGCAAAATTTTGTATCATAAAACTGTGATGTATTTGAGGACAATTATCTTTCCTTCCCCCAGAACACAATTATTTTCTTAAGAAACAATTTTCTCAATTATTATATGATTAAAAATAATTACAACTCAGGGCTAGGTTTGTTTCTTTTGTAATTCAACGCCATTTCCTTTGTTGAAATCAGGAAAAACATTTCTGATTTACAGACAGTGAGTATAGTTATTGTTTAAGTATGTCCACTTACACAAAGTGAGAACTGACAATAATCCTATTTTTCTGTCAGTTTAAGTTTCACGTGGTCAAAGTGGGAAGTCACGTAATTGATATACCCCTTAGTATGAATCTAATCTGTCTTCTTCTGATGACACAGGAAGAACCCGATCTACCTGTGTGGAAACTGTATGATTTAATATGTGGAAGATATAAGCAATATTAGTCTTTTGAGTCACTTAATCATCATACAGCAGTCGAAGATACTATCTTGTTTCCTTAGAGTTCCCTACTCTATGGAGATAATGGGGACGAGAGAATGTACAAGTTTAATACCAAGGTATTCACTAGTGCTTTACACAGAGGAACTGCTTTTTAGGATGTTCACTGAGAATAGTTCATTGAGAATGTTCATGTTCATTGAGAATAGTTCATTGAGATTATGAATTCATGTTCAAATTTTTTAAAATGTATAACTTATATTGCTACATAATTGTATTACTACTATATAAAATGGGTCAAAGGAATAGAATTGTGAGTCCAGAAATAAATTCCCGCATAGATGGGCTATACATATAGAACAAGGGAAAAAGAACATACATCAGAGAAAGGAAAAGGTCAATCAGTGGTGCTGGGAAATCTGAACAGGTGGTAAAGAATAAAACTAGACCAGAATCTCATACGATAAGCTTAAATCATCTTTGGTGATTCTAGTTTGACAGGAAGGATAAACAGAGGGGCCTGCACCAAACCTCAAGACTTTAAGACATCCTACTGAATGGAAGAAAATGTTTTCACCTCATGAAAAATGGGCTAATATCCAAGACACATATGCAAAACTCCTTAAGAATTAATAGCTACCTTGTAAAAGACAGAAGAGATGAACACACCCCCAAAAATAGATGCAAATTGTCAACAGGCACAAGGAAAAAAAGTTAAATATCATTTATTGTGAACATTCCCTACATCAAAATAGCCAGAAATAATAATTGCTGGTGGGATGTGGAGCAAAAAGGAATCTTGTACACTTTGTGAATGAAAATAGCTTAATAATTTTGGAAAACAGCATGGTAATTTCTCAAAATATTAAGATTAGATTCACTCCTAGAGGTTGATCAGATGACTATAAAAACACCAAGTCAAAAAATTAAACATACTCCTATGCGTATCGCAGCCCTATGATGTGGAAATAATTCAACTAAAAGTTGAATAACTATAAATAAGTGGACAAAAAAGATGTTATATGTGTACACATATACACACATGCACACATGGACTAAAAGTTTTATAGAAGGCAACTTGAGTGGAAGTAATGGGGTGGAGCCCGAAAAAGAAATGCAAATAACCTCCCTCATTTATAAGTGGAATATAAACAAAGCAAAGAACAAAACCACGCCCATGTAACCTTTGGATTCTGATCACAGAACTGAGGTTAAAGAGTGGGAGAACCCTTTTGCAGACCACAACACCCAAAAGGAGAGAGACAACAAAAGGGAGTGCCCTGCCACAGACGCAGGGTGGGATGGGGGATGGGGGGTAGGAGGGATACTGGGATTGGTGGTGGTGGAGAATGGGCACTGGTGGAGGGATGGGTACTTGATCATTGTATAACTGAAACCCAAGCACAAAAATTTGTAAGTCTACAACTGTACCTCATGGTGTTTCACTAATAAAAAAAATAAAGAGTGGGAGGACCGAGGGTGCAAAAAAGCACAGTAGAAAAGACATCTTCACCTGTATGTCCATTGCAGCACTGTTCACAATAGCCAGACTCTGGAAACAATCCAAATGCCCAAGAACAGACGACTGGTTAAAGAAACTTTGGTACACAGTGAAATACTATACAGCTGTCAGGAGAGATGAAGTCATGAAATTTGCTTATAAGTGGGTGGTCATGGAGAGTATCATGCTAAATGAAATGAGTCAGAAAGAGAGGGACAGACATAGAAAGAATGCACACATTTGTGGAATATAAAATGATAGTATGAGACTAACACCCAAGGACAGTAGAGATAGGGCTAGGAAGATTACTCCACGGTTGGAAGCCTGCCTCATGAGCTGGGGAAGAAGGCAGCTGGGATAGAGAAGGGATCACTCAGTCAATGATGGTTGGAGAGATTGCTCCAGATGGGAGAGGTGTGCTGAAAGTAGACAAAGGACCAAACATGGTGGCCTCTCAGTATCTGTTGCAAACTATAATGCCCCAAAGTAGAGAGTAAGAGGGAAACTGTCTGCCATAGAGGCAGGGGGAAGGGTGGAATGAGGGTGCGGTAGGGATACTGGGGACACTGGTGGTGGAGAATGCGTACTGGTGGAGGGATGGGTGTTTGATCATTGTATGACTGAAACTCAAACATGAAAGCTTTGTAGATGTAGCTCATGGTGATTCAATAAAGGAATGGGAGGAGAGAGTGGGTGAAGAGGGTAGAGAGAGAGACATTGGTAATTTGATGGTGAGCATGTTGGGGTGACATATTCAAAGATCATAAACTCTATTCCTGAAACATATTTTTTAAAAAGCAAAGACCAATACTATATAAAGAGACATGGTATGGACTAACAAATGGTCAAAGATATCAGAACCTGAGAATTGATTTACAGAATTCAACTTCCCAAGGTGGGGAGGGATGTGACACTCTGGTAGAAGATGTGGGATTGGGTCATTGGGTGCATAAAGCACGGTCATTAGTAGTAGGATAAATTATGTTACCTCAAAAAAATCCCTCAATACTTTTTTACTGATGCCACCAGCCTGGGGGTGGGGGATGGAGTGGAGGTGAGGGAGAGATTAATAAAATAGACTCTCACAGTAACTCTGATTTCAGACCCTTTGGAAGAAGTATGTGATGGCATATCTGATTAAATGTCACTACTGGGGGTTCATGGTTGAATGGTAGAAATCATTATCCTGTTCTCATTCTGCGCCTGGTTCAGATTGTCACTTCTATATAAAACTTGATCATTGCTTTCCTATCACTGAGGACATGGTGGTCTGAAGGATTTCCAAGCCCCACTCATTATATTACACAAGGAGTCGCACATACCATTGATGTGACCTTTATTGGAACAAGGTCTATGTATTTACCAAAGCAGCAAATAGTGAGGCATAGTGTGCTTTGTTTCATACTAGACACGCTGATTCTTGGTTTCTTACTATTGATCAGTGGGCTCATTAGTTTTTAAATTATGTAATTTTAATACTAACCATTAGGTGGCAGAACAGAACTGTTGTTAAATTCCCCATTTCAGTAATTTTGTTGTAGAGAGACAAATGAGATTTTTCTGACATTTAATTTGGTAACACAATATTTAAAAATCAAAATCAAGAAAATAAATCATAAAGGAGGCAAAATCCTTAAAGTAAGCCCCTTCTTGTTGCTTAATACTTGAATTTGGGCTGGAAAGATGGGAAACCAGCAAGAAGTCATTTTTCAAAAAAAATTATTCATCTTTGCAGTCTTAAGAACCTCTTATCATTCTAATTAAGTACAGTTGATTGAAGTAAAGTTTTCATCAAAATCTGTGACTCAATTTTACCTGCTTTGATTAAGAGTAGAAAAATAAGATTCAGGATCTTTTCTGAGAATAGCAAAGGAAGCGTGAATTCAGTGTGAAATGGAGTGATGGGTTAAGCCTAAATCGGAAGTTGCCAAAGGATGCCCTTGAACTTGCAGTGTTTTTTTTTATTTTATGGGGATTTTATTTCTCCTGCTGCTTAGCACCTTATTACTTACTCAACTAGTATTACTGGGGAGTGAAAGATAGTGCGATAGAGTGATAAAATTCATAGACTGTACAGTAAGAGAAATCTATGCTCAAATGCTCTTCTATTGCTTAGAGTTGTATGGTTCCAGTCAAGGAGTTTGCTTTTATCAAATAAATACGGTCAGAAGACTCTTATCAGAGATTTGATATGAGTATTAATTCAGAGAAGGTCATGAGCAGAAAAATACGATGTCGTCTACATTCAAAAAAACACAATAGAGAGCAGCTGCTCATGTATTTTGAGACTATAACATGCATCAGGTTTGAAAATTGGGATTAGCAACAGCTAATTATACTCTACAAAGCTTTGATAATGCTGGAAGGCTATGATGGCTAATTTTATTTATTAACATCTGTTTCACACTGTTCAGATCTTTGGTTAAAGATATGGACTAAGTGTCACTGTGAAGATAGTTTTAAGTAAGATCAATATTTGAATCTGGACCTTGAGCTAAAGTTTGGTATACTCTAATGGGTGGGTGGACCTCATCAGATTTGATGGTGTTAAGGATAAAAAGGCTAAAACCCCTTGAGGAAGGCGGTATTTTGCTTCTGTAATGACTTTAAACTCTAGATGCAATATCAATTCTTCCTAAGAAATCTAGCCTTTTGGACTGATCATACATTTTTGATTTGCCAATCCTTAACTAATTGCAGTAGCCATTTCCTTAAAATAACTCTCACACATTATATTACATAAAATATTTCTTAAAATAACTCACACATTATATTATATAAAATAGTTCTTAAAATAACTCACACATTATATAAAATATTTCTTACAATAACTCATATTATATAAAATATATGTGTATTATGTACATGAAATATATATTTTAGGGGCTGGAGCAAAAGCACAGCACATAGGGCATTTGCCTTGCACACAGTAAACCCGTGTTTGATTCCCAGCATCCCATATGGTCTCCTGAGCAACATTAGGAGTAATTCCTGAGTGCATGAGCCAGGAGTAAAGTTTGTGCACCACCGAGTGTGAGCCAAAAAGAAAAAAAACAAAAAAAATGAAATAATAATATATAATCTTATCGTGTGGATATGTTCGATCCTGCTGAATCCTTTGTGGAACCCGGCTTGCTCACATGGTCGTCCTTCATCTAGTGTCTGCCAATCCTATTCAGTATGACTCAAGTGAACAGCTTGTGGACGACAGACAACAGGCAGATTGGGTCATAGTTACCAATGTCATGGATGTCTCACTTCTTGTACAGTAGTACAGTCCTGCTGGTTTTCCATTGGGTCAGAACCTTGCATTCAGACAGGTAGCGTGTGAAGAGCCAAGCCAGTGTATTGATGAGTACTGATGGCAGGTTCTTCAGGTGTTTGAATTTGACCACCTTGTCTGGGCCGGTGCTGTTCACTTCTTTATTGATGAAATGGCGTGTCGTATTTTGGAAGGGAGAACATTGGTAATGACATATCCATCCTTCGGAATTTGGTATGTGGGCAGGTGGATGTGGCTATCGAAGAGATCTGAGTAGAAGTCATAGATAATCTTCTCCATTGCCCTACTGGAAGATGTGATAGGTCCATCAGGACTTTGGAGGGCAGTCATCTTGCTCTTGTAGTTGGCGAAGGACAGGCGAGCATTGTGAATGCTTTTCCAGGCTTCTGCCACATCTGCCAGCACTGCTGCTCTTCTCTCTTTGAAGTCTTCCTTGATTGCTTCTCTGCACTGCTTTGCAAGCTCGGATATTTGCTTGTGGTTGCTTGAGGCTTGCACCAAGCGCCAAGCCACGTTGGCGAATAATCTCAAGAGTTTTGGAAGACAGGCTTTTTTTGTGGCTATCTTTCTGTTGGCATTCCTCACACAATCATGGAGGTGCTGAACCAGTTGATCGTATTCCTTGTCAATGTTGTTAATGACGGCATCTTCCCATGTTGTTGCAATAGTGCCAAAGAGCTCCCAGTTGGTGGTCATCATGGGAGATCCCTTCTTAAACTTTGTAGCCCTTTCTCCCTGCTCTGTGAAGTAGAATTTTGCATGAAGGAGACGGTGGTCTGATCCCGTTTGTGATTTTAGGACAACAGTGACATTGGTAAGGCAAAACTGTCGATTGAATATGATGTAGTCAATTTCATTGTGGAACCATCTACTGGGAGACTTTCATGTCCAATGTTTAGATTCGGCCTTCTGGAATTGTGAGTTACCATGGATGGTTTTGTTCAACATGCTGAACTCAGACAGTCTCTCAGTTCCATTCTAGACCATGGGTTCTGATGTGGAGTTCTTTGGCTGATCTTCTCGGTCCTATCTTGGCATTAAAATCAGTGACAATGATCTTGTAGTAGGTGTGGCCTTTTTTATAGAACTTCTCCAGCTCCATGTAGAACTTCTTAATTTCTCCTTCATCATAATTGTATGTTGGTGTGTAGACAAGGAAGATAGAAACTGCCAGCAGTGAGCCACATCTGTTCAAGTGTAATCTTGCAATTCGGGTTGTTAGTCATTTGAATGAATCAATGCTCATGGCCAAGTTCATGTTGACAAGGACACCAACACCACCAATGCCTCTTTTGTTGCATGTTCTGAGGAACAGTTCTTCTCCAGTGTCGAAAAAAGGTGTGATGTGATTGATGCCTTCTGGTCTCAGTCAGACCAATGATGTCATACTTGATCTTTTATGCTTGTACCATCAGGTCCTTGATGGATGCATCTGATGCCAGCACCATCGACTATGTCCCCATGATAATCAAGCTCATTGAGGTTTCTTGGGAGTTCAAGATGCTGCTCTGTCTTACATTCATTGATTTAAAGAAGGCCTTTGATTCTATTGAGACTGAAGTGGTCATTGAAGCCTTAGCAAGACAGGGCATTCAAACTCAATACATCAGCATCCTCCATGAGCTGTATTATGGATTCACTACCAGGATCTCACCATTCTACAAGGAAGTGATCATCCATGACAAGAGAGGAGTTTGGCAGGGTGATACCATTTCACCGAAACTCTTCAGTGCCACCCTCCAGAACGTCAGATGATGACGTTGGAAAGGAATGGAAAAGAATGGAAGTAAAGATAGATGGTCGGCAACTACACCACCTCTGCTTCACTGATGACATCGTTTTAATAACACCAAACATTAGCCAAGTGGCACAAATGCTAGCCAACTTCGACTGTCAGTGTGGAAAGGTCGGACTACAGCTGAATCTCACGAAGACAGTGTTTATGAGAAACAGTCTCATTCCTGACATTCCATTCACTCTCTACAGAACAAACATCTCCAAATGCAACAGTCATGTGTACCTAGGTCGAGAAGTCAACATGATGAATGACCTGGCACTTGAGTTGTGCAGAAGGAAGAGAGCGGCTTGGAACACCTTCAAGAGCGTCAAAGAAATAGCTAAGAGGACAAAGAACCTCCGGCTCTGGGCACATCTCTTCGATTTTACTGTTCTTCCTGCATTAACATACTCCTCAGAGACCTCGACCCTATGGATGAGAAAACTATTCAGTTTTCCCAAAGAGGAATTGAAAGAGCTATGCTTGGAGTATCACACATCACTCAAGTGAGAGAAAGAATCCAGAGTTCTGACCTCCGTTGATGGTCAAGAATCAGGGACGCTATCTCGTTTGCCAAGGCGTCGAAAATCAGATGGGCTGTACACGAAATGAGATTTGGAGATAACCACTGGACTAGAGCTGTTACCAACTGGATTCCACAGGACATCAAAAGATCGTGTGGCCATCCACCTACAAGATGGTCAAACTTCTTCATCAAGACCCTGAACGATCAGTTTGAGGGTCTTAGAAATAGCAGACACCATTGGGCTAAATTAGCATGAAACAGGGATGAATGGAGATGTTATTGGCACCCACTCAAGCAAATCGATGACTAATGGGATGTCAAGTGATCAAGTGATATATAATCTTAAGAGCGTATAAATATATGTAGTCTAAGGTAATATCTTGATTTGCCTGATTCTTCCTTTGCCCCTAGAAAGTATATAGTGAATGTTATTGGGATTGGAGGCCATGCATGGTATGGACAACCTTCATGTAACATTGTACTTATACTTGATACATTGGCATTAAACTTAAATTAGTTTTGCTAAATCATCATGGCATGTATTCTTTTGTAGACAAACACATTTTGGGGCCAGGGTGTGTAGGGAACTTGCCTTGCAAGCAATCTGGGTTCGATCTCCAGCACCCCATATGGTCTCGAAAGTATGGCCAGGAGTAATTCTTGAGTGTAGAGCCAGGGGTTACCCCTGAGTATCTCTGGGTATGACCCTAAACCTACGGTAAAATACAAACACTACAAACTTCAAAAATCTAGAAGGAAGTGTGTCTCTAAGTGGCTTGTGCTTTTTGGAATCTTAAGTTAAAGTCTAATGCAAATTAAAACAACAGACATGTTTCGCTTTGAATTATTCTCTGGGCTGCAACGTAAACAACTTCTATAATATTTACATCCATTCTGAAATTTAGACAATGGAAAAAATTTCTTGTAAAACTTTTGACTGAAGGCGCAAGATAAGATTCTAAAATATTCCCGAAAGTATCTTAAAACAGGTATTTGTAAGTTAAGCGCTTCTCAAGTGCTTTTCATCTAACTTCTGAAACTTGGGAAAACATGAAGTATGCTTGCCAGCCTTCAATCTTGGTGCCAGAACTTTCTCCCTCTTCTCCCCGCCCCGCCCCCCCCCCCCCCCCCCATCCACACGCCTGTCTTTTAAAGATAAGGACGACTCATTTTCAGGGAGAATTCAAGATATAAATGTTTTTGACTGTTGACAATCATCCTTCTTTGTCATTCCAGATATTCAGGTCTATCGGCATTTCCCTCCTCTTGTCTTCATAAGACTGAAATCTATGCTGTCAGTTTCCTCCTTTCAAAGCTCCCTTACTTATGGGGTTTGATTAGTATTTCACAGACTGACTTTCCTTGACCTTTCCAGATTCATCTTTGGTTTTCACCCTCTATGCTGGTGGAAAGAACTTGCCATTCTCTGACAGGGCTATCATTTCCCACATTGGTGAGCTTCTGCCTTCTCTTTCCACGGACTCCTGTAAAAGCTTTTAGGACACACACTTCCAGTATTCCCTGCTTTGTGTACTTAGCTTCTTTGGATGCAGAGAGCTTTCAGTGAATGACGTGGTTGATTGAGAAGCAACATATGAGTCCACTGGGTGTACATGATGAGAAAAGGGTGTGGGAATCATTTTTTGCTGATTTCCTCCCTTAGAAAATAACAAATTTGCATAAACCACTCCATGAAAATAAATTTGGAAGGATTCGAACCTATTATTTTCTGTTTCATTTGGCTTTCGAAAGTAAATAGTTTTCATTTAACAGAATTATATGTGGGGATGTATTTTTTTTCTTTAATGACTCTTTAGTGAAGATGTCAGAAAAGAGTAAGTTTAATTATATTAGTTTAATTATATTAGCAAGATGTGAAGATTTAACATTTTCTCAATCAGATTTTGCTAATTTTACAAGTATCCAAAACTGTAAGTAGAAACAAAAGAAAAAACCCTAAGATTTACAAGTAATAAATTTCTAAATTATAGATAAATTCAAGATTTTCTAAATTAAAGATACCATAGTTATTAACATAATTTAAAGCACCTTTTTTTGTAGGAGTACTGCTATTTATTCAGCCACTGATTAGCTGATTGAATTGGGCATGAACTCCACATTACTTTTTTTTTCATAATTTTATTTATTTATTTTTCTTCTTATATTTATTTACTGAATCACTGTGGGAAAAGTTACTAAGCTTTCAGGTTTAAGTCTTGGTCATGCAATGATCAAACACCTCTCCCTTCACCAGGACTCATTTTTCACCACCACAAACCCCAATATACTCCTCTCCCAACCCTCCCAATGCCTGTGAGGCATATGATTTCCACTTAACTCTTCACTACATCGATTAAATTTATTATTTTGACAAAAGATGCACCATTATTGTTTAGAATTTACCCCTCAACAATCAGCATTGCTAAAAAGGCATTGTGAAATACTTTGTTTTCTATAGCTGCTTTTGAGAATCATATAATCTTGCATGGCTGCAATAGCAGCCTTGCAATTTTGGATTTCTGCAAAGAGCCAAATAATTACGAGATTGATTTCTGTGCATCTGGTGTTATGGCTGTGCCAGAGAGCCGCTCGTGGGGGGCAACTTGTGAACTTGGTAGGGCGTGAAGGACGAGCCAGTACTGCCCCCCTTCGCATGAGTCTGCAGTTGCCCCATCAACGCTGGCTCATACCTGGCTTTTCAATAATCTCTGAGGCTGCGGCCACCTTACTGCCAGGCGGGAAAAAGGCGGAAGGGAACAACACCTGTTCCCTCCTGGGGAGGCATGGAGCCCTAGTTTAATGCATGGTCATTTCACTTTTCTGCCGCAAGCTGCCAGGCTCTGGATTAAGTCCTTTTGCCTCTGGAGCCATGACCGTGCCGGAGAGTCACTCGTGGGCAACTCATGACCTTGGTAGGGCGTGAAGGACATGCCGGTACCGCCCCCCCTTCCCATGAGACTGCAGTTGCCTTGTCAACACTGGCTGATACCTGGCTTTTCAATAAGCTCTGAGGCGGCGGCCGCCTTGCTGCCGGGCGGGAAAAAGGTAGAAGGGAACAACATCCTTTCCCTCACAGGGAGGCATGGAGCTGTAGTTTAATGCATGATCCATTCATTTTTCTGCCGCAAGCTGCCAGGTTCTGGATTAAGTCCTTTTGCCTCTGGAGCCATGGCCATGCTGAAGAGTTGCTCGTTGGGGGCAACTCATGACCTCGGTAGGGTGTGAAGGACATGCCGGTATTGTCCCTCTTTCCATGATACTGCAGTTGCCCCATCAACGTCGGCTCATACCTGGCTGTTTTATAAGCTCTGAGGTGGAGGCCACCTTGCAAAGCACTTTTTCTTTAAAAGAGTCTGTTGTCATTTATAATCCATTGTGCTAAGATTTTAAGTTTTATAACGACATATGTTTCAAATAATTTTACTCAGTCATCACATTTTTTAGCATCAGACATTTGCACAATACCTAGTACAAACAAAAACATGTATGTGTGTATTTAAATAACAGACACAAAAATATAGTAATGTATCTATCTTTATGAGTGAGGTATTTGGATAATTTTTCCTGTTTTATATGCTGGTTGTGACCCACTTAATTTAATTGTATGTTGCCTCAGTGGACTACAGTCTGCAGTATGGAAACTAATTCTTTAAACCAATCTGTCGGCTTTGCAGGAATCATCCTAATTCTCCTGAGAGATGATCACAAGATTTATATATTGTATATATTCCTTGATGTTTCTATTTACCTAGAGCTTACACTCTGGGGAAATTCCATTAGAATGGGAACTGCTTTCCAATCTTGGCCAGGATCTGCTACCTACAGGGCATCGTCCTCACTCTTCTCTTTGCCTTTCCACTCCTCTGGGCATCCATCTTCAGTCAGGCATTTAGCCAAGGCTGTCATTCCCCACCTGACACTGTTTTGTCCTCTGGGCTGGGCATGAAGACTGTATGTATCATGCCTGATTCCCTACTGAGACTTTAGTAAAGGTTTCTGTAGTTTAAAAATGGGGTTTCACTGCAATGTTAGTTTGACTGACAGTATAATCTAGACCAGTATCTCAACCTTTCTCCAACCAACTGTGACCCTATTCCTACTTTGTTTCCTTCCTGGGTGTTTCTCCCCCCACCTCCCTCATACCCCATCTCCACCAGTTGACTTGCCAGTCCCCTGTTTATGTGATATTCATGTATGGTCCCTTAAATATCCTAAGAGGCACTGGTCTAAAAATACTGGCTCGACTTTGATATAAGATTGTCATGGGTAATCTAATGCTGAGAATGACTCTAACTCATTTCTTGTTCATGTGACAGATTTTGTATGCATAACTTTGCTCTTTAATGATCCCCCTGACCCCCACCCACCCACCACCATCACTACCACAGAAATGGGAAGTAGCCACAGACCCAGAGATTTGGCCTGAAGATATGAATTAACTGAGAGGGGAGGATGGGAAGGTGAGTGGCTGAGGACCTCGAGACATTGGTAGAGGGATGCTGACACTCTGTTGATGGATTGGATGCTTAAAATGTTTGGATCTGGTGAGATAGTATAGTGGGAAAGGTGCTTGCCTTGTGCACAGCTGACCTGGCTTCTATCCCTAGCGTCCCATAGGAACCTGAGCTTGCAGGAATGATTCCTGAGTGCAGAACCAAGAATAACTCCTGAGCACTACTGGGTGTGTGCCCACCCCCCAGCAAAATAAAAATGTCTTTTGTTATTACCAGTATTGTAAATTGTAGTGCATAAAAAGTAGGACGGTATCCTTTTATGGTTCAATTATAAGTATTCAGTTGAATTTGGTAGTCTAACGCATTTTTCTTTTCTAAAATTGATTTGCCATGGTTTTGTAAGTCTAAATCAGTCAGTAGTATAGCTTCACATTTTGATACATGTATATAACCACACCGCACACCTATCACCAAAAACTCTAGTACCATTCACCACTATAAATTCTCGCCTTCTGTTTTAAGCTATTCTTTATTGGTTTGTGTCATATACCAATTTGAAAATCAGTTTATTTCTTCATCAGAATCTTCACTTAGAACAAGATATGTATCAAGAAAGGAGTCCTAGAATACTGACCTCACTCTAATTGAAGTACTGTGGAATCATAAGATCACCTAACATTGAGAGAAACTCTGACGGACCATTCTACTATATGGCGTTTTCTTTCTCGTCTTGCTGACAAGATATTTTTATCCCCCATCATCCTATACTTTCTCTTGTGTCCTGTGTCCTATTTCACAAATGACATCTCAGTTCTTCCTGTTCATAATGACGTTGACTTTCACACTTGATCTCTTTCCCCACCTTTTCTCCTTTTAATAATCCAACAAGAAAACAAATCTGTGGGCTCTTTTTATGGATTATTTTTGGGTCATATCCAGTGATGCTCAGGGGTTACACCTGGCTCTGCACTTATGAATAACTCTGGGCGGTGCTTGGGCGATGCTGGGGTTTGAACCAGGGTGCGCTGCATGCAGGGTCAGCACCCTACCTGCTGTTGCTTTGTCCCCATCTTTCTTTGAGTCTATCCAATATTTGGCCTCTTATTCAACAAATTCTATTTCTCTGGGCTTAGTGTCCTCTGTCTATTCTGTAGATGGTTATCAAAGCTCCTATTTGGCCTTCTTGCCATCTACACTCCCTTACTATGGACTATTTGCACAGCAGGAAGAATGATATTTTTCAAACTAATATCAATTTGATGACTTCTACTCAAAATCTTCAGAAGTCTTATCTCATAGAGACCAATCAAAACTCCAATGTTTTCCATTAACTCTCACTGCCCTTGGGAAACTTGGTCACTGCCCTGAGCTCCTGTTCTTCGGTTCTTTTAACTACTCATATTTTTCATTACTCTGCCTTAGCTCCAGTCACGGATTAAGGGTTCTTCTCTTCTGTCTTGTAAATCTCCCTCTTTTTCCTTCTTTTCTTCCCTCTCCCAATAGCTGCAAGACTTCCTTCCTTCCATCCTGCCATCCTCTGCTCCAGTGTTTGACTGCACCTCATTACAGATGTCTCTCAGGACAAGCTCTGCAAAAATCCTTCTTAACCTGTTTGATTTTGTTTATGTCACTATCACCTCCATATGTGTTGCATATTTTTTTAATTTTCCTTGTTGGAATGTATTCATATGCTCAAATAGTTTTTATTTGTTTTTATTTGCTCACAGGGACAAAAGTAGTGCCTGAAACATAGTAGGAATGGAATAAATCTCCATGTGTAAATATATGTTGAATGACTAAGTAGCTAAATCAGTGAATGCCACACAAAGTATTAATTACTATGTGAGAAATACATGCAGTGTAATGCAAAAAGAAGGCAGTAAAATGGGAAAAAATCCAATGAATAAAAAATTCATTGCTGTGATTTTTTTTGTAAAAAAAAGTCCCATAATTTGAATTTTGCCATCTAAAAAGTCTATCACACGTGTAATAGGAGTATGATTAGGCAAAATTCTGATTGTCAAGTCAATTTGGTGTTAATCTAAACCCTGATTTGTTAAGCAATGCCAAGGCAATTCATAAATGGGAAATGCTGTGCAATGCTAGTAAAGGCACGGAGATGGAGAGTTTAATTATATTTAAATTAATGCAAGAAGGCCCTAAATAACCCTTCTTCTTTGACACCAATTAGGACAGAGAGAATTCCACAGAATAAGTCATCTGCTGAAGAGAAAACTATAACTCATTTGGCTCCTTAATTCTACATAAATTCTCTAGATCATTTTTACTTTGTTAAAACAAAAGCCAAAAACAATTTACAAATGCTACATAAAGCAACAGCTTAGATTTTTAGATGAATTGCCATACTAGCTTTCTTTTCACTGTGGAAGCACTTGCCTTGAACAAATCGACTTTGCTGATGATGTTGAAGTTCATATCAATGGCGAGGGATAACTGCATTGTAGTTGGCAAGTTGTCAAGCAGATCAGATTCATCTTCATAAAAGTAAACACATCAATGCACAAAGCAGAGTAATTAGTAAGAAAATCATTGATATATAAGAAAACATTAATAGAAAAAAGTGTTAACTTATTTTATAAATAAAATGCATTAAATTATATTTTTATAACTTCTACTAGATTTACTTATAGCTATTATAATATTTTACAATAAAATTGTTATTTTCATGAGAAAAAAAGATTTAAACTACAGAGAACATAGTGAATAATTACAGAACACTGTATTGGCTGAAACTTTAGGTACAAAGTTTAATGATCATAGGACAAATGCTAGTAGATAAAAACAGGTGTAAGAAAATAATTTTGTCTTTTGAGTCTACAAAATCGAGCTCTATAATTATAGAATTTGTATGTAATAATGAATACTATGTGGCATGTGAAAGTTTATAGAGCTCTGTCTTACCATTATCTGACTTGGCCCTTGTGATAACCAAAGAGTAAGTGTCTAATTGTTACTCTGCAGAGAGAATCAAAGAGTGAAGCTAAGCAGGGCAGAAAAAGACTTGTTTAATTGTACATCTTTTGTAGGTGGTTCAGTTGAGAAAGAACAGTAGAAAAAAATGCACAGAATAAACTCAAATTGTTGTTTGCTTATTAGCTCAGTGAAGGATATTTCTATGTGTGAATTACATGATAGGCTTTCAAAATGATAAAACATTCTGTAAACAGAGCTTCCAGTTTTTAATATTTTGTATGCTATGAGTTTCTGAGATTATTTTTCTATTTTTAATATTCATTTAGAAAAGACAAAAATTTTCTGTCATATTCTTGATTTGATTCCAATGTTCTAAATATGAAAAACCCTGAGGACATAAGCCCTATTTTCTGGGGCTATTTGCCTTTAATGTTCCCTAAACCATTAATCAAAGGAGTGTCTAGAAGAGTTTGGAAGGCGGTCTCCCCACGAAGTTCTTCCTAGAGTCTTGAAATGTCCTCAGGGCTAGCTGTACAGGCTGAAGGGACTGAGGTTTTGTTTTGGTCCTTCACTTGAAGGGAAAGTTTATTTCCCTCTTTATTATTTTTTTTAATTGGAGTGACCTTGATAAACACAGTTACAAAGTTGTTCATGAACTGGTTTCAGTCATACAATGTTCTAACACCGGTCCCTTCACCAGGGAACAATTCCCACCCCCAGTGTCCCTGGATGTAGGGAAAGTTTCTAAACATCAGGCCGGAGTTTGAAGAAATGGCTGAATGGTAAATAAAGGATTTTTTGTTGTTGTTTTGTTTTGTTTTTGGTCCACACTGGGTGATGCTCCGGGCTTACTCCTGATCTGCCCTCAGGACTCACTTCTGGTGGTCCTTGGGGACCATATGAATGAGATTCCGAACCCAAGTCAGCCGGGTGCAAGGCAAACACCCTACCGGCTGTACTATCCCTCTGGCCCCAGGGAGGTTTTTCCTTTATTTTAATTTTAGTTTAATTTTATTTTTTCTCGAGGTACCTTGATTTACAGAACTATTCATAGCCGAGCTTCATGTATAGAATTTCTAACAGCCATCCCATCTTCATCGCCAACTTCTTCCCTCAAAGCCCCCAGTTTCTCACCCACCCCCACAGCGAACCTCTTTCACAGACGCATTTTAAAATTTGGATCTGATGCTTTCAAATTTGCTGGTTCTGTGCTTCAGATGTATAGATAGTTATACCATAATTCTATACCACCAGTATGCCAGGGGTTCCCATCTTTTGCCTCTGTTACCACCCATCTGCCTCTTCTTACCCCAATGTGGAGTTGGTTAACTGGAGCACCCTGGTCCCTGGATTCGAACTGAGGATATGGAAGGAAAAAAAGGGGTTTTCTATCAGGGACAAGTGGTTCTTTTTAATCTGCTCATATGAATCTTTGTGATTTGTGGTATCACTGTATCACTGTCATCCTGTTGTTCATCGATTGCCTCGAGCAGGCCCCAGTAACGTCTCCTTCATCCTAGCTCTGAGATTTAAAAAAGTGCCATATTCGAGGCTCTTTCAGGGTCAGGAGAATGAGACCCATCATTGTCACTGGTTTTTGGCATATTGAATATGCCACAGAGAGTTTGCCGGACTCTGTGCCCGTGTGGGCAGGATACTTTTGGTAGCCTGCCAGGTTCTCTAGAGTAAGAATTAGATAATAAGATTTGTGGGTGATATTTCAATTTGTACTCTGGAGCTTTAGTTTTTTTCTTTTTTGACTTTGAGTCTAATTTCTATTTTAATATAATGAGGAATAAACTGTAAGATGAGTATGATTGCTTTCACTTGCATTCTGTCTTTAACATCTTTGCATCCTTTCGCAAGATTTTTTGTTTTGGGGCCCAGGTGGTTCTCAGGGCTTACTTCTAGCTCTGTGGTTAGGGATCGCTTTTCGTGGGCTCTGAGGATTTGATGGGGTTCTGAAAATGGAAGTCAGGTGAGCTGGGTGCTAGGCGAGCTCACTCTCTGCTGCACTATCTCTTCAGCTCAAGAAAAAAACATTTTAAATTGCCATATTATAGTACTTACGGTAGACACCAAGAATTAAAAAGGATCTCTTAGAAGGGCTGTGAGCTCTACAACATAGTAAGCTGAGAGATGGCTTTCTAAGGTCTGAGCTTCAGGGAAGAAGGTAATACCACAGAAAATACCAGGTTAGAGCAGATGGAAGTCCGACTTCCATTTAGACCAATTACTAGCTCTGTGCCCTTGTCATCTTTTTTTTTTTCTTTTAGGATCTTTCAGTTTCTTGTCTCCTAAAAGGGGTTGATGATACCTAATTTTGTGTGTGTCTAAAGATTACAACACAAACTGTTAATACTACACCTGGTCGGCACTGAATAAAATTTAGCCTTTGTTTTTCAGAAACCGCATGGCTTACACTAGTAACATATGACCAAGTATTTAAGAAAAACAAATCCAATGTTTGAAATGAATGCTTTAAAGATGGTTTAGTTGTTTTCTAATCTTTTGTTCAAATTCAGACTCTGCTTCTACCTTAGAGAACTTCGTTATGTGGCCTGGTTATAAGGATTTTATGAGTGGTTCTCCATGCTTACCTAGCATTCTTTGAGAAGCCCATGTGTATTCATACCAAGTTCGAACCCGATTCTGTACGCTCTTAGGAATGGAATAAGTGTTCATGTAATCAATGGTCTGATCCATGCAGACACGGAAGTTGTTCTGATTGGCCGTAGCTGCCCCAATTACGTCTCTCATCTAAAATAAAAAATATGATCACTCAACAACTGGTAGACAAAGCTGAAACATTACTAAATGTCCAGTAGAATTAAGACTATTCACAATTCATATTATCTTACTGTTCCAACAACTTGATTTTTTAGCATTCTGATATTGTTAGATCCCAATTATCAGTGTTTTCAGAAACCATTGGGCAAATCCTACCCTCTTTATGATCTAATAAGAACAAGAAAATCCATCTCCCTCCCTCCAGGAGGATTTTGTGAGAATTCAGGCACATTATGCATGTGGCTGCACACAATCTTCTTTGCAAACCTGTGCATTACAGCCAAAATGTTAGTTGATATTTCAGAAATTCTAGAGATTCTGTTTATAAGGAATGCACAAGAAAGCAGAGCAATTATTTGGAAGAATGGCCATTTTGGCGAGTCTGACTTTGAAAGCATCCTTCATAGATTATCTAATATGGCTGGCTACATAGACTCAATTCATCATAAAATTGCAACCTCTGTACTTCCCTTTGTGTTGTTTAGACAGATAAAATCAAATATCATACTGCTTAAGGCAAAGTATTCAGCAGAAGTTGAAATGTGCTGAAATTACTGAAGCATCATCTACTGCTGTGACAATCCTTAAAGAACTGTCAGGTTTTAGTTCTTGGATGTTTATAACCCAGCCATAAAAACCCACTCTAGGTTAAAAGCTGATCTCTAAGGTCTCAGCACAAAAAAGATATATAACTTGACTCTTCTTATGTATCGCTTTACTCTTCCTTTCCCATAGAATGAAGCAAGTGGTTGTAAATTTGCTGTGACTGTGCCTTTAGTCGAGGAAGAAAAATCAGGGTCTCACTTGCAGACTTTTAAGACTCTGCTCACTCATTCATTCCTGTAGCCGAGTCTTTTTTGTTTTTGAAAAAAATGGCTCATATTTATGAGGTCTATCTCAAGTGACTCTTCTATTGTGAGGCCTTTTCCAGTGTCGATCTTGAAAATTAATAGATTCTTCTAATCCAAAGAAGAGCAGGAACTATGCAGACAGTTAAAATGAAAGTGTCTTTTTCAGTCTGATTTGCTCCTTCGCGGCTGTTCTATGTAGTCTTCATCAACCCCAATTCTTAGCTTCTCTTTTCAAAGATGTCCTTCCAAGATGATGAACATACTGAACTGGGAGGAGTTGGACTGGAAGATGTCGTGGAATTTTAAATCGAAACCAATGACAATTGAGAGCATTATTGATCTATATTGATGGCCCAGAATTTGTGGTGACATTAATCTAAAAGATTTATGCCTTATCTATCCAGCCATGTTGGGTTTGATAGTATAGTTTAAGACGTGCAATATAATACATTCCAGGTAAGGAAAGTATGTGCAGATGTGTAGGGAAGAGAATGCCAACCTGTATGAGTTTTTATCAGATAAGAAAATACTGCAGTTAAAATTTGATGGTTGGGGTAGTTTTAAGTGGAAGTTTTGTAAAGGTAAAAATTTTATTTCTGGCCCTCTGAATTTTTATTCCTAGCTGTCCTTCTCAGCATCTTTTATATACTGGAAGAATTTTAGGTACAGACCCATGCTTCTTGCCTCAGTCTTTTGTGCTAGTTCTACATTTTCAGCTATTAGTCATTTCTTCTGTTACTAGTGTAAACTAAAATTCCATATAAAATAGGCATAAAGGCATTAAAAAAAGAAGCTCCATTCAAAATATTATGAATATTTTGTCACTTCCATTCAAAATATTATGAATATTTTGTCACTTCCTCCCGTTGTTCATCTATTTGCTTGAGCGGGCCTAGTAACGTCTCTATTTTGAGACTTGTTGTTACTGTGTTTGGCATATTGAATACGTCATGGGTAGCTTGCCAGGCTTTGCCGTGTGGGTGAAAAACTCTTGGTAGCTTGCTGGGCTCTCTGAGAGGGGTGGAAGAATTGAACCTGGCTCAGCCGGGCTGGCTGCACACAAGGCAAACGCCCTATAGCTATGCTATCGCTCCAGCCCAATGAATATATGAATAGTCTAAATATTTTGTTAAAATGCAGATTTTTTTTAAGTTCAGTAGGTCATGGAAAGGATCTGGATTTTCCAAGTGATGCTACCATTATTGGTCTACAGATAGTTATACTTTGAGTAGCAAGAGAATTAAATTGGAACTAGACAAAAGTTTTTCTGTTTCGTTAAATATTTCTTTGGACATAGTAAGTGCTTAATTCATGTAGATTTCACTCTATCCTATTCTTATATGACTCTATTATATGACTTTATGAATAACATATAAATTGGGAATCCTTAATTTTTTAAGCTGGTAATTGCCCATTTGTAAAATTGAGAAAAATATTGGAAGTGAGATGACTTCCTCATCTAGATTTTATGAGAAAACTGTGAAATATTTTTGATATTACTATTCAAATTCATTTGAATTGCATTTCTCTCTCAACCAGTTTCCACTTTCAGTCATAGTTAACGCAATTTTGCTAGCCATTATATTTCCTAAATAGAAACTCTCTCTTTGCTCCATTATCTGCTCAGGCTGGATTCCATATCCTGTGTTAGCTTTGGTTTTTGTTTTCTTTATCTTGTTGCTAGGTTGCTGAGACTATCTCTCCCAGAGTTAGCTAATTCCTTGAGATAGCAAACAACTCCCTTAGGCATGTATCTTTCATATGCAAACTAATCAATCCAAAGGAGATATTCCCCTTAGCATTTTCTTTCAGGACCTCACATTTCAAACGGGTTAGCTCCAGTACCTTGCAGCTAGAGAAAACCGCTATGCTTCTGGGTCTGCTGGAATTATAAACAACTCTATCATAAACCCCCTTATCTCGCTCCATCAAGTCCTTCTCTGGTATTTCCATATGTAGATTCCTTTTTGGGATCTATTTCTGTAATGAACTCTTTTTTTCAAAGCCTAATCACCTGCTTTATTGTCCTTGCAATATATAAATAATAATCAAACCTGTATTTTAAAACAGTATCCAGCTCCTCCCACCTTCCAATTCATATTGTATTTTAATCAATCTTCCTTAAATTGCTTTTCAATCTCTCATTTGACTTTTGGATAATATTTTAACATCTTTGATTTAACATTCAAAGCTTTAAAAATATCTTGTCTGCATGTATCTCTAAACTAATCTACTAGCATCTTTCATACCAGTATACTCTTTCCTCAAAACATATTTTGTGTTTTATTGTTCCCATCTTCCACATAGTTTTTGATCAATGAACTGCCTCCCATAAATACTATTCTTACTTGGTTTTGAAAAATGTTTCAGATGCATTTGCCTCAATGAAACCTCCTAGGATTCTTCTTTTCTGAACAAATACAAGTTTTTCCTTTGATACTTAACATGGACAACAGAACTACCATCCATGACTACAGAATTTGAGTTTTGATTATTTGTGATTGATTAGCTTCAAATCAAATGTTCTAAAGGACAGCCTTTATGGTGAAATTTTGCTTATGCCTGGTTTTATTTACACCATTTTAAATGTGTGCCTAGAAACCAGTCATATATTTATTGGGAATAATCATTTTCTGATTTTTTGTCTCTTTACGCAGTGCACAAGTCCCAACATAGTGTTTGTTTTCATATATTCAGTAACTGATCTTCCAGGGAAGTAGAACTTCTCATGATGCTGTGTCACTGAGTTTTTATTTCTTGTGAATCTGGTCTCCGAAGGGCTCTCTCCCTTGTGAATGCCAAGTAACTCACAATAGTTATGTATTTGTTTTATTTTCTTTTGCTAGAATTTGATCCTTTAAGAATAAAAATAAACCGATGCCATAGTAATTATAACTCAATGACTTACCAATAAAATTCCTTGTGATGGTATTTGGTAGGAACTGGTTTAAATGTCTGAAGCTAATTTTAACCCAGAGACTTTATGATACATTAAATTTGGATAAAAGCAAAAGCGTTTACAGGGTTTCAGGAAGCTCCGAGTATGAGGTTCTTTTTAGAACCTAGACATTTATTCTGAGTCTTGACAGTCATTGTAGTCTTCTGATAGATTTAAGGGATTTGAAACTAAATTAAGAGATAGCGTTGATTCATTCATATCTTATTCCAATTTATTATGATAGATGACAAGTTTGTAAAAGTAAAGCACCAGATAAATCTTTTTTTTCCTCTGTAAGCTTTTAAAAAATATTTAACCAATGAACATACATTCCAAATATTCCTGCTATCAGATAAGAAACGCTGGGTATAGACCTGTCCTTTAACTCTGTAGAGCAACAGCAAATTGGCAGAAAGGTAACTGCGCAACAAGAGCCAAGAATTCTTTTGCAAAATTCTTTTGACAAAATTCTGTGCCCAGGACTTCAGCTTACCTGACCAATTAAACTGGAGAATACAAAAACTCCCAGAAAAAAATTCAACAGTTGAAAAACAATTTCAAATGAAGTTTGTGGGTCTGGAAGACCGCCAATGGTAATTAAAGATCGCACTGCCCAATAGTAACATCTCAGATACCTGTAAATGAGAAGAGAGCATTTAAAAAAAAGTATTCCATTAAAATATCACTGTATTTGAGAATACAGATTACTAGTAAATTTTAGCACATTTCCTCTTTATCAAGATTTAAAACATTTGTGCTTGCAAATTACAGGTGGCAAATATGAACTTTTTGATAGACGTTATAAAACGACTAAATAAACCCAAGAATGTTGCTTACTAGTTGCTACACTTCTTTCTATAAATCAAATTACTCCAGAATTTAGTGGTATAAAACAACTACTTATATTTCACTCATCATTTTGTGGGTCAGGTTTCTGTAAAAGGCAGGCTGAGAGGATTTCTTTGACGCTCTGTGAAGAGTGATCCCAACCAGGCTCACCTCATTGGAACCAAATGTCTGGGACTTTGATTCTAAAAATTGGCTCCAATTAATATTTAATTGGTTTCTGTGTTCTCCACATTTGTATGACCGGCCTGCCCGCATATGCCTTCTCTCCCATGTCTGGTTTAGGTTAGGATGTTTGAAGAGCTGGGGCCGGCTCTCTGTCTGCATTCACTCAGTCTCTCAGTATGACTAGCTTGTGTTTCCTCAGTGGCTGCTGCTTCAAGGTGAGTAAATTTTTTTCCAAAGGCAGCTAGTTGGACCCCTTCCCTTCCTCACTACCTCAGCAGTAACAGCTCAAGCAACACCTGTAATTATGGGAGGCATCACCTGCCACATCACGTTTACTGAGCAAGTCACTAAAACAGGGCTGGATTCATGGAATCCATCTTTTAGTGAGAGGATCAGCAAAGAATTTCAGGCTCTCTCTCTCTCTCTCTCTCTCTCTCTCTCTCTCTCTCTCTCTCTCCTCTCTCTCTCTCTCTCCCTCCCTCTCTCTCTCACTCACTCACTCTCTCCTCTCTTTCTTTCCACTCTCTTTCCTCTCTCTCCTTCTCCCTGTCTCCCTCTGTCTCTCTCTGTCTCTCTCTGTCTCTCTCTCTCTCTCTCTCTCTCTCTCTCCCTCTCTCCCCTTTTCTCTTCCTCTCACCCTTCACTCCCTCCCTCCCTCCCTCCGCTGTTCTTATAACTAATATAGAGACAGAAACAGTTTTATTCTCTATTCTGATGTTCTTCTTGGCTGAATTGGGGTTTTAATTCTTCTCTGCATGTGACAATATAAACATTGCATTAATATTTATATTTTTTCTTTGAAATTAAGTGAGTTCTTATAAAAATAGTTTATACTTTTCAGATCTTCTAATAGTAAGAAGTTTGGCTTACAAAGAAGAAAAAATCAAATTGCAGTTGAAGGCAATATTCAACAGAAATGGATCTAGAAAGAAATCATTCATTTTGAAATTCAATAACTTTTGAAGGACATGAGGCTATTTTTATTTTAATCTTGTGAATATAGGAGCAGGAAAATGATTAACTCTTTGGTAGTATTTAAAACCTCTGTGTCATGAGAATAAAAATATTATCACTTAATTTTTTTTTTAGCAGACTTCCTGGGACTTGCTAATAGTACAGTGAACTTGATGTAAAGAGAATCACCTTGAAAAAGTATAGAATTAATTTTATGGATTGTATTTTAAGTTTTCAAATTTTAATGTATACTTTCTTATACCTGATTTTTTTCTATCACAGATCTTGTATCTGTGAATATTTTTATATTAAAAAAATAATAAATTCTACACTGCCTAGGAATAGGCAAGTGCTAGATTCTTTCTTATATGGCCAACTGCTTTGTAAGTACTAAAATTACTGTCCTTTTCAAAGTCATTGTAGTGTAATGGGAGCAAACACGAATAAGATTCTCTCATTTCCTATTTATGGATGTTTAAAGAATTAGAATCAAAGTGAAACAATGACATTGATTTTTCCAAATCTGAAGGTTAGCCTTGGACTAGTATTATGATTAATTTTGATTATGAAATAGTCCACTAAGTTAATTGGAAGTTTTCTGCTTGGATGCTATAACATTTATTTTCCGTTTCTTTTCTCAGTTGTGTCTTACAGACATGCACAACCAGAAGTAAGATTTGTAATTTAATTAGAAGGCATCTTATTGATTTTCTAGGATTAGCTTAATTATTCAAGTGTGTCCACCTCTAATATTTACAACCTAAGCCAATAGATTTTTCAGGGAGATTCTATCTGGCTGATTTAATACATGTATTATCCAACAGGTAGTACATATATATATATATATATATATATATATATATATACAGCTTATTAATTTAGAGTAAGGCAGGAAGGCAGAATTTGGCCAAACTAAAATCAAACCAAGCCAAACAAAAAGAAAGACAACACACAAACCATGCAAAACAAGAGAAAACCGTTGTAAAATATAACTTCTTTGTCTAGACAATAAAACGTTTGAAAATAGAAATTCTTTGTTGCGAAATAAGTGTGACCTACTATCCCCCACCCCCCGTTTCTTATGGAACAATTTCAACAGAAAAATTGGAAGAATTTTACAGTAAAGTCAGTATTTCCTCATTTCTACCATCCATTTTACTCTATCTTGTCTCACACATTCCTTCATTTTTCCATCCATCAAACCATTTTGTAGTTTGGACATATTTCAAAGAAGCTTATAGACATAAGATCTTTCCTTCTAAGTGAGTACATTATGTATCTATATCTATATATATATGTATTTCAGAATACATATGTGTTAAATGAAGTACATTTATTATTGTTTTTTTATGGCCTGACTTGACAGTGCTGGAGGCTTCTCCCACTTCAGTGTTTGGGGCTCAGTCTTGGCAGCTATAGAGGGGCTCTGTGGTATTTGGGGTCAAGTTTGAATCTCCCTCATGAAAAGCACATGCTCAACTCATTGATCTATTTTTCTATCTGGCCCCTGGAATCCAACGTTTTATTTTATTTTTTATTTTAACATCAAAAGCACAAACCTTGGAGTGCCATTTAATAAATTATGATGAATGCATGCACTTGGTAACCCCAACTCTATCAAGACATAAAACATTTTTATCACCTCAGAAAGTTTGTTCATTCCTTTACCCAATCTTTACCCCAGATGTAAATCACTGTTCTAACTTTCTATCATCGATGAGTCTTGCCCTAGAACAGAACAAACATATTTTTGTAAGGCATCTGTAATTCAGCGTAATGTTTTTGAAATTTATTTATGTTGTTGAGATTTACTGATTATGTTGTTGTTGTTTATATTAGTAGTTTCCATTTTAGTATATTATTTATGTTGTTGTTTGTATTAGTAGTTTCCTTTTTAGTGCAGAGTATCACATTACATACTTCGGTTTATATATCTTCAGTTTATATATACTTCAGTTTATATATCAATTTATGTAGCTATTGTCTTATAAACACCTACATATAAACATTTTGACTTTCTAAAGACTTGGGATATGAATAATTGATCTAGTTAAACTATGTGCTTTTTATGGATGTGCATTTTCATGTCTCTTGGGCACATATCTGGGCTTACAGTTTTTGTTATGTAAAGGGGTATTATGTTTAAATTGTCAAGGAAACGTTTCAAATATTTCCCCAAAATGATTGCAATGTTTTATAGTCACTCCAACAACATATTAGAGAGTTTCAGTTGCTCCATTTCTGTTTACAACACTTGATATTGTCAATATTTTTAGTTTTGGCCTTAATGGTAGGAGTCAAAACACCCATAGTTTACATAAGGACATTGTTAACTATCCCAATTTATTTTAATTGTGTTTCTTTAAATTTATCACTGAAATAAATGAGTATGGGGGACAGTGGTCCTATTACAAGAGAGGTTCCAGGTAGAGTTATTGTTGGATCTACAATATAATGGGAACTTACTATTTGTTGAAAAATATGAATGGTTAGGCAGACCTAGACTTCAGTGAAATAAATCGATATCACTTTTCAGTCTTTTCCCTGTCCTATTTTTGATTGCCTATTATTTCCCTCTTGATATGCAGAGTTTTTACTGCCTTCAAATGGTTTTGTTGCTTCTAGAGTATATTTCGTGTCTAGGGAAAATTCCTTTTCCTGAAAAAATAGTTTCATATACCTTTACTCATCATCTTTCTGTGTAAGGTAAAGGGTTACACCATCCTAAGTTTCTCCAACACTAAGATAATTGTGATTCCTTCTCCACCTCATTTAAAGTCATGAATCCGAATGACAGTATTTTTATTGTTTTTATGCCTTTTTATGTATTTTTAAAAATTGTTTTCTTTGAGGATGTATTAGGGATCAGATGAACAAGCTGCCAAGTGGTTTGTGAATATGAAGATATTTAATATTAGAAAACGAGTACATATATATACATATATATATATATATATATATATACACATACATACATACACACACACACACACAAAGCTTCATAAGGGGCATTTTGGGATACCAAGTAAATTTTATGTTTTATTCTTTTGTACTAAACTTCTTTCTTTGTGAAATTTCACAGTCAAATGAAGAATGTTATCTACTTGACAGAAATAAAAGTGACTTTTTGTCTCCTACTGAACTGTACAGACACTGTTAGTTTTTTTCTGGTCAAGATTAACAGTAATAAATTTGACTCTTATTTTAAATGTTCACAGTTCTCCAGGTTATGCCCCACTATTTGCTGCCTAATTATAACCAGGGCAAAGTTGACAAATGCAATGGTTTCAAAGGCAACCACCCATTTATAGGTCATCGGAAATCATCACAAGGGTCTACTAAAAAAATGCTTTAGGCATGGAAGGTCAAAGAATAATGTGAAGCTACCAGGAGGGTCAGGTGACAGGTGATCATTAAAAACTGTGAAGAATATTAATAGCTTCCAGGGGACAATTTTCTCAAAAATAAAAAAGAATGTTGCTTTTAAAAGGCATTTTCATTCTAAGGATGGCAACCTGGGTGCCTGATAGTTGGTAACAGAAATTTGGGGGCTTTAATTTCACTTTCTTCCACTTGTCTGAGCAGAGTATATCAGTGGGGTCACACTTACTTTTATAATCAGTATGTGGGCAATACATTCAGCTCTTGAAATGTCTTGAAACATTTTTGGCCTAGAAAATGATGGTTGTGGCTGTCTTTCCATGAATGAGTAAGGAGAATGGTGGTTTCAAATTCTTGGGAGCAAGGTTCTACTTATATCCCTTCACTCAGGCTCATCAGTTGGGGTCTCAAACATTTTGTATCTTTGCAAGTGGTTTTTGGTTGCTTGATTAACTGTAATTGTGCCCTGACATCATTTCATATTTTGATGGTGTCTTTTACCTTACCTGTTTACTTACAATTCTCATTGAATGATTGTAATTCTATTAGGTACATTAACGCTTAGAATTGAAGTAGTTCACTGGTGTATCGAAACTTTCTATGGTGACTTCTTTTTCCCTGAGATGATTTTTATTTATTTTTAAAATTTTTAAAAAAATATTTTGGCAAAAATCAATTGACTTTTGTTCAGGTGGCCAATTTAGCCCATATTATTTTTCTGTGTTCACTGACAGGTAAGTTTTCTTGACGATCTTTGAAATTCTCTATTTGTTCTGCCTTTCTATACTTATCTACACAAAATTAGTTCTTAGTTTTTGACTTCTTCTCTCTTGATTAAGAAGTTATCTTCTCTGTTTCTGTTTTTCACTGGTTCTTTCTATTTTAGTATACACTTTTGTTTCTCAGCCTTTGGAGATTCTTCTTTTTCAGAGAATTCAGCTATTATTGAAACCTGTTGCAATGATCATTTATCTAGAAATGTACCCTATAACTAGGAATCATAAGTCATCTCACTGCAAAAATTATATGTAGTTTATGTGATATTTGGATGTGTGGTATTTAGCATTAGAAATGTAAAATATTGGGGAAGATGGTGCCAGCCTGTGTGTATGGAGATGACTTCTGCAGACACACTAGGTCTGTGTTCAAGTATATTCTTCTGCAAATTGAAGAAGGCTAACAATCCTCTAATAAGCATATCATAGACAAATGAGCCACCTTTCCAAGTAAGTCAGTTTTTTGGTGACTTCTTTTAGCTGCTTTTCTGTAGATGTGGGGGCAAATGGCAGGATTGATCATTCTCTCCCACGCACATGACCCCCAACTCTCTGAACTAGAGCAAGGTGTGGGTAGGTCTGTCTTCTGAAGATCCTCTGGACAATAGCTGTCACTGTCACTGTTATTGTCATCCCATTGTTCATCGATTTGCTTGAGCAGATGCCAGTAATGTCTCCATTTGTCCCTGTCGCATACTAGTGTAGCCCTATGGCGTATTGGGGGGAGGGGGCTTTTTCAGGGTCACAGGAATGAGGACTGTCGTTACTGTTTTTGGAATATTGAGTACATCACCTGTAGCTTGCCAGGCTCTGCCATATGGGCTGGATACTCTCGCTAGCTTGCTGGGCTCTCTGAGAGGGAAATACTACTTCACTCTTGTCTGGGAGCTTTATTTTATAGTCTCTGGATCTTGGCCATTGATGAGATTACATGGCACCAGGGTCGATTGTGGGTGTGACTGCCAAGCTACTGGAAAAAGGGGGACCTGATCGGGAGGAGACCCAGTCCCGATCCGAGCAGACTTGGACAATAGCACCTATCCTAAAACCAGACTTTGTGATGCAAGTTACTTGCTACAGCCCAAATCCTGTGGCTATCTGTGCAGCCACTTAGCAACTAGACTCCAGCCACCCCATTTAAAGTTAGAAAATGTCAGGTTTTAGCCTAGTAATGCTAAAGAGGACCAATAAAATTACCATTAAAATACAGATCCCATATACAAAGTACTGGTTGAACTTCACAAAAAGAAAACATCCAACCCCATCAAAAAATGGGGCGAAAAAATGAATAGAAACTTTCTCAAAGAAGAAATCCGAATGGCTACAAGGCACATGAGAAAATGCTCTACATCATTAATCATCAGGGAGATGCAGATCAAAACAATTAGGTATCATTTCACACCACAGAGACTGGCCCACATCCAAAAGAACAAAACCAACTTGTGTTGGCAGGGATATGGCGAGAAAGGGACACTCCTTCACTGCTGGTGGGAATGCCGACTGGTTCAACCCTTTTGGAAAACAGTATGGACAATTCTCAAAAAATTAGAAATTCTGCTCCCCTTTGACCCAGCAATACCACTCTTGGGAATATATCCCAGAGAGGCAAAAAAGTATAGTTGAAGTGACATCTGCACTTGTTTGTTCATTGCAGCACTCTTTACAATAGCCAGAATCTGGAAAAAACTGAGTGCCCAAGAACAGATGACGGGTTAAAGAAACTTTGGTACATCTACACAATGGAGTACTATGTAGCTGTTAGAAAAGATGAAGTCATGAAATTTACATACAAGTGGTACTACCTGAAAAGTATCATGTTAATCGAAATGAGTCAGAAAGAGAGGGATAGACATAGAAAGATTGCATTCATCTGGGGAACATAAAGTAACAAAATAGGAGACTAACAACCAAGAGTGGCCAAGATTAGTACCAGGAGATTTGCTCCATGGCTTGGAGGCCAACCACACATGCTAGAGGAAAAGGAGCTCAGAGAAAGGAGCACCAAATAAAGGGTGTTGGGAGGATTCCCAGGATGGGAGAAGCATGCTGAAAGTAGACTATAGACCAAACATGATTGCCACTCAATACCTCTTTTGCAAACCACAACACCCAAAAGGAGAGAGAGAACAAAAGGGAATGCCCTGCCACAGAGAAAGGGTGGGATTGGGGGAATGGGGGGTGGGAGGGATACTGGGATCCGTGGTGGTGGAAAATGGGCACTGGTGGAGGGATGGGTATTTGATCATAGTATAATTGAAATCCGAGCACAAAAATTTGTAAGTCTACAACTGTACCTCATGATGTTTCATTAATAAAAAAAAAAAAGACAGATCCCAAAGCACAATAGAAATGGTAGCAAAGGCCCTAGGATCTTCCAGACACCTGCCATCCCATCTCGACCCACTCTTTTCAGTGGTGAATGGGATGTTTGAGAAAAATGGTACCTACTTTTTTTCAAAAGGAATGTCACTTTATTATATGCTCAATATAATTTCATAGGAGTGGGAACCAAGAGAGTGTACTTCAAGCCAGGTCTTGTATTTACAAAGAAGAACCATCACTATTAAATAACTTCATTGCCATTATTGAGTCCTGATTCTACTGAACTAAATTTTAAAATGATCTTTTATTTCTAGAAGACTTGCATATGTAATTGTCGAGTTTAATTTATGATCCTTGTTACTCTGTAAGTGTTTAATTGAGTTAGTGGTTATAGCTGACTCATAAACCCATAAAACCTTTCAGTGGTAAACTAATTAGCTACTGCACCTGCCCTCCAAATAATTAACATTGTTCATTACTAACAATCAGCTCTGGAGTCATAAAAGTTGCCTACCCATTCACTCCGTTGTCTAAAGCAGAGGCTTTCGAACTTTTGAATCTTGATCCAGAGTAAGAAATACGTTTCCCAGGTAAAGCCAGGACACATAAACACACACACACACACACACACACACACACACATGCACGCGCGTGCGCACACACACACACTCACGCATATGCACTTTTTCCTATATATGAAAGACGTTAATATTATGTGTCTCATTCTCCATATTCTTGAATTCAAAAACATTCTGAGCTAAGATAAGTTTTTGTTGACCATTAACGGGTTGTAATGTGGTATCCAAATCACTGACAACAGAAAGCTTATAAACTGGGGGAAAAAAAAATCTATAACATGTTTCTTTTTTCCAGAATTAAAACTCACTTGTTCCCTTCTCCATTATACACCCATTTAGTACTGCCAATTCCTTCGTAGTTCGAAGCCCAGTAATAAATACAGGCGTTAATGTGGAGAGTAAACAGCAAGTATCCAGTTGTTCGAATGACTCTGTCAAGGAGAATAAACGCCAAGTGAGCCTCCCGTTGTTTCTGGAATACAGCCTATTTTAACATTTTTCTTTGCTTTCAAGTCTCTGCTGAACCTCCTGGTTTGAAACGGGTGAGCTGCTAACTTCCATCAGTACAGTATGAAATGATGGTGTCACTGCTGATTTTCTGACTGCAGTGTCCTGACTGCAACTGACAGGGTGTAAAAAAAATCCTCCTCTCTTCTCGCAGATGGTAGGAGTCACCTCCTGAAAGACTTGCCTCGAGGGGTCACTTCTTCTCTTTGAGACCCATAAAATATGCCACACTGATTGAATTGGGTAGCGCTGGTAAAGCCCGTGGGATTTGATGCTACTTAATTGTGACTGGTGATCTCTGTACAAGTGAATTTCAGAACAGCAAGTGAATGAAATTCAGATTAGCCAAAATTGTCAGGAAAGAGATGTTGTCAGGTTGGAAGGAAAGAGCATATTTATCTATACTTGTTCTAACTGAAAAGGTAATGTGTCCTATTATTTTAATTTGTTTTGTCCCATTATTTTAGTCATCTGCAATCAAATAGGATTCCAGATGTTTCTAAGCTCAATTTGGAATATAACCCCGATATTTGACATAGCTCCCCAGTTGGAAATTGTTTCTCTTTTTTAATATGGAGTTCATATTCTTTCCAACTGTTGTCTAAAATGTTGTATCATTATTTTCTCTCCCATCCTTGAAGTATACTGAATTATACTTTACCTGTAAATATATGCTTTATCCATTATAGACTCTAGGTGATGGTTAAATTCAAAAAATGAAGTGTACTATGCAGAAAAAAAGCAAAAAAAAAAACAAACAAAAATGTTAGTCTCAGATCAATCCTTTTAAATAATGCTATATAAAATAGATTTTGCTACTGAAAATAATTCTATTTATATGTCATTTGAAAAAACTAGAGCTTGTATAGCGGTGCTTAATTTTGGGCACTATATGGTGACATGGTGACAAACTTATTTTATTATATTTTTACCCTCTAGTTACAGACTTGTTTGTGTAGCTCATCAAAAGTCAAGCTTAAGAACATTTTCTTTTTTTTAAAGCATATAACAAAATTCCATTTTGCAATATCCATTCTAAACATAAGCAAAGGAGTGAAATTACAATACACTAAAGTCACAAATAGGAGTTAAGTTGTAACTCAGCTCTTCCATTTTTCTTTTTTGTTTTGTTTTTTAGAACACAACTGGCTGTGCTCAGGGCTTAATTCTAGCTCTTCACTTAGGGATCACTCCCAGTGGTACTTGGGAGACAATAGGTAATGCCGAGGATTGAATCCGTGTTTGCTGCACACATGGCAGACACCTGAATCCTTGTCCTATCTCTTCAGCTCCTGGAATTATTTTTAAACAAGCTAAATTAAGAGTGTATTTATTTCAATAGAATTTAAAATACAACAAATATTAGCATTGTCTAGATATACTTGACACTATTCAAAGATACATTTGAGTTTATATACATTTGATTCAATTAAAGTTGCTATTTGACTAGAAATAACCACATGAGAATTTTTTTGAAAATGATGGTGTTTTTTGGGCCATACACAGCAATGCTCAGGGATTGCTCCTGATTTTGTCCTTAGAAATCATTCCTTGGGATATTGGGGTATTGAACACAGGTCGGCTATGTGCAAGGCAAGTTCCCTACCTGCTGTATTATTGCTCTGGCCCCACAGTGACTTGTTTATTTTCCCCACAATTATTATATAGGAAAAACTCCTATGTGATGGATTAAGTTGAACATTTTAAATTAAGGTAATATCAATTTGTAATTTTTTGTGGTCTTAGTATAAATTTGCACAAAATTATGTTTTAAATTTGCTTCAGTGCTCACTGTAGCACTGTCCTCCCATTGTTCATCGATTTGCTTGAGCGGGCACCAGTAACGTCTCCATTGTGAGACTTGTTGTTACTGTTTTTGTCATACTGAATATGCCACGGGGAGCCTGCCAGGCTCTGCCATGCAGGCGGGATCCTCTCGGTAGCTTTCCAGGCTCTCCAAGAGGGATGGAGGAATCGAACCAGGTCAGCTGCGTGCAAAGCAAATGCCCTACCCGCCATGCTATGGCTCTAGCCCAAGTGCTCACTAAGTCATAAAACTGTAATTTGAATTTTCTTTCTCATACAATTTGGAGACAGAAAATTACATTTATCTTAATGTTAAAATGGCATCATATTTGTGGCTGGGCTGGACGATGAAATTGTGGAACTATCATAGAATCTCCTGGTTAAAAACTACACACCACACTACTAAATACAAAAGGTTTTTGAACATTTTAAGGTTCCAGAGATAAGTTGTGAGAAGCTAGAATTTTAGAAGCTTTCAAAGTCATTTGCATTTTTGAAGTTTTAAATTTTAGGCAACATGGTTTGCAGTCCTGTTCCTGGTGGGGCTTAACGCCTAAAACATCCTAGTACCGTGCTTTCTTGCAGAGTATCCGCTTCCGTATGGCACTGGGCCCTGCTTCCCCGCTCTCTCCTCCCTTCACGCCTTCTCCTCAAGCTTCCTATGCATGAGCAGGTCTCCGTTGTATTGTCTTGGGGCAATTATCTCCCACTTATGAGAGGGATCATTCTGTGTCCCTCTCCTGACTAATGCTAGCATGGTTGTCTCTGGATCCATCCACGTAGAAGCAATCTCATCCTTTAGAAAGATAAGAAATCTCATCTTTATCACCAAGTAGTATTCCACGGTGTAGATTTGTACCATGGTTTATTTATTCATTTGTTGTTCAACACTTAGGTTGTTTTCAAAATTTTCATGTTGTGAATAGTGCCACAATAAACATAAGAGCACAATCTTTTTGTTTTTTTTTTAAATAGGGGCAGAGTGATAGCACTGCAGTAGGGTGTTTGCCTTGCATGTGGCTGGCCCAGCCTGGCTGCACCTGGTTTGATTCCTTCGCCCCTCTCAGAGAGCCAGAGAAGCTACGGAGATTATTTCACCTGCACAGCAAAGCCTGGCAAGCTCCCCGTGACGTATTCAATACGCCAAACACAGTAACAACAAATCTCACAGTGGAGACATTACTGGGCCCGCTCGAGCAAATTGATGAACAATGGGAGGACAGTGACAGGGTTTTGGGCCCTTGGAATAGATGCCAGGAATTGGGAGTTGCTGGGTCATATAAAAGCCTAATTCTTAGTTTTTTGAAAAGATGCCCATATTTGTTTTCAGAAGGTCTGGACCAGTTGACACTCCATCAGAAGTAACTAGGGTCCCTTTTCTCTACAGCCAAACCAATGCTGTTCTTTTCCTCCTTTGTAGTATGTGCCAGTCTCATCAGTGTGAGATGATATCTTATTGCTTTGATTTTTGTTTTCTTGGTGTTAAGTGATACAAGTAATTTTTCACTTCCCTTTTGGCCCTGTGCATGCCTTTGAGAAGTTTCTGTTCATCTCTTCCTCCAGTTTTTTGATGTAGGTGACTTTTTCTTGAACAGTAGCACAGTGGTAGGGCGTTTACCTTGCATGCAGCCGGCCCAGCCTGGATTCGATTACTCTGCCCCTCTCGGAGAGCTTGGCAAGTGACTGAGAGTATCTCACTTGCACGGCAAAGCCTGGCAAGCTACCCGTGATGTATTCGATATGCCAAACACAGTAACAACAAGTTTCACAATGGGGACATTACTGGGCCCGCTTGAGCAAATAGATGAACAACTGGAGGACAGGACTGACTACAGTGCTAAAACTTCCTTCCCAGAAGTTTTACTAGTGCTTTATATATCATGGGTATTGACTGTCAGATAAGAGATGGGAAAATATTATTTTCCGAACTGTGGGGTATAATTTATCTGGTCTTCCTCCCCCACCCTGCCTCCTCCCTCCCTCCCTCTCTCCCTCCCTCCCTCTCTCCCTTCCTGTCCCTCCTTCTCTCTCTCTCTCTCTCTCTCTCTCTCTCTCTCTCTCTCTCTCTCTCTCTCTCTCTCTCATGGTGCAAATGTTTCCTGCATTCCCATTTCTTACTCTTTGCTTCTGTTTGCTTGGCCAATGACATTGACTCATTAAAGACTTCATTAGTTGCAATGCCATGGTGTCCTACCCATGTTTTCCTCGATGATGAATTTTATAAGCTTTCCTTATAATTCCAGACATATTCCCAGTCTTTTAGCCTCTCTGAAAGTTGGTTATCTCAAGCAGGGGACTCCTAGAAATTTTTGAAACTAAAATTTGAGGTAACTAGCTTCTTTGAATCCCAATCTAGTTCCATATTCTCTGGTCAAACTTAAAAGTATAGAGTTATCTTAGAGGCCATTTTGTAGTTCACAGAAATTTTTCTCTTTGCTTTTACAAATATGTAAGGTATTATATGGATTACAGTGTATTTATTTAGTTTCCTATTGACATTTCAGTAATAGTTAATAATTTTATTCTATGAAATGTGTTTGTATTTTACTAGAATTATGGAATTAGATGAGTAAGAGGACTTAGAGGTCATCTAATTAAATTCCCTTGTCCAGGCATTCAGTGACAGTATAATAAAGATAAAAGAACAAAAATATAAAAGACTCATTTTATTATAGTATTTTATAAGTATAGAAGCATTCCTTTAATAGGTTATAAAAGTAAATACTAATGTAGAATAAAAATAACTATAATAAGTTAGTCTTACTTGTAATAAGAGTAATTTTCATCAGTCAAAACAATTATGTGTTTAGTTTTTAAAATTCATAGCATTGATGAGGGTAGAAAAATGAGGAAAGTTTGAGAAAGATTAAAAATATTATACATTTAGGATATTTTAAATGATTCCAAGATTTATGCTATTATAAAACTTTGATATGAAGGGATACATGCACATATATATTCACTGAAGCACTTAATACAATAGCCAAGATATGGAAACAATGTAAATGTCCAACAACAGACAAATGGATAAAGAAGGTATGTTATATAGGAACAATGGAATACTATTATGTGAAAGCATTCATACAATAATAGTATTGTATGAATAGTACTGTTCATACAGGGAAATATGAAATAATGCTATCTGTGGCAACTTTGGTGTAACTTGAGTGTGTTGCTTTGAGGGAAAATGATAGGTACTAGATGATTGTACTCATCTGTAGTGTTTTGACACAGAATATGCACAGTGTGTAAAAGTAAGTAAAAGTAAAGGCCCTCCCGTTGATCGTCGATTTGCTCGAGCGGGCCCAGTAATGTCTCCATTGGAGACTTTGTTGTTACTGTGTCTGGCATATCGAATACTCTCGGTAGCTTGCCAGGCTCTCCGAGAGGGGCGGAGGAATCGAACTCGGGTCAGCCATGTTGGCTGCTTGTAAGGCCAACGCCCTACCTGCTGTGCTATTGCTCCAGCACAGTGTGTACTGATGACAAACCATGGGTACTAGAGTACAAACTGTGAGTAGCAGAGTAAGGAGGAAGAGATGGAATGAAAGTAACTTAGAGATGGGTGAGTGAGGGAGGGAGCGTGTCATGGATACTTTGGTAGTGGCAATTGTACAGCAAGTCTGTTAGTATAATCATGACTGTAAACACATACCCTAAATTATAATATATTTTTAAAAGAAGATTATTAAATATGGTTATCTTACCTTTAGCATCCTATTTGTCCTAAATATTGGATTAAATCCAAAAAGGAGATAGAAAACATCTAAAGGCATTATTGATGATACATCCAACTGTTGGAAAAACACATTCATAATTCAGTCATGTTTATGTGCTTTTTGAGACATAGATTTATACCAGTGTATGTAAAATTTGTATGTATACCAGAGTATGTAAATGTCAATGTCACCCTAGATTATTTGTTATCCTTTGATTGTTGTCTTACAAAATTGCTTTTTGTTAAAAACTACAACACTGTTTTGTAGTTTACTTCCAGTTTATTTAATTTCCACCTTTCCACATCTGATTTTTCCTTAGGGACTGAGTTTTCTGATTCTTTTGGTTGTCATGTGTACCTCAGATGGTATGAGTTGCTAATGTTAAAATATATTCCAATCATCTTTTAAACATGACTCTTAGACTGAAAATCAAGCACATTTCTGATTTTATTTGAAACCATTGCACATTCATTGCACCGCTATATTTTTATGTTTCAGCAAAATTTCCAGTGCTCACGGTTAATAATTTTGTTGGTGTTTCATCTAGACTTCTCGGATATTTCTCCTAACTATTTTGAATCATACTATTATCAATACAGTTCCATAAAAGTATCTGTTAGCTTCTGTGAAGGCTAAGAAAGAGGAGAAAAATGAATTCAGTACTATTTCCAATTTATTGCAACCCCAGTAAGACGGGTTTTTAACTGTGACACAGCTGAAAATACAGATATTTTAAATTTACCACATTCAAATTTTTTTTTGTTTTTCTACTACCTGTATAAATGGCATCACATTTGTAAACTTTGCTACTTGCAATAATAATAAGACTTTGAAAATGTAAAATTATTCATTTACAGTAACATTTAGATGGTCATGGCCCTCCCGTTGATCGTCGATTTGTTCGAGCGGGCCCAGTAACGTCTCCATTGGAGACTTTGTTGTTACTGTGTCTGGCATATCGAATACTCTCGGTAGCTTGCCGGGCTCTCCGAGAGGGGCGGAGGAATCGAACTCGGGTCGGCCATGTTGGCCGCTTGTAAGGCGAACGCCCTACCCGCTGTGCTATCGCTCCAGCCAGATGGTCATGAAAATAGGTAATATTAAAAACATTTAGTATTAAGTTATCTTATGATAATTAGGTTGTTTTGAACTCTATGCTAAACTTAAGAGGTTTTCTTACAAGCTCACATTTATGGAATGAGGAGTTGAGATCATTATATATCAGAATCTCTAAGCCTATGCTATTGAAAAAGTGGAACATTTAATTTAAATTAACCAGGCCTTTTATTATAAAAAACTTGCTAAAAGTATTGGTTTAGAACTTTCAGCATTTCATCAACCCCCCTTGATTTTACCCTCAAACGCAGAGACTTGGAAGAATTTGAGCAACTTAAGAGTAAATAAAAGTTCTATAATGTCTTATTATAAGCAAACAGGAACATGGAGTTATTTTTTCATGATTTCTGGCTCAGATCATAATAATTTTATTTGCTCTCTGTGTAATTGTTCAATTCCTCACTTGGCTTTTCTATGAGGTCATCAGTCATGTTTCTTATTAACCCGTAGAGATGAATTTGTGTACATAAAGATGATTTATTTCTCAGTGAATTGTAGAAAATTGAATTAAGTGTTGTGGAACACTAAACTCTCTACAAAGTCTGCTGGAGTCAATATAGGAGTAAAATATTGGTTCTGCCCACAAGAAATTAACAATCTAATAAAGAAATAGCTCAACACAAAAGTAACTATGATGCATTACCAAAAGACAGGCAGAACATGCTAAGAGAACTTAAAAGTGGTGGCCCCTATGAATTTATGTAAATATTTATGTTTAAAGAATGGAATTTAAGTGCATGAGTTAATTTGCCCTCATTCAAATTCAAGAGAATGATTAAGAATTTAGAATAAACTTTGCCCCATTTAAAAATAACATCTATTTCTTTTGCCGATTTCATCAAAGCTGTGTAGATCTTTTATGAGTGTGCATAAGTACGTAGTTTTTTTTTTTTTAACAAAAAAACTTGGGGGGATTGAAAACTGATTTTCATCAACACACAATACTAATAAAGGCAATTTGGCACCTAAACCTAGATGAGTGCTTTTAAACAATTCTGAATTTGTTTTAATGAATTTGCCAATGTTGGGGAGTTAATTTTTTTATTATTATTTTTTATTAGTGAAACACCATGAGGTACAGTTGCAGACTTACAGAGTTTTGTGCTTGAGCTTCAGTTATACAATGATTGAGTACCCATCCCTCCACCAGTGCCCATTCCCCACCTCCAGTGCTCCTGGAATTCCTGCCATCCCCCCCCCCGCCCCTCCCATCCCACCCCACCCCTGTGGCAGGGAATTCCCTTTTGTTCTCTCTCTCCTTTTGGGTGCTGTGGTTTGCAAAAGAGGCATTGAGTGGCAATTATGTTTGGTCTAGAGTCTACTTTCAGCATGCATCTCTAATGCTGGGAGTTAGATAACGAGTGGAGGGGTTTCATGAGTATAGGAAAATACAGCCAAACGTAAAGTGGGTCTCTAGTGTTTAACCAAATATCTGATAAAACAAGTTTAAAGCCAAATTTATGATGAGAAGAAACTTACTCCAGTTTATATATTTTCTTAAAATCCAGGGGAACAAGGGCACATCAGCCTTGTGGAATGCCTGAGCAAACTCAACCTCATTATACCATCGTTTTAATACTTTAACATAAAAATCATTCCCACTGGTGCCATGACAGTTTAAAGATACATTGGCAACCCATGAAGATAACCGAAATTGGAACTTGGTTCTTTGATATTCTCACTTACTTGGGGAGGAGGAAGGGAATGAATAGGAGAGGCAGGAAATTGGCAACCATAAAATGAGGCTTGACAAAGTTGAGACTGGTGTTCTTCCTTTGACTTCCCCCACCCCTCACCAGAATGTCTCTGTTACTTGTTCTCTTAAATATACGATTCCTCAGCTGGGAGCTACTTTTCTTCATTCCCTTGCATTTCCCTTTAAATAAATACTTATTTTCAATACTCTGTGTTCTAAGCTTGCCTATACCTTAGTCCTTTTCCCCATGTTTTATCACCATTAAAGTATTGCGCTTGAAGTGGGAGACTGGGGTTGCGTTATAGAGACTGAGCTAAGTTGGAAATTTTATGTCTTTGCCTGCTTTTCAGAGCTAAATGAGCAAAGGAGCTTTTTTTTTTTTTACATTAGTTTTGCTAAACTAATTGTGCATTGTTAGAGGTGAAAACATAACTATATATTGATATTATTATAGTGAAAGAAAGGAAGAAGTCATGTTAATAACCGCTTAATAAATTTTGCTTATGTCAACAGTAAACAAACAGTAGTAGAAAGAATTCTGTAGACTTTCACACTATCACACTTTATAACTTTGAGTTTATAATTTTGTAATGACAAGACAAAGTAAGCCTTGCACTCCTTTAGTGATGTTGAACTTCTTTTTCTCTTCTGCAACACCCACATTTTGTTCTACCTAACGAAGACCCATATGTTGAAATATACATGTGCGCTTGTAAGCACCTATACCACGTAGTTGAGGAGCAAAACTGTCTAGTAAGTCTTCACTTATATCCATTTTGTTACAAAGCTTATTATTCTGAAAAAAAAAGGATATCTTTTTGAAATTTTTAGAGGGGACTTAAAAGAATTAGTTGAATATGTATTCAAATATATATATATATGTACAGACTTATATGGATTAATTGAATGTGTGTGTGTGTGTGTGTGTGTGTGTGTGTGTGTGTGTGTGTGAGAGATTTGGGACCCTTACCCAGTTGTGGCTTTCTGGCTTTGTGCTTAGCAGTCACTCCTGGTGGGCTCAGAGGGTCCTATGGATTACCAGAGATTGAACCCAGGATGGCTCCATGAAAGGTAAGAGTCCTTTGCTGCTGTACTATCTCTCTGGCCCACTTGAGTAATTTTAAAACAGTAAGCCACTTACCTGAAACTTTGTAGAACTCCTGTAGTGTCTCTTTAGCTCATTTGAGTCCACCTGAAAAGTTATATTCATATTCTCATTCATTTTAACCACTTTCACCAATAATTATCTCAATTGAAAACAATTTATAGTTATTTATATTAGTAGTTCTCTCCAATTTCAGCCTTTAAATAACATCTGTCCCTTCATATTTTAATAAAAAACTTCCAATGTTTTTCAATTTCTTGTTGTCCTGTTGTTTGTCACAATAAACATTTTTTTAGAGACTCACCAGCATTGCTTTGCTCCACATACTTACCTCTTATTTTCTTAAACCGTGGCAATTTGGTGACAATTTAATATTTGCTTACTTCTGTTGGAGACTAGCTATGTGAAAGTCATCAAGGACCTAAGGATGAAGCCCAGGATTCTCTCTATAGTTTGTACATAGCGTCCTTTCATGGTGCTCACTGTGTTATGAAATCACACAGTCCATTCACTTAAATTATTTTCTGTTAAATGGAAATCTGTCTCAGGACAAGTATGGTATTAACTGGAAATTGAACATAACTAGGGCTAGAATATTCTAAGAGCCAATTAATATTTTGGATGAATAGGAAAAAAATAGAGATGAACAAAATGTTTCAAAGTTTTTAATACTTTTTAAAACAACTGTGTCCTTGAAACTTATTTGTTATAGAATTTATAAAGCCATTGTTTGGGTTGGAGATATGGCAGGTAGGGCATTTATTTGCTTTGCATGCACCCAACACGGGTTCAGTTCCCAGCATCCCATCTGGTTCCCTGAGCACTGCCAGGAGTAATTAATTCCTAAGTGTAGAACCAGGAGTAACTCCCGAGCATCACTGAGTATGGCCCTCCAAAACAAAAGAAGTTGGAAAGGCATTACTGGTAGTTTACTTTTTTTAAGTTTCAAGTTTTTGATGTCATTTGGATTCTTATAATAGTCATTTAAGAAGCATTATTTACCAGGATGCAACTTTCTCCTGTCTTTTTATACTTGTTTCTTGAAAAGAATCAGATATAATTCTGTGGTTTTAGAGATCACCATGTATGTTGTTGACACTACCAAACCTGTCTCTACCTCATATGGCCTTCTTGATGTTAGCCACTATAAGCAACTGTCTTTTCTTATGTGTTTTACTCATCACAAATTTAAAGCATTTCAACTTGAATTCATTATCACTCTCCATGACCTTTAAGCTTGCAATGCAAGCCCCTCCCACTTTCTGCTTGAAAATTCTATGCGAATACTCCTCTACGCTGGTCAGTATTTCAGAACTCACTACCCCTCATCCAAATAGTAACTATGTTCTACATGTCTAAAGTTTTCTCAACCCATTCTTTCCTTGAGTACTGGTATCCTTACTTTTAGTTGTGTTCCCCTTGATTTAAAATACAATGGCAGACAAGCAGACAGATAATCTCTCTAAATCAGATTATTTAATTAACCCCATTTACTTCAACCCCCAGGACTCTACATGGTTTAAAGAAAAATATCCCGGGCTGGAGCAATAGTACAGCGGGTAAGGCATTTGCCTTACATGCGGCTGACCCGAGTTTGATTCCCATCATCCCATATGGTCCCCTGAGCAACACCAGGAGTAATTCCTGTGTGCAAAGCCAGGAGTAATCCCTGAGCATCACCAGGTGTGACCCAAAAAGGAAACAAAATCTAATCTCTTATAGTATATGAAGACTGCTTTCTCTGTCTCGTGTTCTACAGAATCCCACATCTCCCTTTGTGTTTTCTTTCTTATTTATTTTTCCATTTAGGCATCGTTATTCACAAATGTGTTCATAATATAGTTTGAGGTGTACAGTATTGTAGCATCAATCCCTCACCAGTGCCAACTTGCCTCCACCATTGTCCCCAGGTTCTCTCCCACACCACAGCCTGGCTTCGTAACAGGCACATTTTAAAGTATAATTTTTCTGATTAGGGTCACTTGTTTACAGTACTTATGATTTCGTGATTTAGAAATATATACACATATGTCACCCTTTGACATCTTTAATGTATTCTAGGGGCTCTGACTCTTTTCCATGTTACCTCCTCTATCTTCTAGCACCTGCCCCCTTTCATTTCTATCCTTCCCTAGTCTTTTCATTTCTATAATCTAGATCCAAGGATTTTCCCACCTTTGGTACCATGCATTTTCTTGTCATATGATTCTATATATCCTGGATAAGTCAGATCACCCTGTATTTGACCTCTTGATCACTTGACTTCCTGTTAATCGTCAATTTGCTCGAGCGAGCGCCAGTGACGTCTCCATTTGTCCCTGTTGTGTGCTAGTGTAGCCCAATGGCGTCTGTTCGTTCTAGGAACACGAAGAGCCTCAAACTAATCGTTCATGATCTTGATGAAGAAGTCTGACCAACTGACCACGGCCACGTGGTCTTTTGACATCCCGTGGAATCCAGTTGGTAATGGCTCTAGTCCAGCAGTCATCTCTAAATCTCATTACGTGTCCATTTGACCTCTGAACTTCATTTAACATGATATCCTTTAGTTCTATTTAAATTGTGGTGAACTACATAATTTTTATCATTTTCTGCAGCTGCAGAGTATTCCATTGAGTCTATGTACCACAACATCATTATCCACTCACTGTTCAACACCTAGGTTGATTCCATTTCTCAACTATTGTACTAAGTGCTTCAAGGAACAATCACATCCTCCCTTTGTGTATGTACCATTTCTATGAATGCCTCAGAGAGCTACTTCTTACCTTGGGTTTTTTTCTAGAAATTTGAGGATATCTTTTCCTTTTTTGTTGTAGGAATGGAGGTGTGCAAATAATTTACATTTGTCCACCAAGATTTGATTTGGACCCGGTGCACCATTTCACTTGGTCTTCTCTGTGCTACATAGCAAATAGGGTTCACTGTTGTTGGGACCCTTATCCTCCAAATGCCATTTCTCTGTTGCCTTCCTATCCTTCTGACTGTAGTTACTTCAGGAGGTAAGGATTAGCTTATGTTCCTTGAATTCCTAACATAATGTCTCACATGCAATTGGTGTTTAATGAAGGCTGATAAGTGACAGATGAGTTTGTTCCCTTTAATGACACATTCAGACCTAAAACAATGCTAATTTTGAACTGATATTTAAATTCCTATAATTTATTTTTAAGTTATAGATAGGAAGAAATTTCTATGTAATATTGTTTAATTGGTCTCAGTATTAAAACTCAATGGGTAGTAGCAGGCTATTCAAGTTTAGAAGTCAAAAATTGCCTCTGAGCCGTGGTGAGGACTGTTAATCAACCCCTCCACATTTACTGAATTTATGTTTTATCCATATAAAAGTGTTTCAAATATGTATGTTGTGCTCATTGATGTTCCCTCACCCCCTCTCCATCCCCCCCAAAGCCCTCCACCGCCGAGGAACAAAATTGCTTTCTCAGAAAGCCATAAAATGCAAGTTTAAATTGAAACATGCTCAACCTTTAGCAAAAGTGAGTAAGCTACTTCAAAGCTTGTAAGTGACAGATAAACTTATTTGAAGTACAAAACAGTTAAATTAACCATTCCTTCTTACAACTTGAGGAGTGTGCTATTGGCAGTTAGCTCTTTATTTGGGGGACTGTCTATAATTGTGAATGGAGCTAAAACTAGCTAGGTTAAATGAAAATGCTTTATAAAGTACCTTTACAAAATTATTAAATTTGTCATCATTAGCTTTAGAAGACTCATATCATTACCTAGAATAATTATGCACTTATTTCTAAAAAGTTACTCTATCTGCTCTCCTAAGCCTCATTTTATCATTTTACTGGAGACATTTTTTTCAGGGGATACTTATTTGGGAAGGATGTGCTCTTTGCACTTAAATCTTTTTTCCTATAATAGTTTTTGAAGAAGTTCTACTCAGCTATTACATCTACTTTTTTTTTTGGCTTTTTTGGGTCACACTCGGTGATGCTCAGGGGTTACTCCTGGCTCATGCGCTCAGGAATTACTCCTGGCGGTGTTCGGGGACCATATGGGATGCTGGGAATCGAACCTGGGTCGGCCATGTTGGCTTTGTGCAAGGCAAACACCCTACCCGCTGTGCTATTGTTCCAGCCCCTACATCTACTTTTTATTTAACTTTTCTGATAAATCATAGAAACTCCAGAATTTCACTAAGAAGTGTTTAAAAAATATCATTTGAAAACTCTACCATTCAGATTTAAGCTAGGAAAGGAAATTATTGGCTCAAGAGTTCCAATTCATTCATTCTCTCACATTTTTTGACTTCCTAGGTTAGATAGGGAAATGAAATATTGTTCCTATTTTCAAGAAACCTGTCAGATAAGAAAAAGTGTATAGGGGCCAGAGCAATAATACAGCAGGTAGGTAGTTTGCCTTGCACACGGCCGAACTGGGTTCAATCCCTGGCATCCCATATGGTCCCCCGAGCACTATCAGGAGTAATTCCTGAGTGAAAAGCAAGCAGTAACCCCTGAACATCGCTGGGTGTGACCCAAAAATTCAAAAATAAAAGCTGTATATTAAAATAGAAGACAAAAGGGAGATATTGAGTGAACATTTATCTATTTGATTCATTTAATGATCAATTGCACATCTTTTAAGAGCATGTCCTAGATTAACTTATTAGCTTATCAACTAATTAACAATATGCATTGTTTTATTTTATGATCTACTGGTTCAGCACCTCCATGATTGTGCAAAGAACGCCGAGAGAGATAGCCACAAAAAGACGCCTGTCTTCAAAAACTCTCGAGCTCATTTGCCAATGAGGCTTGGCACAAGCCTCAGGCAACTGCAAGTGAATGTCCGAGCTTGTAAAACAGTACAGACAAGCGATAAAGGAAGACTTCAAAGAGAGAAGAAAAGCAGTGCCGGCAGATGCGGCAGAAGCAGGGAAAAGCATTCGTAATGCTCGCCTGTCCTTTGCCAACTACAAGACCAAGATGACTTGACTCTGACGTCCTGATGGATCCATCACATCTTCGAGAAGGGCAATGGAGAAGATTATCCATGACTTCTACTCGGATCTCTTCTATAGCCATGTCCACCTGCCCACATACCAAATTCCGCAGGATGAATATGTCATTCCCAACATTCTCCCTTCCGAAATCTGACACGCCATTACATCAGTAAAGATGTGATCAGCACCAGGCCCAGACAAGGTCAGATCTGAACACCTGAAGAACCTGCCATCAGTACTCATCAATACACTGGCTCGGCTCTTCACATGCTACCTGTCTGAATGCAAGGTTCTATCCCAGTGGAAAACCAGCAGGACTGTACTACTGTACAAGAAGGGAGACATCCATGACATTGGCAACTATTGCCCCATCTGCCTGTTGTCTGTCATCTACAAGCTGTTCACTTGACTCATCCTGAATAGGATTGTCAGAACACTAGACGAAGGACAACCATGCGAGCAAACCAGTTTCCAAAAAGGATTTAGCACAAATGACCATAACCACACAATAACCAAACTCATTGAGGTTTCTCAGGAGTTCAAGATGCTGCTCTGTCTAACGTTCAATGATTTAAAGAAGGCTTTTGATTCTGTTGTTACTGAATCGGTCATCGAAGCCCTAGCCAAACAGGGTGTTCAAACTCAGTACATCAGGATACTCTGTGAACTGTATTGAATATTCACTACCAGGATCTCACCATTCTACAGGGAGGTGATCATTGACGTCAAGAGAGGGGTTCGGCAGGATGATACCATTTCACCGAAACTCTTCAGTGCCACCCTTTAGAACGTCATGCAACAACTGGAATGGGAAGGAATGGGAGTGAAGATAGACGGTCGGCAATTACACCACCTCCGTTTTGCTTATGACATTGTTCTAATAACACCAAATATCAGCCAAGCAGCACAAATGCTGGCGGATTTCAACTGTGAGTGTGGAAAGGTCGGATTACAGCTAAATCTCACTAAGACAATGTTTATGAGAAACGGTCTCATTCCTGACGCTCCGTTCACTCTCAATGGGACGAACATCTCCGAATGCAACAGTTATGTGTACCTAGCTCAAGAAGTCAGCGTGATGAATGACCTGGGACTTGAGTTGCACAGGAGGAAGAGAGCAGCTTGGAACGCCTTCAAGAGCATCGAAGAAATAGCTAAGAGGATGAAGAACCTCCGGCTCTGGGCACATCTCTTTGATTCCACTGTTCTTCCTGCATTAACATATGCCTCAGAGACCTGGGCCCTACACAAACAGGATGAGGACGCTATTTTGATCTCCCCAAGAGGAATTGAAAAAGCTATGCTTGGAGTATTTCAGTATTTCAGCTACGCTTCACTGAAATGAGAGAAAGAATCCGGAGTTCTGACCTCTGTCGACAGTCAAGAATCAGGGACGCTGTCTCCTTGCCAAGGCATCAAAAATCAGATGGGCTGGACACATAATGAGATTTGGACATGACCACTGGACTAGAGCCATTACCAACCAGATTCCATGGGACGTCAAAAGATTGTGTGGCTGCCCACCTGTGAGATGGTCAGACTTCTTCATCAAGACCCTGAACGATCAGTTTGAGGCTCTTCGTATTCCTAGAACGAGCAGATGCCATTGGGCTACACTAGCATGCAACAGGTATGAATGGAGACGTTACTGGCGCCTGCTGAAGCGAATCGATGAGTAACGGGATGTCAAGTGATCAAGTGAAGCGATAATTTTCCTAATTACTATTATTTAACAATTAACAGAAACATGGGTAAAGGACAGAAAGGTAAGAATAATTAATTTTCATACGGATCTCTCTCTTAGGGCTAGAGCGATAGCACAGCGGTAGGGCATTTGTCTTGCACGCAGCCAACATGGCCGACCCGAGTTCGATTCCTCCGCCCCTCTCGGAGAGCCAGTCAAGCTACCGAGAGTATTCAATATGCCAGACACAGTAACAACAAAGTCTCCAATGGAGACGTTACTGGGCCCGCTCGAGCAAATCGATGATCAACGGGAGGGCCTTTACTTTACTTACTTACTTACTTTATACGGATCTCTTATAGAAAAAATGAGAAAGTACCAAGAGCAGTTCATTGATGGACATAACTGGGAAATGGTGCTGAGTGTTTTTGTGGAACCTTGCCATGTAGGTTTAGCAGAGACTGGTGTGTCTGAGAATCTCAAGCTTACTGATACCATCATCATTTCAAGTCCATTTTTGTTGTCTATAAAACCACTTACAGAAAAGTGGCTTTGAGATGGCCCTTGATTGGAATTTTTATCCTCTGCGAGACACTATTTTCTGAAGAAAGATATTGAAAAGAAAAATGCTGTGAAAAACACGTGAGCATTCCTCATTTTCTTCTTGGTGGCCTTTAACACTTCAATCTCTTTTCTGTTATTTGTCTTGTTTTCTCTCAAGACATCAGGGAGTTAATATTTTCATCCTGCAACCCTGAAGGATTGCAACTTTAAGTAGTAAGTGATGAATGAATGAATGAATGAATGAATGAATAGCAAGCTGTTGTACATCAAAGGGAGCCCTTGAGACCTTCAGGTGAGTGCTCCACTTGCAAAGCTTTCTTGTTAAAGTGTAATCAAGTTTCAAAGGCTAAACTACCTCCTCTAAAGAAAAAAAAGCCATTAAACTTCTTTAGAACAAACAAAGCAATTAATTCCTGCTCTATATTTGTAGCCAGTGATAATGCATTTTAAATAGAGCTCCCTGAATGAGTTTTTATTGGTTATTTTTCTTCGTTTTAACACCCCATTGTATGCAAAGGTCTCTTAGAAAATTGAAAATAAAAGTCTTGCCTTACTGATTTTGTCATTTTCCATTTGTTAAGCATTGATTTTTCTCCCCCACCCCCACCTTTGCCTCTAATGGAGGTTGAAATTAGGGCTTTTTTTGGTATGTGTTGTTTACTTCTTATTTATACACCATCATCATTATTCACCAAGCTGCCAGCAAGCTCTGGGGATAGTGCTTGTAAGTTAACTAATGCTCTGAAGTCCACCCAAGGAATATTTTAAATAGTTTGTGTGTGTGTGGGAGGGGGGTAGTGACTTTAGCCCTGGTCTTCTTTGGGATTTCTCTTGAGAAAAAAAATTTCAAATACAAGGCACTTTCCAACAAGTGGCTATTTTTTCTTTTTAAAGAAAAAAATACACTTGGCCACCATGTTCATCCTGATGTTGGAAGAGTGGTTCCGCTCTTGCTGAGTCTGTGAAGAACCAACAGAGTTGGTGTCAACTGGGAAGAACTTATCCCTCTAGCTAGCTGGAAAGGAGGGAAAGTGTAGGGGAGAGAAAAGTCAGGTGTGTGTGTGTGTGTGTGTGTGTGTGTGTGTGTGTGTGTGTAGGATCTTAGTCCTCCTCTCTTTGGTGAGATGCGCTATAAAATCCCCTCAAGAACGAGAATAAACCCAGGAGAAGATAATTTCTCCTCTGCATATGCTCATCTAATCTTTGATAAAGGTGCAAGTAATGTGAAGTGGAGTAAGGAAAGCCTCTTTAATAAATTGTGTTGGCATCACTGGACGGCTACATGCAAAAAAATAGGCTCAGAACTCTGCCTAACACCATGTACAAAAGTAAGATCAAAATGGATTAAAGACCTCAACATCAGACCAGAAACCATAAGGTACATTGAAGATAAAGTTGGCAAAACCCTCCATGACATTGAAGCTAATGGTATCTTCAAAGATGCCACGCCACTGGCCGAGCAAGTGAAAACAGAGATAGATAAATGGGACTATCTTAAACTAAGAAGCTTCTGCACCTCCAAAGAAACAGTGACCAAAGTACAAAGACAGTCTACAGAATGGGAAAGGATATTCACCGAATACACATCTGACAAGGGGTTGATATCCAGGATATACAAAATACTGATTAAACTCCACAAGAAGAAAACATCCAACCCCATCCAAAAATGGGGCAATGAAATGAACAGAAACTTTCTCAAAGAAGAAATCCGAATGGCAAAAAAGCACATGAGAAAATGCTCTACATCATTAATCATCAGGGAGATGCAGATCAAAACCACAATGAGATACCATCTCACACCTCAGAGACTGGCCCACATTCAAAAGAACAAAAGCAACCGATGCTGGCGTGGATGTGGCGAGAAAGGGACACTCCTTCACTGTTGGTGGGAATGTCCACTGGTTCAGCCCTTCTGGAAAACAGTATGGACGATTCTCAAAAAATTAGAAATTGAGCTCCCATTTGACCCAGCAATACCACTCCTGGGAATATATCCCAGAGAGGCAAAAATGTATAGTCGAAGTGACATCTGCACTTGTTTGTTCATTGCAGCACTCTTTACAATAGCCAGAAACTGGAAGAAACCTGAATGCCCAAGAACAGATGACTGGTTAAAGAAACTTTGGTACATCTACACAATGGAGTACTATGTAGCTCTTAGAAAAGATGAAGTCATGAAATTTACATACAAGTGGTACAATATGGAAAGTATCATGCTAAGCGAAATGAGTCAGAAAGAGAGGGATAGACATAGAAAGATTGCATTCATCTGGGGGATATAAAGTAACAAAGTATGAGATTAATACCCAAGAATAGCTGAGATCAGCACCAGGAGGATTACTCCATAACTTAGAGGCCAGCCGGGTATCCTAGAGGAAAGGGCTATTCAGATAGAGAAGGGAGCACCAAATAAAGGATGTTTGGAGGATCCTCCCAGGAGGGGAGATGCATGTCGAAAGTAGACTATGGACTGAACATGTTTGCCACTCAATGCCTCTTTTGCAGACCACAACACCCAAAAGGAGAGAGAGAACACAGGGGATTGCCCTGCCACAGAGACGGGGGGATGGGGGGATGGGGGTGGGAGGGATATTACCCATGGTGGTGGAAAATGGGCACTGGTGGAGGGATGGGTATCTGATCATTGTATAATTGAAACCAAAGCACAAAAAATTGTAAATCTACAACTTTAAAAAAAATAAAATAAAATAAAGGGGAAAAAAAAAAAAGATAATTTCTCCTCTGGGTAAAAAGCTAAGTTACTAAGGTAAACACTATTTGATGAGAAGTGTCACACCAGAAATCTGAAAAGTGGCACGTGTAAAGGGGATGTGTGAGTTCATAGTAATTGTGAAGCAAAAACACCCATTGTGGTATCTTATGTGCCTAGGTTTCTTTTCTCTTTGGGTCATACCCAGTGATGCACAATGGTTACTCCTGGTTCTGCACTCAGGAATTACTCCTGGCGGTGCTGGGGGACCATATGGGATGCTGGGAATCGAACCCAGGTCGAAGGCGTGCAAGGCAAGCGCCTTACCCGCTAGGCTATCGCTCCAGCCCCTGTGCCTAGATTTTTAACCTGTCTTTTGGCGGGGGGGTCCGTGAATTCCCTCTTGTGGTTTTCTTCTGATGGAGATCTTTTTTGGTTTGTCCCATATCCAGTGATGTTCAGGTCTGACTCCAGGTTCTGTGCTCAGGGATCAGTCTTGGAGTGCTCAGGGGACCATATTGGATCTAGCCCAGGCCCCACATACACGGCAAATGCCCCACCCACTGTACCATCTTTGTCTCCTTGGCAGAGATCTTGGGAGTGTATTGTGCTCTCCTTTCCTTTAAGCATTCTACAATAATAATGACAAAAACTTCTGTGTCATCTGATATGGTAGCTGCTAGCATGTGTTGTGATTTAGCACATGTGGAGACTTAGGGAATATAGTTCCTAAACCTGAATTTTTTATGTTGTTTACTTTTAGTTAATAAAGATTAAAAGCATATACATGTGTAAGTAGCAACTGAACTGACAACATGGTGAGTCTACTCTGATAAGAAGGGTATAGTAGTATTTTTTAGATTTCCCCAGAGTGTCAGGTCTAAACTTTGGACTTGATTTCTCTATTCTTTGAAGGGTCTTTGGTAATGACTGTAAATTTATAAATAAGATAGAGTTAATATCCTGAAACTAATAACCCATCCTTTTTTTCAGCACCCAGTTGCCTCCTAAGGAGGCTGAGTAAATGCTAATGAGTGAAAAAGTACCTGTCATATTAAAAAAATATTGAGATAAATGGTTGATGGTGCATGGTAGAAAATATTTGCTTCAAAGGCATTTTTAGTTTTTGTTGGCAGCACTGAGGACGGAGTCCAGGGCTGCATTTGTACAAGGTTCAGGTTTTACCTCACCAAGCCACATCCCAACTCTTTCACAGACATTATTTTTATCCCTAGGGGGAATCTGTATACAATGACTTATTTTTGCATTGATAATTTATGTATTTTATATATTTAGGTGAATCATATCTAGGCTTTACCATTTCAGATTGGCATTGTCTTGAGTTATATCCTTAGGTCATATGTAATTCTGAAAAAACTTGTCAACCTGAACAAGCATGGTGCAGTTGTCATGTGTGTAAGAATTTGAGTGAAAGTCTATGTTTAAATTCTGTTTTTGCTCTTTTTCATCTATGTGCCTACCTTTTAAAATTTAATTTTATTTTTTTTATTGAAGCGCTGTGAGATACAGTTACAAAATTTTCATGTTTGAGTTTCAGTCATGCAATAATCAACCACCCATCCCTCTACCAGTGCGCATTTTCCACAACCAATGTCCCCAGCATCCCTCCCACCACCCCTCCCCCTGGCTCTATGGCAGACAGTATTCCCCATACTCTTTCTCCACTTTGGGGCATTATGGTTTGCTATACAGATACTGAGAGGTTATCATGTTTGGTCCTCTATCTACTTTCAGCTATGAGCCTACCTTAAGGAAATCATCTATCATTTCTAAATCTCAGTTACTCATCTGTAAATGGAGCTAATAATGAACTTTTTTTTATTTATTTGTGTTGATAATCTACATGATGGTGCTCAGGACTTTATTTTAGCTCTGTGCTTTGGGGACTATTCCTGGTGGTTCTTGGAGGGCCATATTTGGTGCCAGGGTTTGAACCAGAATTTGCCACGCTCAAGGCAAGCATCTTAACCACTGTACTATCTCACAGACCCCAAACTTTCTCTTAAGAAGTTGACGCATTGGGCCTGGAGCAATAGTACAGTGGGTTGGACACTTGTTTTGCTCACTGTTGACCTGGATTTGATCACCAGCACCCCCATACAGTCTCCTGAATACCACCAGGAGTAATTTCTGAGTACAGAGTCAGGAATCATCCCTGAACATTACTGGTATGACCCCAAAATACAACAGAAAATTGCGGTCTTAACTATCAATTGGTTGAAATGAATAAGTGATGCATTGTAAACAATTGGAATAATCATAGCTAGCATTTAAAACACAGGGCTCCTGGCACAGTTCTAGGCAATTTATGTTCATGGATTTATTTAGTTTCCTATTGGTTATTGTTATTATGAGATGCTATTGTTCCAGTTATTTAGATGAGGAAGCTAAAAGTACAGAGAGATGCAGAGTCGCTGCATAGTGAGTGCTCAATGTTCCGATGCTGTTGTTATAATCATTACCATTCTAGTGGTTTCCAGTAGCTTAGGAAGCAGACATTAAGAGCCAGCTACTCAGATAGTAAATGAAACAATGTTATTCATTTATACTTTTGTAGTCCACTCTGATATTCACTTATCAATATTTATGGCACATGAACTCCACTTACTATGATGTCTCCTCCTCTTATAAACTGGAGTCTGGGCTGGATTAATAGCACGTCACAAAGATAGATGATATCACATAATATGTCTGGAATAAGCCAGTAGTAGGTGTTGTCCGGTGTTTGGTATGGAAAGACGAGGCGCAGCGGTATAAGCCAGCAGTTCCAGTTATAGGCCAACGAGACAAGTAGGAGCCATAGGAGATAGACTCGATCTAGAAAAACAGCAAGTGGAGTAACCCAAATGACACGTAGGCGTTTTCAAGTCTGTCCTTAGCTTGGTGAAGTGGGAATGCTACCCTCTAAAGTGAAGCAATTTGCCATATGAGATTCTTTTTTTTTTTTTAATTTTTTTTATTAGTGAAGCACCATGAGGTACAGTTGTAGATTTACAAATCTTTGTGCCTGAGTTTCGGTCATACAATGATCAAATACCCATCCCTCCACCAGTGCCCATTTCCCCCCACCCCCCCTCCCACCCTGCCTCTGTGGCAGGGCATTCCCCTTTGTTCTCTCTCATATGAGATTCTTTTAAAACATACAGCAGATATTTTGCCTCAATATAGAATGGGAGGCACTTTTTACAAGCACTTTTTTTTACAGGTCACCATATCAGCCCTGTGACATTGAAGAATGTCCTTCTGGATTCTGAGTGACCAGCCAGGGTTGATCCTGACAGTTAGCTGCAATTTGGATAAAAATAAAAGGGAAACACAAGAAAACCCAGAGGTCCCCTGATAGGATGACTCTAGCCACAGCCCCTTTTCCTGCGGAATCGTTCTGAGAAGGTGAGTACAAAGCCCCATTTTCTTTGAAGTGGGATTCTTGAGTGCAGAGGGCAGAGACTTAGCCCACTCAGGCATGTCCCTTCATAGAATGTTTTTCTTTCCCCCATGGAAACTGTAAGGATAATAAGCAATGCACACCCTGGAGGAAAATGGACAATCCATAATAATATTTACTTTTTGAGAGGAGTTTCAGTGCACATAGGACTAAATGCTTTGGGTCTTTTTTCTAAAGTAGTTGGGAACAGAACAGAACCTGTACTGCCTTTTAATAAAGGCTGGGCTATTTTACCCCTGTCCTTATCAAAAAGGGCTCCAGAATGAATAGGGAGTTTAAATTTTATTTTCAGACTAGATTCAGAATGGACTAGGGAAATTGGAAGCCATCTGTGACTTTTGGTTCTTGGTAATGGGCAATTCTCCCAATGGCAGAACCCATCCTTTTGATGGTACCTGTGTACGAATCTATGCTTCGTGGAAGTTGAATTTTCTTTAGATAGTTCATTAGCTGCATCTTCCTGAATTTACAGCAAAGTAAGTTGTGGTAATGTTCTTCTTTTTGTTGAGCTCTGCTTTCTTGTGTTGACGATGGAGCTGTGGGTTTTGCTTAATACAAAAAAAGGATAAAACATTTTTCAAAGGTTAAGTTAAATTAGCTTAATGAGCAAAAAGCTTAGGCTTTTTGAAGTCAAATGATTCCAGAATTTTCCTCTTTCATTAAAGGCAGATGAGGCATTTTATGACATTTAAAACACTGACATTTATGAAAATATCCAGGTAATGAAAATATTGAAATTTGAAAATAAACAACAGGCTTAAAGTTCACTTATAGATTTTCCCCAAAGTGTTTTTAAATGGAACGTTTTATTTTCAATTAATTTTATTTCTGAGTTACTCATAGTGATTTACAATTCTGCTTCTAATTTTTTCAATCATGAAATGTTCCAACTCCAAACACAGCAGTATCTGCGTCCCTCCACCAATGTCCAAGGAGTCTCTCCTACTCCCACACCACTCCTTAGCAAACTAATCTTTCTAAAAAATGAGCCTAGTTGAAAATAATGGAGGAGAAATGTCCTTCCCACAGAAGCAAGCTTCTGGGTGAAAGGGAAACTGGGAACATTGGTAGAGGTTGGAACATTAAATGCCTGAAATTCAGTCATAGATATCTTTGTAAAGGTAAAGGTAAAGGCCCTCGCGTTGATCGTCGATTTGCTCGAGCGGGCCCAGTAACGTCTCCATTGGAGACTTTGTTGTTACTGTGTCTGGCATATCGAATACGTCACGGGGAGCTTGCCAGGCTCTGGTGTGCGGGCGAGATACTCTCGGTAGCTTGCCGGGCTCTCCAAGTGGGGCGGAGGAATCGAACTTGGGTCAGCCATGTTGGCTGCGTGCTAGGCAAACGCCCTACCACTGTGCTATCGCTCCAGCCCAGATATCTTTGTAATTCATGGTAATTTGATAAAACATCTACTGGCTACTATTTGACTAGTCTACTTTCTAAGACCCCTGAACAGTACCCTTATGTCACCTGCAGCCCACACCCTTTACCCATCCACCAATTCTTTCTTTCTTGGCATTCTCTGCAGAGTAATATTTCATTTTTCATTTCATCATCCTGTTATTCGTCGATTGCCTCGAGCAGGCCCCAGTAACGTCTCTTTCATCCTAGCCCTGAGATTATATTCAAGGCTCTTTAGGAGAATGAGACCCATCATTGTTACTGGTATTTGACATATTGGGTACGCCACGGGGAGTTTGCCAGACTCTGCCCTGTGGGCAGGCTATATTCGATAGCCTGCAGAGTAATATAGGGCCAAAGTTTTCTGTTGCTCGATATCTTTTGTTCCTTTGCTTTGTTGCTGTTCTGTCTACCACAGATGACTGAGATCATCTCTAGGAATTCGATTTTTTTTTAAAGTGTATTTTTCTTAGTTTTGGGGTCATGTTTGCTGGTAGTTGGTGCAACTCCTGGTTCTGTGCTAGGGGTTTGCTCTGAGTACTGCTCAGGGCGGCATGCAGTGCTGGAACTGAGGTCTTTTGTGTGCATAGAATGTTCTCAGCCCACCGAGCTATCTTTCCTGGCTCCCAACAAGAATGTTTGAAAGAGAAGCTGGTTCTCACATAGTTAGGGAAGAAATAAAAGTAATTGTTTTGCCTAAAATTGAACAGAACTCTTTCAAATATGGACTGTTTTCACAGATTTTAGCTCTGTACCTCTGTAGACTCTCTCCCACGTAAATTCCAAGTTTTGTAAAAATAATGCTCAAAATATTCATTTCAACATATTTTAATCAAACTGCAGTGATTTACTTATCATTTCTGTTAAACATGGTATACACAATTGTTTATATATATCTATTCAGTACACGGTTTGTTTTGCAAATCCAATTTTCTTTATACAATTATAAGGAAATCCTCAATTCCATTACATGTGATCATTTTATGGTCAAGTTTTCTTCTATTTTTGTCAATGTATATGAAATATTTTCATAAATGTGATGTATGTCACATTAGATATAAATTGTATTATTAATTTTTAATCTATATATTTCTAAAATTACATGAGTTGATAATCATTCCTCTTTTATGTAATTATTTTCTCAATGTTTTGCTTAGTTGCTATTATAGGTATTATTCTTATATTTTATAAGTTCTTTCTATATTATAGGTATTTTTTAATGCTCGTGCGGGCCCAGTAACGTCTCTATAATAAAATTTGCAATAGCAATTTTTGTTATGATCAGAGGATTTTTGTTGGGAATATTCTCCCCATAGACTTACAATACTAGAGAATTTCCAACATGCCCCAATAGTTACCCTCAACTGATGGAAGGCACGAGTAATGAGAGATATGTAACCCAGCTTCCTTGTATATCAATAGAATTTTCCTAAAAAATGTTTTTAGAGGGGTCCCACCCCAAAGCTGGAGTTGCTGGGAGTTGATGGTGCTATTCCCTTCAGAATGCAGCCTGGCTCAGTTCCGCAGTGCTCAGGTCACTGATTCTTGCGGGAGGGAGTACCAGGTCTGCAGGACTATGGATCTAACTGGGGCTTTGGTCATGACAATCCTGTGATCTAGCATCCAAAAGTTCTTTCTTGCGGGGCAGTGAGCACCTGGAGGTGCTCAGGGCTTATTCCTGGCTCTGTCTAAAAGCATCTCACAGTGCTTGTGAATCATATGTGATGTTGGGAATTGAACCTGCGTCATCACGTGCAGCACAAGCAGCTATGATTAGAGTGACAGTATAGTGCATGGGGCACTTGCCTTGCACACAGCCAACCCATGTTCTTTCCCCAGCATCCCATGTGGTCCCCTGAGCCAGCCAGGAATGATTCCTGAGAGCAGAGCCAGGTGTTACCCCTGAACACTGCTCAGTGTGACCCCAAAGTAAAAAAATAAAATGGAACAGAACAGGCAAGGCAAGAATCTAAATCCTTGTAGTAGCTCTTCAGCCCTCTCAGGAAAAAATCCCAAGTATAATACACAGAGATTTTTTAGGTAGATCAAGCTCTGTCTTCTCACTATAGTAATCCTCCAAGTAGCACATTACAGCTGTCTCAAGTACCATTTCTGTCTCTCTTACTGTCATTTTTCCTGGGTCATTTTCAAAGTAAACTATTTGTGACCAAATCATTGTCTCTATGGTTTGTGTATGAGTAAAGGGTGGGGGGACGGGGTTACCCAATTAACACTTTGCATATTAAAACTCCTTTTATAATTTCCTTCTCAGTACCTTAAGGTAACATTGCCTACCAGTTTGGGGGCTGGCTTCAGGTGAGGATATGTCTCCTTCTACCAACTTTCTTTTGTAGAGGGCTGTCCTTTGACGCATTCTTTTCACCAGACTGTGGAGCTGGGCATCAGCATAATCATTTATCACAGTGGCTCCATGTGCCTCTCCCTTTGAACTAAATGAGAAAACAAAGCAATGTAGAAGACTCATGAAGAGATACATGCAAAAATAAAAGGTATTAAAACTTTCCATCTTCCTTATATACACCTTCCTTTCGTCCTTTAGGCAATTGAATGCACAAAGAACAAATGGTCATTCTTGACAGTATTGAAACTTTATAATAGAATTCTGCTTTGAAGATTCAAAACTCTATCTGGTTTGGCAGGCAGGATTCTGAGAGGGAATATTGATGCTCATGTCGTGAAGAATCTGTGGACAGTGAATATGCTGGATTTTTACTTCCATAATTAGTTTATGTTAATATGACACAGTTCTCTTAAAGACAAGGATGGGCCTGGTAGTCAAATCAGATCTTTAAAAGAGAAGACATTTCCCTAGCTGGTAACAGAGCAGAAATCTGAGCTTTGAACCCAGATGGAATATTATCTCAAAAATTTCAATTTTGTTTTTGAAAACAAAGGTAATACCTTGATAAGAATTTGAAGAAACTTCTAGAAACTCAGGGTCATCCCCAGCTGGTGGAAAACAAGGAAATAACGGATGACCTAAGGAAGTGAATTCTATCAAGAGGTGGAAGAAGTTGGAAGTAGATTCTCAGATTGGAGTCCAGTCAGGCTTGGCTTAGCTGATACCTTAAATTCTGAGACCAAAATTAGAGAACCTTGCCAGACACACTCAGACTTCTGGTCTGTGGAATTGAGTTAATAAATAAGTGTTGTACTGTCACTAAGTTTGTGATAATGTGGTATACAGCAATGGAAAACCCACATTTAGCAGTAGAAAACTAACATGTTTTGGTGAAATATCTTCAAAAAAACCATACAAACAACAATCTGTAAACTAATATACTTTATAAAGATCTTGGACTTCCTCTGATATTTTCCTCAGAGTTGTAAATATTTACCCTTCCTATTTCATGTTCAGACTGGAACCCACAGAGTTCCCATTGTAGCTGCAGACACTCCTTAAGAGAACCCTAGGATGAAGCCCTCTACCTATACATATATATATATATATATATATATTATGTAGGAGTACTGCTATTTATTCAGCCACTGATCAGGCTGATTGAATTGGGCATGAACTCCACTTTACTTTTCTTTTTTCATTTTTTATAATTTTGTTTATTGAATGACCATGAGAGCAGTTACAAAGCTTTCGGGTTTAAGTCTCGGTCATGCAATGAAACACCCGTCCCTTCACCAGTGCCCATTTTCCACCACCATAAACCCCTATCCCACACCCTCCCCCTACCTGTGGGTGAGATGATTTCCATATTACTCTCTCTCTACTGTAAACCCACCATTATTATTTTGGATTTTACCCCAACACTCAGATCTGACGAAAAGGCAACAGACAATTTGTTTTCTATTTCTGGTTACAAATAACATATGATGTCGCGTGGCTGCCGTAGTGGCTGTGCAATTTTAAAATTCAGAATTTTTACCAATTAAATCCGGAGGGATTTCTGTCAGAACCTGCTGTAGGTTACCAGTGCAGGCCACCCCAGGTGGGAATAGGTTTTGTGCCTTGGCCTGTTCCCCCTGGCGGTCCGGTGGTCACCATCCTCCAGAGGCCACTGGACAGTCAGATTTGAGCCTGCAGTGACGAAACACATGGGGCCTCACGGGAAACCTATTCCCACCTAGGGTAGCCCAGTGCTGGTAACCTATTGCAGGGATGGGATACATTTCTGCCAAAAAGCCACTGGGTTTCGAGATTTGTTTCTGAGTCTCTGGGATCAAGGCCGTTAAGCAGTTCGATCAGGAACCAGAGAGGCCATGCCTCCAATTATATAGCTGAGCTGGAGGTTATTTGTGGGTGTGTCTCCCACATACTTAACTTTTGGCCATTTAATTTCTTGGTAAACTTTGCCCCAAGTTTTTGGGGTCTGGCCAAAGGCACAGCAGCAATTTGGGGGTATCTGGAGGTCTAAAGGTGCCATCAGGCTGCTGATTCACTCGCCTCATAGGTACAGATTGACCTGCTGGCGGCACCATACCCCTTCTACATAATTTTTTAAAACTTTATTCAGTCCACAGATATACCATATCTAAATGTGTGCAGATTCTTGAACTACTGATATCTTTCTCTGTTGCATTTTAATTTTAATACTATAATTTGTGCCTATTTAAAATGCCAAAGGGCCTGCCTCAGTGTTGGTTCCCTAGGTGTGTCACATGATAATCTTCCTAAGTTTTGTTAGGTGAGGTTAGAACAGAGGAAGAAAAATGGCTGTTTTTTAAGCACGAGAGTAACAGAGGGACATTAAGTTCACCAAAACAAAAAACAAAAAACAAACAAACAAAAAAGAAAGTCTCCTTATTTCCACAAAAAAGAACTCAGGAAAAGTTATTTTTTTCAAAATCAAGACGTGTTGACGCTTATTTCTCCTCAATCTTATTATGCCTAAGTAGAATCTTATTCATACATCAGTTAATGAATTTCTACTTTATGCACTGGAAGCAGAAAAACAAGTTAGGCAGAGACTGGTCTTATGAATGGTTTTCATAGTTTAATGGGGGAGCCAATAATAAACAAAGAAGGTATGTGCAGAGTGCCACGGTCTATAAATGCATCTTTTTGTGGAGGGTTGTTTTGCTTTGTTTGGGGAGTACACTTGGTGGTGCCCAGGACTTACCCCTGGTCCTGTGTTTAGAGATCTCTTCTGGTGGGCTCAGGGGACCAAAAGCAGTGCTGGGAATCAAATTCAAGTTGACCACGTGCAAGGCAAGTGTCTTACCTGCTGTATACTCTCTCCAGCCCCAGTATAGGCCTTTTTTGCAGAGTGGAAGAGAAACGGAAGGTAAAAGAGAAAGCTTTGTGGTTTGCAATTGTATCAGGAACATCAGTTTAAAGAAACAATATGTGAGATGTGGACTCTGTTTCTTAGAATTCTTGGAAGGTTTTCAAGTTTGCTCAGGGGCATATGTTCTTTAGTTTAGGATCATTGTTTTGTATAACTGCAATTTGATTTGCTGCCTTCTGGAGTATAATAAAGTCTCAAACATTTTAGCATAGCATTCTGAATTGCCTGTACACTGACTTGAGAAGGCAGTGGAGAGTTAAAGGCACTCAGAACAGAATTCTAAGCAAAAGAAGGAAGTTGTTCGCTGTGTTTTAGAAAAATACTAAAAAAAATAAAAAGAAGGTGTGTTGGGGAGAGACTTGACTTGAACAAGGGAGAGTATCAAGTTAAAAAATGCAGGTTAATGGGGTATGGTGCTGGCAGCAGGTCAATCTGTACCTGTGAGGTGAGTGCATCAGCAGCCTGATGGTGCCTTCAGACTTCCAGATACCCCAAAATTGCTGCTGTGCCTTTGGCCCCAACAACTTGAGGTCAAGTTTCCCAAGAAAGTAAATGGCCAAAAGTTAGGTATGTGGGAGACACACCCACAAACCACCTCCGGCTCAGCTATATAATTGAAGGCAAGGCCTCTCTGGTTCCTGATCAAGTTTTATAATGGCCATGATCTCAGAGACTCAGAAACAAATCTCGGAACCCAACGACTTTTGGCAGAAATGCGTCTGGTCCCCACAGTAGGTTACTGGCGCTGGGCCACCCCAGGGGGTAAGGGTGCTGTCCTTTTGCCTGCTCCCTCTTGGTGGCTCGGTGGCCACCACTCTCCAGAGGCCATTGTACAGTCAGGTATGGGCCTGCAGTGATGAGACACATGGGGTCCCATGGGATGGGGGTGGTATGGCCCTTTCCTCTCCACCTCAACGAGACTCCGAGTCGCTGCCCACAAACAGCTTCTCTGGTTCTTGATCAAGCTGCTTAATGGACATGATCCCAGAGACTCAGAAACAAATCGCAGAACCCAGAGGTTTTTTGGCAAAAATGCATCCAGTCATCGCAGTAGGTTACTGGCATTGGGCCACCCCATGGCGGAAAGGGTGCTATCCCTCAGCCTGCTCCCTCTTGGTGGCTCGGTTGCTGCCATCCTCCAGAGGCCATTGGACAGTTAGGTTTGGGCCTTCAGTAATGAGACACGTGGGGCCTCCCGAGATGGGGTTGGAACTGGCCGTTTCCTTCCCTCCCCAATGAGACCCCAGGTTGCTGCCCATGAACAACCTCTCTGGCTCCTGATCAAGCTGCTTAACAGCCATGATCCCAGAGACTCAGGAACAAATCTTGGAACCCAGCAGGTTTTGCCAGAAACCCCTTCAGATTTAATTGTTAAAATTTCAGAATCCCAAAATTGCGTGGCCACTACTGTCAGCTGTGTGACATCATATGTCATTCATAATCAGCAATAGAAAACACATTGTCTATGGTTGCCTTTTTGACAGATCTGTATGTTGAGGTAAAATCCCAAATAATAATGGTGAATCTGGTGTCAAAATATTGAATGTAATCAAAGTAGAGCGAGAGTAATGTGGAAATCATCTGCCCCACAGGTAGGGGGAGGGTATGGGATGGGTTATATACTGAGGTTTTTGGTGGGGGAAAATGGGCACTGGTGAAGGGACAGGTGTTTCATCATTGTATGACCGAAACTTAAACCCAAAAGCTTTGTAACTGCTCTCACGGTGATTCAAGAAATAAATTTGTAAAAAGGAAAAAAATGTAAGGTGGAGTTTATGCCCAATTCAATCAGCCTAATCAATGGATGAAAAAATAGCAGTACTCCTACATTGAAATAATAAAAAAAATGCAGGTTAAAGTTACTTCAGAAAATTTTGAATTTTGTCACTGTATTGCATTTTGCTATAATTCAGATTTATCTGGAAACTCAGAAGGTGACCTTATCTGGAAATAGGGTCTGTACAGATGAAAATATATAAGATGAGCAGGATGGGATTTTTAAATTTTTTAATTTTAATTTTTCTGAACAAACAAACAAACAAACACTGTCCTCCCATTGTTCATCGATTTGCTCGAGCGGGCCCAGTAATGTCTCCATTGTGAAACTTCTTGTTACTGTGTTTGGCATATTGAATACTCTCAGTAGCTTGTCAGACTCTCCGAGAGGGGCAGAGAAATCAAAGCCGGCTCGGCCAGGCTGACTGGGCACAAGGTAAACGTCCTACCGCTGTGCTATCACTATTTCTCACCAGTTCTGGAGAATGGAGTCCAAGATTGCACCCCATGAGTCTGCATAAGAACAACCGCTGTCTGTATGCCCTTTGACCAGCACATTCACGCTGGCCTGTCACCTGCCCAGCTCCTCACACCGCACAGCCCACCTCTCAGCGATATACCAGGAAGCAGTTTCCAATAGATGCTTTAGAGGGAATGCACCCCCTTCCATTCATTGCAAAGGGCGTTGCCAAGCGTGTTGAGGTTATTTTTCTTTTTCATTTTCAACTTAATTTATTGCCAGCATTTTAAGTTTTAAGTGGCTTTGGAGGACACAATTTTGAAATGGTTGCATCATATAAAATTACTCATTTATATATTCACTCATTATTTACTTATTTGGGCTGGAGCGATAGCACAGCAGTAGGGTGTTTGCCTTGCACGCAGCCAACATGGCTGACCCGAGTTCAATTCCTCTGCCCCTCTCGGAGAGCCCGGCAAGCTATCGAGAGTATCTCGCCCGCACGGCAGAGCCTGGCAAGCTCCCTGTGACGTATTCGATATGCCAAACACAGTAACAACAAAGTCTCCAATGGAGACATTACTGGGCCCGCTCGAGCAAATCGATGATCAATGGGAGGGCCTTTACTTTACTTTACTTTTATCTACTTATTTATTTATTGAGTCACGGTGAGACACAATTATAAAGCTTTCATGTTTGAGTTTCAGTCATACAGTGATCGTACACCCATCTCTCCACCAGTGCACATCTTCTACCATCAATATCCCCATGCCACCCCCTGCCTCTGTGAAAGGCCCCTTCCTCTCTCTACTTTTTTCCTCTCTCTACTTTAGGGCATTATGGTCTGCAATACAGATACTGAGAGGCCATCATGGTTGGCCCTTTGTCTACTTTCAGCACACATCTCCCATCCTGAGTGATCTATCCAACCATCATTGATTTAGTGGTCCCTTCTCCATCCCAACTGCCTTTTCCCCCAGTACATGAGGTAGGCTTCCAACCATGGAGCAATTAACTTGGCCCTGTCTCTACTGTCCTTGGGTGTTAGTCTCATGTTATTTTGCATTTCACAAATGAGTGCAGTCACTCTATATCTTTTCCTCTCTTTCTGACTCATTTCACTTAGCATGATAATTGAGGTTCTTTTTAAAACTAAGTCATCAATCACATCTTTGTAGGATGGGATTTTTTTTTTAAATTTAATGGCTGGTGTCCATATAAGAGAGTCAATAAAAACATAGGTTACGTAAGGAGAATAACACATGACAACAGAGGCAGAGGTTAGAACAAGACATCTGCAAACTGAGATATTGTGAAGATTGCTAGCTGTCATCAGAATCGAATAGAGTGACATTACACAGATACTTCAGAGATTTCAGAAGATAATACTACATACACATCAGTGTTAGCTTCCAGAATTCTGTGGACTTAAATTTCTGTTGTTTCAAGCCATCTAGTTTATGGTTGGTTGTTACATAGTCTAGGAAAATTAACAGAGTCAGCAAAGTGAATACTCACAGCAATAAAGCACAACTAAGATGGAAGCATAAATTGTATTAAAAATATAAATGCGTCCAGTTTAGTTCAACTTGAGGTTGAATGAAAAATCAAGGCCTTTAAAATGCCTTCTGCAAAACTCTCCATGATATTGAAGCTAATGGTATCTTCAAAGACGTCACGCCACTAGCCAAGCAAGTGAAAACAGTGATAGATAAATGGGACTATCTTAAACTAAGAAGTTTCTGCACCTCAAAAGAAACAGTGACCAAAATACAAAGACAGTCTATAGAATGGGAAAGGATATTCGCCGAACACATATCCGACAAGGGATTGATATCAAGGACATACAAAGTACTGGTTGAACTCCACAAGAAGAAAACATCCAACCACATCAAAAAATGGGGCGACGAAATGAACAGAAACTTTCTCAAAGAAGAAATATGAATGGCTAAAAGGCACATGAGAAAATGCTCTACATCATTAATCATCAGGGAGATGCAAATCAAAACAACAATGAGATATCATTTCACACCACAGAGACTGGCCCACATCCAAAAGAACAAAAGCAACTGGTGCTGGCATGGATGTGGCGAGAAAAAGACCCTCCTTCACTGCTGGTGGGAATGCCGACAGGTTCAGCCCTTCTGGAAAACAGTATGGACAATTCTCAAAAAATTAGAAATTGAGCTCCCATTTGACCCAGCAAAACCACTCCTGGGAATATATCCTAGAGTGGCAAAAAAGTATAGTTGAAGTGACATCTGCACTTGTTTGTTCATTGCAGCACTCTTTACAATAGCCAGAATCTGGAAAAAACCTGAGTGCCCGAGAACAGATGACTGGTTAAAGAAACTTTGGTACATCTACACAATGGAGTAGTATGTAGCTGTTAGAAAAGATGAAGTCATAAAATTTACATACAAGTGGTATACAACATGGAAAGTATCATGTTAAGCGAAATGAGTCAGAAAGAGAGGGATACACATAAAAGATTGCATTCATCTGGGGAACATAAAGCAACAAAACGGGAGACTAACACCCAGGAATGGCTGAGATTAGTACCAGGAGTCTTGCTCCATGGCTTGGAGGCCAGCCACACACCCTAGGGGAAAAGGGAGCTCAGATAGAGAAAGGAGCATCAAATAAAGGGTGTTGGGAGGATCCTCCCAGGATGGGAGATGCATGCTGAAAGTAGACTACAGACACAATATGATTGCCACTCAATACCTCTTTTGCAAACCACAACACCCAAAAGGAGAGAGAGAACAAAAGGGAATACCCTGACGCAGAGGCAGGGTGGGACGAGGAGATGGGGGGTGGTGTGGGAGGGATACTGGGACTCGTGGTGGTGGAAAATGGGCACTGGTGGAGGGATGGGTGTTTGATCATTGTACAATCGAAACCCAAGCACAAAAATTTGTATATCTACAACTGTATCTCATGGTGTTTCACTAACAAAAATTAAAAAAAATGTAAATGATGGAGAATGGGCACTGGTGGAGGGATGGGTACTGGATCATTGTATAACTGAAACCCAAGCACAAAAATTTGTAAGTCTACAACTATACCTCATGGGGTTTCACTAATAAAAATAAAAAAATAAATAAAAATGCTTTCTGTGCAGGGCATGGTGGACAAGTTAGGGCTGGGAGAACAGCAGGGAGGTCTGAACTTGAGATGTGAAAGTGGGACTCCCTTATCTAACAGTAAGGGAGGGAATAATACCATGGACCACATTACCGCTAAGAGTCTGCGTGTAACAAGAAAAGATTGGGAGGTCACAGAGTTGGAATTTGCTGACATTTAAGGAACAGCATAAGAAAGGGAACTGAAAAGCAGCAATTAGAGAAGTAGACATGAGAGAGAAAAATGTCACAGAAAGCAGGGAAGCTAAAGAAATGGAGGTCAGCATTATCTCATGCTGCATTTCAAGTGAGTAGGATGTAGGCTGAGGAGAACTTTAATTTTAACAATAAGGTTTTGTGGGGAATCTTTATGAAAAAATGTCAAAGGAATGTGTGGTATCATTAAATCAATTCTTTCCTTCCCCTTGTCTTAAGTCTTTTAAAACATAATTTTGGGTTACAGCTGGCAGTGCTCTGGGCTTATTACTGACTCTATGCTCAGAGATCAATCCTGGCAGGCGGAGGGAACCATTTGGGATGCTGGGGCTGGAACCTGGGTTGCTGGGTGTAAGGAAGAACCTTGTCCATCTTACTAGCACTCTAGTCTTAACAAGTATGTATTCAAAATCCCTTATAATCTTATTTATTGAAAAATCATTTTGGATTTCCATTTTTATTTCCCAAACCTGTTAAAAGTAGTATTTATTTTCTTCAGTAAAATCTTCATATACATATATATATATATATATATATATATATATATACTTTTGTAAACTTTGTCTTTCTAGATTCCATTTAGTATTTAATTTTTAGTTTTAGGGCCACACTTGGTTGTGCTCAGGGCTTACTCCTGGCTCAGGTATCCCTCCTGGTGGACTTGGGTAGTGCCAGGGATTGAACTCTGGTCGGCTTTGTGTAAGGCGATCACCTTACCTGCTATACGATCTCTCAACAGATTCCTTTTAATGGTTAATATTTTCAGTTATTTACTTAAGAGACTGCAGTTGGTTAAAGATGCTTAGTGAGTCAGAAAGAAAGGGACAGACATAGAAAGATTGCATTCAGTTGGGGAACATAAAGTAACAAAATAGGAGACTAACACCCAAGAAAAGCTGAGATAAGTACCAGGAGGTTTACTCCATGGCTTGGAAGCCAGCTGCACATGCTAGGGGAAAAGGCAGCTCAGATAAAGAAGGGAGCACCAAATAAAGGGTATGGAGGATTCTCTCAGGATGGGAGAAGCATGCTGAAAGTAGACTATAGACCAAACATGATTGCCACTCATTGCCTCTTTTGCAAACCACAATACCCAATAGGAGAGAGAGAACAAAAGGGAATGCCCTGCCACAGAGGCAGGGTGGGATGGGGGGGATAGGGGGTGGGAGTGATACTGGGATCAGTGGTGGTGGAGAATGGGCACTGGTGGAGGGATGGGTATATGATCATTGTATAACTGAAACCCAAGCACAAAAATTTGTAAGTCTACAACTGTACCTCATGGTATTTCACTAATAAAAATTAAAAAAAATATATTGAGGAAAAACTTGATTTTAACAGTTAAAAAATACTAGTTTCCCAGACAGACATGACATGACTGCAGACAAGTGCACTGATCTGTAATGGGACTTCAAGAATCTGTTGTTTCATTTTTAATCAAGTGATTCTAATTTGGATTACTGCTTTCTGAGAATCATATTTAAATGTTGTCTTAAAGTAAAAAGATTAGAGAATAAAATATACTTATTGGATAAAAAAAGTTGATTAAAATTAATTATTCATTTTTCTTTTTGCAGGGTTGGGGGCATGTTGGTTTGGGCTATATCTGACTGTGCTCAGGGTTTGTTCTAGCTCTGTGCTCAGGAATTACTTCTAGCTATGCTGAAGGCCCGTATGTTGTTTGGGGAATTAAATTAGGTTTGGCAGCATGCAAGGCAAGTACTTAACCCTATACTATCTTCCGAACCCCTCAGAATTGGCTATTTTTATCTTGCTCAATAGATCTATTCATTAGTAAAGAATATTATACGTCAGTGTGGGATGTTTCAGGGAATTTGAATGCTTGTCTCTTTTATTTTGCTTTGTTTTCATAATTATGAATAGATGCAAAGAGTTCTTGAAAGTTACATGTGTACAAAAGAAACATTTTTAATAATTGAAAATCTTATAGGAGTAAATTTTTGAATAAAATACTTAAATTAGCACAAATTTTGATTTTCTCTCCCAACTTTTATCAGTGTATTATAGGTTAGTTAAAACTGATAAGTTCAAAGCAAATTAGGTCTGTTTTAATGTAATAATCAAGAATGACCGTATGCTATTCACCTCTAAGTACTGTGAAGATCTTGAGTTGTTTCTAACATTTCACTTGTGCATATTATAATGTGTGTACACATTAATTTGTACACATGGTGGTGTTCACATGGATATTATAAGTGCACAGTGTCTTAAACTACAATTTTTTCTCAATCTGTCCACAACATGCTACAGTGCACTTATGTCTCCAAAGTTTCTTCTGAACCCCTTCCAGAATCTACTTTTAGATCTCCTTAATTTGCAAGTCCTGTAGGAAATGCTCATGACTTTTATGTTTCTAATGAGTCTCATTTGAATGGATCATGCATGTGGTTGTCCCTAACTTTGTGGAAGTTAAACAGCTACTTTAAGTGAAAAACTAATGTAAAATGTTTATAAAAATATTGTCATATAGGTTACAGGTTTATGTCCATAAGACCCATATTTATACTGATACACACGTCAACATATATGCACACCAATGTACATGAGAATAGCATCTTTCTCAAATTTATAGTCATAAAATAGTTAAAACTATGTTTCCATAAACATCTTAAGTTTCTAATGATTTTAACTATTTTTTGAGAGTGAACTACAATGGTTTTATGACCTCCCCCCTATTTATTAACAGTAAAAGTAAAAATTATGTTTATAAATGTTCCTAAAATTTGGTGTTTGAGGAAGTTGTGATATACATTTGAAATGTTTTGCTAATTTATTTAAGACATATTTCTTGAATACAGTGTATCAGGAAAAACATATTACTATATTGACTTTGAAGTGTCTTTAGTTACCATTCCTGTCTTTTGTTTTACATATATATATCTTTCTATTTGAGATTAGTTTCTTTTGAGTAAATTTTCTTTTAAAAAAGTTTTATAACATGTTAACTTTTTTTTCTAAACCACACCCAGCAGTGCTCAGCGACTCTTCCTGGCTCTGTGCTTGGGCCTGACTCCTGGCAGTGCTTGGCGCATCATCTGTGGTACCAGGGATAGAGGCAAGATCAGCTTGTGCAAGTCAACACCTTACCCCTGCACTGGCCTCCCAAGTAAATTTTCTTTATTAAAAACTGCTCTTATCATATGCCTGTGAGAATAGCCTATTCCAAAAACAACTATTGCTAGAGTGGATGTGGCAAAAAAGGAATGTTCATTCATGGTAGAAATGTCAGCTGTTATAGCATCTGTGAAAAGCAACATGGATATTTTTTATAAAACTAAAAATAGGACTACCATGAAACACAGATTCTATACCTCGTTATCAATCCCAAGAACACAAAATGTTAATAAAAAAGATATGTGCCGCTATATTAATTACAGTGCTATTTACAATGGCCAAGAACTGGGAACAACCCAAGTATCTAGTGATTAATGAGTGAATAAAGGAATTGTGGCACATGTATTGCCAAGGAAATGCTACTCCGCTGTGAGAATTGATGAAATCTTGCCTTTTGTTCAACTTATATGGAACTAGAGGTGTTATGTTAAGCAAAATAAGTCAGAGGGAAAAGGGTGAATACTACTAATCTCACTGATGTGTGTGTAAGGAAACAATGAAAGGGATTAGACAATGGACAATGAAAACATACCCTTAGTCTCTGTCAACAGCATTGAGCTGTGTGGAGAGGATGAGGGAGAAAGGATGGGGTGAAATCTAAGTGACGTAAGGACAGTGATGGGTGCCTTAGTCATTTTGATGCTGCAGGGGTGCAGTGCATTTGAACACCAAAAGCATAAACATTGATGCTACTGTAGGCCACGTTATCTCAACAATAATAAAATAAATTTAAAAATTATCATCTTTTAGACTGTTCTCTGCTATAGTTCATATGGGGGATGTCCCAGTTCCCAGTGTGACGGCATTTGGAGACGGAGGGTAATCAAGATTCAAAGGAACTATGAGGATGGAGCCTAATCCGAGAGAATTGGCAGCTTTTTAATAAGAGATGTCCCCGAGAACACAGTCTCTCAGCATGTGCAGAAGAAAGGCCATTTTAAGACAAAGTGAGAAAGTAGCCAGCTAATATTAAGAGAAATCTCAGTAGAAACCAATGCTGACAGTATTTTAAAATTGGATTTTCTATTTTCCAGAACTGTGAGGAAACAAATATTTGTCTATTGTGAAAGCCACATAGTTTGTGGTATTTTGTTATCGAGGCCTGAACAAACTATTGCAGAGGGCATACTTGTCTCTATTCTTGTCTTTTATTTATTTATTTATTTATTTATTTATTTTGGTCATACCATGCAGTTCTCAGGGTTTATTCTGGTTCTGCACTCAGGGATGATGAGGCCAAGCAGCCTAGGAGGACCATAGGCCATGTGTGCAGCTGGGGCTAGAACCCTGGTTGGCTGTATGCAAGGCCAATGCCTTCTCCACTGTTCTATCTTTCCCAATCACTAAACATAAAACTTCTTAAGTTAAAAGAGAATAAAAATGATAAACTGAATCTCATAAGTCTCTACAGATGGTAACAGAAAAGGTAACTTAAGATTTTTAACATGGAAAACAACAATTGCTAGTTGGAAAACAGGAAATTTGAGTTTTTCAGACAGAAAACATACAAGTCCAGGAGTTAATTATTCTAATCCTCACAAATGGTGCTGCCATTAACATGATTGTTATCATTGTGTTTGTTTTGTGTTACATCTGGCCATGTTCAGGACTTACTCTTGGCTGTGTGTTCAGAGATAATCCTGACACACACGTCTTGGGGGAAGTGTCAGGGATTAAATCTGGGTTGTTTGCAGGCAAGGCAAGTGCCCTGCCAACTGTATTTTCTCTCCAGCCCCACATGATTAGTGAGGAAAACTGCTATTGAAAATAGCATTTCTCAACGTTTTTCTGACTATGGTTCCCTTCTAGACGTTGTTTCCTTTCAATGTTTTTTTTGCCTGTGGCCCCTACCCCCCATCCTACCAGTTGGCCCATAGTCTCATGACATGGCCCACCCATTTCTCATCATTTTGAATATCCCGAGGGCCCACAGAGAACTCTGCAGTCACTAGTTGGGAAATGCTGGTAAAGCACTTAGGGGAGATATTTGCTGAGTGTGGGAGGTGCTGTTCTAGAAACTCTCTATGTGGAGTTGGTGTAGATTCAAGTTGCCAAAGGGGCCATCATTTCGTGAACAGGGACATGGTAAATCAATAGAGAATAAAACCTACAGCAGTGGCTTACTAGGTGGTGGAATGAGAGGAAGGGACTATATAGGCGTTGAGTGGAGAACATTTAGGCTAAGTGCCTAATCACTAATTTTTATTTTCTGGAAGGCCTGATAATTCTGAATGCCACTGATAGCAAAATACTAATCCCAAGGTAGACAACTTCTGTTCCCTCTTCGATACTACTGATATATGAAAATTATGGGGAATTTTAAATACCAGGATCAGCTTTATAAAAAACTCCAACAGAAAGCCTCATATATGAGGAAGGAGTTAAAAAAAAAAGACAAAAATATTTTAAAGTTAATATCTTCATGGAGCTGAGAAGGTGGATTTTTCTTTCTTCTTTGGTCATTCCCAGCAGTTACTCCTGGCTTTGCAATCAGGAATTACTCCTGGTGATACTCGGGGGACCATATGGGATGCTGGGAATTGAACCTGGGTCAGCTGCATGCAAGACAAATGCCCTACCCGCTATATTATCACACTAGCCCCAAAGGTGGATATTTTAATAGAATATATATATATAAATTAATTGGGATATGCTATTTTGGAAATGAAGCTATTGTGAAAATTAATAGACTTGGAGATAAAATATGTAGTTATCAAAAAATAACATATGGGAGGGGAGATAGCCAATATGGTGGAAAGTATATGGTTGGCATAGGCGATATGGTGAAAAGTATATGGTTGGCATGCATGAAGCCTTGAGGCTAATCCTCAGGATTACAGGAGCCCTGAGCAAGGGAGCATCCGGCACCAACAGACCTGTGGAGAACTCCATTACCAGGCCCAAAGAACTTCTTCTGAAATCTAGCGCTATTAGACAAAATAATGCCAGGTCAATGGCTCGCAGCACTGTTGGGAAGAGCCCTCTGAAAGTCTTCCAGGCAAAAATAAAAACAAAAAAATTGATATGATTTAATTGCAGAATAAACGTGACTGAAGAGAGAATTAGTAAGCTGAAAAGTTGTCCCCAGCTGTAGTATAAAAGGACCAGGTATGAAGTGTGAGATTTCATGTGTGTTAAGAGAGGATTGATGGAAGATGACTAAGAAAGGCATGAGGGGGTAGATCCCGACTTTGTCATGTTAAGGGAGATGAATTACCAAGGAGTAAATAGAAAAAGATTCCCAAGTGTCAACCTTTCAAGCAATAGAAAAAGCTTTTGAAGACTGTAGGAAATGCACAAATCTTCAGATTGAAAAAGATGATCAGGGTGGGTGTTCTGAGCAAGAAGAAATTAACCTCTTTGAGTTTTAAAGAGAAAAAAAAATATAAAAGCTTTCAGAGGTGGGAAGTAAAACTCAAAAAATAAAATTGGGGCCATATCTAACAGGAGCTCTTGACCAAGGAAAGAAAAACTTTTCAATAAAGAAGCATATGGTAGTAACAGATTTCTCATTGGCACTGCAGGTTTTAGAAGACAGTGAACGAGTATCTAAAATCCTCCCTTCCTCTCTCCATCTCTCCCTCCCTCTCTCCTTCCCTCCCTTCCTCCATTCCTCCATCCTTCCCACACTCAGCTATGCTTGAGGGTTACTCCTGGCTACCCTCTACCCAGTATCTTGAAATTTCTTAAGGAAAACTATTTTTCCCTGAATTTTATGCTGATACACCCTGTATAAGATCAACTCTTAGTTTTGCTGAGGGTAATATACAAACACAGATGTTCCTTGCGTGGCAAGCAGAATATTCAATTTTTTCCCCAGTCATTGCATGATGCCCTCTTTCTTTGACACTAGATACAAATGAAGAAATTGGAATTTTTGTTAGTGAAGGTTATAGGGATCTGGTGTAAATTATACCTAGAAACTCAGTTAAAATCAGTGGCTAAAATGTGGCTAAATCATTAAAGTTTGAAACACGTTGTCGCATGTAGTTTACATGAGTGTCATAAATAGCACACAGTTAGGTTTTGTGTGTTTTAAGCATTTTAAGCTATGTGACCACTCTGTCTTTTGATTGATGAAATGAGTCTATTTATATTAAGGGTGAGTGTATATGAAGTCTTATTACTGGAATTATATCCTTTCTGTCTAGTTCTATTTATTTTCTTGCTAATTGTTTCATATGCATTCTTTTTTGTTCAACTTTCATTCATGAGTTTGTCTCAGTTTTGCTTGTAAGGACAGGCTAGTATTCACCAACTCCTTCAGGTTTTTTAAAAAGTCTTGAATGCAGTTTTATTTTTCCTTAATATCTGAAAGAGGTAATTCTAAGATATCATCGATTTGTGTGGAAGTGTTTGAGTATTTTTGAATGAGTATTTTGAGAATTCTCTCCTGGCCTACAGAGTTTCTGGTGAAAAGTTGATCACAACCTAAAGGGGGTGCCTTTGTATGTTGACTGAATCATTTTTTCTAGCTGTATTTAATGTTCTTTCTTGGTTTTTGATAATTTCTTTGCTGTCTGTTGGATACTTATCTGAATTATTTTTAATAATTTTTCTTTGCATTTTATATGTTTCATTTAATGTTTCTTTGCATTTAAATTATCACCTTTGTCTGTTATCTACATAGGCAAATATATTTAGTTTCTTCCCCTGACTTAGGAAGTTTTAAACTATTACTTTTTTTGCATAAACTGTTACTTTCTTTTACTTTTTGGATACTCATTATCCTTTTGCAGTTTTTCCTTAGGGATTCTTACTTTCTGAAATTTCATTTTCCCCTTTCCACCTGTAATACTTGATACTTCAATCTTCAAAGTCGCTGATTTGATTCTATATTTTGACTGCTTTCTCTAGCTCTTTGCTTTGTTTCCTGGGTTCTTTAATTCCTGAGTCTGTTATCAAGAGCATCCATTTCTGTCTTTAACATGCTGATTTTATTTTATGAGCTCATTAATTTTCTGAGTTTTGTTTATTGATTAGCTTAAAAAATTTTCTCTTGTCACTTTGATCTTTTCCGAATGTTCTTCTACTTCCTGGAGTTTCTTCGTTATTGAAATTTTAAACTCTCTTAACTGGCAGGGAGATAGGTTTTTTATTTCTTTGATACTGGATGGAAGAGTTGTACTGTCCTCATACTCTCTAGTGTCTTGATGTTGCTAGTTGTCATGTGTTACATTTTTTGTTTGCCCATTTATCTATGATAAATCTGCCATCCTTCATTTCCCCATAATTTTATTTATTATAAATGAATCAGTATTTATAATCTATAATGTATCAATAACATTGGTGTTGTGACTTAATTTAACTTCTTTTCTTCTCAGCTGGCTTACTTAGGTGCTGACATCTATATTTTATTTGTTGTGTCATCAATGTGGGGCAAGTTCATGGAAGAATTCAGCTGCTGTTGAGAACATTCTAGGCATGTGGTGGTGCGTGTGTGGGCAAGGGCGGGTGTCACTGTTCTGATTTATGGTTATGCCACCACTTATATTCATCCTCTCTGATGACCATATGTGAAACTCTTCAGTCTGGTCATTGTCAATTCATCTTAGGAGGTCAGTGCTTATTCTGAGGGGTGTGGAAAGGGGACCTTGTTCTTCAGCACAATTTCTACCCTTGTGGCCAACATCCCAGCACATGTGTGGCCCCCGGCAGCTCACGTGGCCTTCCCCTAGATCAGCAGTCAATGGTTTTACTCTTTCCACACTCCTTTCCCAGGGCTGCTCATGGACAGCTGTCCTGCCATCTCTGTCTCCTGGTTTCGACTACCTCTTCCATCTCTCTCTTCATCTCTGTCCGACGAAGTGCGAATCGTCGTGTGTGTGTGTGTGTGTGTGTGTGTGTGTGTGTGTGTGTGTGTGTGTGTGACTAATCACGCCTGACTGTGCTCCAGTGCTAACTCTTGACTCTGCTCAGGGATCACTCATTCTCAGGGCACCATGTCATGTTCTGGGGCTCTTACTGGTATTTGCCATGTGCAAGGCAAGTACCTACTCGCTCTATTTTCAGGTGCCCAAGTGTGAACCGTCTGACCCTAATTGTAGTCTGTTTTTGTCTCTGGGTGTAAAGATTGTGCCAGACTCACCCTGACCTGTGGAACTCTTCCTGTCTTCATCTAGTTGTTTATCTCTTGGGGGTAAAGCTAGAAAGTTTCTTTATCTCCATTTTAGTAGAGGATTTTCACTTTTCCCAAATGTTACCTGTGTCACTATAAAGCATGATTATTATAAAGTTCACTAGGTAGGATTTATTATATCCCTTTTCAGAAGAACTAATTGAGATTCAGCCTGTCTGATTGAAAAGTCATACATGAAAATAAGTGATCGTAGCTCATAAGAAATTATGACAGTGATCAAAGAACAGTGTAGAAATAATTAAAATGCAGTGCTTTTTTTTTTCTTAAGGTGAATATTTTTACTTAAAGAAGCTAAACTTGACTGAAAGTGAAGTCTTCTCTTGAGAAGTGGAACAATTTAGAGTTATGGAACATTAGAGTTATGGAATACAATTTAATGAGAATCAAATCACTTGGGTCCTATTCTAACAATAAGTGTTGGAAGGTAAATTTGTTAAAATGGAAAGCCACTAACTTAAACTTAATTTCCTTGTATAAAAGATAAAACTAGCATTTCCCCAGAGGAGAATAGTATGATAAACTATAGGAAAACATCCGAATCTTTCAAGTGAGAATTTGGAAGACCAAGAACACCATATGGAACTATATTATAAATTTCCAAGGCTGTTTGGAGAGGCAAGTCACTCTCCTGATGAACATTGTCATCAAATTTTATGGTCAAAATTACTTAGCTTGTCCTGTGCAAATAATGTGTGTAGTTTGTCACATACTGTATTACACTGAATATTCAATTCAAGTAGCCTCGTTTCTGAAGGGCATAATAGCACATAGTGGTAAAACTTATAAATCATGTTGGTATGGTTGAGGAAGCTCACCATTTAATCTATTTGTAGTCAGTACAGAAGTTGGATGCGCATCACAGATTTTTATGTAAATCAGGGACATTGATAGTCAAATAAATTTGCATTTGCAACTTGATTCCTCTTAGTGAAAATGACAGAATCATTCTATAGGCCATAAGCAAACTGCAAAAGTAATGTACAAGAGATGATAGCCTTAAAATACAGCAGACACCCTATAGCTGTGTTCTTTTCAATTTGATATTTGAGAAGAAGAGGCAATTTTCAACTGAACTTTATATGAATTTTTTTTTTTCACCCAGAAATTTGTTTGGTTTTCTAGCAAGAAGCTGAAATCAAGACTTCCTGAAATTTACAAGTGGCTGAGAATGTGATTGTTCCTGCCATGTTACCTAAAGTATCAGATTCTTTATTTTGTATGCAGGTGATAAGATATTTATCATAGACGGTAAATAGAGTGACCTTGGAAGCAAAGCTGATATTGCCGGAGCTGGTACATTGCACTTATGCTCCTGAGAGTTAGATATTCTTATTTTCTTATGTCCTGGGGAAATTAATGCTTTGTAGGATTAGAGTATATAATCTATGGATTTGAAAAAAAATGATTGAACTTCTGAATTTCAACATTCTTCAATGAGAGATGCTGAGACATAATATTTAGTAGCTTCATTGTAAATTCAATTCTGCAGTTATTAAGTATTTATTCAAAACAGCTTAGTGTTTTTAAAATCATCTAGGGGTACTACAATATACATAATAGAATGACTATAGTAAAAAGATGGGTAATAGAGTTAGTCGGGGCTGGAGCGATAGCACAGCGTTAGGGCGTTTGCCTTGCACGCAGCCAACATGGCCGACCCGAGTTCGATTCCTTCGCGCCTCTCGGAGAGCCTGGCAAGCTACCGAGAGTATCTCGCCCACACACCAGAGCCTGGCAAGCTCCCCGTGACGTATTCGATATGCCAGACACAGTAACAACAAAGTCTCCAATGGAGACGTTACTGGGCCCGCTCGAGCAAATCGATGATCAACGGGAGGGTCTTTACCTTTACCTTTTAGAGTTGGTCAGGTTGCAGAGATTGTGGAAAACTTGCATCTCATATAGTATTGGAAATATAAAATATTTCAGCTAGTGTACAGTTTGTCAGTTCAATAGAAAGTTGACCATAGAATTATCATATGATGCTACAATTAAATTCTTAAGTTTATTCAGAATAATGAAAAACAGACGGTTAAACAAATACTTGCATTGGTATGTGTAATAGTCCTATTCACTATAGTTAAAAGATGGAAACAGTAAATGTCTACTGTTGTATAAAAAGTATAACCTATACAGCATATAAGTGAAATTAATTTAGCCATAAAAATGAGGTTTTGATAACTTAAACTATATCTAAAGATCTAAAGATCTTGAAAGCATATGCTGTCAGTGTTTACCAAAATGGGTATGTCTTATGCCATCTAAGGAGGGAGTCTTTGCCTCAAATGAAATTAGGGGGTTCTTTCTCTGTTCACTTAAAGAAGGTAGATTTCCAGAAAGGTGCTAAATTATTTTCTTTCTTTTTCTTTTCTTTCTTTTTTTTTTTTTTCTGAAAAGGAGATAGTAGGCCAAATGAGTTTGGAATCATCTGTGTTAAGTGGATGAAGCTAAACCAAAAAAAGGCACATATATTATCACTTGTCACTTGTCACATTGTTCATCGATTTGCTCGAGTGGGCACCAGTAAAGTCTCCATTTGTCCCCATCAAGTGATAGTGTAGCCCAGTGGCGTACTGAGGGCTCTTTCAGGTTCAGGGGAATGAGACCCTTTATTGTTACTGTTTTTGGCATATCAAATATGCCAGGGGTAGCTTGCCAGGCTCTGCCGTACGGACAGGATACTCTTGGTAGCTTGCCAGGCTCTTTGAGTATATGACATTTAAATCAGATATTTATTTTTTTTAGGTTTCGAGGCCATCTCTGGTTGTACTTAGGGCTTGTTCCTGTACCTGTGCTCAGGAATCACTCCTTTCAGTGCTCAGAGGATCATCCATGTTGATGAAAATTAAACTGAGGCGTATCACTAGCAAGACCTTAACCTCTATGCTGTCTCTCTGGACATTTAAATAAAATATAAATCCATGAAGATTTGGCATGAAAGGAGAAAATCGTAGAAATAGTTTATTTTTAAGTTTGATTTTAATTTTATAATTTTGTTCACAATAGTTCATTACAGATAATATTTGAACACCAATCCCACCACCATGCACCTTTCCACCACTGTAAGAGTAAAGTGTGTGAAGATTGTTGTATTTTATCTTGGAGCCATTGAAGCCCTTGTATAAGAGATTACAAGCATGTATGTTAAACCCAAACAAATGTGTGCTACTTTTGGTACATCAGTGGGCTGGAGTATAAGAGGCCACTCTGTGTATTCTCTTCTGGAAGCTTTATTTCATAGGCTCTGGATCTTGGCCATTGATGAGATTATTTGGCACCTGGGGCAGTTTGTGGGTGTGACTACCAAGTACTGGAAAACTGGGGAGCTGGGGGGAGAGGCCCTGTCCTGTTCCGAGTGAGCTTGGAGATCTCAGTCACAGGTCCCACATATCTGGGTTTTTCTGCAGGTTCCCTCATAGATGAGGAGAAATGGTTTGATGAGTAAAAGATTTTACTTTAAAGTGATGCAAATACTTTGAAACTTGATAGAAGTAGTAGTTGAACAACAACATTGGGTACTAATTGTTTACTTAAAAATGGCTAATTTTATGCGATATAAATTTCACTGAAAAATTTTTTTTTAAATCACTGTATCTCGATTTACTTAATAAATATGGATGTGTAGGGTTTTGGGACAGGAAATGGAAGTGTACTGCCAGAAGCTCTTGTCCCAAGAAGCATTAGTACAATGTTGGACAATATTGTACTTCAGTTCAAGGGAAGAACTCAAATGTTTATAGAATATACATCATAAAATAGGTATTGGGAGATATTATGAAGGTAAGTCACATTAGTTGGCTTTAAATGATACAAAAAAACCTGCAATGCTAAGACATTAGAATCATGTAACTTTTATAATGAGTGCTAAGAAAGGAATTGTTAATCCATGTTCCAACATGCAAATGGATCACTGAATAAAAGGTTTGCAGATTTATGTACTGGAGGGAACAAGAGGTATAAAGATTTAAGTGAATATTGATCTCATGGAAGCAAAAGTCTAGTAGAGAAACGGCTTGTGTATTGTTTGGATGTTAAATTGCAGGTGTTTTCCTTGCTGGTGGGATGGCAATAATAATGTGAAGAAAGATATAGAGTAGGAACTACTATATTATAGATTACATATATTTGTGTAGTTTTTTTTTAATGCTAGGGATTGAACCTAGGGCTTTCATCACTTAATCACTTAACTTCCCATTAGTCATTGATTTGCATGAGCAGGCAACAGTAACGTCTCCATTTGTCCCTGTTGCGTGCTAGTATAGCCCAATGGCATCTGTTTGCTCTGGGAACATGAAGAGCCTCAAACCGATCGTTCATGATCTTGACGAAGAAGTCTGACCATCTGGTAGGTGGGTGGACACGCGGTCTTTTGACATCCCGTGGAATCCAGTTGGTAACAGCTCTAGTCCAGCAGTCATCTTTAAATCTCATTACGCGACCAGCCCATCTGATTTTTGACACCTTGGCAAAAGAGACAGCATCCCTGATTCTTGATCGTTGACGGATGTTGGAACTCCAGATTCTTTCTCTCATTTGAGTGAAACGTGATATTCCAAGCATAGCTCTTTCAATTCCTCTTCGGGAGACCCGAATAGCATTCTCATCCTGTTTGCGTAGGGCCCAGGTCTCTGAGGCATATGTTAATGCAGGAAGAACAGTGGAATCAAAGAGATGTGCCCGGAGCCGGAGGTTCTTCGTCCTCTTAGCTATCTCTTCAACGTTCTTGAAGGCGTTCCAAGCTGCTCTCTTCCTCCTGCGCAGATCGGGTGCCAGGTCATTTGTCATGTTGACTTCTCGACCTAGGTACACATAGCTGTTGCATTCGGAGATGGTCGTTCCATTGAGAGCTAATGGGGCGTCAGGAACAAGGCTGTTTCTCATAAACATTGTCTTCGTAAGATTCAGCTGTAGTCCTACCTTTCCACACTCATGGTCAAAGTCGGCCAGCATTTGTGCCGCTTAGCTGATGTTTGGTGTTATTAAAACAATATCATCAGCAAAGCGGAGGTGGTGTAGTTGCCGAACATCTATCTTCACTCCCATTCCTTCCCATTCCAGTTGTCGCATGATGTTCTTGAGGGTGGCACTGAAGAGTTTTGGTGAAATGGTATCACCCTGCCGAACCCCTCTCTTGACATCAATGACTACGTCTTTGTAGAATGGTGAGATCCTGGTAGTGAATCCTCAATACAGCTCACGGAGGATCTTGATATATTGGGCTTGAATGCCCTGATTGGCTAGGGCTTCAATGACCGCTTCCGTCTCAACAGAATCAAAGGCCTTCTTTAAATCAATGAACGTTAAACAGAGCGGCATCTTGAACTCCTGAGAAACCTCAGTGAGCTTGGCTATTGTGTGGATATGGTCGATGGTGCTGAATCTTTTGCGGAACCCAGCTTGCTCGCATGGTTGTCCTTCATCTAGTGTTCTGCCAATCCTATTTAGGATGACTCGAGTGAACACCTTGTAGATGACAGACAATAGGGAGATCGGGCGATAGTTGCCAATGTCATGGATGTCTCCCTTCTTGAACAGTAGTACGGTCCTGCTGGTTTTCCATTGGGACGGAACCTTGCATTCAGACAGGTAGTATGTGAAGAGCCGAGCCAGTATATTGATGAGTACTGACGGCAGGTTCTTCAGGTGTTCAGGTCTGACCTTGTCTGGGCGAGGTGCTGTTTGTTTCTTTACCGATAAAATGGCGTGTTGGATTTCAGAAGGGAGAACACATCCATCCTGTGGAATTTGGTATGTCAGCAAGTGGACATGGCTATTGAAGAGATTTGAGTAGTAGTCTTGGATAATCTTCTCCATTGCCGTTCTGGAGGATGTGATGGATCCTTCAGGACGTCAGAGGGCAGTCATCTTGGTCTTGTAGTTGGCGAAGGACAGACGGGCTTTACGAATATTTTTCCCGGCTTCTGCCGCATCTACCAGCACTTCTGCTCTTCTCTCTTTGAGGTCTTCCTTAATCGCATCTCTGCACTGCTTTGTGAGCTTGGACGTTAGCTTGCGGTTGCCTGAGGCATGCGCCAAATGACACTGGTGAATAAGCTCAAGAATTTTCGAAGACAGGCGTTTTTTTGTGACTATCTCTCTCTTGGTGTTCCTCGCACATTCATGGAGGTGCTGTACCAGTCGATCGTATTCCTCGTCAATGTTGTCAACAATGGCATCTTCCCATGTTGCCGCAATAGTGCCAAAGAGCTCCCAGTTGGTGGTCATTCTGAAAGTTCTCTTTTTAAACTTTGAAGCCCTTTCTCCCCTCTCTGTGAAGTAGAATTTTGCACAAAGAGGACGGTGGTCCGATCCCGTTCGGAATTTTGGGACAACAGCGACATCGATCAGGCAAAACCGTCGATTGAATATGATGTGGTCTATTTTGTTGTGGAATCGTCCACCGGGAGACTCCCATGCCCAACGTTTAGATTCTGCCTTCTGGAACTGTGAGTTACCATGGATGGTCTTGGACGACATGATGAACTCAGACAGTCTCTCACCCTGTTCGTTCCATTCTAGGCCTTGGGTCCCGATGTGAAGTTCTTCAGCTGATCTTCTCAGTCCTATCTTGGCATTAAAATCACCCACAATGATCTTGTAGAAGGTGTGTTCTTTATAGAACTTCTCCAGCTCCATGTAGAATTTCTCAATTTCTCTTTCATCATAATGAGATGTTGGTGCGTAGATAACAAAGATAGAAACTGCTGGCAGTTAGCCACATCTATTCAAATGTAAACATCCGATTTGGGTTGTTAGGCATTCGAATGAATCAATGCTCATGGCCAAGTTTGTGTTGACAAGGACACCGATGCCCCCGACACCTCTTTTATCACATGTTCCGAGGAACAGTTCTTCTCCAGTGTCGAAAACAGCATGGTGAGATTTGTGCCTTCTTGTCTCGATCAGACCAATGATGTCGTACTTGATCATTTGCGCTTGTACCATCAGGTCCTCAATGGATGCATCTGATGCTAGGGTACGTGCATTGAAAGTACAGTCGATCATTTTTGTCTTCCTTCATTGTGGCAGCCTAGTTCGGCCTTGAGATTTTATCGGCCTCTCTTTTCTCATCCTTCTCAGTGCTGCCATATCGGTGAAGCCTTCAGGGTCAGGTGAATGAGACCAGTTGTAGTTACTGGTTTTGGCATATCAAATACACAACGGATAGCTTGCCAGGCTCTTCCGTGTGGGCAGAATACTCTTGGTAGCTTGCCAGTCTTTCCGAGAGGGATAGAGGCTTTTGGGGCGACCTCTAATCGCCCTCGTAGGTGTTACCATATTTGAATCCTATCAAATATGGTACGGCAATTCCGGAAGATGGGTATTTAGTGTCTTATGATGTGTCTGGAAAGCATCCTGAAGTGTGGCGGCGGCTGGGTAGTGGCGGTAGTATGGGCTTTCATACATGATAAATTTACATTTCACCACTGAGTTACATTCCAAACACGTCAGGGTAATCAACAGGATACATTGGTTACCTACAGATTCTTACAATGGTTTTAAAAATTATGGACCCTTATGCTTTTAAAAATTATGGACCCTTATATTTGCATACAATTTATAAATGTGCATGTTTGTTCATACATATGTTTGTATATACACATATGTGTGTGTCTCTCTCTCTCTATATATATATTAGAAAATCGCCTGCTTTTAGTAGCTTTTTGAAGTGTAGCATCTCACATTTAGGATTTAGAGAAGTTTGCATATTGCCACATATGTAAGAGAACAGCGCAGAATATCCTGCCCCCGTGCATGGCTGTCCTCATCAGGGCCCCTTGGAGGAGTGCAGGTTGAGTTTCCTTCCCCGCCCTGAGCAGAGCCCCACAGCCGAAGACCTCCAGAACCAGCCACAACCATGCTGAGACTACTCTCCACACGCATGAAGGTACCGGCAAAGGAACACAGGCATATGGGTCCTGGGGCTGAGATCTCCAAGCCTGCTCAGATCGGGGCTGAGCATCCTCCACCCAGATCCTCCATTCTCCAGTAGGCAGGGGTCACACCCACCAACTGACTCCCAGCGCCGTGTAATCCCATCAACGGCCAAGACCCAGAGACTATAAAACCCAGCTCCTGGAAGTGCGCGGCCGCATTTGCCCTTATTCTTTTTTTTTTTTTTTTGCTAGCATTTTTTATTTATTTATTTATTTATTTATTTATTTTTTTACAGTTGTAGATTTACAATTTTTTTTTTGTGCTTGGGTTTCAATTATACAATGATCAGATACCCATCCCTCCACCAGTGCCCGTTTTTCACCACCATGGATAATATCCCTCCCACCCCCATCCCCCCATCCCCCCCTGCCTCTGTGGCAGGACAATCCCCTGTGTTCTCTCTCTCCGTTTGGGTGTTGTGGTCTGCAAAAGAGGCATTGAGTGGCAAACATGTTCAGTCCATAGTCTACTTTCGACATGCATCTCCCCTCCTGGGAGGATCCTCCAAACATCCTTTATTTGGTGCTCCCTTCTCTATCTGAACTGCCCTTTCCTCTAGGATACCCGGCTGGCCTCTAAGTTATGGAGTAATCCTCCTGGTGCTGATCTCAGCTATTCTTGGGTATTAATCTCATACTTTGTTACTTTATATCCCCCAGATGAATGCAATCTTTCTATGTCTATCCCTCTCTTTCTGACTCATTTTGCTTAGCATGATACTTTCCATATTGTACCACTTGTATGTAAATTTCATGACTTCATCTTTTCTAACAGCTACATAGTACTCCATTGTGTAGATGTACCAAAGTTTCTTTAACCAGTCATCTGTTCTTGGGCATTCAGGTTTCTTCCAGTTTCTGGCTATTGTAAAGAGTGCTGCAATGAACAAACAAGTGCAGATGTCAGTTCGACTATACATTTTTGCTTCTCTGGGATATATTCCCAGGAGTGGTATTGCTGGGTCAAATGGGAGCTCAATTTCTAATTTTTTGAGAATCGTCCATACTGTTGTCCAGAAGTTGCCCTTATTCTTACTTTGGACAACCTGGCAGGTTACCGAATGTAACCTGCCCACATGGCAGAGTCTCACAAACTCCCCGTGGTGTACCCAATATGCCAAATACCAGTAACAATGATGGGTCTCATTCTCCTAACTCTGAAAGAGCCTTGAATATGGAACTTTTTAAAATCTCAGGGCTAGGGCAAAGGAGACGTTACTGGTGCCTGCTTGAGGCAATCGACGAACAACAGTATGATTGTGATCATGACATATTGCCACGAAAATATATCTAGCAACCAGGATGCTTTCTACTTTCTACCCTTTAGTCTTCATCTGACTCCATGCTTAACCTTGAATATGAAATATCTTACCTGTAAGTACACTGTTAAAGTAATTTTTTTATTGCAAAAGAATTGTCTCCTAATTGAAAGGATCTATTTTGTGTGAATATAAGTGATTTTCATTTTTTTGTGTGTCAAAAAATGGCAGCAGTTGGCAGTGTTCCGGGAAGGGAGCTGCTTTGCCCCCCCCCCCGCCACACACACACACACACACACACACACACACACTTTCCTCCCAGTGCTGTTAGGCTTATGAGTGTGAGTGAGGGATGGGAATCCATGCTCTCCTCCAGGACTGCTGAGAGTCAGAGAGGTATTTTGATGACAGCTGTACTTTGATCATTCCTAAATTAAATGGGGATGATAGGACTTTTAGGGGTCATCAGTATATATTTTTTTCTCAAAGAATCCTCTTGATTTCACTAACAACTGTTAGGAATTTGATCTTTCTGAATTTGCTCAGTTGTAGTAACTGCAGCCCATTCGTGTATGGATAACTCTCCTGGTTTTGAAGGTTATAAAGAAGAATAGACTGATATTATTATTTTTTCTTTTTGAGTCACTCCTGGTGATGCACAAGGGTTACTCCTGACTCTGCACTCAAGAATTACTCCTGAAAGTGCTTGGGGGACCATATGGGATACTGGGAATCGAACCCGGGTTGGCGGCGTGCAAGGCAAACACCCTACCCGCTGTGCCCTGATAGACTATTAGCTTAAGGGACTTTTTGAGAGCAGTTTTAGAATTTCTTTTTTCAGAAAAATTGGACAGAAAATAAAGTTATGTCTGAGTACTCCTCTCCCTGGTCCCTCACAGTTTTCCCCGTCATTTATGTCTTGCACTGTTCTAAAGCAATTGTTAGAGTTGACGAATGTGGATTCTCTATTATTCACTGACAATCATAATTCACTTTAGCATTGGCTCCTGGTAATTATATTGCAGGTGGGTTTTGGCAAATGTGTAGTGTTATCAACTCATCAGTACAATATTGTCTAATGCTGCTTTTCCCAGTGAATACATTTGTTGTCTTAGAAGTTCTGTGCTCTGCCTTTTCATTCCTACCCACTTTTGGGAAATTTGGCAGCTACTGATGTTTTTATTCACTATAGTTTGTCTTCCAGGATGACACACACTTGGAAATCATCCAAGCCATAGTCTTCACAGTGATTTCTTTTATTGAACAATTTGTATGAAAAATTTCTATGTATTGTTTTGTAGCGTATAATATCTTTTTCTTTAAAAAAAAATCTCTGAACCCATACAATGCAGTATAAGAGATTTTTTTTGTCTGTTCACCTACTGAAAGTCATATACTTTTTCTTCTCATTCTCCATGTACTTTTCATGTTGCATAAGTACAAAAACTTTCTATTTTTTCATTGTGTGCCCATTTGTGTTTTTGTTTCAGTTGTCAAAATGTTCACATACTCCTTTGTTATTTCATATTGCTTGAAAAGGTCTCTCTATATTGAGTATGTACATTTATATAGATACTATATTCACATAATTATTTTAATGTTTGAAATTGATTTGGTGTGAAATTCTATTTGAAATCTGTTGACTCCTTTGTCTGATATGAGGGTCTAAATGCTCCTCCCTGGGGCTGAAGCGATAATACGGTGGGTAGGGCATTTGCCTTGCAGGCCCCAACCCGGTTTTGATTCCCAGCATCCCATATGGTCCCCAGAGCACTGCCAGGAGTAATTCCTGAGTGCAGAGCCAGGAGTAACCACTGTGCATCACCAGGTGTGACCCAAAAAACAAAATAAATAAATAAATGAATCCTCCTCCCTTTTGCCAAATAGGTTACAACCTAATAATGACTCATCTTCCATTTTCTTGTAATTTATGATGTTATCTTCATTGTCCTTTAGAGTTTTGTTCTTTTTCTGTCACATTCAAATATCAAACCAGGCTAATTAACCTTTTGCATATATTTTAACAGTTTATATATCACATGTAAGGTCTACTTATTAAATCCCAGCCTTATTACAGGCATATTTTGCATTTGCATTCAGGCTTGGTTAGCATGAAAACCCAAACCCAAAAATATGTATCTAGCGTTTGGTAGAGAAATGTGGGGGTGGGGCAGAGGAAGAGAGAAGCGAATGGAAATTGAGAGTTTTCGGATTACTCAACCATAATAGGAATTCACCGAGTGCACACACTTTAATTTCTTTTTTAATCATTTCCTTCTTTCTGTTAGTCATTGTTTTCCTTTGATCCTTTCAGTGTTGCAATTATTTGGTAATTGAAAGAGGCCGCAGTGCATGTAGAGGGTGGACGCTAGAGGGCAGTGTAAGTGCGTTTTTCATAGGCGCAAGCTTGACAGGACTCAAAGGCCGTTCTGCATAGAGTTCAAGCTCTCTTCTTACTACTGATTTTTGCTGCGCCTCCTCTGAATCCTCGCTTTGGTCCCTCAGTCCTCCGCACCAGAGGAGCCAGAGCTGGCAAGACCTTTGTCTACTGTATCCCCGTGTAAAACCTATTGGTCTTAGCCCAAGAACTTAGTCTTCCATTTATTTAGTAATTCTTTGGCAGTTTTCAACAGAGAAGAAATATCCGAGTGGTAGGAATATATATATATATATATATATATATATATATATATATATATGATATATCTGAAGGAATATAGAAAGGGTTTCTAAATTTTTATTTTGTGTTATTTTTCAAATTTCCCACATGTTTAACATTTTCCCATACTATGAGATGGGAAAGTGCTATCTAAAAACCAATCCTACTGTTGCTAGTAGTTCTGTCTTAAAGGAGATGATCAAAGGACTAAACTTAAGATGAGGATCGAAGGTGAAGATATACCAAATCTTAGGAAAAAGGCATTGTTGGAGGCATTGGAAGTTGCTGGTTGAAAAGAAAGATGTAAATCATTAAAAACAGGCCATTTGGGGCTGTCTTGGGGGTAAGTTCTGTCTCTCAGAGCCCCTTAATGAAGGTCTTGTGATTTTTTTCTTCGTCTTCCAGTCATTGCTCTGAAAAGCTTTCTGCCCTGGCTTCTAGGTCATATCAGGGTCTGGGAGAGCCTCGTGTTGAGCTCTCGATGGGAAGAGCCAACTGTGAGAGACATGAGCGCCTTCAGGGCCTGTGATAGTGACGGGTTCCGAACAGGATCTAAGGTTCTATTTCCTCACAGATTAGTTCTGAAATTTATTTCTTATCAAAGATCACTGGTCTTAAGTGATGCAAAATTGAGCCCTGTAGATCTATTTTTGCCTCTCACCACTACTTCTAACATTTTTACAGTGGAAAAATGTTTCAGGAATTTCAATCAGTGACTTTCAAAATGCTATTTATCTACCAATATCTAATTATTTATCTATCATTATCTATTTTAAAGGGACCATCTTTATGAGCAGACAATAGGGTAAGATTTAGGCAAGTCCCTTTCATTCAGGCTCATTGGCGAGCCGGAATCTAGAAATGTGATATGAGCAGCCACATTCAAGGATGAATTAGAGTTAAAAAAATTGAAATTACTTTAAGCCAGTTCCATGTCTAAGATTTAAAGCTGTAGAGCCTCCTCACTCCTCTCCAAAAAACATTCTGGAGGAAGCACGTTGCCTAAGAATTCTAATTATCTGCTAAAGTCCTTTGCCAATATTTCACTGGGAGTAGAATTCTCATATGCAATTCTGATAGTGAGAAGGCAGTTTTTTCCTTTAGACAGTTAAACAAGGGGAAAAAATTTCCCAAGACCTTCGTTTTAAGTCTTATTCAGTCTTTTACTGTCTTGACCTAGAGGTCAGTCAAGTATTGGATTCTCCAGGATGAATGCACCTCGGGTGTCAGTAACAATGAAAGGTGGTTTGGTGAGCATATGGGGCCATTAAAGGTTTCCATGCTTTTTTCATGCAACTGGCAAATATGGTAGTGGCAACAGGAACTTTTTTATAGTTCTCTAAAATGGGAAGAATATTTAGGTTCCATTTAATCAGGAGTACCCTTCAAGGCAGAGTCCCTTCTCTAGTTCCAAGCTTAAGCAATTCTGCAGACAAAAAATTGAAGTCATATCCTAATACAGAGGCCGTTGACAGGATAGCATTTTAACATGAACATATGAGAACTAAGAGAGGAGTTTCCTGAACTTCTGCATATGTTTTACATATTGGTGACAGAGTTTGGCTTGAAGTAGGCAGTGAAGTTGTAGATTGCTGAGCCTGTTTAATTTGTATTTGCTTCAGTGCATGGTGTTGATGCAAAGACTACAGACACTACGAACCATGGGACAGGGACAGTCACAGAATCAGATGCTGATCTGAAGAAACTAAAGCCACAACATTCTTATTGTACATGGCTAAATTTCTTCACTGTCAATGAAGAATTATTAACTCCAGAACATATATCTTATTGGAACTTGGCACTGAGAGTGAAGTATGCTAATTGTTGCCAACACAAATTTCTCATCAGTAATCAGAGTGTGAAGTTCCTTAAAAACTATCCTTATAGTAAAGTAGATAAAGTGGAAAAGGACTTTTTTTTCAGACCCTATTAAATCCAAATATCTGATATAAGGAGCAAAGGTTGATGATGGAGTAAAATTGCTAAGACTAAGGAGGACCCTTAGAACAGGCGAGCGGCCCCTGTTCCCCCCGATTAATGGCTGAATGTGACATATTTAAGTCCATATAAGCCATATGTTACATTTGCAGTTCCTTTCAAAACACATGTTGGTACTGTTTAAGCAAAACATTCATTACTTTAAAAAATAACCTCTGATTCTAATTTTAAAATGCATGTTAGTAAATGCATTGCTCATTACTGTGAGAAAAACCACTCCACTGAGTTCCAAGTAGGTAAAAGTGTATAGTCTTAAAAACTCTTTCATGTGGTTACCATTTGTATTTTGATCCTGGAGAAGCAAAATCTTTCTACAATTAACTTCACCCTAAATAGAAAGCTTACTGTGTCACACTGTCTGGTGCCTTCAGTAAGTGGATGGATCTCTACTGAGGTCCAGAGTTACACCACAGTATTCCTTTCTCTTGTATCTTGTCGGGTCTTAGATTCTTGGGCTGAGTACTTAGTGCAAAGACCCTGAATACCATTCTTTCTCCAAATATGGTTATCACATGGGTCCTTAGAATGATTACTAACAATGGAAGAACGGAAGCAGGATGCAGAACTTCTAGTTGTGGAATCAGTTACGATATAAAGGCTGGATTCTGTGTTTTCACCCCCAAGGACTTAATAGCACATTAAATGTTTGGTTTGCTAGGAGAAACTGAAAAAGACCTATGGTATTTCGTGATAAAATATCCTGAAACAAAATGTATTCATGAAGAATGTGGTTATTATTTAAGAGACAGTAAAGGCAATTTTAAAATTTAAGAATGAAGGCACAGATTTATGGGAAAACATCTTCATCCCATAATTATATAATTTGGGAGTCACATTTAATCATTCACTTATTTAATATTTATTTTAGGTGTACTATATGCAAGGGAATCTTTTGTGTATTAGAAACTTATATATACAGATATATATATATATATACAGATATATATATATATATATAGAGAGAGAGAGAGAGAGACAGTGTAATAAAGTATTCCTCTCAAATATAATAGTTTCTAGTAGGGAAAGAAGAAATATAAACTAACAAGAATATAGAATGTGTCAGGAGATGTTACATAAAACAAAGGGAACAAATCCAAGTAGGGAAGAAGGGGGATAAAGGGACTAATATTATCTACTGCATGCTCAGAGTACCTGTAATCAAGCGCCATTTAAATAGACACTTTGAAAGAAGCGATGAAGTGACATAGCTGTCTGAGGAAAGACTCTTCCTAGGTGACTGGGTCAGGCTGCATGTGTTAGTGGTAGGAACTAAGATAGGCAGAGGACAGATTGGGGGTCTGATAATGATGCCCCTGTGGACTGTGTCAAAACCTCAGGTTGTACTCACATGATACTGGAAGACATGAAGACACATGCAAGGAGAAACTTGCATTTCAACATAGTGACCTGAGCTGCTCCATTGATCATAGACCAAGTGGGAGCTACGGACCCATGAGGAGGGTACTGCGTCGCTAGGGAAGAGATGATAAACGAGGATAGTAGTGGTGGAAATGCAGATTTGGGAAGATTCTGAAGATATCTCAAAGGGATATTCAGCTTCAGCTTAAGTGATATAAATAAAAGCTTCCCAGTACATCAGTTTTGATTGTTCTAAGGGTGGGGACAGGAAACTTGCCCATTCACTGAGACCATTCTGTTGGCTGCAGTGTATCAGATAGAATACGGTGAAAGTGGGAGAATGAAGGTGCCAGATATTGAGAGGAGAAAGTAGACTTGGAAGTGAGAGAAACTGAGTGGGTTTGGACTTTATAATTAAACTCCATAGGGGAAGTATTAACTATGCAATTGGTAACTCAAGACAGGCTTTTGGGAGAGACTCACCCAGCAAATGCAAAGTTAGGAGTCATCAGACTATCATTGTCAATGTTACTTAAATACAGGACATGAAAAAAATATTTGCTAAAAGAATGTAGGTAGACTAGAGAAGGAGTTTGAAGATTCTTCTTGGATATGTCAGTGCTTAGAATTGCAGCTCTGAAGTGGAACCACCAATAAACATTGAGGAGAAAGTGGCCAGCAAGATAAGGTATTGACCAGAGTACAGAAGAGTGTCCAAGGATGGAATAGGGAACAACTAAAAACTGTTGCATTTGGTGGACTGCTTATGGGCTATGGCAGTATAGAGGGAGCTGTTATTTATGGAAAAAATAGTAGACCCAATCTTAGAGGAAATATCAGTTCTATACACACAATGTTTAGTTCTGATGATTTTAACCATTTGTTAAAAGGTTCCCAATGGGCTGGAGAGATAGCAGAGTGGGTAGGGCGTTTGCCTTGCATGCACAATCCGGGTTCGATTCCTCCATCCCTCTCAGAGTATCCCGCTTGCATGGCAGAGCCTGGCAAGCTCCCTGTGGCGTATTCGATATGCCAAAAAACAGTAGCAACAAGTCTCACAATGGAGACGTTACGGTGCCTGCTCAAGCAAATCAATGAACAATGGGAGAACAATGCTATAGTGCTATGTTCCCAATGTTTTGGTTTTATTCCACATAGGGGATAGAGATCTTAAAAAAAAATTGTGGAAATGGTGGCACCTACTCACATACTGAAATTCTACAAAATTGTAAATCAATGATAAGTTAGAGAATATTTTTCAAAGATTGGCCTGGAGAGGTAGAACAGAGAGGAAGGCATTTGCCTTGCATGTGGTTGACCTGGGATGATCCCTGGCACTACATATGGTCTTCCTGAACCCCTAGGAGTGATTCCTGAGCCAGGAGTCAACCCTGAACACCATGGCACCTGAACAAATGAGTAAACAAAAATGTATAAGTATATATATCTTTATATATTTACAGATATATCAATTAAAATGAACATTACGAACAAATCTACATTTTAAATCTTACATGAAATAGCTAAGTCCTACGAAAGTAATTTTCATAAGAATGAGAAGAAAAGTTTTAAGAGGAAAAACCAAAATAGGCCTATGAAAGTAGATGAGTGTGTTTTATCCTAAGAAAGGAAATGCTGACTTTCGGGTTGAAAATATTTAATGCTTCAGGATTTGCACTAATAAGAGATCTCAATAAAAGTCTCTGTGAATGTGAAAAAAGCCATTTGATTAGATACATACATTTGATATAAATGAAATGTTAGTTTGCTATTGAAAATGTCTAAAATTCTTTAGAAACTAGGAGTAAACAAACCTTTCTTACCCTAGAGGACAGACATAGAGTGTCATGAATGAATCTCATACTCACTATCAAGTGCTCTATGAGTTTCTTGTACTTTGCTGACTACCTGCACCATCGTTTCTCTCAGATCATTTAAACATCCTCAGCAGGGTGTCACCGAGATCATTTGCTGAGAATTTACAGAGCTGGTTGGTGCTGGCTGAACCTTTCCTATGATTCTTTTCCCTCAGTGAACTGGTGAGCTTCTCCCTGTCCCCCACCTCCTGCTATGCCAGGGTGTTTTTTGTAGCTGCCCCAGGCTGTCCCTGATGAATCGGGCTAGGAATTGCTCTTTTCCTTCTCTGCCTGTCTTCCCCCAGTGGCAGAAAGTATAATTATCAGTGGCATGAGATTTCATTAGTGGAGCTGGTAAACAGAGTTTCAGCCATGGAGCTGGGCCCACCTTTGTAACAGAGAGAGAGAAGGCTGTGGGAGTGGAGAGGAATCTGCCTCTGGTTCCAAAGAGGCCCCAGATGGGGGCCGGAGTGATAGCACAATGGGTAGGGCGTTTGCTTTGCATGCAGCCAACCCAGGTTTGATCCTTGGCATCCCATATGGCCCCCAAGCGCCGCCAGGAGTAATTCCTGAGTACAAAGTCAGGAGGAACCCCTGAGCATCACTGGGTGTGACCCCAAAAGAAAAACAACAACAACAACAACAACAACCACAAAAACCAAAAACCAAAGAGGCCCTAGAAATGCCAGCCAGGTGATTATTGTCACTTGGAAGGGATCCAGAGACATATGGCAGAGGTCAGGTGGGGAGCCTCTGTTTAAATTTTTAAATTGTAAATTCATATTCATGTTATCTATGGAAATATACTGAGATCAGCGTTTTGTATTTGATTTTGGGCCAGACCCAGCAGTTCTCAGGACTTATTCCTGTCTCTGCTCTCAGAGATCACTCCTGGCAGGCTTGGGGGACCATATGGGATACCGGGGATAGAACTCTGGTTGATTGCATGCAAGACAAGTGCCCTAACCACTGTACTATCTCTTCAGCCCCATGCGATCAGTTTTAAAGTTTGTTTTCTCCAAATTTTTCTTTATTAACAAAAAATTTGGATACCGGTAGTATAATTCTTTTGTCTCCAGGCTAATTTGAATGTATTATAGATAAGAATTTCTTTTGCCTTCTATTATTTTCTTCCCCTTTGTTCTCCCATGTCTTCCCCACTCCTTCCTCCCCCACTGTCTGCTTCTCTCCTTCACTTCCTCCAGATTCAAATTTCTTTCTGTTTTCATCTACTCAGTGCTGCCATGTCAGTGAAGCCTTCAGGGTCAGGTGAATGAGACCAGTTGTAATTACTGGTTTTGGCATATCGAATACACAATGGATAGCTTGCCAGGCTCTTCCGTGCGGGCGGAATACTCTCGGTAGCTTGCCAGCCTTTCCGAGAGGGATAGAGGCTTTTGGGGCGACCTCTAATCGCCCTCATAGGTGTTACCATATTTGAACCTTATCAAATATGGTACGGCAATTCTGGAAGATGGGTATTTAGTGTTTTGTGATGTGTGGCGCGGCCGCTTTGCGGCCGTGCGGGTCTGGAAAGTGTCCTGGAGTGTGGTGGCGGCTGGGTAGTGGAGATAGTGTTGGTAGTAGAGGTCTGCCAGAGGGGTATTTATCTGGTCCCGGTAGGGGTAGGGTGGGTCTTCTGTGTGCAATCCGATCCGTGGGTCTCTAGTGGTTGGTAGGAGCAGACAGGGCAGGGTACGGTGGGGCTCCTGATTAGAATCCCTTTGTCACCTGTGGTTGGTGGGAGCAAGCATAGAATCTCTGTCCCTGGGTCCGTTGAGCCTGGAGTCCAAGGTCTCAGAGAATTCCGCTTATCTTGTTCGGTGGGTCTCCAGTCGTGTGTGAGTCTCGGCCGGAGCTGCCATGTGGGTCTGGAAAGCGTCCTGGAGTGTGGTGGTGGCACATCGAGTTTTTGAAGCTGGCACACTTCTAGTTCAAACTGCATTGTCACTTTGCCAAAATCTGACTGTGTTTGACACTTCAGTGTATAGCCTTTCTGTACAAAGTCAACATGCTTCTTTGGAAGAACAGACATTATTTCATTCAAGAGTTGGTCTGGATTCACTAATTTGGTGGTAGTCACGTTGTAGTGAAGCTTGTGGCGTCTCAGTCCATCTGCACTGCCCTTCTTTTTGCTCCTGGTAAGCACGGTGATGACCTTATCCAATCCCCTCTCCAGGCTCCCGAGAACTTTGGCTCCTTTTCTTTTTGGAGTGTCTTCTATGTGTATCTGGTTGAGATCCAGTTCCAATGAACAGGACCGCCTCTCCGGGCTAATGACCCCAGTTATTAACTTCTCCGCTCCTGAATCAAATGGTGTTTTAGCTGGGGTTTCTTTCAGGCACTGGTTCCTACCTTTTGAGCATGTAGTGTATTGATTCGGTGTAGTGAGTATTTCTCTTCTGTGTTGGTTCTTATTAACTGGAGTCTTTGGCTTAGGAAATAAAAAGCACTCGTCATCCGTTACAGCAGACTTAGGAGTGTAAACATTCTCTTTGTTCTTTACTTTACTGGCAGATGCTCTGCATAATACTGGAGTTAATGATTTAGATTCCACACCATTTGATCCTGTCCAATGCTTGGCAAACTGTGGGGTCTGAGGAGTGGTCACACCTGCTGATGAACTGCAAAGGATTCAGCACCATCGACCATATCCACATGATAACCAAGCTCATTGAGGTTTCCTGGGAGTTCAAGATGCCACTCTGTTTAACGTTCATTGATTTAAAGAAGGCCTTTGATTCTGTTGAGACGGAAGCGGTCATTGAAGCCCTAGCCAATCAGGACATTCAAGCCCAATACATCAAGATCCTCTGTGAGCTGCATTGCGGATTCACTACCAGGATCTCACCATTCTACAAAGAAGTAATCGTTGATGTCAAGAGAGGGGTTTGGCAGGGTGATACCATTTCACCAAAATTCTTCAGTGCCACCCTCGAGAACATCATGCACGACTGGAATGGGAAGGAATGGGAGTAAAGATAGATGGTCGGCAACTACACCACCTCCACTTTGCTGATGACATTGTTTTAATAACACCAAACATCAGCCAAGTGGCACAAATGCTGGCCGACTTTGACCGTGAGTGTGGAAAGGTAGGACTACAGCTGAATCTTACGAAGACAATGTTTATGAGAAATAGCCTTGTTCCTGACGCCCCATTTGCTCTCAATGGAACGACCATCTCCGAATGCAACAGCTATGTGTACCTAGGTCAAGAAGTCAACATGACAAATGACCTGGCACCCGAGCTGCGCAGGAGGAAGAGAGCAGCTTGGAACGCCTTCAAGAACGTCGAAGAGATAGCTAAGAGGACGAAGAACCTCCGGCTCCGGGCACATCTCTTTGATTCCACTGTTCTTCCTGCATTAACATATGCCTCAGAGACCTGGGCCCTACGCAAACAAGATGAGAACGCTATTCAGGTCTACCAAAGAAGAATAGAAAGGGCTATGCTTGGAATATCACGTTTCACTCAAATGAGAGAAAGAATCCAGAGTTCCGACATCTGTCGACGATCAAGAATCAGAGGCGCTGTCTCGTTTGCCAAGGTGTCAAAAATCAGATGGGCTGGTCGCGTAATGAGATTTAAAGATGACCGCTGGACTAGAGCTGTTACCGACTGGATCCCACGGGATGTCAAAAGACCGCGTGGCCGCCCACCTACCAGATGGTTAGACTTCTTCATCAAGATCATGAACGATCAGTTTGAGGCTCTTCATGTTCCCAGAGCGAACAGATGCCATTGGGCTACACTAGCACGCGACAGGGACAAATGGAGACGTTACTGGTGCCCGCTCGAGCAAATCGATGACTAATGGGAAGTTAAGTGATTAAGTGATTCATCTACTCAGAGTTAGGGCAAAGACAGTTATTATACCACTTCTCTCTGGGAAATAAATTATAGTGGGTTATTCTTTGGAATTCTAATTTTATGATGGAGTCTTTAAAATTTTTTTATTTCCTTTTGTTTTAATCTTTTTAAAAAAATTATCCACAGTGATATACACAGTTGCAAAGTTGTTCATGAGTGAGTTTCAGTCATATAATGTTCCAATACCCATCCCTTTATCCATGCATTTTTCCTACCAACAGTGGTCCGAGTTTCTCTACCCCCTCCCCTGCCTGCCTCTATGGCAAGTAATTTTCTTCTCCCTCTCTCTGTCTGTCTCTCTCCCCCCATTTCTCCCCTGCCCCCACCACCATTTTGGGCCTTTTGGTTTGCAATACATTTAATAAAAGGTAATCAGGTATATCCCTTTACCTACTTCCAACATTCAGTTACTGTCCAAAATGATCATTTTCAACTCTTACTGTCATGTTGGTTCTTTCTCTAATTTTATCATGGAGTCTTTTTTTAAAAAAAAAATTTATTAGTGAAACACTATGAGGTACAGTGGTAGACTTACAAATTTTTGTGCTTGGGTTTCAATTATACAATGACCACGTACCCATTCCTCCGCCAGTGCCCATTTTTCACCTCCACGGATGCCAGTTTTCCTCCCCTTATCCCCACCGTCCTACCCTGCCCCCCTTTTGTTCTCTCTCTCTCTCATTTTGGGTGCTGTGGTCTGCAAAAAGAGGCATTGAATGGCAATCATGTTTGGTCTATAGTCTACTTTCAGCATGCATCTCCCAACCTGGGAGGATCCTCCCAACACCCTTTATTTGGTGCTCCCTTCTCTATCTGAGCTGCCTTTCCCCCTAGCGTGTATGGCTGGCCTCCAAGCCATGGAGTAAACCTCCTGGTACTTATCTCAGCGATTCTTGGGTGTTAGTCTCCTATTTCCTTACTTTATGTTCCCCAGATGAATGCAATCTTTCTGTGTCTGTCCCTCTCTTTCTAACTCATTTCGCTTAGCATGATACTTTCCATGTAGTACCACTTGTATGTAAATTTCATGACTTCATCTTTTCTAATAGCTACATAGTACATATGATGGAGTCTTTAACTATGTCCTTATACCTAGTTTAAGCCCAACTTTTGTCTCATGATGACACTTAACTCAGACCTAGAACAAAAGAGTGTGGAATAGAGTTCCAGAGTAAACACCAGATCTTTAAACTTTCCATAAAATAATTTTTTGCCAGCTCAGGCATGCATTCAAATGTAGTTTTATATTTTATCTAGTATCTCTAATTACATTCTTCCCACGAAATTTTGTACAAACACTGAGTCTACCATATTGCTAGAAACAGAAGTTAGCAATCATTATTAGAAATGTATTGCCAATCTGTTGTTAAAAATGCAATGTCTAATTATAAAGATATTGCTTTCCATAGAGGGAAATTATAATTTGGGGCAAAGACTATAAAAAACAAATTATTATGCATCCCACAAAATTGGCAAATGTGTAGTTGATTTTATTTTTATATGTTTATAAATTATTGAAGTATAAATTGTAATTTATATTTGCAAAAGTGAAAGTTGACATTCCTTTTCTATTTCAGTGAAAAAAGTCACATATGGATTTTAAAGAATATTTTCTGCAGTGATTCTTGCGTTTTCTAGCTGCATGATAATAAACACCAGTGTTTATGAGTGCTGATCTGATTTTGAATTCTATTCTGCTCTCATTGTTCCTGCTGTGAAATGATTGCCTATTTTAAAACCACCCAAATAGAGACTGATTGCTATTATGAACAAAGAAGACTATTCATAGAAATAACCTTCCTTCTTAGCATTATGAGTACCAAGGCTGATGAAAAGTCACATACTGTATACTATAAAAGTTCTGGGCATTGAACATTTCACTTGCTTGCTTGTTCATCATTTAATCACTTAACCTATCAACCATTCATCTCTGTCTCTTTTTCCAGACATAAAGAGTTGATATTTCTAAGGCAAACATATATTCTTTTGCTTGCTATTCATTAGTCTCCATCGAAATATACTTTTTAATATTAAAAAATAAGAATGTGCTGAGTTGGAATGCCAGGAATAGGCTGTTTTTCTTGCTAATGGACAAATGGCATCAATGGGACTTTCCAAGGTGAACTGCATGTCTTTCAGGAGTGAAATGATTCAGTGAACAAGATAATGATTTCTTTGTTTTTCTTGGGGGAAGATTTGCAAAAGTCTTTTCTCTAATAGACAATGTAGAAAATGTTGTAAATGATTTAAAAAGAAGGAATGAAGAAAGCTATTTTAATACAAACAGATTCAAGTTGAAAACATAAACACGAAATACTTGTAAACCTTGAAAAATAAATCTTCAGACTGGCATTTACTTGAGATAAATATTACTTTAGCTGGAAAATTAATTTTGGACTTCATTTATAATATTGAGGGTTGGATAAAACCCATGCTTTATGAAACTCCATATTGATAATGATAACATTTATTTTAGTCGTCTGTTTTTATTACACTTTATATAAGTAACTACATAGACATAGTGACATAAATATATATATATATATCCATATTATTAACCTTACTAAATGATATTTGAGAGAAGAGGAAAAAGAAAAATATTACAAATAGGATCTCAAACTTTGCAAATAATTAAGTCTTTCTATTCTATGGCAGGAAGAAGCTCATTATGTATGCCTATGAGTAAGAGTTTTTCTAGGAATAGAATAGAGAAAATTTATATCCATGAATACAAAGGTTCTATGTGAAAGTGTTTTTCAAGATGATAGAATAGAGATAGTTTGTGCTTATGTTCTCCAATAATCATATAGCAAAACTAGGACTAAGGGGTCTGTGGAATAGCTCAATTGACCACGTGTCTATTTTGCATGCAGGAAGCCTGGGTTTAGTCCCAGAAAACTGCATGGTCCCCTGATCACTGACGGGAAGTGTCTTGGAACACAAGCTGGGAGTAGAGACTGAGTGCCACTGGGTATGGCCCCCAAGCCAGAATTAGCAAGTAAAAAATCTTCTCCTAAAAGAACTTAAAAATCCCCCAAACAAAACTTCCATAGCAAAGGAATCCTTCAGATTTGGAGACACAGATGCTCTCACCTAGAAAGAAACTCCTTTGTAGGTAAATCAGCTGCAAATGAGTTTTCTAAGGGAAGCAACTTTATTCTGAGGTGCTGGCATGCTGACCTTGCACCCAATCTTCAGCCCTGTACTTAAAATATTATAGTCGGAGGCCAGCAACTAGAGGATGCAAATGCGGGTTGGAGTTTCTGATGGCAATTTAGAGATGTCACCAGGCCACATTGGATTTCATTGTCCACAGGAACAGACTCTGTGGCAAAAACTCAGAGCATTAAGTCCTGTGAGTCCCTTGGTAGCTTCCTGGCTGGCATAACCTGGCACCACAGCTGACACCAGCTCCTGGCTACTGTGAATTGACTCATTATCGCCCAACTGGAATTGGAACTTTTCCCTGTGAATCTATATCTCAGTAACTCACAAGTCCATTCAATTTCCAGAAAACAGATGGGGTCAGGTGCTTGGGATCACAGACTCCAAGTCCGTTCCCGGGTCTGCTCAAAACCAGTACACATTTAGTAGTAGGTACTTACTATAGTGAATTTATAAGACTAACTTGAACTTGGAGTCACCTCTGGAGGCAGGCACTGTTAATCCTTATTCAAATTCAGGCCTGTTTAGTCTATAGCTTGTGGCAGAAACTTGTAATAGCAGACTTCTAGTTGTTATATAAGCCTCCTTGAATTAAGCTGCACACCTGGGACTGGGTACGTGCAACTGTCAAAACACAGGTTGCTGTCCAGTTATAAACCACCATCTAAACAACTTTCCAAGTCTGGCTCAAGAGGAAATAGAAGATCTGAACATGCCACTTATAAACAAGAAAATTGAAATAATAATCAAGTAGACTCTTTCCAAAGAAAAGTCTATTTCTACAGGGATTAACTACTGAATTCCATTAAATCTCCAAAACTGACCCATTGCCTATATTTCTCAAGGTCTTACAAAGAATTGAAAAAATGGAAATCTTCCAAATTTCTGTAAGATCAACATTATACTCTGATACCAAAAGAGAAGAGGAGGAGGAAGAGAATAGGAGGAGGAGGAGGAGGAGGAAGAATGAAAGCTACAAACTTATATCCCCAATGAAAATAGTTGCAAAAGCCCTCAAAAAAACCTTTAGTGCTATATTGAAAGGATTCTACAATATATTAGTGTGTGTTTCAACACCTCACTTCCACCAGTGGGTAGATCAGCCAGACAGAAAATCATCAAGGAACAGCAGCCTAATTGATATGTATATCATATGGGCTTAATAGATAATCAGAGGGCTGTTTACCCCTAAAAAACTTAATTCACATTTTCCTCAAGTGCATATCTTTGCAACTATTCTTTCAGATCACAGCCATAAAAGAGAGGGCTGGAAAACCTCCTAAATATATGAAGACTAAATAACATGATATAACATTTGCTCGAGCGGGCCCAGTAATGTCTCCATTTTGAGAATTGTTGTTACTGTGTTTGGCATATCGAATACATCACAGGTAGCTTGCCAGGCTTTGCCGTGCAGGTGAGATACTCTCAGTAGCTTGCCAGGCTCTCCAAGAAGGGCGGAGGAATTGAACCCGACTCGGCCAGGCTGGCTGCGTGCAAGGCAAACGCCCTACCTCTGTGCTATCACTCCAGCCCAAGAAAATAAAAAGATTAACAAAATTTTAAAATTAAAGAAAATTCTTCCAAACACTTCCAACACCATCCTGATACCAAAAGCAGAGAACATTCCAGATAGTATAATTTGAAGTTGTGAGCAAGACTCTTGTTTCAAACGACTTAGGCTACTTCTTGGTCTTTTGTGCTTCCACAAAACTTACCCATAATCTGGGGACCAGAGCGATAGTTCAGTCAGTAGGTTGGGTATTTTGCCTTGCATGCTGCCAATTCAGGTTCTATGCCCGGTTCCCTGTGTCCTGCTGGAGTGATCTCTGAGCAGAGTCAGAAGTAAACCTTGAGCACTGCTGTGTATGGCCCCAAAACATAACAAAAAAACTGTACTGATCTTTCTATATATATATAATCCTTTTCAACCCTGGGTTTAGATCAGGGGTGAGGAAAATGCACTCAGAAAAGGAAACATTCAACTTTTCTTTATTAATAATCTAACCTTTTTCAAATGAAAAAATGAAGCTTGAATTAGTCACTCACACAGCATCTATATTTAGCTCCTGCAATCAATCAAATCCTTAATGTTTTTCTAGAACAAGCTTTTCACACCTGACCTTATCAGAGGTTAAAGTTGTTGATTTTGAATAGCTACAAATACAAAGTCATCTTCATTTTTCAGAAGCATTGTGAAATAAAACTTTTAACACAAAATCATTTTTATCTTTGTTATTTTCTAGTGATGGATATAAACATTATAGTCTCTAGGATTCAGTATCTGGTACTACTGAGGTCCATAAAATCAAAACAGGAAGACTTTGGCAAATCCTTAATGGTACAGGAACATGAGGAATCCCAGTATTAGATGAAAATGATACTGGAAATTCCAGTAGCCCATTTTAGCTACTTACTCAGTATAGCTGTTTACACTCAATTCCCAGAGAAGGAGTAACTATCCAGCTAACAAAGCAACCCGACTACTTCACTTGTCAATAATGCTCAAGCATTGCTCTGCTTACATTAGAGAAAGAATAATTATTCCCAGGAGAAATCGATTCACAGGTTTGCGACTGAAATTGGACTGGTGTGACAGAGGAAAAAGAGGGGAGTTTAGAGGAGCAACTGTGTGTTTTGACACAGCAAAGCAGGAACAACCCAGTAGACAGACTAAACTTACCATCCTGCTCAAAATGTTTTGTGTCTTTGATATATACTAATTTTATTTTTACACTTTTAGCGAAATTCAAAAGCTTCACTTTTCATATTTTAGACGTATAAAAGTATAACACTAGAAATGGATCTGAGACAAGAAGATTATACCCTTGAATGTTAGTTAACAGAGTCTATAGCACTGTAGCACTGTCCTCCCATTGTTCATCAATTTGCTCGAGGAGGCCCAGTAACGTCTCCATTGTGAGACTTGTTACTGTGTTTTGCATATTGAATACATCATGGGTAGCTTGCCAGGCTTTGTGGTGGATAGGAGACACATATATAGTTCGCTAAAATAAATGCCAGAAAGAGAGTGATTTGGGGCTGGAGTGATAGCACAGTGGGTAGGGCATTTGCCTTGCACATGGCCCAACCTGGGTTCGATTCCCAGCATCTCATATGGTCCCCTGAACCTGGCCAGGAGTAATTCCTGAGTACATGAACCAGGAGTAACCCCTGTGCATCGCTGGGTATGAACCAAAAAGCAAAAAAAAAAAAAAAAAAAAAAGGAGAACACAGAAAGAGAGTGATTTGTTTCTGAAGGTTAAGCTGTTGATTAAGGGTGGGTTTATTGGAGGGACGGAGGAGAAAGTTCCACTTAGGAATCTGAGTCTTTTGCAGTCTAATCCTGGCTGAGCTGCCCCTCTGTCCAGAGGTGAACCAATTAACCTCTTTCGCATTGGCTGATTATCTGTAGAGTGAAGATAATAACGACCCACTTACAAAACTGGAAATCATTTTGTAAACACCTACAGTTATAGCAATAATCTAAGTAATTACGTACCCCAGCAAGATTCTAATTTTTACCCCAGTTTAAATATCTGCACTCTGCTTAAATAGTATGTCACTTTCAATTTCTGTCAAGCACTGCTTTTTTTTTTTTTTAAAAAAAGTGTGTAATAGAATAAATTTATGTTTATTTTCACATACTCAGAAAATACTCTCTCTTCCTGGTACCTATTGTTTAGGCTGAAATACACAGGTTCCTGGGCTGGAGCGATAGCACAGCAGTTAGGGCATTTGCCTTGCACACAGCCAACATGGCCGACCCGAGTTCGATTCCTCTGCCCCTCTCGGAGAGCCTGGCAAGCTACCGAGAGTATCTCGCTTGCATGGCAAAGCCTGGCAAGCTACCCGTGGCATATTTGATATGCCAAACACAGTAACAACAAAGTCTCACAATTGAGACGTTACTGGGCCTGCTCGAGAAAATCGATGAACAATGGGACAGTGACAGTGACAGTGACACAGGTTCCTAGATTTTCATAGTTACTCCTGGTGGCACACACAGTTTAATATAGCAGAGGAACTGCAGAGAGAGGCTGAGGGTTCTGGAATCTGGAAAGAAACAAGTGCTTTCAACTTCTTTTAGACTCCCAACCTGCCTTGCCTATTAAACAAGAAAAGCACGTTTTCAATTTTTTCACAAGGTTTTTGCAACTATATTAAAACTAGTTAAACAATTCAAATTGTATCGGCAGGTATATAAAAACAAGGCAAGTAGTGACAAAATGAGGGGGTCCCTAGATGCTTTGCATTTTGCACCCACTAATTCACATAGAAACTGCCGTCTCTTCTGGGATATTTCCAGTCATTTTGTAGGAAGTATTTATTTACAAAACTGCCTTCTTGGCATGACATAAAGATAGCTCATTTCTGAAATTATTCTTGGTTATCACTAGGTAAAGGGATTGAAGGGTTTTCTACAACAATACAATGTTTACAGAATTGGAATAGCCATTTCCTTATGAATTTAGAGGAAAGTTTTTGTTTATTATGTTTTGTTTGGGGCCCTGCGCTGGAAATGCTCAGGGCTGACTCCTGGCTCTGTGCTCAGAGATGGGATGCATGGATTGAACCTCAGGAGGTCGAATGCAAAGCAAACACCTTAACCCCTGGACTGTTTCTCCACCCCTCAGAAGGGAATCTTACACATTCTTTCAACTTCTTATTTTGAAAAACATCATGTCTGATATTTATGTAGGTTGCTTTAAAAAATATACTTGATGGTAATATTTCTGTTGGTAGCCAAACAGCAGACACTGGGTTAGTGGCTGTCACTCACTGGTAAAGGACAATGACTGAAAGTCTTTTAATTAGGGCCCAGTTCCATAGTATTACGTGACTTATTGCAGTTCTTTTCTCCTTGGCTCAACATAATGGGGAATTGATGTTCGCAGTTTTCAAAGTTGGTTAAGCAAATCTCTAAATGTGTTTTATTGAATTCTTACCTGATGATTTCTTCTGCAGCAGTCTGTATTTCCTTCTCTGGAATTGTTTTGGTTGATTCTGCTACATTTTGAGCGTTAGGGTTTGTGGTCATATCTTTGAGAGAATCTTTCTCATCTGTGGAAAGGAAACAATATTAAGAGAAGCTTTTCTTTGGGAGGGGAAGCCATGGCAGTGCTCAGGATCTCGAAGAATGTGGGACTGCGTGGGGACTTGGGGGCCCGCAGGGTTACTTCCAGCAGTCTTGTGGGGTGGTCTGTGGTGCCAGCAGCTGACCCAGGGACTTCAAGATGCAGAGCATGTGCTCAACACCTAGAACCTCATCCCTAACTGCAGTACCTAACACTTGGTGCTGCCATATTTGACCAGATAATCTAGAGATTCTACTCGCTTTTCCAGAATAATATTTTCAGGAATATTTCCTCTCAGATTCCTGTTTGGCAGAGTCAGACCTTACACAGAAGTAGTTAATCTATGTATACCTAAAGAACAGTGAAAAATTGAAAGTTGTTATACTATATAGCAAACATTTTACATGAGGGATTTTATTTAATCACACCTAGTGGTGATCAGGGCTTACTCCTGACTCCGTGCTCAAGGATAACTGCTGTGGTGGTATTCAAGGGACCATAGGTGGTGCTCTGATTGAACCCAGGTTGACCTTACACACTGTACTATGTCTAGGCCCCATGGACTAGAGTGATAGCGCAGTAGGTAGGGTGTTTGCCTTGCACGCAGTCGACTTGGCCGACCTGAGTTTGATTCCTCCATCCCTCTCAGAGAGCCTGGCAAGCTACTGAGAATATCTCGCCCGCACGGCAAAGCCTGGCAAGCTACCCGTGACGTATTCGATATGCCAAACATAGTAACAAGAAGTCTCACAGTGTTACTGGGCCCGCTCAAGCAAATTGATGAACAATGGGAGGACTGTGACCGACCGTGACATATATGTGTGTATATATATATATATATATATATATATATATATATATATATGTTAGCATACCTGAGATTAATAAAAATTAAATATTTAAAGGAATTTTTTTTCTTTTTGGGTCACACCCAGCGATGCTCAGGGGTTAATCCTGGCTCATGCACTCAGGAATTACTCCTGGCGGTGTTTGGGGGACCATATGGGATGCTGGGAATCAAACCTGGATTGGCCACATTGTCTGCATGTAAGGCAAATGCCCTACCGGCTGTGCTATTGCTCCAGCCCAGGAATTTTGTTTTTTTTTCCCTAAAGACTTTATAGTCTGTGGCAACAATAAATGCATTATAGCACTGTAGCATTGTCCTGGCATTGTTTATCGAGTTGCTCGAGCGGGCCCAGTAATGTCTCTTTTGTGAAACTTGTTGTAACTATGTTTGGCATATTGAATACATCACAGGAAGCTCGCCAGACTTTACTGTGTGGGCAAGATAACTCTCAATAGCTTGCTGGGCTCTCCGAGAGGGGTGGAATAATCAAACCCGGCTAGGCTGGGCTGGCTTTGCACAAGGCAAACGCCCTACCGCTGTGCTATCACTCCGGCCCATTATAAAAATCAGAAAAATAATGGGCAGAAATCACAAAATAGATATGAGTGGCGACCGTGGCATGGTCTCTCTCACCTGCCACGTACACTCGGTGGCCATGAGCGGCTTCCTCACCCGGCCTGCAGCCACCGCCAACAGACACATAAAGGACGGATCAGGGCCACCAGGCTGGCTGGTGATCATTTGCTGTTTATTCCATTCTCCCCACGTGCCTGTTCCAGTCTCACTGAGCGTCCCACTCCAGGCTCACTCTGCCCCCCATTCTCGTATCCTACTGTCCCCATGTTAGTCTTTCTATGCTCCATCTTCCTGCCTTGGTCTCGTGCCCAACTTCCAATTACTGAGGGTCGCAACCACACCTATATGAAGTAGATGAATATATGTATTCAACATGTGAAAGGCTTCCTTGCAAAGGAGGCTCTTTGAAGATAAGACAAAGATCTCCTGCAGCTAAGAGATCTGCTCAAAGGTGAAATACCACCTAGGGGTGTGTTTCTCCTTCCCTTAGTCCAACAACCCTTTAAACATTCATCTTAATTCTATTTCTTAATATTAGTCATTTTGTATGGACACAGTAAGAGATAGATTAAGCTGGTTGGGTGGCTCTCCTGAGGACCTCTTGCTGTGGATCCCAGACTACAGCGCTCAGGCCAGATTAGTCTTTCCTAACCCTAGCAGGGTCCTAGTCCAGTTGTTACTCTATAGGTCATGACAGAATTTGTCCATGACCATGTTCTTAACTTATAGTTCAGTATTATGGCAGTTGGCCTGGCCTGTTTTGATTCCAGGGTAGCTCTCGGCTTGCCCTGTGTCTATCCAGTCCCTCGTTGAGACCCTGCTTTGGGGGTGCTAGGAACTAAAGGCAATTGAGGCTTAAGTCAAGAAAACAGATGCCCAGGAGTGAATATTATTAGGAATCAATTAATTCCCAAGCTCCAAAAGCATAGCGTTAACTTTCTTCCTGTGTCTATACAAAAAGTATATTGCTCTGAAGTAAACTATGCACAAGGACATAAGGGAAGAAGAAAAGCAGTATTTCACTTATAAATACAAAATCAGAGATTTCTGAGGAGCTTGATTTTACAAGTCACAAGTACTACTTAGGGGAAATGAGTGATTAACAGGTAGAGAAAGAGCACAGAGAAGTTAAAGATGAATATTGGGGAAATGGGAGTGCTTTGGGAGCACTGTGAATGGTGTAACCCAATAAGCCTAAACTCCCTGTAGCCAGAGAGAAAGGACAAACCAATGTTATTATTCAATCAGAGCTTACTCCTGGCTCTGTGCTCAAGGACTACTGCTGTGATTGTATTCAAGGGACCTGTGTGGTACTTCAACTGAACCTGGGTTGGCCTTACACACTGCACTATATCTAGGTCCCATTATATATGGGGCCTAGATATAGAATATATATTATAGAGATATCACTATAGCACTGTCCTGTAGCACCGTCTTCCTGTTGTTCATCGATTTGCTTGAGCGGGCCCAGTAACATCTCTATTGTGAGACTTGTTGTTACTGTGTTTAGCATATCAAATACGTCACGGGTAGCTTGCAAGCTTTGCTGTGCATGCGAGATACTCTCGGTAGCTTGCTGGGCTCTCTGAGAGGGGCGGAGGAATCAAACTTGGGTTGGCTGGGTTGGCTGCTTGCAAGGCAAATGCCCTACACACTGTGCTATTGCTCCAGCCCATCATAAAGATAAAATAGAGATAAATATATATCATAATGAGATATATGTATATATATATATATATATGTATATGTATGTATCTCGGAGAGCCCAGCAAGCTACCAAGAGAATCCTGCCCGCACAGGCAGAGCCTGGCAAGTTCCCCGTGGCATATTCAATATGCCCAAAACAAAAACACTGTCCTCCCGTTGTTCATTGATTTGCTTGAGCGGGCCCAGTAATGTCTCCATTTTGAGTCTTCTTGTTACTGTGTTTGACATATTGAATACGTCACGGGTAGCTTGCCAGGCTTTGCTATGCAGGCAAGATACTCTTGGTAGCTTACCAGGCTCTCCGATAGGGGCAGAGGAATTGAACCCGGCTTGGCCGGGCCGGCTGCATGCAAGGCAAATGCCCTACTGCTGTGCTATCGCTCCAGCCCCCAAACCAGTAACCATATCAGGTCTCATTCCCCTAACCCTGAAAGAGCCTCCAATCAGTGGGAAAGATGAGTAAGGAGAGGCTGCTAAAATCTCAGGGCTGGGACAAATAGAGATGTTACTGGTGCCTCCTTAAGTAACTCGATGAACAATGGGATGACAGTGATATAGTGAGATTTATATATAGATAGATAGATGTTAGCAAACCTGAGATAGATAAGGATTAAATATTTAAAGAATTTTGGTTTTTCCTAAAAATTTTTAGAGTTTATGGCAACAATGAATACATATAAAAATCGGAAAAATAACAGGAAGAAATGTTTTATTGACATATTTTAGAATTTTTTATTCTAAATGTTGAATTAAGTCAATCTTTGTATTTGGTTTAATCATCATTGGTGATGCCACACGAACTAATATGTACTAGTTTTATTTTAAGTTTAAAAATTCCCCCTCCAAACCTACAGGTATAATTTATGCAGTTTAAATTATAATTTACTCAGAATAATCAGTTTACCAGCAAATACTTATAGAGAAGGTATTAATGAAAGTAAATTACTCTATAAGAGGAAAATATAGAAGCAAAAAAGCACAATGACAATTTAATGGTTATTCATTATCCACAGTTTCCTATTAATTTTTAATAGATTGTGTTTAGAAAATTGAAACCAAAGCCCAAGTAATTACTCTTATTTTATTGTAATACATTATAATTTAAAAAACTTAAGCCGATTTATTATTGAAATTTGGATTTTCCTAATGATAAATCATGATAATTATGTTACAAAAATTTTCACTGTAAAACACTGGAATGTGACAGATTTTATGATCCATTTATAATATTTCAATGTCAAAAGCGTTTTATGTTCATATTTCAGATATAAAGGAAATCATAAATCAAGTCACTAAGTCTATATATTTGAAGTTAATAAATAGATTTCTCATCAGTTTTCTATATGAATTGCTATGCTTTATAGGAAACAGTTATCAGTATTTTTTGCAATGTTTAAATGAAAAATTTCAAATCTTCAATTTTACTTGGAATATAAAGAAATTTCGACTTAACTATGCTATTGAAATCTGCATCTAATGATTATAGTTTAGGTGAAATGTTGGCATGTGCTTGAGTACTAAGATCACTTGATCACTTGACATCCCGTTACTCATCGATTTGCTCGAGTGGGTGCCAGTAACATCTCCATTCATCCCTGTCACATGCTAATGTAGCCCAATGGCGTCTGCTCATTCTAGGAACACAGAGAGCCTGAAACCGATCATTCAGGGTCTTGACAATGAAATCTGACCATCTCATAGATAGGTGGCCATGTGATCTTTTGATGTCTCATGGAATCCAGTCGGTAATGGCTCTAGACCAGCGGTCATTCCAAATCTCATTACATGTCCAGCCCATCTGATTTTCAACACCCTGGCAAATGAGACAGCATCCCTGATTCTTGACTGTCGATGGAGGGACCCACTCCGAGAGGGAAAAGGGCTTTTAGGGTGGCCTCTAATCATCCTTGCAGGTGTTCCCATGGTTCAAAACATATTTCAACGCAATCAAATACAGTGGGGTAATCTTGCATTAAGTGTTTTATGATGTGTCACATGGCCGTATTGTGGCCACACAGTCCAGAAAGCATCCTGGAGTGTTTCTGTGGCTGGGCAGTGGAGGTAGTGGAGGTAATGGAGGTCAGCCAAGCTGCTGGGAGCAGGTAGAGGATCTCTGTTCCTGGGTGCATTGAGCCTGGAGTTCGAGGTCACAGAGTTCCACTTCCCTTTGCTCTGTGGGGCTTCACTTGTGCATGAGTCTCAGCCTGAGTGTCCGGAAAGCATCCTGGACCGTGTCTGTGGCTGGGTAGTGGAGGTAATGGAGGTCTGCTGGGCTGTTGGGAGCAGGCAGAGGATATACCAGTAAATACAATGGGTCTCATTCCCCTGACCTTGAAAGAGCCACCAATATGGCAGTGTTAAGAAGGATGAGGAAGGAGAGGCTGATACAATCTCAGTGCCCTAGGCTGCCAAAACGAAGGACAAAAACGACTGTCTGTACTTTCAATGCATGTATGCTCGCATCAGATGCATCCATCAAGGACCTGATGGTGCAAGCATGAAAGATCAAGTACGACATCATTAGTCTGACCGAGATGAGAAGGCATCTATCACATCACGCCGTTTTCAACACTGGGGAAGAACTGTTCCTCGGAACATGCAGCAAAAGATGCATTGGTGGTGTTGGTGTTCTTGTCAACACAAATTTGGCCATAAACATTGATTCATTCGAATGCCTAACAACCCGAATTGGACGATTACACTTGAATAGATCTGGCTCACTGCTGAGAGTTTCTATCTTTGTTGTCTATGCACCAACATACAATTATGATGAAGGAGAAATTGAGAAGTTCTACATGGAGCTGGAGAAGTTCTATAAAGGAAACCACAACTTCTACAAGATCATTGTCGGTGATTTTAATGCCAAGATAGGACTGAGAAGATCAGCCGAAGAACTCCACATCAGGAGCCATGGCCTAGAAATGGAACAAGCAGGGTGAGAGACTGTCTGAGTTCATCATGTTGACCAAGACCATCCATAGTAACTCACAGTTCCAGAAGGCCTAATGTAAACGTTGGACATGGGAGTCTCCTGGTGGACGGTTCCACAACAAAATTGACCACATCATATTCTATCGATGGTTTTGCCTGACTGATGTTGCTGTTATCCCAAAATCCCAAACGGGATTGGACCACTGTCTATTTCATGCAAAATTCTACTTCACAGAGTGGGGAGAAAGGAATACAAAGTTTAAGAAGAGAACTCCCAGAACAACCACGAACTGGGAGCTCTTTGGCACTATTGAGGCAACATGGGGAGACGCTGTTGACAACATTGACGAGGTATATGGTTGACTGGTTCAGCACCTCCATGATTTTGCGAAGAATGCCTAGAAAGAGATAGCCACAGAAAGGCAACTGTCTTCAAAAACTCTCGAGCTCATTTGCCAACGTGGCTTGCATAAGCTTCAAGCAACCCCAAGCCAACATCTGAATTTGTAAAGCAGTGCAAAGAAGCAATCAAGGAAGACCTCAAAGAGAAGAGCAGCAGTGCTGGTAGATGCAGCAGAAGCCGGGAAAAGCATTCGCAATGCCTGCCTGTCCTTTGCCAACTACAAGAGCAAGATGACTGCCCTCCGAAATCCTGATGGACCTATCACATCTTCCAGAAGGGCAATGGAGAAGATTATCCATGACTTCTACTCAGATCCCTTAAATATCCATGTCCACCTGCCCACATACCAAATGCTGCAGGATGGGTATCTTGTTCCCAAAGTTCTCCCTTCCAAAATTTGACACGCTATTTCATTGGAAAAGATGCAAACAGCACCAGGCCCAGACAAGGTCAGACCCAAACACCTAAAGAACATGTGGTCAGTACTCATCAATACGTTCTTCACTTGCTACCTGTCTGAATGCAAGGTTTCATTCCAATGGAAAACCAGCAGGACTGTACTACTGTACAAGAAGGGAGACATCCACGACATTGGCAACTATCGCCCAATCTGCTTGTTATCTATTATCTACAAGCTGTTCACTCGAGTCATCCTGTGTAGGATTGGCAGAACACTAGATGAAGGACAACCATAAAACCAAGCAGGTCTCCAACAAGGATTTAGCACAATCGACCATATCCACAGGATAACCAAGCTCATTGAGGTTTCTCGGGAGTTCAAGGTGCCACTCTGTCTAACGTTCATTGATTTAAAGAAGACCTTTGATTCTTTTGAGACTGAAGCGGTCATTGAAGCCCTAGCCAAACAGGGTGTTCAAAGTCAATACATCAGGATCCTCTGTGAGCTCTATTACGGATTCACTACCAGGATCTCACCATTCTAGAGGGAGGTGATCATTGACGTCAAGAGAAGGGTTCAGCAGAGTGATACCATTTCACCACAACTCTTTAGTTCTACCCCCGAGAACATCATGCGATGACTGGAATGGGAAGGATTAGGAGTGAAGATAGACGGTTGGCAACTACACCACCTCCACTTCGCTGATAACATCATTCTTATAACACCAAACATCAGCCAAGCAGCACAAATGCTGGCCGACTTTGACCGTGTGGGTGGAAAGGTTGGACTACAGCTGAATCTCATGAAGACAATGTTTATGAGAAACAGTCTCATTCCTGATGTTCCATTAATTCTCAACAGGACAAACATCTCCAAATGCAACAGTTATGTGTACCTAAGTTGAGAAACCAACATGACGAATGACCTTGAACCTGAGTTGTGCAGGAGGAAGAGAATGGCTTGAAATGCCTTCAAGAATGTCGAAGAAATAGTTAAGAAGATGAAGAACCTCCAGCTCCAGGCACATCTCTTCGATTCCACTGTTCTTCCTGCATTGACATACGCCTCAGAGACCTGGGCCCTACGCAAACAGGGTGAGAACATTATTCAGGTCTCCCAAAGAGGAATCGAAAGAGCTATGCTTGGAGTATCATGTTTCACTCAAATGAGAGAAAGAATCTGGAGTTCTGACCTCCGTCGACGGTCAAGAATCAGGGACGCTGTCTCATTTACCAAGGTGTCAAAGATCAGATGGGCTGGACATGTAATGAAATTTGGAGATGACCGCTGGACTAGAGCCATTACTGACTGGATTCCATGGGACATCAAAAGATTTTGTGGCTGCCCACCTATGAGATGGTCAGATTTCTTCGTCAATGCTCTGAATGATTGGTTTGAAGCTCTTTGTGTTCCTAGAATGAGCAGACGCCATTGGGCTACAGTAACATGCAACAGGGATGAATGGAGACATTACTGGCATCCGCTCGAAAAAAATGATGGGTAAGGGATGTGAAGTGATCAAGTGATTTCAGGTATAAAGGAAATCCTAAATCTAATCACTAAGTATATATTTTTGAAGTTAATAAATAAACTGTTCTGCAAGAGTGTGTTTCTCCTGTTCAATTGAAGAATTTTTATCACTATAACATTTGTTTTTCTAACTCTTGATTGTTGCACTTTCCAACCCATTCTAATATGACCATGTATCTATTATAACATGTCTAAACTATTAAGAAATTAAAGCATAGTTTAATTTGTATATAGGCATATTAATTCCAACATAAATTTTTCAGTCAAAACTTGTTTAGAATGATGAGAAACCAGTTACTAGCCCATTCTAGAACAACTTAAAAAATACTCATGATGGGGCTGGAGCGATAGCACAGTGGGTAGGGTGTTTGTCTTGCAAGCTGCTTACTGGGGTTCGGTTCCCAGTATCCTATATGGTCCCCTGAGCACTGCCAGGAGTAATTCCTGAGTGTAGAGCCAGGAGTAACCCCTGTGCATCACTGGGTGTCACCCAAAAAAGCAAACAAAACAAAACAAAACAAAAAACTCATGAGGACCTCAAAAGATTCTGTCCACTGTAATCACCTGTTGTCTCTTACCAACACAGCACATCCTTTGTGAAACAGTCAAATAGTTTGTATCATCCTCCTCATAAAACAGAATTCAAAATACATAGCAAATCTTAATCTGACACGTGAAGTTTTGCCAACCACACAGTGTACTTCCTCCTCAGTTCACACAGAACATTAGGAATCTTTCTTTTGTAGCTGCCCAAATGTCCAACTCTCTCTCATTCTGCCAACTCTGCTCCCATCATGTTGGGTAGCAGTTGCCAGGTCTCATCAGTACACTTGGTCAAATTCTGCACTGGAAGGTGTGCCTGAGGCTGATAGCAAAATCTGTTACCAAAGTGCTCTTAGTTACTTTAATGAATGTGGAAGAATGAAGTACTGAGTTTGCCCTCCATACACCTGGCTGAATCTATCTGGAGTGTGGCAGCGTCTTACTCTGGGTAAGGTAATACACTTCCAAACTGCTTTGATCCCTTGTAACCACACATCCTGGAGACCTGTACAAACGTGGAACATCTGTTTCACTCTTCAAGAAATAAGTGATGCAGAAAGTCATTAACCTTTCACATTTTATCAGTGACATTAAATAATTGCTAGGAAAGGAGGGATTAGAGGAAAGAAACTAAGATATAAAGAAGGCTATGAATTAGACAAGCATTGGTTCAACGGGCTTTCCCTGCCGCCCCCAGATTGATATAAAAAGGAAAGACTTGAATTGCTTTCATTACTTGGAATCTTTGGTGTGTGAAATTATATCACTTGGTTGAATTTCTAACTTTTATAACAAACACATTTTAGGTTCTGAAACTAATATAAATATCACTTTACCATATATCAAATAAGCCGAGAAACTAGATGTTAGGTGAATTAATGAAGACTGAGTATGTTGATTAGGTGCATACATGATTCTGTTATTTTTATCTCAAATCACACTTTTGAATGATATTTTATTCAGGGGCTAGAGAGATAATATAGCAAGTAAGTAGCTTGGATTGCAAATGTCCAATGTGCATACAATCCCTGACACCCCACTTGTTCCCCTAAACCCAGTAGGAGTGATACCTAAGCGCAGAGCCAGGAATAAAATCTGAGCATAGTCAGGCATGGCCCAAACAAAAAATTAATTAATACAGTTTTCAGGGGTGTATGATTACTGATTACTTTTTGACTTATATTGTGGTTAATTCATGGTTAGAATTTATAATACTCTTAAAATAATTTTGATTGTAATATTTTGATCATGCTTAAAATTTTCTTATATTTTTGTTATACTTTTGAGGACTATCAAGTAAGTGGAAAAAGTTGAAAAACTTTACATAATGCATATAAAATAGATCTGAAGGAGACCCTCAAAATGGTATGAACTAGAAAAATGGAATACGTAATGTTCATTCAATTGATTAAAAAATACAGAAAAAGAATCAGAGTAGGTGAAAATTTAAGAAACAGTCATAGGGCTGGAGTGATAGCACAGAGGGTAGGGCATTTGCCTTGCACACAGTCAACCCAGGTTTGATTCCCAGCATCCCATATGGTCCCTCGAGCACTGCCAGGAATTAGTCCTGAGAGCAGAGCCAGGAGTAACCCCTGTGGATTTCTGGGTGTGACCCAAAAAGCAAAAAAAGAGTCACAGATGAGGAGTAATTAAGAAATAAGTCCATTAGACAGTGCTAAAGGCTAAGCAGAGACTAGAAGTTCTCTTTAATTCTTTGATGGTCCCTTCCATAGAAAAGAAAACAAGTTTATTTCATATATTCCAGAAGGCAGAACATCCTGTGGTGGATTTTACAAAGAAAAAAGATCTCATAATGTTCTAAGTAAATTTCTTAAGAGCCAAATGTCAGACTTTGCAAGGCAGTTAGGCACTGCTGCAGGAGTATTTGAGCGGAAGATGGAAGCTGAAAGGGAGGCAGGTGGAGGCCTTGTCTAGGCTCAGTCGAGGCTGGAGGTCCTCCACTGAGACCCCCTTCATGTCCTGAGAAGATTTTTATATCAAAGAATGTTTTAATCTGCATCTCCCTGATGATTAGTGATGTAGATCATTTTCTCATGTGCCTTTTAGTCATTCGGATTTCTTCTTTGAGAAAGTTTCTGTTCACTTCATCACCCCATTTAAAAAAATTATTAGCGAAACACCATGAGGTACAGTTGTAGACTTACAAATTTTTGTGCTTGGGTTTCAGTTATACAATGATCGAGTACCCATCCCTCCACCAGTGCTCATTCTCCACCACCAATGATCCCAGTAGCCCTCCCACTCCCCATCCCCCTACTCTCCCCCTGCCTCTGTGGCAGGAAATTCCCTTTTGTCCTCTCTCTCCTTTTGTCATCACCCCTTTTTTGATGGGGTTGGATATTTTCTTCTTGTGGAGTTCAACCATTGCTTTGTATATCCTTGATATGAATCCCTTATTGGATGGGTATTGGTGAATATCCTTTCCCATTCTGTAAACTGTCTTTGTATTTTGGTCAATGTTTCTTTTGAGGTTCTTAGTTTAAGATAGTCCCATTTGTTTATCTCTGTTTACACTTGCTTGGCCAGTGGCATGTCATCTTTGAAGATACTGTTAGTTTCAATGTCGTGCAGGGTTTTGCCAACTTTGTCTTCAATGTACCTTAGGGATTCCAGTCTGATGTTGAGGCCTTTAATCCATTTTGATCTTACTTTTGTACATGGTGTTAGGTAGAGATCTGAGCCCATTTTTCTGCATGTAGCTGTCCAGTTTTGCCAGCTCAATTTGTTGAAGAGGCTTTCCTTGCTTCACTTCACATTTCTCGTTCTGTTATCAAAGATTAGATGATCATATATTGAGGGGGGGGTGTCAGTATACTCAACCCTGTTCCATTGGTCTGCAGCTCTGCCTTTGTTCCATTACCATGCTGTTTTAATTATTACTGCTTTGTAGTAGAGTTAGAGGTTGGGGAGGTTGATTCCTCCCAGTTTCTTTTTTCTAAGAATTTCTTTCACTATTTGTGGGGACTTATTGTTTCATATGAATTTCAGGAGTGTTTGATCCATTTCTTTGAAGAATGTCATGGGTATCCTTATAGAAATCACATTGAATTTGTACAAAGCTTTGAGGAATATTGCGATTTTGACAATGTTCATTTTCCCAGTCCATGAGAAGGAGATATCTTTCCATTTCCTCGTGTCCTTTTTAATTTCTGAACTAGCGTTTTGTAATTTTCATTGATTAGGTCTTTTACTTCCTTAGTTAAGCTGATTCCAAGATACTTGATTTTCTCACACCACAGAGACTGGCCCACATCCAAAAGAACAAAAGCAATATGGTGCTGGCTTAGATGTGGGGAGAAAGGGATTCTTCTTCACTGCTGATGGGAATGCCAACTGGTTCAGCCCTTTTGGAAAACACTATGGACGATTCTCAAAAAATTAGAAATTAAGCTCTCATTTGACCCAGCAATACTACTCCTGGGAATATATCCTGGAGAGGCATAAAAGTAAAGTAGAAATGACATCTGCACTTGTATGTTCATTACTGCACTGTTTACAATGGCCAAAATCTGGAAAAAACATGAGTGCCCAAGAACAGATGACTGGTTAAAAAAACTTTGGTACATCTACACAATGGCATACTATGCAGCTGCTAGAAAAGATGAAGTCATGAAATTTGCATATGAGTGAATCAACATGGAAAGAATCATGTTAAGTGAAATAAGTCAGAAGAGAGGGTAAGGCATAGAAAGATTGCACTCATTTGTGGAATATAAAATTAAAGAATTGGAGATTAACTCCCAGGGATAGTAGAGATAAGGAGCAGGAGGTGTGCTCCACAGCTTGGAAACAGGCCTCACATGCTGGGGGAAAAGGCAGCTCAGATAGAGAAGGGAACACCAAGTAAAGGATGTTAGGATGACCCATTTGGGTTGAAAGATGTTGCGTGCTAGAAATAGACTATAGACCGAACACGATGGCTACTCACTACCTCTACTGCAAGCTACAACACCCAAAAGGAGAGAGAACAAAAGGGAATGCCCTGCCACAGAGGCAGGGTCTTGGGGGGATAGGGGGTGGTGGTGGAAAGGATATTGGGAACATTGGTGGAGGAGAATGGGCACTGGTGGAGGGATGGGTGAACGATTATTGTATGGCTAAAATACAAAAGCTCGTAATTTTGTAACTGCAGCCCACGGTGATTCACTAATAAAAACTTAAAAAAATGCAAAAACAGAGAATGTTTTAGCTTTATATATATAACAACTCAAGAAATGAGTTCATTAACACACACATAAACATACAATACAGGTTTTTCTAAGGTAGATCTGGGGGCATCATAATATAAAGATGCTGTCCACTCCATGCTTGGCTTCAGGGACATTTTCCAATGAGTTAATCCATCTAGAAACTACATTTTATCCACAGCAGGTATTAAGGGATGTGCTGAGAGGTGATGGGTACTGAATAGGGAGCCTTAATCCTTACATCACTAATTCTTTGGGTGACTCTGGATAAGTTGCTTTCCTATAACAGTTTCCTCATCCATAAAATGAGAAATGCTTTTGTCATGGGGATTTCTGTGAGGATTAGATAGAGACTCCATTTAAGTCAAATGAAATATAAACAAAATGTTCTACCAACTACTCTGGGGTATATTTTCTTAAAAAAAAGATTTATTAACTCTTTCAGGTCTGCACAACTTGATATATACGGAGACGTAGTTGCTTCTGTTAGAAATCTCCCAAGGAGCAGGAATGAGGATGCAATTGCCCACAAAGCAGTATATTCTTTAGCACAAAGATACATAAAAGTAGAGTTAGAGTGAACTGAATTATGTAAATATACTTAAATCATACAAATGACAAAAATTACATATTTTGGGTCATTTTATCAAAAAAGGAGGGTTAAAAAAAGATTCACTCAATCCTCATTGGTTAAGATTTTAGTTTGGAAACAGGGATTTTATTAGAGTCTGGGCTTCCACGTGATATTTAAAACAGGATGCTTTCTGCGCTGATTTTAGCCACCTCCGTTTAGTGGCTAATGCCCCCCACTGCTTGGTGGGGGCAGTTCTCTGTTGTTATGTGCAGGACGGTTGCTGATTACACACAAAGAGTTGGCCACCTGATCTGATGAAGTGGCCCACGTTCAGCTGGCTGGTGAGTAATGTGGGAGGTGGCCCGAAGGGCCCTGCACAATGAGAACAATGGTTGTTATCTGAGGCAGAATGCTCTCTCTGGAACTTGGACGGAAAATAAGTAGATGAGAACAAGAGAGACTCAGTCGCTAGGCAGCAAGAAACACAGCTGCCTTGAGGACCGTCATTACGCTGATTATAAAGGAGAGGCAACGAAAGTTATTAGCTCCTGGGCTGCTTGTCCCCTGAATAGTCTTTTGGTTTCAGTTATCTACAGGTTTCCTTAGCATGCGCCCAGATCCCCGATGGTGTCCGATTAGGTCTGTATTCCCTGCCATAACTTCCTCTCTTAATCAAACTCCAAAGCACATCGTTTATCTTTTGTCTAAAGTTTTAGAAATTTCAAGTGCAATGCTTATTCAGTTCCTATGTTTGTTGTTGGTGTTCACCAGTGTTCTAGGCATCATTCCAAAAGAATATTTTGAAAGTTCTCCGATTGTAGTGGTTTACTATAAAAGACTTCTTGTTGATAAACTAGAGACATGACACAAATCGTTTTGATTTCTGTTTTGTTTTGTTTTGGAGCCACAGGGCTTACTCCTGGTTCTGTGCTTGGCGATCAGTCCTTGTGGTACTTTGAGACCATGGACAGTGTCTTAAGTACTGTATTCTCTCTCCAGACCCCACAAGTTCCATTTAGTTTTGTGTCTATATTCCTACCTTATCTTTTGGCTGATAAATAACACTGGCAGTTATAGAGAGTGGGATGTAATACCAAGATTAGCTATAACCTCCAGTGCATGTCAATCAAACTGGTTGATCTTATAGAAGAAAAGCTTTTACAAAAGATTTTAATATAGTAAAGTAATAGATTGCAATGGTATTGAAGTTTAAGGCATTGATGTACAAAGTTACTGCTTATCATCACCCCCGAGTGTGCACCCCATCTTTATGTCCCCTCTGTTTCAAACTTCCATCCCACCTACCCATCACTCGAATACTTACTGAATGACAGTTGCAGTTTTGGCGCATACTGTTAGCTTATAAGAAAGTCTTTACTGAGTCCTGTAGATTAAAATTTAGTAGACAATCTGGAAATTTTCTCTTTTGCACAGGACAAATGGACTTATATAAGTTAATTGTTCATACTAGGGACTGCAGTGGTTTGCTGCTTCAATAAACTAGACTTTCCTCTGTGTTTTTCTACACATATCTTTATTTTTATTTTGGAGTGGCCTCCCAAGCAGAGCTCAGGAGCCCCAGGGGTATTATGGGTTCTTGCACTACCTATTTCTTTTGTCTTAAATACAATATCCTCTGTGTGTGTGTGTGTGTGTGTGTGTGTGTGTGTGTGTGCATGTGTGTGTGTATGTTGGGTGGGGGGAGTAGTTTTACCATTGTATCATTTTAGCTTTCTGGATTTCTACCATGGGTTTGGTCGAGACATAAACTAAGTGTGTTTGGATAAATGCTGGAGAGCTGCAGCACTTCAGATCTAGAACACTTCTGCAGACCTGGAATTTTTGAGGCCTGTTGGATGGAAGAGTCTTGACTGTGGAGAGAGATCTGGCACCCGAGATACCGGGCAAGTAACTTAGTCTGTAACATACAATCTGGGGGTGGTCATGAATGGAAAGGGCTAAATGACCAAGAGGATCAGGAAAATGGTCACCGGATGAACAGGGTTGCTGATATTCATAGGCATGAAAAACACTGAGTAACGACTGCTGTGGCTGCTGAGGTTATAAAATAGTCCAGTGGATTAGACTAAGCAAGAATCCAGTGTTTTTTTGCATGGAGATTACAAAAGGCAATGCTGTTAGAGGGAAGGTCACACTGGTGGGGGGATTGGTATTGGAACATTGAATGCCTGAAACAACTATGTTATGAACAATTTTGTAAATCGTGGTGTTTCAATTTTTTTTAAAGTTAAGACAATATTTAAATATTAGAAAAATTAGAAAAATTAGCCTTCAAAATTTGGGAGATTTTGAATTAAAATTTTAGTTTTCAAAGAGAATGTTTCCACATGCTATTGGCGACTGCTGAATTGATCAGGCCTCGTTAGACATGACACACCTGACCCTCATGCATGCTATCTGATTACTTATATATATATATATATATATTTTAAATTATTGAGATAGAACATCACAAAATTGTTCATGATTGGGTTTCAGTGTTCCAACACCCATCCCTCCACCAGTGTAATTTCCCAGCATCAGTGTCCCCAGTTTTTTTTTTTTTTTTTTTTGCCTTTTGGATCACACCCAGCAATGCTCAGGAGTTACTCCTGGAGGTGCTCGGGGACCATATGGGATGCTGGGAATCGAATCCGGGTCAGCTGCATGCAAGGCAAATGCACTCGCGGCTGTGCTATCACTCCAGACCTCCCCTTGCCAGTTTTGTTCTCACCCCTTCAAGCCACCCCCTACCCCAGCCTGCCTTTATGGCAGGCACCTCTCTTTTCTCTCTTTCTCTCATTTTAGGCATTATGCTATCTGAGTTTTATCAGCTTTAGAATTTTTTTTTTTTTTTTTTGCTTTTTGGGTCACACCCAGCGATGCTCAGGGGTTACTCCTGGCTCATGCACTCAGGAATTGCTCCTGGCGGTGCTCAGGGGACCATATGGGGTGCTGGGAATCGAACCTGTGTTGGTCAGGTTGGCTGCGTGCAAGGCAAATGCCCTACCCGCTGTGCTATCGCTCCAGCCCCAGCTTTAGAATTTACCTCTCTTCATTTACCACTCTATAAATGCAAAATGCTTTATAGTTTATATGCAAACTACTTCATATATTTACATATGTATGATTATTACACACTATATATGACTAAATAGTGATAGTATCATCTTTGTTTTATATATAAGTCAACTGTCACTTGAGACTTTTGGATGTTACATTTGGACTATGATCACACAGAAAATCAATAGAACTATAATTTGAGATCAAGAGTATTAAGTTCTAAAATCAATGCACTTTTTAGTTGTCTTTACTATTATTGTGTATTTTATATATAATTATACACCTAAAAGTGTACATAATTACGTTTTGGAGTAAAGGTCAGTTTTTAAAAATTTTTTTAAATTATGGTATATTATTGAATTATTTGCATTCGTTTTCTATCATTACTATAGTTAGTCATCACAGGCTTAATGACTTAGAGTAATATTTGTCTGGAAGTGAGAAGTCTAAAATACGTCTGAAGATCCATTTTTCTGCTGGAGGCTTTAGGAGCGAACTGTGTCTAATCTAGCTTATAGATAATGGCCCACATTCTTTGGCTCATGGACCCTTGTCCGTCTCCACAGTGAGTAAATTCAACCACTGCTTTCACCATCCCAAATCTCCATCTTCTGCCTTTGAGTCTCTTGCCTCTTTTTAGAAAGATCCCTTGATTACGTTGAGGCTTCCAGATGATTCAGAATAATATTTTCATGTCAACATTTTAGAATTGGCAAGTGTGTAGCAAATTTCTGAGTTTGGGGATAAGTCTGTAGACGTCTTTGAGGAGGCCATTACCGAGATTTTCATACCATATTGAGCTGTGGGCATTTGACTTGGATTCATTTCTACATAAATCAAGTCTTACAGTATAATAAGCCATTAGGTGAGTCACTTGTAAGTCCTCTATTGGTCTCAACTCATATACTCGTGAAATATTTATTATAGATGAACTGGAAGCTTTTGAAAGGTGATTGTAATCAAAACAGGATTTCAGTAAGTTTCCTTTATTTGAACCCAAATTGTCTTATTCTCTTCATTTCCATGACAGATAAAAAACATGCTTCGCAGAAGAGAATTCTCCTACAAAAATCAGCATTTTGTGACATTGCACCTGCATGTTTTGAAGTGAAGAACATGAAATTACCCAGAACTTGTAGGAAGCTATTTTAAAGACTAATAGTTTTACTTTCCAAGACAAAATATCTTAAATTCTACTGTTACCTTTATTAAAGTCCTGAAGACATGCTAAGTCTGCAGATTTAAATTGAACCATTTTTCCTTCCCACTCAAATAAGTCCTCTGTTAAATGGACCCGTCACAAGAGTTTTTATTAGCCACTGTGAAAAATTTAAGCTTACAAATACACTTTGAAAGAAATGTAGCAATGATAAAAAAAAACTTCTGGTATAAAAGATACGATCCTTAGCTTCATTTTAATAAGGTCATATTTTTATGGGACAAGTGTAAACTGGAAATCATCACTATTATAAAAAACTCATAGGAAAAATGTTTTAGTTTCATGATAATATCAACATTGTGTTCATTCTGTGTTTTTTTAGATAATAGTTATTACTTATTTTTCTTTTGGACTTCTCCCTGTAGAACTTTGAGTGGTTATAGTGCTGAGATTCAGCCCATGCACACACATGGGCTTGCACACACAACATGTGTTACACCACTTAAGCCACACCATAATCTTGGGCACCTATTTTTTGGGGGGATCTTTCTCTTTGTGTCCCCCACCTTTTTAATCTTTCTTTTTTAAAATATAGTTTATAGTCCAGTGTGTTTCTCTGTCAACAACTCTATTTATTAACTACATTTAATTGTATGTAATGAAAATTCTTCTATGATTTTCAGGACCCTGAGTTCTGAAGAAACTGAAAATTGAGTAATGTCCTATAGTTGATGATAAAAAGTTAGAGGAAAACATTTTATTAGTTTCTTTTGTTGCATATCTTAATTTATGGAAGTTTTAATACATAGACTTAGAAATGGAGCATTATGGAGCTCAAAATATCTAAAGCAAATATTAAGAGAACTTGAAGGAAATATTGACAGCAATACAATAATATTTTTTATTATTTAGAGCAAGAACCAATCATTCAGACAGAAAACTACTAAGGAAACAAAGACCTTCAATGACAGATAAAATGAACTATATATATATATGTGTGTGTGTGTATTTATATATGTGTGTATATACAACATTCCTTCTCAGAACACCAGGAAACACATTCCTTTTAGTTGCCCAGATAATAATCACAAATACCAAAGTCGCACTTAAAGGAACTAGAAAACAAACCTCCAAAGCACGTAGATTGAATCAAATAATAAAAATTAGAGTTGAAATATTTAAATATCAGATGCAGATAATAATCTAAAAATTAATAAAATTTTTTTACAATGAAATTTTTATTCTTATCTTTTGTAAAATAGAACTTTTCAATTATTTTGCATGTTTATCATAGAACATTATTAAAAGACCTTTCATTTTTTTGGTTTCTTTCTTTTTTCCTCTAGATGCACTCTATTATATGTGGGGCTGAAGGTATTAGATATGTTACAAAATAAAATTTAAGCAGTCAAAAGAATAGCAAAATAAATAAAAAATTAATGAAGTAGAACTATTTGAAAAGATTAAGAAAATACACAGTAAAACTTTCTCCAAACTCATAAAGTGCTGAGCTAAAGAAAAATTACAACAGACACTAAATACATGAATCATGAGAATATTAAGAATAATGTGACAACAAGTTGGACACTCTATACTGAATGGGAAAATTCTTAGGTACATGCAGTGTTATAAGATTGAATCATGAAGGAAAAAGAGCAAACCCATCAAAGGTAATCAAAATAAACCATTTTTGTTACTGTCTCCCATCTCTCTCCAAACCCAACAAACCAAACCTCAGGGCCAGATGACTTTACTGGTAAATTCTATCAAACTTTCATGGAACAATCAATACTTAGACTTCTTAAAGGCTGGTATAAAATTGAAGAGGACGAAAAATTCCACACAGATTTTATAAAGCAAATATTTCCGTATCGCAAAATAGGGTTCAAAGAGACAGTATTGGAGGTAAATCACTTCATTAATTTGTCTGACTCTAGTTTGATCCCAGAATCATCTGTGGTTCTCCAAGAGTCTTGAAGAGTCAGTCCTGAACACAGAGTAACATCTGAGCAGTAGCACTGGTTCTTTGTTGATTTGTGTTTACTCCATTACAAAAAAAGCAAAACCAAAGAGCAAAAACCCAACCTATTTCAAAATAGAGGATTTGAAAGAACATTTATCCAAATAAGATGCATTGATGTCCAATAGACATGGAAATAATTTTCATGAGCGATAGCACAGCGGGTAGGGCGTTCACCTTACAAGCGGCCAACATGGCCGACCCGAGTTCGATTCCTCCGCCCCTCTCGGAGAGCCCGGCAAGCTACCGAGAGTATTCGATATGCCAGACACAGTAACTTTACTATCAGTAAATGCAAATCAAACACCTGTGAAAATGGCTATTTTCCAAAAGACAAGAAACAACACATTTTATAGAGGATATCGAAAGAAGTGAATTTTATACACTATTGGGAACATAAAATTCTTTAGCCAACATGAAAAACAGTATGGAGATTATCAAAATTTTAAAAATAGAAATTCCACAAAAAATAGAAATTCTTTAATAACTAGTTATTTCACTTCTGAGTATTAATATCAAATTTAGAAAAACACTAATTCAAAAGGATATGTGTACCTCCATGTTTATTACAGCTTATAATTGTCAATAACTGGTGATAATCTAATTGCATATATTCAGATGTTAGATTAAAAGGATGTGGTCTATTTGTATAGATGTAATAGATATGTATATATTTGTGTATATGCATATATCCATGTAAATTTATGTTTCAGTGCTTATTTAGCATGAAGATATACAATGGGATACAATTTCTATTATATATGTATATAATATCCTAAGAAAATAAAATACTGCCACTTTCAGTAACATGGATTGACCTTGAGGCAATTTTACTTACTGAAATAAGATAAACGGAGAAAAACCATCTAATATTGCTTATAGGCATGTAGAGAAAACAAAGAGATGAACTAGATAAAACAAAAGTGTGTTTCTAGGCTATAAGATCCATTAGTGTTTATCAAAATGGAAGGGTTTAGGAGAGTGAAGAATTGGTAGAAAGAATTCACGTTTATAATGAATGATAGACGGAATTATAGTTTTAGGTATACACAGGGAATGATTTTCAAAGACATACTCCTAGAAGTTATACAATGTTGCAGGGCAATACAACTTCACTTAACCTTAAAACAAAACTCTTGAATAAAAAATCCAACCTCCCTGCAATGAAAATGTTATTTACTATAAAGTAAATCCCTATTTATATTGGAGTAAAGATTAGAGCTCCAATCTTTGTGTTGGAGTAAAGATTATATTGGAGTAAAGATTATTTTAGTTATTTTATTAACTAAAATAGCACAGTGGGTAAGGTGTTTGCCTTGCACACAGCTGACCTGGTTGGCCCAGGTTCGATTCCTCTGCCCCTCTCGGAGAGCCCGGCAAGCTACTGAGAGTACCTCGACCCCATGCAAAGCCTGGCAAGCTCCCCGTGACGTATTCGATATGCCAAACACAGTAACAACAAGTCTCACAATGGAGGCGTTACTGGGTCCGCTCGGGCAAATCGATTAACAACGGGAGGACAGTGACAGTGACAGTGACCACTTTTGGTTAGGAACATTCTAGTAGCATAGCTCACTATTCATAGAGTGGGGCATGAGTTACAGTAAAAGACTTAAACAAAGATATTTTTGGTGGAAATAAAAATGTAATAGTTTTGAGAATGACGATTATAAGGAATTCTGAGTTATTTCCTCAACAGATCAGATTGAGTGATTCTTATCTTTTATTTCCAGATAGAAGAATAAAAGATGAAAATTTTGAGCTTGGGAGACTGACAAAATAATAGGACCAGAATAATATTTAATTGGAGATGGGACTTATTTGAAAAGGAAGATAAGGAATTCATTTTAGGTATGCTTTCTTTGGGATCACAATGAATATACAGGTCCACTGGTTACTTGAAAACTATTAGGTGGAGTCTTAAAAATAATTTGGACACACACACACACACACACACACATATATATATATATATATATATACATATATATATATATATATATATATATAGCCAAGCCGGATTTGATTCCTTTGCCCCTCTCGGAGAGCCCAGCAAGCTACCGAGAGTATCTTGCCCACACGGCAAAGCCTGGCAAGCTACCCGTGATGTATTCAATATGCCAAACACAGTAACAAGACATCTCACAATGGAGATGTTACTGGGCCCGCTCGAGCAAATCGATGAACAACGGGAGGACCGTGACCGTGACCATATATATTTATAATCATCAACAACAAAATGTGTGCAGTAGTTGGTAGAAGAGATTCTTCAGGGAAAGAATCTGAAGGGAGATGAACAGCAGTAAGAATGCTGAACACTTAAATAATCCACATCTAGTTCACTGTTTTCATAACCCTATTTTGAAAGATTGCTCATTATGTGTTTATTCTATCAGAGATTTGACCCATTTTTTCACAACTGTATCTCTAGCCTGAAGACTAATGAATGACTCAGTAGTAGGTGATATGAGTGTCTTTTGCTTATGTGACTAAATGAAGAAATATTTTTCAGATATTCAAATGTCTTCAGTTAGCGTTCTATAAATTAAGCTGCTCAAGGAAAAGTGCCTCATTAGACAATACATTTCAGAGAGACTTTATTTTGCTTTTCAGTTTTTCCCCCTGAATATTTGGGTGCTGACCTTGTACTTCGGTGTGTGACTCAGCAAATGTGACTTGATTCATCTTGACTTTGAGGTATTTCTTTTCATTTTCATTTTCTTCCTTTTAGAAATGAAATAAACAAAAAGAATAAGTTTTGCATGATGAATTTTCAACAAGAATCTAGTACAAATATAACTTTCCAGTGATTATAAATGATTCTAATGATGTAAATGACTGCAAATCCAATCAATAGGATGAATCTTCTGTTTATTATATACTAAAATGATAATTATTACACTTTAATGAATATTTTTGACTGCTGTTGAATAGTAATCTCAGACCTATAAAGTTCTATATTTTCTCAATGTGGGTGCTGTGTCTACTAGGCTTATGTTTACCTCAATTCTGGTCCACATTTTCCACAGTCCTAGCCTAGTTTTGATTTTGATGTAGGTGTTCAGTGGTAGAATTTAAAGGGATGGAGAGAATAAAACAGTATTGTCCCTTCATTCACGTTTTTCTTCTTTCTTTTCTTCATGAATTCATTTGCCTGTACCTCATTATTTATTTGAGCACCTAATCATTCCTTTCAAATGTAGTCATTTTCCTCTGAACTCGGCCAGTGTATACTTGAGGGTATGACTTGGCGAATGTTTAAGATGAAAAGTGAGGTTAGGATATAGAAAAGCTGGCCCCCAAGCTCACAGTCAAGTAGAGTGAATAAAACCATAAAACGTTAATGCTAATATGTTATGGGTGATGAGACGATGCTTTTAGAGGAGAGAGGTATAAAGATAAAGTGGTCAATTGCAATGAAATTGAAGGGAAGGGAAAAGATCTATTTAAAAAGAAATGACTTGATTTTTACAAAGATGAATTTTTTGGTCTTTCATATGGACAAGAAGTGAAAAATGTTTTAGGCAGTGAATGCATAATTAGAAAAAGCCTATGGCACAATTATATATGGGCATAGAAATGGTTGGAAAAAAGCATGTAAGAAATGAATCTTGAGAGGTAAGTGGGGACAAGATCTAGGTCTTGTAAGCATTGATGCACAGTTTGATATTCACAGACACTGGACGACTAAAATATTTTAAATAATCATATAAACTATCATATAACCAGTAAATCAGATGATTTAACTTAAGCTTCATTGTTATTAAGCATTAGTCAAGGCTGTGTTATTTTAGTGCTATTAATAGGAAAATGATTAAATGGCTAGAAAGGTATAGATTCCCGCATATATTATAAAGTCCTCATAAAGCATTTTGACTTCGATGAAGTGCTTTTACACCATGCTGTGATGTTGTACATAAATATTTCCATCATTAATTATTGCTCTGAAAACTTTCTGTAATTCTTTTAAGTAAATCTAATTAGTAATTCATGAAAATTGTCTATTTGATAGTTTAAGTGAATATTGATTATATGATTATTACTTTGGACTTAAATATGTCACACAAGCTTAAGTATAAGTTAATAATAGTAATAATTATAAGAGCTATTATTTGGAAAACCCCTACTATGCGCTTTAATTATACTATCTGGGGTTTATATAACAAAGCTATGAAGCAGATATTATCTTCATTCTTCAAATGGATAGTCTTAAAACTTATCTAAGACTGGTCAGTATCAGGGTTGTTTTAGGTTGGCAAGACCGGAATTTTGAAGTGGTAAATGCCTGCTGTCCAGGTCTATCCCATCCTTTCTAGAATGTTTAATAGCGTTTCCAACTTTCTCCCTGGATGCCAGGAACAGTCCTACTCCAAAGCTGTTACAATCAAATTTATCTCCAGACATTGCCAGTTCTCCCAAGGGGCAAGACGGTTCCATATTGGAAGCTTTTTGTCTAGATGAATGTTTGTTAAAATATCACTTATTAACACCTGAGTGGTTGACATTTTTTGGTTGGAACTAGATCATATTGCCAATATCCACAACAGACTACATTTTGGATGATGGTAGGAGTTAAAATCAGCAATGAGGAGTATTTTCAAACCTTTATACAGGTTTTCCAATCTTTATCATATTTTTATATCTAATATATATGTTGTATATAAAATAATGGGCACAGACTCCATAGATAAATAGCATGTGAACAAGATAGTAATTAGTTTAACTGTAGGGAATTCTTATCTATTACAGTATACTAAGACACATACGCAAACAATAAATAATTAGAATCGAGACTGACTTAGAAATGTCAGGAATCATACCTGTCTCCAGGATGGCTGAGACTGATTTCCTGGATTGAAGCCTTGTTTATTTTCTTCATTCCCTCCTCCTGGCATCACCTTGTTGGATTTCATTGTCAGTGATTTAAACATCTTCTCTGAATTGGTTCTGAAAACTTGTTCTTATGACTCTGAATCTTGCGGTTGAGAAATGTATTTTATTTTTCTTTTCATTAGTAGACAAGCCAATTAGTTGTTTAATCAGGATTTGTTCTGGTTAATTCCTAGAGGCAACTCTCTAGCTGGTAAGGGCTTTGGCTTAAAAGCAGAAAATTACTTCTGCCTGAGCGATTTGAATTCTGTTTATAAACTTTAGAGAGTCAAAATGCCCTTGCGAATAATTTAAAAGTGGAGGATTAAGCAAAACTTCATTGTTGATTTGAATTGTTTTAATGTGATCACATAGCTCATTGGGTTTCTTTTCCTTCTAATTATCAACTCTGTCTTTATATATCAGATTTTATTCAAAGAAATGCATGCAAATAATTAAAAAAAGATGTGCATAAGGCTTATAATCTAAAGCAATATCTCTCCATCCCTGTGTTTCTATCCCCAGTCCAATGCCACAAGATAACTATTCATAAGCTTCCTTTTTATCTTCTGGTGGTTCATTTTTATTATTACCCATTGGAATTTTATTGCTTGACTATATTAATAGATTTGGTCAATTAATTTTCTTAGAAAATAATAAAAAATGAGAACTTTCTTCCCATCCCCAGTATCCTAAATATTCATCACAAGTTCACAATGGTCATTGTAGATTTAGGCAAAAAGAGTAATTATTATGTTAGGGATGCTATCACAAAGTGCCAGAGTGAATGATGGAAATACAGAAATATGTTTTCTTACAATTCTGGAGATTGGCAGATCCCTCCCTTTCTCCTCCCTCCCTCCCTCCCTCCCTCCCTCTCTCCCTCCCTCTCTCCCTCCCTTCCTTTCCTCCTCTCTCTCCTTCCTTCCTCTCTCTCCTTCCTTCCTCTCCCTCCTTCCTTCCTCTCCCTCCTTCTTTCCTCTCACTCTTTCCCTCCCTCTTTTTCTCTCCCTCCTTCCCTCCCTTCCTCCAGGAATCATTTGTGGTGCTGGGGAATCACAGACTCCAGTTTCCAGGCCCAAACAGCAGAGCTGCCAGGATTGAGCACAGCACATGTGGGACGCTGAAGATTTGAATTCAGGACAAGACTCTTGCAGACCTGGTGTTCTGAGCAATACAGAATTTCTGCTGGGATCTTATCCCATTGTGGTTTTACTTTGTATTTCTCTGAAAATAAGTGATGTTGAACTTTTTATTCCTGTTTTTGTGCATCGTCTGTTTTCCTTGTAGAAGTGTTCGTTCAGGTATTTGTCCCCCCCCCCCCCCCACTTTATTTGTTTTGGGTGCTTTTTTGTTGAGTGAATTATTCATAAATTTTGAATATCATACCTTGTCAGATATATGATATACAAATATTGCTCCCCAATTCCTAGGCTTTATGCATACCATTGGATCTGATAATTTGTCTCTTTTTTTTTCTGTTGTTCTTCAGGTAATTTAAAATTTTTCTTTTGAGATCTTCCTTAATGCATGAATTACTCAGAAGTCTGTTATTAAGTCTCCACATAGTTGAGGTTTTTCCCTTTTTATTTTTGATACTATTTTTTATCTATAAGATTGTGGTTGGAAGGATGCTTGATATGATTTCATTGTATATGTGTTTATTAAGACTTTTGTGTTTCAATATTTCATTTATTCTTGAGAATGTCCCATTGCAATTAGGATAATACATATTTATTTCCTTTGGGAGGGAAATTTCTTTATTGTTCTATGAAGTTCATCTCATCAACTACTTCATTTAAAGTTATTATTTTCTTTAAAATTTTTGTCATAGTGATGTGTCCACTGCTGTCAGTGGTGTTGCTATTCCCTTCTAGTATTATGAACCTATCAGCGTATTCCCTGAGGTTTGTTAATAATTATTTCATGCATTTGGATGAATCTGTTTTATGTTGTATGTATTAATGACAGTTATATCATATGTCTATTTCAGCTGTTTCTTTTTCTATTTGATTCTTTTTATTAGGATAGTTTTCACTCACAGTTATTGCCATATTTTTACTTTATTGTCTAAATTTCTCTGCTCCAGACTGTTGTTTTGTGGCTCATGTGAAGGTTGTTTAAAAATTTTTATAGCTAAAATAGTCTTTTTGTGTGTGTTGGTATTGATGCATAGCTATTTAAATATACAGATTTAGTCTTGGAGAGCTCGACAAGCTACTGAGAGTTTTCCGCCCTCACAGCAGAGCCTGGCAAGCTCCCCGTGATGTGCCCACTCAAGCAAATCAATGAACAATGGGAGGACAGTGACAGTGACCCTTTTATTTATTATTGTACTTCATCATACTATTATTTATATTTCAGATTCTGAGTTACAATACATGTTTTTCTTTTCCTTAAGTCAACTAGGTTTTGGTACCTTGGTCTACCTAAAGCAAACAAACAAACTAAAATATTCTTCACAATTTGTTTCTTATGGTCTAATGTATAAAGACCCAACCAATTCTTATCTTCACCAGAGTATTTTATAAAACAACCCTCAGTAAGGCAGTCAGAACTTAAAATATTCTTTTCCAGTACAAAGCATCAAGTCATGCTATTATCCTTTAACCACTCAGCTTAAAAAGAAATTGCTGGATATTAAAAGTATAGTGAGAATTTTAATAGCAGAATATTTGATGTTCTTCTAAAAATTATTTTCTTTTCTTCAGATGCACTTTACTGAACTGATCTTGCTGTGTACAGGGACCCTGAGTGCTGGCCTCCACCCTGTCCTCCAGGGGACCAAAGCCTTTATCCAAGTTGGGGGACAAAAAGAGGCCACAGTGCTGACCACCCCAAATAAAACAGAACCAAAACATAAGTATTAAGGCAAAGATGAAAAACAAATTGTATCACATAATTTACATGAGAGCAATGGTCTGTGGGCCCCATGTGGTACTGGGCAGGGACTGGCCCTTCTCGGAGACTCTGGGGAGGCCCTAAAAAAGGCGGGGGACTTCCTGTAACAATGCCCCATGGGCTTCTGGGATGCCCGTTAGAGAACAGAACAATGTGCAATCAAGGCCACACTGTAGAACTTGGGGGTTTTCCAATGTCTGACACCATCACTGCTGCAGTCTTTAAGTCCTGAGTCAAGCACCAAAACAAAAAAAAAAGAAAAAAACCCCAAACAATAATGAATAAAGCTATGCCAATCATATCTTGCTTTATGCATAAGTTAGGTTTTTTCAAGAATTATTTGACCTGGTTTTTATTTATTAAATTTTATTTTATTCTTACAAAGTTGTTCACACTCGCTTATTACATTCAATATTCTAACACCAATTCTACCACCATCACATCTTACCACCACCATTATTTTGAATTTTTCCAACCATCATCCAAACCTGCCCAGTAGTAGGCCCTAAAAAATTTATTTTATATTGCTTGTAATGGGGTTGGAACGATAGCACAGCAGGTAGGGCATTTGCCTTGCACACAGCCGACTTGGCCGACCCAGGTTTGATTCCTCCACCCCTCTCAGAGAGCCTAGCAAGCTACCGAGAGTATCTCGCCTACACGGCAAAACCTGGCAAGCTACCTGTGACGTATTTGATATGCCAAACACAGTAACAAGTGTCACAATGGAGACATTACTGGGCCTGCTCGAGCAAATCGATGAACAATGGGAAGACAGGGACAGTGACAGTGACAGTGGTTGTTGTGAATAATTCACTAAGAATGATTTAAAAAGATTTTCTTAGAAAAAAGTATGTGAAGATTGTTGTATCTCACCTTGAAGCCATTAAAACTCTTTTATAAGAGATTACTAACATGTTACAGGTTGAACCTTGTGTGCTTATATATATATAAATATTTTTAATTTATTTTTATTGTTTTTTAGTGATATTGGTTTCCTTCCACTTTACATTCCATCCAGTGTGATGTGCTATTCCTGGTACATTAGTCATGTAGGTTATGAGATGTCACTCCAGGAATTCTAAAATTTTTAATAGGGTGGTACAGCTAGCGTTAAATTTTTAACTGGATGGTGACTTTGGAGTCTGGAGGCAGCTTGTTTCTCTCTCCTGAGATGTATTTGTGAGTCTCTGGATCATGGCCAGTTAATGTGCTTATGTGGCGCCAGAAACAATTCATGGCATGACTGCCAGCTCCTGAAAGAAAGGGGGTGGGGGGGAGGTCACCCATCCCCAACTCCATGAGAGCCTGGAGATTTCACTCACAAAACCCACACATACTTGAGTTTTTCAACAGATTCATTCCTGAGTGAGGCTCATGGTAAGCCTGTGGAAACCTTGAGCATGGTGGTGATTGGGTTCTGGAAGTTTTTGGCTTCTGGGGCTCTGTTTGGGCAAGTGATAAATTCCCCTGCCCCGCCTTCCCCAGAAAACTTATTTTATATCATAGAAATACAAAATTCCATGGTGAAAAAAATCCTATTAAAATGTTCTACATATAGTGATAGTCCAAGGGCACCTGAAATAGTCAAATAACGAAAGTATTTAACTTATAAGATGAATTCTATTTGATTTTAAAAACCATAGCACAGTGGTAGGGCATTTGCCTTGCACGCAGCCAACATGGCCGACCTGAGTTCGATTCCTCCACCCCTCTCGGAGAGCCCGGCAAGCTACCGAGAGTATCTCACCCGCATGGCAGAGCCTGGCAAGCTCCCCGTGACGTATTTGATATGCCAAACACAGTAACAACAAAGTCTCCAATGGAGATGTTGCTGGGCCCGCTCCAGCAAATCGATGAACAACGGGAGGACCGTGACCATGACCGTTATAAGGTATAAAATATGCATTTTTTTTTTACAAAGCTATGGTTAGGGGTGGAGAAATTGTGCAGGGGAAGGAGTTTTGCTTTGAATGTGTCAGACCCTTGTTCACTCCCTGGTGCTGCCTATGGTCCCCTGAGCATCAACAGGAATGACTCTAAAATGAGAAGGAAGCCTTGAATAGAGCCAGGTTTGGTCCCCAAACAAAACCAACCAACCAACTTTATGATTGCAGTCTGGTCATAAAGCTCCGTGTATATTTTGACGGGCACTTGTCAACGTTTAGCCCCTGTTTTGGTGGAATCTTATTTCTGAGCCTGCCTTAAATAATCAAAGAACAAGACCCCCCCAAAAAGTGTAGCTAGACATGTGTTTCAAGCAGTGAGCAATCATGAGACAAAGCGGCTGAAACTCTGCAAGTCATGGCCCCCAGGAACCAGCAGGAAAGAGCTGCTGTCCCACCACTCATTGTAGCAATCAAGCAACCATGACAATAGCAACAGGGGGAAAATTTAACAGGAGCAACAGCACAGCTGGTAGGGTGTTTGCCTTGCACATTCCTCCATCACTCTCAGAGAGCCCCACAAACTACCAAGAGTATCCTGCCTGCATGGCAGAGCCTGGCCAGCTAGACATGACATATTGGATATGTCAAAAACAGAAACAACGTTTCACAATGGAGACTTTACTGGTGCCCTCTCTAGCAAATCAATAAACAACAGGACGACTGTGCTACACAGTGCTACAGATTTCTTCAGTCCTTCCTTCCTTCCTTCCTTCCTTCCTTCCTTCCTTCCTTCCTTCCTTCCTTCCTTCCTTCCTTCCTTCCTTCCTTCCTTCCTTCCTTCCCCTTCCTCTTCCTCCTCCTCCTCCTCCTCTTCCTCCTCCTCCTCCGCCTCCTCCCTCTCTTCCTCCTCTTCTTTATAATTATTGAGGCACAGATGATATGTAACAACCTCTAAGTTTAGAGTCCAGATGTGTAATTTGACAGGTATATTTTGTAAATTGCCTAACATGAGGTTAGCTAGCATGTTTTTCACCTCAAATAATTACCATTTTGTTGCTGTTATGTTGATAACATTTCAGCTCTTGTCTCATTGCAACTTTCACATAGACAATGCAGTACTGCCAATAGTTTCTGTGGCTTTCTCTGTATCATTAAAAAGGAAAATTATTCTACTTTATTTTGTTGGTAAATTGAAAACCTAAATTTATGTGAGGAACAGACTCCACATTAAGAATTGTTCATGAGAACTTTAAGTTAAGGCCAGATTGTTGAATGTCTTTTAACACACACGCATACATACACACAAATACAAATGTGAAATTTCTTGAGAGCACAAGAGTCAGCCTCGTGCAAGGAAGTGTCCTATCATCTGTATTGTTGCTCTGGCCTCATAAAATTGTTTTAAGTTTGAAGAGGATGCTTGTTGCTTTAAAAATAATTAAAAAAAATTTTTGGACCTGAGCGATAGCACAGTGGTTAGGACGTTTGCCTTGCACGTGGCCGACCCAGGTTTGATCCTGGCATCCCATATGGACCCCTGAGCACCGCCAGGAGTAATTTCTGAGTGCAGAGCCAGGAGTAAGCCCTGAGCATCGCTGGGTGTGACCCAAAAAGCAAAAAAAAAAAAAATTACATCATTACTACTATTTCTAAAAAAACCCCAAATGTATACACAGTGATTTTGGGAGCTTTAATTGTATTTATAAATTAGAGATATATACATGTGGAATTATGAGAAAAAGAGTAACAAAAATGCTTGTGACTACTTGACCTTCTTCTTGGAAATCACAAGAGAATAAATAACTTTATCATATACTCCCTTTTAAGTATGTTCATAGAATTTACCCACAAAGATATCAAGCAGTCTGTCCCTATGTAGAAAAAGCATTACTGTATGACTGAAATCCAATCATGAACAACCTTGTAAAAATAAATAAAAATAAAATGCATTAAAGAGGGTATTTTTGCATGTGTGTAGATTTCTTGGGATTTGCAGATTTGTGTTGCATGCTTAATTGAAGATTGGGAAAAGGGGAAATAATAAGTATTGTTAAGGGAGTATGAAATGGAGATTCATCAAATGGATGAAACGCCATCTCCTCTCTCTTTTTTTTTATTTTTTATTTTTCCTTTTTTTGTAGGAGTACTGCTATTTATTGAGCCACTGATTAGCTGATTGAATTGTGCATGAACTCCACGCCATCCCCTCTCTTATGCAAAGTTATTGTATACAACATTGCTTACAAATCTGAAAATAAAATGTGCCTGAATGCAGAAGACTGACTACAATTGTTGTAGTTAAAGGTTTGCTTTGTTTCTCTAACCCCCGCCAAAGATATGATTTGTTTATTGATGTCATAAACAAGAGGGTTTTTTTTTGTCTGATGTTAGTCTCTATCCTAAGATATATAATGTCATTAACACTCATATTCGTGAGGGAAAAATTTATATAATAATTTTACATTTGGGCTGGAGCGATAGCACAGAGGGTAGGGGTGTTTGCTTTGCATGGAGCCAACATGGCCAACCCGTGTTCCATTCCTCTGCCCCCTCAGAGAGCCCAGCAAGCTACGAAGAATATCCCGCCCACATGGCAAAACCTGGCAAGCTACCCATGATGTATTTGATATGCCAAACACAGTAACAAGTCTCACAATGTTACTGGGCCTGCTTGAGCAAATCGATGAACAACAGGAGGACAGTGACAGTGACAGTGAACTTTACACTTAAAAATTAAAATATGTGAGTAATATATTAGCACAGAGGACAGGTGTCACTCTGCCTGGGTGTGAATGGACACTATATTGGAGGCTAAGATTCTGCAGAAGAATTAATTTTTAGGGGCCAGAGAGGTAGTACAGCGGGCATGATGCTGTTCTTATAGGGTTACCTGAGTTTGATTCCTGGCATCCCAGGTGGTCCCCCAAGCACTACGAGGAGTGATCCTTAAGTCAAGAGTAAACCCTGAGCACCACTGGGTGTATTTTTCAAAAAAATAAGATTTTTTTTAAAAGGAAGCAAAAGCCTGCAAAACCAAAACAACCAAAAAAGTGTTCACTGGGCAGATGTGGCCAGATAGGATATTCCAGACTCAGGAACAGCAGCCTGTTTACTAGGGTAAACATAATGTGGCAGCAATGTGGCCAGGACAGTCCTCAGAATACATGTAACAAAGAATTTAAATTACTGTTGAATATCAAAGATGAAGAAATACTCCAGATATAAGATGTGATCCATATCATTTTCAAAAGGGACCAAAGACATGAATTATGTTATTTTCACTTTGGAATATTGAAAATCATTAGGTTATAAAAACCTGAAGAAAACATTTAAATATATTTGTTTTTCTTGAGTTGATGACATTGAATATTTTATGAACTTAAAAAGTAGAATTACAGCAACTCACACTTAGAGGAAATTTCCATAATAAAATATGTGTAGCACTATTTATTTGCCAGTGTGATTTTATGTGATGACAAATTTAGAGTATTTAGACTTTTTTAGCCACCTGCAGGTGTAATGAGAATAGACACAATTCCGCTCAGCTAACATGAAAAATATCTGAGACTAAAGTGATTTAAATACTATTTCAGTAAGTAGGAATGCTCTATTTCTTTGATTATAATATTTGCATTGCTTTTAATTTATAATTAAAATGCATAAGCAGTGAATGTAACAGATATTAAGGGTAAAAATGCCTTCAGGAAATTGTTAATAACTAGTGGCATCTGTGACTAATGAATGCTATATTGGTTTAGACTGTGACTAATAGAATAAATGTTTTGAAAAAAAATCCTTATGTTAGTATTTTATAAACAGTAATGGGGTCATGATGGATTTTTAAAATGTGAATTTGGGTGGACTGGACTGTGTCAAGTCTTCTCATTCTTTATATTTACTTACAAAGTTCATTAGCCTGCTTCAGTATTTGACCCCAATTGTGTATTATTTTTGATTCTTTGCTTCTTTTTTTTGTCATCTGGTAAACTAAATGAAAGCATTTCAGTTAATTGAATACCACGATCTACCCTTATGTAAGAAGATTAATACTGCAATTTGTAAAGAAAATTTTCAGTATCAATTAGCTCCCTAGCTAAGCTTCTTTTAATTGATTTTTTCTATATTCTAAATTTATCTGTGCTACAAATGTAATAAATTAGTTATTTTTAGCTATACCAGGATGCTAGTTCTAATAAACAGTGCATCCGATAAAAGTGCATGCTGGTTTAAGTATAAATGATGGTTGTTAGTTATCTCAGTGTGTCTAAAGCATATATATTGATCCTTCACCCAGCACTGGGATTTTGTTACTTTCAACACTCAAATTTACTAATGGTGAAACTTTATTGGACTCAAGTTTGAGGGGAGAATGTAACATATAGCAATTTGTAACTCTTCTGAGGATGATTATTCTTTATTTAGGAGCCAAAATTGTTTTATCCTTGGGTTTTAGCCACATGATTCTTTTTTTTTTATTCACATGATTCTTATAGGATGTTTAATTAGGAACATCTTTGAATAATTTTATTTTTGTTCTACTTAGACAAAATTTTTTATTCTGTATCATACATCTAGCAGCTTCTTTTGACTTCTCATTTTGTTAGTTATATTCTTTTAATTTCACCACTTAACCCTATTACATGTTTTAATTATTTGTTTCTTTATTTTTTAAAAATTATGCTCCTTATAATTTTTTAAATTCTCATTTTTTTTAACCACCATGATGAATCAGTTTGAAAGTGCTGTTGTAATAATGGGTTTTCCAGAGAATCTGTAAGATACATTTGGAGTCTAGACAACTAATTTGTGTTCGTAATTTGGGTGGAGAGTTAGAAGCTCATCTGTAAGATGAAAAGAATTCAGCAGAAGTTATTTGAGCAACATTGTCCTTAAAATGACCAATATCATGGGGATGGTGAGATAGTACAATGGATAAGACACCTACACAGGGTCGCCTGGGGTTCAATTCCTCAGCACCCCAGATGGTCCCTTTGATACAGCCAGGGATGATCACCCCAGATGGTCCCCCTTAATACAGTCAGAGATGATCTCTGAGTGCAGATCTAGAGCAATCCCTGAGCACCAACTCCAATCCACTGCACAAAACAATAATAGCAAAGAAGTCACTGGTTTCCTTTAATATAAATTCTGAAATTGATTATAAGTATTTTTTCATATTTAATCTCATAATGTAAATATTTTCAACAACATTTTGAAATTTAAAACTGCAAAAATGTTACAATACTGTTGTAAAGAATTACCTTTTTGAGAATTTCACAGTTGGATAACATTTACTCTATTTCCCTTCTATCTCACTATTTCTGTTTCTCTGCATGTATGCTGATTATCATTATTTTTGACTGAATAATTTAAGAACATCTTCAAACATCACGGTTTTTTTTATTCCTAATTACGCCAGAGTGTTCATTTTCCTCAGCAAAGATGGTTATCATTCACACCTCCAAGTCAGGGGGCTCATTAATGTAACAGCCGTCCTGTCCACAGGTTATTGAATTTTACTGACTGAGTCAATCACAGTTTTCTTCCTGGTGTGGGTTCCAATACAAAATTCTGTGCAACATTTCTCTTGTCATCCACTCAATTGTTAACAGGCACTTGGTAGTTTCCAAATATTAACTGTTGTAAACATGCTTCAGTGACTGTCGTTGTGCATATATATCTTATTTTTTGTTTCTCAGATGTGTAAGACTGAAATTGCTGAATCATATGGTAGAGATATTTTTAATATTTTGAGATATGTTAAGGTACTATATTTTCACAGTGCCAGAGCAATTACCATCGCTACCAACGACATAAGAGGAATACTTTTTCTCTACACACTGCCAGCACTTATTTTATTTTATTTTAAAAAAATTTTTATTAGTGAAACACTAATTTTATTTAAATAGATACATAAGTATATATACATACAGGCAGATAGATGGACACACAGTTCTCACAGCTGTGAGGTGATAAACTCCTTGTGGTATTGATTTGTATGTCCTCTGATAATAATAATTAGCGTTTGTTTCATGTGTCATTCTCAGCGGCACTCAATGGCCACATTGCAGTGGTGCTCAAGGGTCAACATCTGGCAGTGCTCAGGAACTCATGTAGTGTCAGGGGTTGAACCCAGCCTTTGTGTGCACACAGCAGGCACCCTAGCAATTTGAGCCATTTTCCCCAGCTTGGTTTTGCTTGTTTTTTGTTTTTGGAACCACATCCGGTGGTGCTCAGGGATCACTCCGGGTTCTACACTGGGGAATCGCTCATGGTGGGACTCAGAGGACCATGTATGGTGCCGAGGATTGAAACTGGATCAGCTGCGTGCAAGGCAAGTGCCTTAACTATTGTACTATCTCTTCGGACTGTGGTGTTGTTTTTAAAACCGAATTAGGATCTGAATTAGGATTATTGCAAACCATAATGCCCCAAAGTAGAGAGAGAGTAAGAAGGAAACTATCTGCCATAGAGGCAGGGGGGTGGGGTGGAGGGAGAGATACTAGGGACATTGGTGGTAGCAAATGTGCCCTGGTGGAGGGATGGGTGTTTGATAATTGTAAGACTGAAACTGAATCATGAAATCTTTGTAACTGTATCACATGGTGATTCAATAAAAAAAAAAAAAAAGAAAAAAAAACTGAATTGAGAAAGAGATATTGATTACAGGGAAAGGGAAAAAAGCAGGAAAAGGGGGACACACAAATGAATATTGGTTCAAGCAACTTGCTGCAGAGATGGCTCTAGACTTTGCAATAGGCCACTTTCACTGGGCCACTCCAGATGGGGGCAGATGCCGTCCCCCCCCACCAGCCCCCTTAGGAAATCCAGCCACTGCCATCTTCTAGAACTCATCAAAAGCTTCCAGGTACCGGTGGCGGTAGCAGGAAACACCAGGCAGGGGATGAGTCGGACCTTCTCCTTCCCCCTGCCTGAATGGGATTCTGAGATGATGCCCACACATGGCCATGATCCAGAGACACACAAATGAATCTCAGACCCAAGCAACTTGCTGCAGCGATCTCTCCAGACCCTAATTATTAAAATTTTAGAATTCCTAGAGCATGCGGCCGCTCTCTCTCGGTCACGCGACATTATATTGTATCCATAACAAGCAATACAAAACACATTGTCTAGCATTGCCTTTTCGGCAGGTATGAGTGGTGGTGGGACTGGTCTCGAAATATTGAAGGTAACAAAGTAGAGAAAAAGTATTGTGCAAATTGTCTGTCACACAGCAGGGGTCGTTGTGGAATGGGGCAAGGGAGCGGGGATACTGGGGGATTTTGGTGGTGGAAAATGTGCACTGGTGAAGGGATGGGGTGTTTGATGATTGTATGATCGAAGCTCAAACATAAAGCCTCTGCAAACTGTACCTCTTGGTGAATCAATGGAAAGGGGAAAAAAGTAGGAAAAGGGGAAGTATATGGAAATATGTCTCAGTTTGACCTTCTGGAATAACGGTGATGACAGGTTGGTGAGTGAGCAGGCTCTGCTCTGTCTAGTCTGGTCTCTGAGCTCTGCTGTGGCAAGAGGGTGAGTCTGCCTAATGCCATGTGTGAATTCTCGCCACTGAGCAGCCCTGAGTCAGCATAACTTAACCTTCCCCCAAGGCAAAGATAAGGTAGTTGTGAGCAGTGAGGACAGAATCAGGCAGTAATAAAAAATAAGCAAATTTATGTTTTGGTAGGAAATGTACAAGGGAAAAGGAAAGTCAGAGCAGAAGATAACTCAGGAGGAAATAGAATGAATTACTTCTGCTGACAGCCTTGATTATGATGTACTGATTTGGGGGGCAATTAGAGATCAATGGAAGATTCTCCGGCAGGCGCTGAGAGGCCCCTGTGACTGTGGAATGGATTATTAAATGTCACACATAATGACAAATACCTATTTGGCATTTATCACATATAAGAAGCGATACTCAATACTTTATATAGGTGAAGTCATTTAATCTTTGCACAGCTTAATGAAGAGTTATTCTTTTACAGAAGAGGGGCAGAGAGGTGAAGTTGGTTCTGAATCCAGGCTCCAAGCACCATGCGGTGCCACAGTGAGATTTATGGATCTGTGTGAAGAACTCAAGATCCTGAAAATCATTTGTCAATGCAGCATCCAATAATACACTGCATGCAGGCAGAAACAGTTAGGCCCATGTAATGTTCTTTTCTTTCTTTCTTTTCTTTCTTTCTTTCTTTCTTTCTTTCTTTCTTTCTTTCTTTCTTTCTCTTCCCTCCCTCCCTCCCTCCCTCCCTCCCTCCCTCCCTCCTTTCCCCTTCCTTCCTTCCCTTCTTCCCTTCCTTCCCTTCCTTCCCTCCCTCCCTCCCCCCCTCCCTTCCCTCCCCTTCCCTTCCCCTTCCCTTCCCTTCCCTTCCCTTCCCTTCCCTTCCCTTCCCTTCCCTTCCCTTCCCTCCCCCCTCCCTTCCCTTCCCTTCCCTTCCCTTCCCTTCCCTTCCCTTCCCTTCCCCTCCCCTCCCCTCCCCTCTCCTCCCCTCCCCTCCCCTCCCCTCCCCTCCCCTCCCCTCCCCTGCCCTCCCTTTCCTTTCCTTTCCTTTCCTTTCCTTTCCTTTCCTTTCCTTTCCTTTCCTTTCCTTTCCTTTCCTTTCCTTTCCTTTCCTTTCCTTTCCTTTCCTTTCCTTCCCTTCCTTCCCTTTCCTTCCTTCCCTTCCCTTTCCTTTCCTTTCCTTTCCTTTTTTTTTTTGAGGAGGTGTTTGAATCATACATGCCCATGCTCAGAGCTTACTCCTGGCTATTCTCAGGGCTCACTTCTGATGGTGCTCAGGGACCATAAGTGATACTGGGAATCACTTAAAAGGTAACTGCCTTAAGCCCTATAGCATACTTTGAGCCCATAAGCCTACCACTTTCACTTTAACTCTGCAAACTGAGATTTTCTTTTAAAAAAGTAAAAAGCATGAAGGATAGGAGCCCCTCCCTTGAGTGCTGCTGATTTGCCTAGCTTGGTGTGTGTCATAAGACATCAGGTTTGAAAAGTTCCCCTGGTGATGATAATTTTTTGATTGTTTATATTTTGGCTACATCTGGCTGTGTTCAGGCTTACTCCTGGCTCTCTGCTCAGGGATCACTCCTGGCAGGGATTTGAAATCGAATGTGGGTTGTCTGTCTGCAGCGTGAATGTCCTTACCTTCCGCACTGCCTCTCTGGGCCTTGGAATGTCTCAGGGCTATGACCACTATAGTAAGCAAAAGACTTCTTTTCCCCATGGAGTTAAATCTCCTTTGATGAACTGAACAATCAAAGGTTCTCAAAATGTGGAGCCCAGATCAATGCATCTGCAACACCAGGAAACATCAGAAACGGTAATTCAAATTTTATTTTTATTTTTTTAGAATTAAATAGTAGACTACTGTTTTTCTATACTCTCAGTGTTCACCCCATGCCCTTCGCCAGCATGCCAGCTCATGTTGGAGAAAAAGGAATAGTGTGAATGCTTCTGGTTTTGCTGTGCAGTTACCTCGCCTCTCCACTCACATATGGCATAACCCTCACCAGTGTTCTTATGTCACTTTTACTTCATTTTCTTTCCCATTTCGCCTTCACCTATCACTCTAAAACCTTAATATTTTCAGTTCTTCAATTCAGGGCCAAAGATTTGTTACCATTTGATACTATATATTTTTTCTTTTGATTTTCTGTATACCACAGATAAATAAGATCATTCAATATTGTTCTCCCTCTGACTTATTTCACTTAATATGATTCACTTCAGTTCTTTATGAGAATTCTTAGCCCCAAAGCCTATTAAAAACTTCTGCACCAGGCATAACAGCTGATCAAAGCAATTACCACAACTCACCTCTTCTCGACCTAGGTATGCATAACTGTTGCATTCGGAGATGTGCGTCCCATTGAGAGTGAATGGAACGTCAGGAATGATACCGTTTCTCATAAACATTGTCTTTGTGAGATTCAGCTATATATATATGTATGTATATATATATATGTATGTATATCACCTGGAAGTGCTCAGGGAGTCATCTGATGATGGTGCTGAACCCAGGGCCCCCACATAGAAGCATGTACTCTGTTCCTTTGAGTCTTCTAGCCATATGATGGATTACTGTTTACAGAAAACCCATACTGATTTATTGCATGCTTTGTTTGAAGGGCTACACCCCATGGTCTTACCCTTCCTCCACACTTAGGGATCAGTCTTGGTGGGCTTGGGGGACCATATGCGATGCCAGGAATCAAAACTGTGCTAACCACATGCAAGGCAAATGCCCAACATGCTGGACTATCATTCTGGCCCCTATCACAACATGCTTATTTTCAAACTTTACTTTCAGAGTATAATTTAAATTGTGCTTCGACCCATGTGTTTTGTTCTGTTTGGGAGTCATAGGTGGTGGGACTCAAGGTCCACACCTTGATCTGTGCTTGGAACATGCTCCTGGTGGTGTTTGGGGAGGCTGTGTAGGGCCAAAAGTTTAACAAGGGCCTCCCTGCATGTGCTCAGTCTGCTGATTTTTATCTTTCTGATCCTGTAATTGTGTACACACACACACACACACACACACACACAAGTGTCCAAGTTGGTGAGAATGAAGATAAATATGCTGCTGGGCTGTTCTTTTCTGTTGCTTTATCAAATCTAGGACAATGTTATTTCAAAACTGTACTCAAGCACTAAGGAACAAAAACTTCTAGTTAAGAGGGGATGGTTTAGTACTGAAGGTCTATTATACATTTACAGAATGAGATCTTTTAGACTGAAATACATTTTAAAAAGAAAAACCACTTTGGCCTATAGTTACAAAGGAATAGGTTCATTAACTTATTAAAATAGTTAAAAATTTATCTTCACAATGTAATGGAAAAAATGATTCACACAATGGAGTTGGTGGTCTTGGGGGTGGGGTTGAGAGGGAGAGGTGTTGAGCACTTGGGAGAGGAGATGGGTACATTGGTGACAATTGGTAGTGTTGGAATTATGTGCAAGAGAAAGCATTTATAGTGTTTTAAACCACAGAATCTTAATACATTTTTTGGAGGGTTTTAGACCACACGTGCTGATGCTCAGGGGTTTCTCCTGGCTCTGCATTCAAGAAATTACTCCTGGTGGTACATGGAGATGCCAGCGTTCAAACCTGTCTCAGACATGTGCAAGCAAACACTCTGCCAGCTATACTACCACACTGGCCCCAATTAAAAAAATTAAGTTTTCAAATATAAATCCTATAAAGTAATTTTTCAACTTAGGGCCATTGACAGACATGCTTTCAAACTCTATTGCCCTTCACTACCATTTAAAAGCGCTTAGGGTGTAATGTTTCTTTTCCGTTTAAAGGAAATAAAAAGGGATGCTTTTAAAAGGATCTTTATTTATTTATTTATTTACTTATTTGTTTTTTGAGTCACACCCAGTGATGCACAGTGGTTACTCCTGGTTCATGCACTCAGGGGTTACTCCTGGCCATGTTGGGGAACTTGAACCTGGGTCGGGCTGCGTGCAAGGCAAATGCCCCACTCTCTATGCTATCACTCCAGCCCCCCAAAGGATCTTTATTTAAAGGACCACATGGGACACTGGAGGATGGAGCTCAGGTCGGCTGTGTGCAGAGCAAGCACCTGACCCACTGTCCTCTTGCTGTGGCTGCAGTGGGCAGTTTCTAATGGTAGTGCTCTGAACCATATACATCACTTCTTACACCTGCCTCGCAGTGCTCGATTCATCAACACTTTGAAATGTTGGCATCTCCTGGGGTCTCATTAGAAATGCAGCATCTCTGGCCCGCCCCCAACCTCACCACCTCAGTCTGCATCCTTAATAAGATCCCTGGGAGATTCTGGTTTGGGGAGTGTCACGATGCATCGCATCTGGATTCACACGTGGGATCTTTCTTTCTCACTTGCGGTAACATTCTTGGTTAGTCCTTTCCAAGAAAATAGGGGTTGGTGGTTATTTCTCCAGCAGTGACAATTTACTTCTATTTTTCTATTTGTCTTTCTCACACACTATTGCTTAATTTCAATGATAAATCAATCTAGCTATTTTGGCAAGGAATTTTAAGTTTTAGGTATCTGCCCATAATTAAAATGCACATGATTCAGTTGAGACAAAGCAAAATGAACCGTATGAACAATTATGCGTGATCCTGACCTATAGTACTTCAAAACTGGCATCTCAAGTTCAGATATATTCAAATACGAACAAAATGAGTGTTAGAGGATTACTGGATATGGTAACTAGTTTGTTAAATATAGTAAGCCCTGAATATCAATAGGTTCATGAAAAACGTGAAACCAGGTGTATAACAAAATCAGGGCCTCGCGTAAGACTGTTTCCATCAATGTCAAACAGAGCTTCTTCTTGTTTTATTTTTCATCAACATTATAATGAAACAATATAAACTGGAATACAATTATTCAAGGACCAGCTGTACTAGATTAACCCTTTCCTACCTTTTGCTTCTTCACTCCTTTTCCTTTTTTTCTGATATGAAGGAGAAAGCACTGCAGCTCAGATTATAATTTAAATTTACATATATAAGATTAGGGGTTCTTCACTGCTTTTTGACAAGAAACAGGGATGAGGTACAGAAATGAATAAATACCCAGAAGTAGAATTGTTGCATAATATGATAGTTCTGTTTTTTTTTTAAATTTTCAAATGGCCAAAGAAAGCTCTATAAAATTTTCTGTAGTAATTGTAATAATTTACATTACTATTAACTATCACTGTCACTGTCCTCCTGTTCATTGATTTGCTCGAGCGGGCCCAGTAATGTCTCCATCGTGAGAGTTGTTGTTACTGTGTTTGGCATATCGAATACATCACGGGTAGCTTGCCAGGCTCTGCCGTGCGGATGAGATACTCTCGGTAGCTTGCCGGGCTCTCCGAGAGGGGCGGAGGAATCGAACCTGGCTCCGGCTTGGCTGGGCCGGCTGCATGCAAGGCAAACGCCCTGAATGGACAGAAATCCAAGTGTGAAGTGATATTTCATTATGAGTTTAATTTGCATTTCTCTAATTGTTAATGATGTTGGGCTAGAGCGATAGCACAGCGGTAGGGCGTTTGCCTTGCACACAGCCAGCCCAGCCAGCCCGAGTTCAATTCCTCCACCCCTTTTGGAGAGCCCGGCAAGCTACCGAGAGTATCTCGCCTCCCTGGCAAAGCCTGGCAAGCTACCCGTGACGTATTCTACCAAACACAGTAACAACAGGTCTCACAATTTGTTGTGAGATGTTACTGGTGTCCGCTCGAGCAAATCGATGAACAATGGGAGGACAGTGCTACAGTGCTTAATGATGTTGAGTTTTTCCCCCCTTTTTTAATGTACATGCTGACCTGTGTTGCCTTTGAAAAAACGTCTGTACAGAATCTCTGCCTATTTTAAAATTAATCCTTCTTTATCAAGAATTGTAATAATTATTTTTATATTTTGTATAAATCCCTTATTAGATGATATGGAAATACATTCTTTTCAATAGGTTGTTAATCTTGTACTACACATTGCTGTGAATAATTCCTTTTGTCATCATAAATACAGTAATAACACTCCCACTATCACATTATCTACCTTCCACCCCTGTTTCTGTGAACCATCAATCTATGCGAGTTGGGCTTCTAGATGGGATTCTGCATTGTATATTTGTAGTGTCATCTGTTCCATCAGGTAGAGTTGGTTATACATCCCATCTAGCAGTGCAGGGTTTAAGGGCAGAGGAAGAGTTCTGATCAAATTAATTTGGTTGGAGTAAGACAGGAACTTGGATTCAGTCTAGTTCAGAATTGGTCATCCACATATTTATCTTGAGAAATTCTCACACGTTTGGGGACAGATATAGTCAATACAGGAAAAAAATAGAGCGGAATATTGGTCATAGGGCAATCCAAGCTCATTCACATGGTTTCCAAATCTTAAATGTTTATTATTTAATATTTGAGGTTATTTACTTTCGTGTTACTAAATTCCTGACTTAATGAAATTCCATAACATTCTGTATAAACTTGACCTATATATCATGTATTGATGATCAATGTATACTTAAATTTAAGTTCTTTCTTTATAATCTTTAGCATCATATGTATAGATAGAAAGCTGCTAAAAGGCAACCTATGAAATATTTACCAGATTTAATTTTTGTAAACTGTATATATAGTCCCTGATAATTCATTTTTCTCATAAGAGAGCTTTGTATTTGAGGAAGCAGTTACTGAAGAAAAAAATGCACATCCATTTTTGACCAAACTCCTGTAAGCCTCAGGGTTCTTACACATCAAAGAGAGAAAGAGAATGTGTTTTTCTTTCAGCAGAGAGTGAAAATAAGAGACGAGTTGCTTGCATCTATCTTTTGTAACCTGTAGCTCCTTAGGAAGCTGAAATGTGCCATGATATCAAAGAGATGCATTTCTTAAAGGCCTCATGTTGTCTGCACTTTGCCAATACTTCTTTATTCGGCATTGACACAGAGACTCCTGTTTTTTTCTTGAATCATGAATATTTAAAGCTTGTCATATAAAAATCACATTAGCCAGTTCCAGGTGGATCTTGAATATCAAATAGTTTAGAAGGCAGAACTGGAATAGTTATATATTAAAAAAAAACCCAAACAATCAGGTGGTCATTATAGATGAAATTCAAAACGTAAAATCAGTTGGAGTTACTATAATTATACTCATTAAAAGCCTATGAATCTTTATTTTAGCTCAAATCATTTTAAAAGAATTGGATGAAATATTATCTGATTACCATCAGAATCCTATTTCAATGTCATTTTCTTATTTTAATAGGTAATGGTACTGTACTGAATTCACCTGATTCTCATGAAAGATGCCTGTGAAATATGTCTGTTGTGCAATTAGAAGTTTATAGAACCCAAGTCTTTCTGATATTTTGGCTTTTTGTGATTTATTCCTATATTTTAAAATTAAATATAACACTTTAATAATTATGTATAAGGCATAAAATGTACAGTTTTGCAACATGCCTTTAAAAATGAATAGTATTTCAAGTGAATTCAAAAGCATATTTAATGAGAACTACAATATAAAAATTAAATGCAAGTAGGAAGGACTATAGATAACGTATTTCTTCTGTTCAGTGATAATCACTATAAACACTTGTTTTGTTCTTTCTTTTTCTACGTAATATAGAGATCTATTTGAGAATGTATTGTTTATACTTTTAAATTTCTTTATAACATCATGAATACTTTTCTGTGTCAGTAATTATTATGCTACAACTTTACCTCCAAGGATCTGTTCTTTTTATGGCTTTAACAAATTAAATTTTTTATGATTAAATAATTTACAACATAATGAAAACTTACTAAAGTAGATCTTAGTCACCTTGAACTTAGATTATAAAACTGTGTATGCATAAACAGGTGATTAAAGAAGTGTGGGCAAAATCAGGATCGGCCTGTTGCCTGTATACATTATATACTGATAATAAATTGTACTCAACTTTTGGGTTAAAGCATGATGATAGTCTTATAAATGGGATATGAATTTCCTCACCACCCCTACAAATAAAAGTAAACAGTCCCAAAGACTCTTATCATGGATTTGAAATTCTCATCTGAGATTATTTTATATTTAATTAGTACAAGAATACTATTTAATCTATCTAACTCGTAATTCTCATCTGGACTCTGAAATACATCCACTGTTTGTTTTTCTGTCGTTTAGGAATCTAGAGAATTAACCATTTTTAAAGAAACTAAGACTTGTGAAAGATTACATATATAAGGAACAAAGAACCAAGAACTGATTTTGCATATTTGCACTCAAAACTATATACCATATAGAACTTTATGAAATTTCCTGTTCCTGATGTTGTACTCAAGTGCATTTCTATCTAATGGTAGATGGTCTAGATTATTTTCTCCCTGAACTTAAAAATTTATTTAAGAACATTATTTTTCAGAAACTTATAATTCCAACATAACAATGTATTTAAGTCTAGTTTAAATATACTAGGAAGTGTATTATGAAATACAAAGGAGTATGATGAATTATTCACATAAAATCTTCACTAGTATAAGATATATATATATTTTCTAATTTGCATATATATGTACACCATATACATATACATATATTATATATATATACATAATCTTTTTTCTGAAGGCCTTAAGATTTAGGCACTAGGGCTATGCTCTTTAAATGTAACAAACACAATAAAAAAGTTTACGAAAAAAATGAGAAATAAAAGAAAATTATGGCAGGAATAAGATTAATTTTGGAAAGATCTTAGAGAAATCAATATATAATAAAATATAGATATATTTTAAAGGAACAACAAAACTCAGGTAAGTTAGTGAGAGTATCTGGAAGTACAGTATGGTAGTATAGGATTAAGTATGAAATTATTAGATTTAAGTAGATTACTTTCATTTTTTTTCTCTGTTATGGCCGTAGCCCAATTCGTCAACTCCTAGGATCTAAGTTTCCTAAAGAACAGAAAAATACTATTTGATCTATCTCACAATATGTTAGTAAAGATTAGTGGGATGCCATTTGTGCCAAGTAAAGCCAGTAAATTTAAGTGATCATTATTACTAGTCGGTTGGCTCTAGCAGATAGGGCATAGGGTATATCACATAAAAAGGACTCAAGAAATATTTCTCTTTCTGGCTCTTTTTCATTTTTATTAAGATCTATTAATTTACAAAATTCTTCACAACAGAGTTGCTTCAGGCATACAACATTACAACATCAATACCACCACCAGTTTCCCTTTCCACCAATGTCCCCAGACTCCCTCCAATCCTCTAAGCCTGTCCCCTTGTCAGGCATATAACAAACTTTTAACTCTTCTTATAAAACCGATTTCATTGCTGTGAATTCCCCAAACTGTTCCTTGTCCATGAAATTCCACATTGTTCCTTCAAATCTGCCCGATAGTCTACCTAGAGTATCCTTTCTGAGTGTTTATTTCTTTGAGTTATTGTACTATATCCATCCATTTTCTCCTAATTCTTAGTCTCATTTGATATATATGCTGTACATCTTCTGTGCTTTCCTTCTATGTAAGTTCCTTGCTGCTTTCAGTATGTTGTCTCTGCCATTGTATTTTGTCATTCTGAGAATAATGTATCTTGGAGTTTTCTGGTTGGGTCTATTTTTATGGGAACCCTTTAGGCTTCTTGGCTCTCAGTGCCTGTAATCCTCAATTCTGGGAAATTCTTATCAATGATTTCATTAACTATTGCTTCTTTGGGCTGGAGCGATAGCACAGCAGCAGGGCGTTTGCCTTGCACGCAGCCAACATGGCCGACCCGAGTTCGATTCCTCCGCCCCTCTCGGAGAGCCCGGCAAGCTACCGAGAGTATCTCGCCCGCACGGCAGAGCCTGGCAAGCTACCCGTGATGTATTCGATATGCCAAACACAGTAACAACAAGTCTCATGATGGAGATGTTACTGGGCTCTCTCGAGCAAATCGATAACAATGGGAGGACAGTGACTGATTGCTTCTTCATTATTTTTCCTGTCCTTCAAGGACTCTGATGATTCTTATGTTGTTTCTCTTGCCCCTTGTTTCTACTGTTTTTTTTTCTTTTTGGGTCACACTCAATGATACAAGAGGGTTACTCATGGCTCATGCACTCAGGAATTACTCCTGGTGGTGCTCAGGAGATCATATGCAATGCTGGGAATTGAACCTAAGTCGACCACATACAAGGCAAACACTCTACCCATTGTGCTATCACTCCAGCCCCTTCTGCTCTTTTGATGTGTTCTGTTCTCATATGTGTAAGGTAATATCTCATTTTTATTCAAATATTCTTGATGATAGTTACGAAAAGCACTTTACATACACTTACTAACAACCATATGTCTTCTAGAATTATTTTTGCTGCTTTGGTAAAGAATTTTACAATTCATTACTACTAATTGATTTTGAATATATTATTCTAGTGATTTAGTTTTATTCATTTTATGTACCAATATAATTGTCACTGTAGTACTGTCCTCCCATTGTTCATCAATTTGCTTGAGCGGGCCCAGTATCATCTCCATTGTGAGACTTGTTACTGTGTTTGGCATATTGAATCTGTATTGAATACGTCACAGGTAGCTTGCTAGGCTTTGCCGTGTAGGCAAGATACTCTTGGTATCTTGCCAGGCTCTCTGAGAGGGGCGGAAGAATTGAACCAGGGTTGGCTGCATGCAAGGAAAATGACCTATCAGCGTTATATATATATGAGAAAAGATGAAATCTTAAGTTAACTTAAACTTGTACCTAAAAGGTGTCATTGTAAGTGAAATTTAGAGGGAGAAAGACAAAAACTGAATGAACTCCTTATCTGTGGTACATAAAGATAAATAAAACAATGATTAGTGCAGTACTGATCTATGACAAAATCTTGGCCCTGGGTTAAATAAAATTCCCACCCAAGTGTATGTGTGGAGGAGGGAGGTGCTGGGAGAAAAGGTTGTGGGAGAACGATGAAGTAGAGCAGAACTAATATTAAGAGATTGGTGGTGGGCATGGTAGTGGTGGTAAGGCATGATAACTGTACACATCAAGATCATAAACATTAATACTATTGTAAACCTATTTACCTATGCACTAATAGTATTTTACCAAAGAGAATTTTTTTCATTTTTTCCCCTTTATTAGTGAAACACCATGGAGTACAGTTGTAGATTTACAATTTTTTTGTGCTTGGGTTTCAATTATACAATGATCAAATACCCATCCCTCCATCAGTTCCCACTTTCCACCACCATGGATAATATCCCTCCCACCCCCACACCCCCATCCCACCCTGCCTCTGTGGCAGGGCATTCCCTTTTGTTCTCTCTCTCCTTTTGGGTGTTGTGGTCTGCAAAAGAGGCATTGAGTGGCAAACATGTTCAGTACATAGTCTACTTTCAACATGCATCTCCCCTCCTGGGAGGATCCTCCAAACACCCTTTATTTGGTGCTCCCTTCTCTATCTGAGCTGCCCTTTCTCCTAGAATGCCTGGCTGGCCTCTAAGCTATGGAGTAATCCTCCTGGTGCTGATCTCAGCTATTCTTGGGTATTAATATCATATTTTGTTACTTTATATCCCCCAGTTGAATGCAATCTTTCTATGTCTATCCCTCTCTTTCTGACTCATTTCGCTTAGCATGATACTTTCCATGTTGTACCACTTGTATGTAAATTTTATGACTTCATCTTTTTTTTTTATTCTTAATATCCTTTTATTTCCATCCTCATTATTATTATTATTATTATTTTATTTATTTATTTATTTGCTCGAGCGGGCCCAGTAACGTCTCCATTGGAGACTTTGTTGTTACTGTGTCTGGCATATCGAATACTCTCGGTAGCTTGCCGGGCTCTCCGATAAAGGCCCTCCCGTTGATCGTCGATTTGCTTATTTTTTTACAGTTGTAGATTTACAATTTTTTTTGTGCTTGGGTTTCAATTATACAATGATCAGATACCCATCCCTCCACCAGTGCCCGTTTTTCACCACCATGGATAATATCCCTCCCACCCCCATCCCCCCATCCCCCCCTGCCTCTGTGGCAGGGCAATCCCCTGTGTTCTCTCTCTCCTTTTGGGTGTTGTGGTCTGCAAAAGAGGCATTGAGTGGCAAACATGTTCAGTCCATAGTCTACTTTCGACATGCATCTCCCCTCCTGGGAGGATCCTCCAAACATCCTTTATTTGGTGCTCCCCTCTCTATCTGAACTGCCCTTTCCTCTAGGATACCTGGCTGGCCTCTAAGTTATGGGGTAATCCTCCTGGTGCTGATCTCAGCTATTCTTGGGTATTAATCTCATACTTTGTTACTTTATATCCCCCAGATGAATGCAATCTTTCTATGTCTATCCCTCTCTTTCTGACTCATTTCGCCTAGCATGATACTTTCCATATTGTACCACTTGTATGTAAATTTCATGACTTCATCTTTTCTAAGAGCTACATAGTACTCCATTGTGTAGATGTACCAAAGTTTCTTTAACCAGTCATCTGTTCTTGGGCATTCAGGTTTCTTCCAGTTTCTGGCTATTGTAAAGAGTGCTGCAATGAACAAACAAGTGCAGATGTCACTTCAAGTATATATTTTTGCCTCTCTGGGATATATTCCCAGGAGTGCTATTGCTGGGTCAAATGGGAGCTCAATTTCTAATTTTTTGAGAATCATTCATATTGTTTTCCAGAAGGGCTAAACCAGTCGGCATTCCCACCAACAGTGAAGGAGTGTCCCTTTCTCGCCACATCCCTGCCAGCATCGGTTGCTTTTGTTCTTTTGAATGTGGGCCAGTCTCTGAGGTGTGAGATGGTATCTCATTGTGGTTTTGATCTGCATCTCCCTGATGATTAATGATGTAGAGCATTTTCTCATGTGTTTTTTTTTGCCATTCGGATTTCTTCTTTGAGAAAGTTTCTGTTCATTTGATTGCCCCATTTTTGGATGGGGTTGAATGTTTTCTTCTTGTGGAGTTTAACCAGTACTTTGTATATCCTTGATATCAACCCCTTGTCAGATGTGTATTCGACGAATATACTTTCCCATTCTGTAGACTGTCTTTGTATTTTGGTCACTGTTTCTTTTGAGGTGCAGAAGCTGCTAATGCGGCCGCGAAATACTCTCCCACTACATATGCCATAGGAACCATAAGCTACCCTCTTAGATGGAACCTTCTGTAGGTTAGCTAAGCTACTAGAAACACAGTAGCCAATAACTCATAAGCCTATCTCAAATCATACTGCATATCAAGCAGAATAGTAACAGTGAACGTGAAGTACTAAAGCACACTGGTCACAATGGTAAAGCAGCGAAAAAGCCCACCAAACTTTCTTATTGAAGAGTCTAGCCCAGAAGACACCAATAGTACTGTAGTGTTAGACAACCTTTCTGACAAGGAATTCAGAAGGGAGCTACTTAGGATGCTTAGGGAACAAAAAGAAACAATGGAAATCAATGCCAATAAAAGACAAGAGGATTTGAAGGCAGAAATGAGGAAAATGCAATCGAAAATGTCAGACCTGAAAAACCTGGTAGGTGAATTGAAAAACTCAGTGGAAGGCCTCAGCAGCAGAGTAACAGCTGCTGAGAACAGAATCAGTGAGCTCAAAGATGAAATTCAGAGACTCTCCAGAAAAGAGCAGAAAATGGAAAAGAGACTCACAATTTGGGAACAGATGGCAAGAGAAGATCGTGATGAAGCCAAGAGGGGTAACATAAGAAGTATTGGAGTCCCAGAGGGACAGGAAGAAAACCTTGATGAAGAAGAAACTGTCAAAGACATCATTGCTACAACGTTTCCAGAGCTGAAGAAAATCTGTGGCCACATTCAGGAGGCCCGAATGGTACCAGCTAGAAGAAATCCGAATAAAAATACCCCAAGACACATTCTGATCAAAATGACTAAAACCTTAGACAGAGATCAACTTCTGAAAGCAGCAAGATCGAAGAAAGAAATATCTTACAAAGGAGCATCGTTAAAATTCACAGATGATTTTTCTAATGAAACCCTCATGGCCCGAAAACAGTGGTGGGACATAGTGAAAAAACTCAATGAAATAAATGCCTCTCCAAAAATACTTTACCCAACGAGACTCTCATTCATAATAGAAGGAACAAAGAGAAATTTAACATAAAGTGTGCACTCTACTTTCTCACAAAAATACTTGGCATAAAATCTATGAAATAATGTAGCAAAATTCACTATGTTGATCTTAGAGGTAAATGTTTAAGTCATTCAACACCGAGTATGAATTTTATTTGGGAGGGTGTGTGTTTGGATCACACCCAACTGTGATCAAGATTTATTCCTGAGTCTGTGCTGAAGGACTGTTGGTAGTGCTTGGTAGTGCTTGGGGTGTTGGTAGTGCTTGGTAGCACTTGGGGTGTATCATATGTGACTCTGGGGATCAAATCCAGATTACACTAACATATGCCTCAGAGACCTGGGCCCTATGAAAACAGGATAAGAATGCTATTTGGGTATCCCAATGAGGAATCAAAAGAGCTATGTTTGGAATATCACATTTCACTGAAGTGAGAGAAGGAATCCAGAGTTCTGACCTCTATCGACGATCAAGAATTAGGGACGCTGTCTCGTTTGCCAAGAGGTAAAAATCAGGTGGGCCAGACACGAATGCGATTTAGAGATAACAGCTGGACTAGAGCTGTTGCCGACTGTATTCCACAGGACGTCAAAAGGATGCGTGGCTGCCCACCTAGGAGGAGGTGAGACTTCTTCGTCAAAACCCTGAACAAATGGTTTGAGGTTCTTCGTGTTCCTGGAATGAGCAGATGCCACTGGGCTGCACTAGCACGTGACAGGGTGAATAGAGACGTTACTGGCTCCTTCTCGAGCAAATAGTTATCAACGGATGACAACTGATACAAGTGAAGTGATACTTTCTTTGGGTCAGTCACTGCTATACCTTTAATAGCTATCTATTAGAGTCTTTTTCTTTTGCCTATATATTTCTCCTGTTGTCTACACCTCTACATACAAATCCTTACGCACTGTTTCAACTCTATGATGGTATGTGAGGAAGTGCCAGAAGTGGAAGAATGTTCAAAGACAAGCTCTTGAGTGCTGAACACTGCAATCAAATCAGCTCCTACTTAGCCATGATGTATGATTCATTAAATTACACTAGATAGTAAGCACCTTTTATCAGATAGCTTTCTGTGAGATGATTTTACCCAACTATAGACTAAGGCTCAGTACACTTCTGATCATGTAGGTAGACTAGACTGGGAATGCTGTTTTATAGTTGTATTAAAAATTTTTTTAACTTATAATATTTCCTACTTCTACTATTGGCATTTCCTATACTACTCAAACATCCATTTACTTTTATTATGAGAAACAGAATTCCTATGAATGTATCTGTAAAACATTATAGGACCTATTTTAAGGACAGAGAGAATTTTGTTAGTATTTTTCCTAGAAAATTAGAACTCAAATGTTTTCTTAGAAATAATATATTCAACAAAGGACAGCTGGTGTTCAGAATGACATATTGTATGTAGGTTTAACAGTTTTTAGAAAATAACTCATACATTTTTACAGTATTATTTCTCCAACATTTAAAGCTGTATCTGACATATATTAAGAACTCATTTAATCTCATTAGGACTCAGTAAATATCTGGTGATTACACAATGGGAAGGAAAGAGTGTAGACCATTTTCTGAGCCCATTGTCATAATAATTTTCAGTGACAGCTTGTACTTTACTGAACAAAGTCTGGGTATCAGGAAGTTAAAGTCAGTATTCTCCTTGCCTCCAGCTTGTTTCTTTCCCATTTACTCATTAACATGAATGGGCAAGCCAAACATGTCTTTTCCATTCCCTATGTCATATTCTTCCATGATTCTCTACATTAGTATTTGACTATTAATGATAAGAAGTATCATAGGAGGTATCTTGAATATTATTAGACCAACACATATTCTGACTACAGACAAGAGCCCCATATAGACACATTATACCATTTTGTACTCTTGAAAGAAATGGCTCAAGAGTTCTAGAGAAAGAGGTAATTTATAGGTTTCATTTTTTTCAAGAAAGAGAAAGATTAAAAACAATAGTTAAGCATTCAACTCATGCAGTTAGAAATAACACAATAGTGCAACTCAAATAGGCAAGAAAGAATGAAGTAATAAAGGGCAGAGATCCGTGAAATACAGTACAAAAATAACACCAGCGAAAACAATAGTGAAGATTAACTGAACCCGAAACAGGTCTTTCAAATGGTTAATGAGATACAAAGACCTCTGGCAAGATTGATTTGAAAAAAGAAAATGACATGCAAATAGACAAAAGACAGAATTAAAAAAATTCATCAGAGATTAAAAATAAAATATTACAACAACTATGATTATTCAACTTAAAATTCAATGTGAGATATATGCTTGAAAATAAACATTAAAATAAAAATTGGAAGTAATGAAAAATTGAATAGACTAATAACATATAAATAGTTTGAATGTTAAATATTTCTTTTATTAAAACTGAGAAAACATAGAGCAGTTTTTCAAAAACCCATGAATTCCAAAGTTATACAATTCTAGAATATAAATCTACATAAATCTAACAAAAGTTGGTCCGTCTGCTCTACACAGCTTAAGCTTCAATCCCAAACTGGACATTGACAGCCCAAGAAAAGAGGACCACTTTAATTACAAACATAAATGTGTGAGTATTTTTCACAATGCCCGGGGATCACACTTAATGATGCTCAGAAGATCATATGTGGTGCTGGAGATGCAGCCAGGCTGGCCACATGCAAGACAAGCATCTTCACCTCTAGATTATGTATTTGGCCCCAAACATCAATGTGAGATTTCTTAATACACTTTAGTTAATTGAACTCAAAATTGTATAAAAATAACACAAAAATAAAAGTTTATCTTAGAATTCATGGGTGTGTAAATATATTACTCCTGATGTGATAGTCAGAGAATCTTCCCAGTGGTGCTGAGGATCAAGCTCTAGCCTTCCACATCAAAGTGTGCACACTTTGATGGAACTTGGGTATGGAGTGTGTGAGGCAAGTGTCTGACCTGTTGTGCTATCTCTCCAGTCCCCAATTTTTAAACTTTATTCTATGAAATTATTTGTTCTTTGAAGATGTATTTGATAAAAGTGTCTCCCAAAATACCACAGGGGTGATGTATCTGCCTTTCACAAGACTGACCTGGCTCATCCTGGCAGCACATAGGGTCTCCCAACCACTAGCTAGAGTGATCCCAGGTTGCAAAAGCACAAACCAAGCCCTGCACACCAGTTCCAAGTGTGCCTTTTGAACTCTCTCTCCAGGCATAAACATATTCATTTAGAAATCAGGAACAAGATGGAGGACTTCTACTATCACCACCTATTTTAGACATTATTGGCTGCTCTAAAAAATGTCATAAGAGGAAGAATTTTGAGTGGTAAGGATTTATAGCAGAGCATTACCTCTGTCATCACGTATGGCTATTGTGCTCATTACTGAATTATTTTCTAGAGACAGAATGACACATTAGCAAATGGAGTGACTTAAAACAATTAAAATAAATTCTCTCATAATCAGTAGGCCAGTGTTCCAAACAAAAATTCTGGATTAGTAGGGATGGCTCTTTTTGTAGTTTTTTATCAAAAATCTATCCCATGCTTCTCTACTGCTTCTAATTGGTTACTAGAAATCTATGATATTTTTTTGTTTTGTAACTTCATTGTCCCCATCTCTGTCTCAGTCTTCTCAAGCCTTTCTATTTTGCCAATATGTCTTCCTATGTCCTTTATAAAAGCATACCAGTCTTTATCGCATGTTCCGAGGAACAATTCTTCCTCAAGCTCATTGAGGTTTCTTGGGAGTTCAAGATGCTGCTCTGTTTAACGTTCATTGATTTAAAGAAGGCCTTTGATTCTGTTCAGACGGAAGCGGTCATTGAAGCCCTAGCCAATCAGGGCATTCAAGCCCAATACATCAAGATCCTCCGTGAGCTGTATTGCGGATTCACTACCAGGATCTCACCATTCTACAAAGAAGTGATCGTTGATGTCAAGAGAGGGGTTCGGCAGGGTGATACCATTTCACTGAAACTCTTCAGTGCCACCCTCGAGAACATCATGCGACGACTGGAATGGGAAGGAATGGGAGTGAAGATAGATGGTCGGCAATTACACCACCTCCACTTTGCTGATGATATTGTTTTAATAACACCAAACATCAGCCAAGCGGCACAAATGCTGGCCGACTTTGACCGTGAGTGTGGGAAGGTAGGACGACAGCTGAATCTTACGAAGACAATGTTTATGAGAAACAGCCTCGTTCCTGATGCCCCATTTGCTCTCCACAGAACGACCATCTCCGAATGAAACAGCTATGTGTACCTAGGTCGAGAAGTCAACATGACAAATGACCTGGCACCCGAGCTGTGCAGGAGGAAGAGAGCAGCTTGGAACGCCTTCAAGAGCGTTGAAGAAATAGCTAAGAGGACGAAGAACCTCTGGCTCCGGGAATATCTCTTTGATTCCACTGTTCTTCCTGCATTAACATATGCCTCAGAGACCTGGGCCCTATGCAAACAGGATGAGAAAGCTATTTGGGTCTCCCAAAGAGGAATTGAAAGAGCTATACTTGGAATATCACGTTTCACTCAAATGAGAGAAAGAATCCGGAGTTCTGACATCCGTCGACGATCAAGAATCAGGGACACTGTCTCATTTGCCAAGGTGTCAAAAATCAGATGGGCTGGTCACGTAATGAGATTTAAAGACGACCGCTGGACTAGAGCTGTTACTGACTGGATTCCACGGGATGTCAAAAGACCGCGTGGCCGCCCACCTACCAGATGGTCAGACTTCTTCGTGAAGATCATGAATGATCGGTTTGAGGCTCTTCATGTTCCCAGAGCGAACAGATGCCACTGGGCTACACTAGCATGCGACAGGGACAAATGGAGACGTTACTGGCGCCCGCTCGAGCAAATTGATGACTAACGAGAAGTTAAGTGATTAAGTGACCAGTCTTTAAAGTTGAGGCACACATTAGTAGAGTAGGACCTTATTTTAACTGAGTGCAAATGAAAAGACCTATTTCTTATTCTTGAGGGTACCACACCTACTGGTGTGCAGGGCTTGGTTTGTGCTTTTGCAACCTGGGATCACTCTAGCTAGTGGTTGGGAGACCCTATGTGCTGCCGGGATAAGACAGGTCAGTCTCGTGAAAGGCAGACACATCACCCCTGTGGTATTTTGGGAGACACTTTTATCGAATACATCTTCAAAGAACAAATAATCTCATAGAATAAAGTTTAAAAATTGGGGACTGGAGAGATAGCACAACAGGTCAGACACTTGCCTCACACACTCCATACCCAAGTTCCATCTTTCTTATCCCATAGGGTCTTCTGAGCATCTCCAGGAATAATTCCTGAGTGTAGACCAGGGGTAATCCCTGAGTATTGACAGATGTGGCCCCAAAACTAAAAATGAGGGCAAAAATCAGCGAGATTGTAAGACATAAAATCAGTATTTAACAATCAGTAACATTTCTCCACATCATGTTTATTGAGAAAGCATAATGAAGAATAAAATATTTGTAATAGGAATAAAATTTATGAAGTTTATAGAGATAAATATATAAAAGTGCATAAAACAGCTGTGAAAGAAATTTAAATGCTTTATTAAAGTACATAAAAATGATCTAGATTAAAAAGTTTTCATATCCCATAATGGAATGACAATAGTATAAGATGTGATTTTCTTACTCATCTATAAATTAATTGAATCCTAATCCAAGACCATTTAAACTTAAAGAACATACTAAATTTATATAAAAATGAGATCTAGGGATGGTTAAATTATTTTGAAAGTAAAAAGAGTGGATTTGGATGTTTTGCATGTACTAATAAAAAGGTAAGCATGAATCAAATTGGATTGTACTCCTCTGGAAAATAAAGGTAAAAAATACCCAAGAAATGTAGGTAAACTGACAGGAAACTTGATTAGAACAATGTGTAAAAAAAAGATTTTAGGGTCTGAGTGATAGTATAATGGTTAGGGCATTTAACTCAGGTTCGATCCCCGGCATCCCATATGGTCCCCCAAGTACCGCCAGGAGTGATTCCTGAGTACAGAGCCAGGAGTAACCCCTGAGCATTGATGGGTGGGACCCAAAAGCAAAAAAAATAAAAAAAAAGATTTTAGATAAGTTACTTATTAAATAGTACGAATAGAATCAGATAATGATTTTTATTTGTTCTTGACTCACTCCCTCCTGTGCTCAGGATTTATTCTCTACTGGCTCTGTGCTCTGGGATCATGCCTGGCAGTGTAGGGCAGGGGTGAATGCAGTGCTCAGAGGGCTTGAACCATGGGAAGTGCAGGGAATGAGTCAGGCTCAGAGACTGCCAGGGAGAGCAGCCTCCAGAGACAGGCATTTCTTAAATGATAGCAATCTCCAAAAACCTGATATTGCTTATTTATTTATTTATTTATTTATTTATTTTTGCTTATTTGGTTTTGGGATTTGGGGTTATTTGGCTTTTGGTTATTGGGTCATATCTGAAGGTCCTCATGGTTTACTCCAGACTCTATGCTCAGGATCACTCATGGGAACATATGCAGTGCCAAGGTTCGAACTGGAGTTGACTGTGTGTAAGGCCAGTGCCTTCCCCTGTAGTGACTCTCCAGGCCCATGGCATTCATGTCTTAGTGATTTGTCTGGATCAGATAATATCACTTATCTTTCCTTTCAAATTTATCCATTAAAGATGTATATTTTTTAAAGTACTGGGGGTGTGCATATAGTGGGACGCAAATCAGATATTGCCTTTAAGGAGTTAATATTGGCAATTGAAGGGTAGCCATACAATAATTTAAAATTACTATACAATACCATATAGTGATGGTAACCGGTATGTAGGGGGAAAAAAGAGGAAAATACAGAAAACACAGCGGAGGAAAGTACAGAAAATGAGGGCAGGAACAAGAGGTCACCATTTGATCGATCTATTTACTTATGTTTTGGTGCCACATCTGGTGGTACTTAGGGGTCACTGCTGGCTTTACACTCAAAAATTACTCCTGGCGGCACTCTGGGGACTACATGGGATGCTGAAGATCAGCAGGTCCAAGGCAAACACCTTGCCCCTGTACCATCTCTCTGGTCCCAACCATTTTCATTCATTTAGAAAACTAGGTAAAACAAGATTTCTTTGAAGGTAGTTATTTGATTTGACTCATGAACTAAGTGAGGTAACAAACTCTGTCTTACTTCCATTAAAGGAAGAGCTGGTGCAGATAGGCTGGTGCTTAGTATGTTGAAAGATCCGGAGCAAGCCTGGGCTAACTGAAACAGAGTGTGTCAAGAAGATTAATAGAAGTTTTTATTTATTTATTTATTTATTTTAAATTTTTATTAGTGAAAACCATGAGGTACAGTTGTAGACTTACAAATTTTTGTGCTTGGGTTTCAGTTATACAATGATCGAGTACCCATCCCTCCACCAGTGTCCATTCTCCACCACCACTAATCCCAGTATCCCTCCCACCCCCATCCCCCCATCCCACCCTGCCTTTGTGGCAGGGCACTCCCTTTTGTTCTCTCTCTCTCCTTTTGGGTGCTGTGGTTTGCAAAAGAGGAGTTGAGTGGCAATCATGTTCGGTCTATAGTCTACTTTCAACATGTATCTCCCATCCTGGGTGGATATTCCCAACACTCTTTGTTTGGTGCTCCCTTCTCTATCTCAGCTGCCCTTACCTTTAGAGTGTGCGGCTGGCCTCCAGGCCATGGAGTGAACCTCCTGGTACTTATCTCGGCTAAGGAGGAATAATAGAAGTTTTATTTGGAAAAGTAACCAGTCCAAAGAGCAAAGTTCAGGTCTGATGGATAGGGATTTAGAATTTAAAGTTCATAAGTTTTAAAACATCTTAGAAGATTCTGCATGATCTGAGCTCTCTCGCAAAGGACAGACACTAGATTTAGGTGAGGGAGACATTTTGATCACAAAATTTAGGGCCACCCTCACCTTTGGTTCGCTGCCATTTCTGTCTCACTGAATCTGGATAACGTGGCTCTAGAAGTCAGTAATAATCCAAGAGTAGTGCTATGTTTTATTTATAAGTTTTTTTACTATTGCATGCTAAAAATTATTACACACTTCAACTATGTTTGTCTATTACTCTAATGATGATAATAAGTTACTTGAAATAAATTTAAGTTTTACAAGGGATTCCTGGATAAAGTATGGTGAAAGGACAATTTACCTGTAATCTACTCTTTTCTTTAGGTAAGGTTGTTGGAGCAGAACAATTAAATACTGTATTATTCAGGAGCACTTCTTGGAGAATTAGCTTTTAAGTAGAATATTTTCCACAAAGTCTAGAAAGAGAGAACAAGTAAACAACTTATTTGGGTTGATTGAGCTTCTTAGGGCAAAAGCTAACTGTGTAGGTCTCTGACACAGAGATTTATGGACGGGAGAGATAGTACAGTGTTAAAGTGTTTGCCTTGCACAATCCCAGGCTCTGCATATGGTCCCTCAAGCACTGCCAGTAGTGATTCCTGAGCATAGAGCTAGGAGTCCTCGCTGAGCACGGCAGGGTTCCCACACCCTCTTCCAAGATACCTGAGAGTCATACATGGATTTCAGACAACTATTCTTAGTAAGAGATGTTAAAGTGTAAGGAACGTGTGCCAGAAATGGTCCGATGTAAGCCCAGTGCCACTTTCCCCCTCGTGTGCTTGCTCTGGAATCTTTGGTAATAAAATCTTGACACATCTGTGCCAGCACGGTGTGCTAGTTTGAGTGCTACCCGCAAGAGGCTCTTGTATGAGATTTTGGAAGGCAGCAGAACAGCAGGCACGGTTATTGTTCCTGAGGGCAGGTTCTCGGCTGTCGGCAGATGGGCATATATAAAATCCTGCCAGCAACTTCTCAGCATCCTCCTGTTGATGACCCCTTTGGAGGTTGCAGGCAGCTGAGCTCACTGCGGAGATGGCCTGGGAACCTGATGGCCCCAGCACCAGCAGAGGCTGTCCTGACCTCTACTCCCTCAACCTTCTGAATGGTTCTTGTAAGCGTTCTAAACTCATTTTGTTAATTTTCATGTGAAATAATTAGACTGCTGCCTGCTTTTCTGGCCTAACTACTGATTGTTAATATACAGATTTTTCTCAGGAAGACTATTTTATTTGCTAAGGGTTTTATGATTTGTTTTTCTGGCACAAGATATTAATTTTCATTAAGGATATGTGGAAATATTAGTGTCCAGTATTGTTCTTTAAGATTTAATGTAGGTCATTAAGTGGGTAATGACCTCCTCACCCAGATCAGTGCCTCAGTCACTTATGTTTGATATTAATACTTGTAAGTTTTTATTGCTCTTCCAGTTCTGAAATAAAGTTGAATGAGATTTTCGCAGCAGGCAAACACTGGCAGATTTCCAACACATGAAAGTAGAAGAACTGTTCCAATGTTCCAGCAAGCCCATTGGTCTGTAGCTGGCTTGTTGCCGGGAAAGTCTTTTCTCAACCCAAAGGAACAAACTATAAAAATGAACAAAAAACTAGTGTCTGGTTATGTAGAGTTACTAGCATGATGGAGCTCCTGGGTTCTTCCAGGGACACACTCAGTAGTTTGTCCTTGTGTGGATACACACATGATGCTGGGAACCAAACTAAGGGTCTTATGATTGTAGACATGCACTTACAGGGCTCAAACTCAGGGCTTTGTGTATGTAGACATGACTTTAAGTAGAGCTACATTTACATGTTTGTGTTTCTTCCACCACTTCTAGATTTCAACAGTAAGAATATGCATCATGTCCTAATGCTTGTTTGTCTGACGATTGATTAGTCCCAAAGACATAAATATAATAGTCAATTATCCAAGACCAAAGTGGTTTCAGGCATTTTGGACTCTGAAATACGTGGCCTATTTTATGATGTGATGTTTATGACTTTACATCTCATTGAAAATATTTTTATAATACCAATAAATGTGATAAAATCTTTGGAAAGCAAAACACAATGAATTCAAGAACATATTGCAAGAAAACTCTTTGCCATAACCAAAAAAGGAGGGGTCATCTGACTTTATTTTTAGCTTTAATTAACCCTAACATATCTTCACATATTCTGAATTTCCCAAAATATATGTTCAGTGATATCTAGTGGCTGAGATAGGAAAATAGTTTAAAAGTTTATGTTTTGTTCCTAAAAGAACTGATTCATTTTAAGTGGAATAACTGAGAAATTCAGAAACAGAGGAAAAGCAGTAGCAGATGGAGCAATTTATTTTGAGTCAAATTTTAGGCCTTATGTTCATGAAAAAAATCATTCTGGAATATTATTATGTTCTCAGAGCTATACTAATGCTGGAAACAAAAATGAGTTGGGTGTAGTGTCTGTCCTCGAGAAGCATATCACTTTCTGACTTTGTGGGAGAATCAGGTACTCCACAGTACAATAATGTATGAAGGGGGCAGGAGTGATAGAACAGCAGATAGGGCATTTGCCCTGTGCACAGCCAACTGGGGTTCAATACCTGACACTCCCTCTGGGCCCAGAGTCCTTCCAAGAGTAATCCCTAAATGCAGAGCCAGGAGTAAGCCTGGAACACCAAAAATAAATAAATGTAGTCTGATATACGCTAAATAAGAGACAAGTAAAATGATGGAATTTAATATTAAGCTTTTCAGACCTAGATTGTGCAGTATAAAGTATCCCATTAAAGCCAAGCCAACAGCCACAAAATTGAAAAGTAGGAGAGATTTATGTTCTCTATGTCATTCATCTTCTCCCAAATATGGTGTCTGACATAGCCTAGATCCCTTTACTCTGACTGGAAAGCTGTTTGAATTAACTGCATCAGGTACAGAAAAATATTGCTAGTGTCTCTGCTCAACTAGTTTTAATGTAAATATTAATATAAGCCTTTATGTCCTTTCCATTGCAAGTAGAAATGGATACATATTTTTTTTTTTTTTTTTTTTTTTTTTTTTTTTTTTTTTCCCCCTTTATTTTATTTTATTTTTTTTAAAGTTGTAGATTTACAATTTTTTGTGCTTTGGTTTCAATTATACAATGATCAGATACCCATCCCTCCACCAGTGCCCATTTTCCACCACCATGGATAATATCCCTCCCACCCCCATCCCCCCATCCCCCCGTCTCTGTGGCAGGGCAATCCCCTGTGTTCTCTCTCTCCTTTTGGGTGTTGTGGTCTGCAAAAGAGGCATTGAGTGGCAAACATGTTCAGTCCATAGTCTACTTTCGACATGCACTCCCCTCCTGGGAGGATCCTCCAAACATCCTTTATTTGGTGCTCCCTTCTCTATCTGAATAGCCCTTTCCTCTAGGATACCCGGCTGGCCTCTAAGTTATGGAGTAATCCTCCTGGTGCTGATCTCAGCTATTCTTGGGTATTAATCTCATACTTTGTTACTTTATATCCCCCAGATGAATGCAATCTTTCTATGTCTATCCCTCTCTTTCTGACTCATTTCGCTTAGCATGATACTTTCCATATTGTACCACTTGTATGTAAATTTCATGACTTCATCTTTTCTAAGAGCTACATAGTACTCCATTGTGTAGATGTACCAAAGTTTCTTTAACCAGTCATCTGTTCTTGGGCATTCAGGTTTCTTCCAGTTTCTGGCTATTGTAAAGAGTGCTGCAATGAACAAACAAGTGCAGATGTCACTTCGACTATACATTTTTGCCTCTCTGGGATATATTCCCAGGAGTGGTATTGCTGGGTCAAATGGGAGCTCAATTTCTAATTTTTTGAGAATCGTCCATACTGTTTTCCAGAAGGGCTGAACCAGTGGACATTCCCACCAACAGTGAAGGAGTGTCCCTTTCTCGCCACATCCACGCCAGCATCGGTTGCTTTTGTTCTTTTGAATGTGGGCCAGTCTCTGAGGTGTGAGATGGTATCTCATTGTGGTTTTGATCTGCATCTCCCTGATGATTAATGATGTAGAGCATTTTCTCATGTGCTTTTTTGCCATTCGGATTTCTTCTTTGAGAAAGTTTCTGTTCATTTCATTGCCCCATTTTTGGATGGGGTTGGATGTTTTCTTCTTGTGGAGTTTAACCAGTATTTTGTATATCCTGGATATCAACCCCTTGTCAGATGTGTATTCGGTGAATATCCTTTCCCATTCTGTAGACTGTCTTTGAATTTTGGTCACTGTTTCTTTGGAGGTGCAAAAGCTTCTTAGTTTAAGATAGTCCCATTTATCTATCTCTGTTTTCACTTGCTCGGCCAGTGGCGTGGCATCTTTGAAGATACCATTAGCTTCAATGTCATGGAGGGTTTTGCCAACTTTATCTTCAATGTACCTTATGGTTTCTGGTCTGATGTTGAGGTCTTTAATCCATTTTGATCTTACTTTTGTACATGGTGTTAGGCAGAGTTCTGAGCCTATTTTTTTGCATGTAGCCGTCCAGTGATGCCAACACAATTTATTAAAGAGGCTTTCCTTACTCCACTTCACATTACTTGCACCTTTATCAAAGATTAGATGAGCATATGATTGAGGAGAGATGTCAGTGTATTCAACCCTGTTCCATTGGTCTGCAGTTCTGCCTTTGTTCCAGTACCATGCTGTTTTAATTATTACTGCTTTGTAGTACAGTTTGAAGTTCGGGAGGTTGATTCCTCCCATTTTCTTTTTCCCAAGAATTGCTTTAGCTATTCGTGGGGGCTTATTGTTCCATATAAATTTCAAGAGTGTTTGCTCCATTTCTTTGAAGAATGTCATGGGTATCCTTATAGGGATTGCATTGAATTTATACAATGCTTTCGGTAGTATTGCCATTTTGACAATGTTAAGTCTCCCGACCCATGAGCAGGGGATATCTTTCCATTTCCTCATGTCCTCTTTTATTTCCTGAAGTAGCGTTTTGTAGTTTTCTTTGTACAGGTCCTTTACTTCCTTAGTTAAGCTGATTCCTAGGTACTTGATTTTCTGGGGCACAATTGTGAATGGGATTGTTTTTTTCATGTTGCTTTCTTCTCTCTCACTGTTTGCGTATAGGAAAGCCATGGACTTTTGGGTATTGATTTTATAACCTGCAACTTTACTATACGAGTCTATTGTTTCTAAGAGTTTTTTGGTGGAAGTTATTGGGTTCTCTAAGTAGAGTATCATATCATCTGCGAATAGTGAGAGCTTGATTTCTTCCTTTCCTACCTGAATGCCCTTAATATCTTTTTCCTGCCTAATCGCTATTGCAAGTACTTCCAGTACTATATTGAACAGCAGTGGAGAGAGTGGGCATCCCTGTCTCGTCCCTGATCTTAGAGGGAAGGCTCTCAGTTTTTCCCCATTGAGGATGATGCTTGCTGTAGGCTTGTGGTAGATGGCTTTAATTATGTTGAGGAAGGTCCCCTCTATACCCATTTTGGCTAGGGTTTTCATCATAAAGGGGTGCTGGATCTTATCAAATGCTTTCTCTGCATCTATTGATATGATCATATGCTTTTTATCTTTTCTTTTGTTGATATGGTGGATTATGTTGATTGATTTCCGAATGTTGAACCATCCTTGCATCCCTGGGATGAATCCTACTTGGTCATGGTGTATGATCTTTTTGATGAGTAGTTGGATTCTATTTGCTAGTAGTTTGTTGAGGATCTTTGCATCTGTGTTCATCAGGGATATCGGCCTGTAATTCTCTTTCTTTGTGGTATCTCTGTCTGCTTTTGGTATCAGTGTGATATTTGCTTCGTAGAAACTGTTTGGAAGTGTTTTTGATATTTCAATTTCGTGGAAAAGCTTAAAGAGTATTGGGAGTAAGTCCTCTTTAAAGATTTGGAAGAATTCACTAGTGAATCCATCCGGGCCAGGACTTTTGTGCTTGGGGAGACTTTTTATTACCATTTCAATTTCCTTGATGGTGATAGGTCTGTTCAGGTATTCCAGGTCTTCTTGGTTCAGCCTTGGGAGTCTGTAGGAGTCTAGGAATTTATCCATTTCCTCGAGGTTTTGATGTTCCGTGGCATAAAGCTTCTCAAAGTACTCCCTGAGGATCCTCTGAATTTCTGTGGTTTCTGTTGAAATGACCCCCTTTTCATTTCTGATTCGGTTGATTAGGGTTTTCTCTCTCCCTTTCTTTGTGAGTTTTGCTAGAGGCTTATCGATCTTGTTAATTTTCTCAAAGAACCAGCTCTTGGTTTCATTGATCTTTCGGATTGTTTTTTGGGTTTCCATCTCGTTAATCTCTGCTCTGAGTTTTATTATTTCCTTTCTCCTGTTCGGGTTGTGCTCCTTTTTTTGGTCCTTCTCCAAGCTCTTAAGCTGTGAGGTTAGGTTACTTATGTGTGCTCGCTCCTCCTTCCTGAGGAATGCTTGTAGAGCTATAAACTTTCCTCTTAACACAGCCTTTGCTGTGTCCCATAAGTTTTGGTAACTCGTGTTCTCATTTTCATTCGTTTCTAGGAATCTTTTGATTTCCTCTTTGATTTCCTGTCTAATCCACTCGTTGTTCAATAGTGCACTGTTTAATTTCCAGGTGTTTGATTTAGTTTTCTGTTTTTGTGTGTTATTTACTTCTAATTTCAGCGCATTATGGTCTGAGAAGATTGTTGATACAATCTCTACCTTCTTAATTTTATGGAGGCATGTTTTGTGGCTCAGCATGTGGTCTATCTTGGAGAATGTTCCATGTACGCTTGAGAAGAATGTGTATTCAGCTTTTTGTGGATGAAGTGTCCTGTATATATCTACTAAGTCCCTTTCTTCCATTGTTTCCCTCAAATGAAGTATGTCCTTGCTAAGCTTGAGTCTGGTTGATCTATCAAGAGGTGACAAAGCAGTGTTGAAGTCTCCCACTAGTATTGTGTTGCTATTGATGTCTTTTTCCAAATCTATGAGTAGTTGTTTTAAGTACTTTGCTGGTCTCTCATTAGGTGCATATACATTTATTATTGTAAGTTCTTCCTGTTGTACAGATCCTCTGATCAATAAGTAATGGCCTTCACTGTCTCTTATGACCTTCCTCACTCTGAGATCAATGTGGTCTGATATAAGGATGGCTACCCCAGCTTTTTTATGGGAGCTGTTTGCCTGTAGGATTGTTTTCCAGCCTTTGACTCTGAGTCTGTGTTTGCTTTGACTATTGAGATGCGTTTCTTGCAGGCAGCAGAATGTTGGGTTCAATTTTCTAATCCATCCTGCCACTCTATGTCTTTTAATTGGTGCGTTTAGCCCATTGACATTGAGAGAGATTATTGTTATGGGATTTTGTCCCATTGTTCTGTTAAAATTGGGTGTATTTGAGGGGCCTTTCTTGCCTTAAAGAAGCCCATTTAGTTGTTCTTGTAACCATGGTTTTGAGTCTATGAAGTTCCTGAGCTGTTGTTTGTCTGTGAAACTGTGTGTTGTTCCTTCTATTATGAATGAGAGTCTTGCTGGGAAAAGTATTTTGGGGGAGGCATTTATTTCATTGAGTTTTTTTACTATGTCCCACCACTGTTTTCGGGCCATGAGGGTTTCATCAGAAAAATCAGCTGTGAATTTTAAGGATGCTCCTTTGTAAGAGATTTCTTTCTTCGATCTTGCTGCTTTCAGAATTTTGTCTCTGTCTAAGGTTTTGGTCATTTTGATCAGAATGTGTCTTGGGGTATTTTTATTCGGATTTCTTCTAGCTGGTACCCTTCGGGCCTCCTGAATGTGGTCACAAGTTTTCTTCAGCTCTGGAAATGTTGTAGCAATGATGTCTTTGACAGTTTCTTCTTCATCGAGGTTTTCTTCCTGTCCCTCTGGGACTCCAATAATTCTTATGTTACCCCTCTTGGCTTCATCACGATCTTCTCTTGCCATCTGTTCCCGAATTGTGAGTCTCTTTTCCATTTTCTGCTCTTTTCGGGAGAGTCTCTGAACTTCATCTTCGAGCTCACTGATTCTGTTCTCAGCCGCTGTTACTCTGCTGCTGAGGCCTTCCACTGAGCTTTTCAATTCGCCTACGAGATTTTTCAGGTCTGACATTTCTGATTGCATTTTCCTCATTTCTGCCTTCAGATCCTCTTGTCTTCTATTGGCATTGGTTTCCATTGTTTCTTTTAATTCCCTAAGCATCCTAAGTAGCTCCCTTCTGAATTCCTTGTCAGAGAGGTTGTCTAACACTACAGTACTGTTGGTGTCATCTGGGCTAGACTCTTCAATATGAATGTTTGGTGGGCTTTTGCGTTGCTTTACCATTGTGAGAGGTGTGGTTTAGTCCTTCACGTTCAGTGTTACTATTCTGCTTGATATGCAGTGTGAGTAAAGAGAGGCTTATGAGTTATTGGCAACTGTATTTCTAGTGGCTGAGCTAAAATAGAGAAGTTTCCATCTAAGAAGTTAGCTTATGGTTCCTATGGCATATGTAGTGGGAAAATATTTCGCGGCCGCGTTAGCGGCCGCGGCTCCGGAAAGAGTCCCTGGCACTGGGCGAGGAGTTGGGAATGTCTCCTGTTTGGAATTGGAGCCGTTCAGCTTTGTTGCCCAGAGCTGGGCCTCTGTGCCCGTCCCACGCGGCTCAGGGGTTGAAAACCGGCTGTCTCGGGGCTGTTTCTAGCTGCGCGTGCCCAAGGAGGAACCCAGGCCCTTGGGGGCGGGCTGTACCTGTTGGAATTGGAGCCGTTCAGCTTTGTTGCCCAGAGCTGGGCCTCTGTGCCCGTCCCACGCGGCTCAGGGGTTGAAAACCGGCTGTCTCGGGGCTGTTTCTAGCTGCGCGTGCCCAAGGAGGAACCCAGGCCCTTGGGGGCGGGCTGTACCTGTTGGAATTGGAGCCGTTCAGCTTTGTTGCCCAGAGCTGGGCCTCTGTGCCCGTCCCACGCGGCTCAGGGGTTGAAAACCGGCTGTCTCGGGGCTGTTTCTAGCTGCGCGTGCCCAAGGAGGAACCCAGGCCCTTGGGGGCGGGCTGTACCTGTTGGAATTGGAGCCGTTCAGCTTTGTTGCCCAGAGCTGGGCCTCTGTGCCCGTCCCACGCGGCTCAGGGGTTGAAAACCGGCTGTCTCGGGGCTGTTTCTAGCTGCGCGTGCCCAAGGAGGAACCCAGGCCCTTGGGGGCGGGCTGTACCTGTTGGAATTGGAGCCGTTCAGCTTTGTTGCCCAGAGCTGGGCCTCTGTGCCCGTCCCACGCGGCTCAGGGGTTGAAAACCGGCTGTCTCGGGGCTGTTTCTAGCTGCGCGTGCCCAAGAGGAACCCAGGCCCTTGGGGGCGGGCTGTACCTGTTGGAATTGGAGCCGTTCAGCTTTGTTGCCCAGAGCTGGGCCTCTGTGCCCGTCCCACGCGGCTCAGGGGTTGAAAACCGGCTGTCTCGGGGCTGTTTCTAGCTGCGCGTGCCCAAGGAGGAACCCAGGCCCTTGGGGGCGGGCTGTACCTGTTGGAATTGGAGCCGTTCAGCTTTGTTGCCCAGAGCTGGGCCTCTGTGCCCGTCCCACGCGGCTCAGGGGTTGAAAACCGGCTGTCTCGGGGCTGTTTCTAGCTGCGCGTGCCCAAGGAGGAACCCAGGCCCTTGGGGGCGGGCTGTACCTGTTGGAATTGGAGCCGTTCAGCTTTGTTGCCCAGAGCTGGGCCTCTGTGCCCGTCCCACGCGGCTCAGGGGTTGAAAACCGGCTGTCTCGGGGCTGTTTCTAGCTGCGCGTGCCCAAGGAGGAACCCAGGCCCTTGGGGGCGGGCTGTACCTGTTGGAATTGGAGCCGTTCAGCTTTGTTGCCCAGAGCTGGGCCTCTGTGCCCGTCCCACGCGGCTCAGGGGTTGAAAACCGGCTGTCTCGGGGCTGTTTCTAGCTGCGCGTGCCCAAGGAGGAACCCAGGCCCTTGGGGGCGGGCTGTACCTGAGAAATGGATACATATTAAAGTTTGTATTTACTCAATGTTTAATATGCATTTAAAACAGGATAGGGCCCAAGAATAGACTTTAGAATAGATGGGACACATAGTTAGAGATGGTGGACTTAACCCTAGACTGATGTTCCTCCAAAAAAACAAAGAAATTTCATATTTCTGTTATGCACTGAATTGTACTCATGCAGGTGTGTGTGTGTGTGTGTGTGTGTGTGTGTGCTAATATTGCATAGTCTGACTTGTATTGCCATAGTGGAGAACATTTAAAAAATTATACATCATCTTAATTATACCAGGCAATTTTTTACATGATTTATTCCATTAATTATTTTTTTCTAAGTAGAGTGACTTTTTATTTTGGTAGATATTTCTTCTTACCAGATGAAAGCACACATTCATCAAGAATTGCTGTGATTGCCTAAGAGTGGGAGGAAACCCCGCCCTAAATTTTAAAAAAGAGCCTTCTACTTTAGTTATAAAATGAGGATGATTACTACTACTTACTGATTACTTAAATATTCATGAGAAAAAATGCCTCCAAATTTAGACGACTGTATATTTAAAGCCAAGGGTATGTTCACATTCCTTAAAAGGGAGCACAGTTAATCCTATCCCCGTGGTGGCAGCCTAGGAGAGCCGTCTTTTGCTTGCTTCTTTTCTGTATATTTCAAACATTGTGAGTTGCAGTGAAATTTCTCCTTAGCCAAGTGACAAGGAAGAGGAAGATTTTACATCAGATGCACAAAACAATTTATTATTCCTTTTGATTGCACATGGCACTGCAAATATTATATAGCACTGCAGCACTGTCGTCCCGTTGTTCATTGATTTGCTCAAGTGGGTACCAGTAACATCTCACAATAAATCGTGAGACTTGTTGTTACTGTTTTTGGAATATTGAATATGTCACGGGTAGCTTTCCAGGCTTTGCTGTGCGGGCAAGATACTCTCGGTAGCTTGCTGGGCTCTCCAAGAGGGGCGGAGTAATCGAACCCGGGTTGGCCATGTAAGCTACGTGCAAGGCAGACGCCTTACCTGCTGTGCTATCACTCCAGCCCATTAAATACGGGGAGCTTGCCAGGCTCCTCCATGCGGGTGGGATACTCTCGTAGCGTGGTGGGCTCTGGAGAGGGAGGGAGGAATCAAACCTGGGTTGGCTATGTGCAAGGCAAATGCCCTACCTGCTGTTCTATTTATTTTACACAGATATCTGGGTTTTAAAAACCTCCACATTGAGAAAAATAGAATATTGCCCAATGTCTAGGAGGATTTTAGGACTGCCTGCAAAATACTGGAAGACATGACCAAATTAGCCTCCTCACCCAGAATATGTTTTTGTTCTGATGCCTAAATGTTAGTGGATAACAAAGAATCTAAGTTATATTTTAGTGGAATTAATTGAAGACTCAGATGGTGTAACAATAATATTTGGTAGAATAAATTAGATTAAAATCAAGGTTTCAAGGCTACTTCTCTGGGTTCTCTCGTTTTTTTTTTTTTAAACTTTTATTAGTGAAACACCATGAGGTACAGTTGTAGACTTACAAATTTTTGTGCTTGGGTTTCAGTTATACAATGCTCGAGTACCCATCCCTCTACCAGTGCCCATTTTCTACCACCACAGATCCCAGTATCCCTCCCAACCCCCCATTTCTTCATCCCACCCTTCCTCTGTGGCAGGGCATTCCCTTTTGTTTTCTTTCTCCTTTTGGGTGCTGTGGTTATCAAAAGAGGCATTGAGTGGCAATCATGTTTGGTTTATAGTCTACTTTCAGCATGCTTCCCCAATCCTGGGAGGATCCTCCCAACACCCTTTATTTGGTGCTCCCTTCTCTATCTGAGCTGCCTTTTCCCCCAACATGTGAGGTCGGTTTCCAAGCCATGGAGTAAACCTCCTGGTACTTATTTTGGCTATTCTTGAGTGTTACTCTCCTATTTTCTTACTTTATGTTCCCCAAGTGAATGCAATCTTTTTATATCTGTCCCTCTCTTTCTGACTCATTTCGCTTAGCATGATACGTTCCATGTAGTACCACTAGTATGTGAATTTCATGACTTCATCTTTTCTAACAGCCATATAGTACTCCATTGTGTAGATGTACCAAAATTTCTTTAACCAGTCATCTGTTCTCAGGCACTCAGGTTTTTCCAGATTCTGGCTATTGTAAATAGTGCTGCAATGAACAATGAGTTCTCTCTTATACCCATATTCCCTTTTTTCTTTCTTCTCACACTTCTCTAAGTAAATGTCTTCAATAGAAATTATTTTGTTTCACTAAAATCAAAAAAAGATTAGAAAAGAAAAGAAAATCTAGGTTTAAAAGACCCAGTTTAAAGCCATTTCTCTGGTATTTTGCAAACTTTGGACTTTAGACTTAAGGCCTGAGATTTTCATTCTCTGATCTGGCTTTTCCCTGTCAAGTAGATTATCATTTAGAAATGTGTCTTTACCCAAAGTTCCACTTCCTGTGATCTCTCTCCCAGTTTATTTTCTTTGCCTAATCCTTGTGTTTTGTTTTGATTTTCTTTTCCTATAGAAAAACTACGGAGAACTTCCAAAGTTCCCAACTTGTTAATTTACTAGAAAGAAAGGATGGGTTAAGATGGAAGAACTGCATGAAACCAAGGGGAAGTGAGTCATTCTATCCCTGAATGGGATGTTGTTTTTAAATCGATATTACTATTAATTTTCTAACTTGTTTTTGTGCATTTGGAGGATAAGAACCAATGACACTTTTTTATTTTTATAATTTATTTATTTATTGAATCCCTATGGGAAAAGTTACAAAGCTTTCAGGTTTAGGTCTCAGTCATGCAAATATCAAACACCTTTCCCTTTACCATTTTGCCCTCCGAAGTCCTGATGGATCCATCACATCCTCCAGAACAGCAATGGAGAAGATTATCCATGACTTCTACGCAAATCTCTTCAATAGCCATGTCCACTTGCCGACATACCAAATTCCACAGGATGGATATGTCGTTCCCAACGTTCTCCCTTCCGAAATCCAACACGCCATTTCGTCGGTAAAGAAACAAACAGCGCCCGGCCCAGACAAGGTCAGACCTGAACATCTGAAGAACCTGCCATCAGTACTCATCAATAGACTGGCTCGGCTCTTCACACACTACCTGTCTGAATGCAAGGTTCCGTCCCAATGGAAAACCAGCAGGACCGTACTACTGTTCAAGAAGGGAGACATCCATGACATTGGCAACTATCGCCCGATCTGCCTATTGTATGTCATCTACAAGTTGTTCACTCGAGTCATCATGAATAGGATTGGCAGAACACTAGATGAAGGACAACCATGCAAGCAAGCCAGGTTCCGCAAAGGATTCAGCACCATCGACCATATCCACATGATAACCAAGCTCATTGAGGTTTCTTGGGAGTTCAAGATGCCACTCTGTTTAACGTTCATTGATTTAAAGAAGGCCTTTGATTCTGTTGAGATGGAAGCGGTCATTGAAGCCCTAGCCAATCAGGGCATTCAAGCCCAATATATCAAGATCCTCCATGTGCTGTATTGCGGATTCACTACCAGGATCTCACCATTCTACAAAGAAGTGATCATTGATGTCAAGAGAAGGGTTCGGTAGGGTGATACCATTTCACCGAAACTCTTCAGTGCCACCCTCAAGAACATCATGCCACGACTGGAATGGGAAGGAATGGGAGTGAAGATAGATGGTCAGCAATTACACCACCTCCGCTTTGCTGATGACATTGTTTTAATAACACCAAACATCAGCCAAGCGTCACAAATGCTGTCCGACTTTGACCGTGAGTGTGGAAAGATAGGACTACAGCTGAATCTTACAAAGACAATGTTTATGAGAAACAGCCTCGTTCCTGATGCCCCATTCTCTCTCCACGGAACAACCATCTCCGAATGCAACAGCTATGTGTACCTAGGTCGAGAAGTCAACATGACAAATGACCTGGCACCTGAGTTGCGCAGGAGGAAGAGAGCGGCTTGGAACACCTTCAAGAACGTCGAAGAAATAGCTAAGAGGACGAAGAACCTCCGGCTCCGGGCACATCTCTTTGATTCCACTGTTCTTCCTGCATTAACATATGCCTCAGAGACCTGGGCCCTATGCAAACAGGATGAGAACGCTATTCAGGTCTCCCAAAGAAGAATAGAAAGAGCTATGCTTGGAATATCACGTTTCACTCAAATGAGAGAAAGAATCTGGAGTTCTGACATCCGTCGATGATCAAGAATCAGGGACACTGTCTCATTTGCCAAGGTGTCAAAAATCAGATGGGCTGGTCACGTAATGAGATTTAAAGACGACCGCTGGACTAGAGCTGTTACCAACTGGATTCCAGGGGATTTCAAAAGACCCCGTGGCCGCCCACCTACCAGATGGTCAGACTTCTTCGTGAAGATCATGAATGATCGGTTTGAGGCTCTTCATGTTCCCAGAGCGAACAGATGTCATTGGGCTACACTAGCATGCGACAGGGACAAATGGAGATGTTACTGGCGCCCGCTCGAGCAAATCGACGACTAAAGGGAAGTTAAGTGATTAAGTGATTTTTTACCACGAAGAACCCCAATAAAACCCCACCCCCACCCCTCCCAATACCTGCAAGGCAGATGAATTCTAGTTGACACTCTATCTGCTTTGATTAGATTCATTGTTTCAATAAAAGATGCACCACTATTATTTAGAGTTTACCCCCCCCCCCCCCCAAATCAGACATGCTGAAAAAGCATTGTGAAGTGATTTGCTTTCTACAGCTGGGTTCAAGAATTAAATGTTGGTTTTGGATTTCTGCTATTTTACTTATTAACCCTGGAAGTATTTCTACTGAAAGTCAGATAATTAAGAGATTGGTTTCTGTGCTCTGGAGTCGTGGCCGTGCTGGAGAGCCGCTCGTGGGGGGCAACTGGCGGCCTCGGTAGGGCGTGAAGGACGGACCGGAACACCCCCCGACCCATGAGGTTTTAGTCGCCCCCACACCCCCGGCTCACACCTGCTCTCCACAAGGCACCCATGTGGCCGCCATCTTCTTTCCAGAGAGGAGAGGGCGAATGGGGCAACACCCTTTCCTCTCTGGTAGACTTGATGGCCTGGATTAACGCATAGTCCGTTCACTTTTCTGCTCCAAGCTGCTGGGTTCTGCATTAAGTCCTTGTGCTTCTGGGGCCGTGACTGTTCTCCAAACTTAACTCTGATTTTCAGGGCGAAACGTTGGGTGATTTACTTCCCATTGATCACTTTGTATATACAGAGATGTTGCGCAGCCACGTAAGCGGCCGCGCGGTTTGGAGGAAAAGTCCTAGTACCCGCATACTTGAGCTATGCTTGTGGAGGCTTCTGGTCACCGGGGTTCCATCTGGGGGAGGCGGGATGTTGCACCTGCTCCATCTGGGACTTCCCTGTGATCTCGGCTCTTTTTTGGATGCTGGTCCCTTCTCCGGGAGCTGTGGAGCCAGCCCTCCATGTGGCCCTTCTCTGCAGCTGTATGCTGTAAAGATGGCCACCAATGACTCTTTTACAGCTTATTTAGCTGCAAAAAAATAAATGCACAGTAATGCAGCATGCATCAATGTGTTTGTATTTCTTCTTTTGGTTTTGGGCCAATACCCAACAATTCTCAGGGATTTCTCCCGATTCTGCATTTAAATTACTCCTGGCAGTGCTCAGGGGACCATATGAGATACCAGATTGAACCCAGGTCTGCCACATGTAAGGCAGGCACCCTGCTCATTACACTATCTCTCTGGCCCCTCAATGTATTTGTAATTTGTTAAGACACCAGCAGAATGCGTATCATTGCTGTATAAATTCATTACAACTTATAACCTAACCATTTCATATAGCTAAAATAACTCATTTTCATTCATTTTGCTTCGAACAGAATACAGTTTTGATTTTTGTCAGGCATAATAGTCTAGGGAATTATTTAACAGAAAATTCATAGGTGAGAACATGGTTTATGGGCTTTGAAAAAGTTCTTCAAATAAAGAAAAGTGTGACTATACTCTGATGAGAACTTACCTTGGGGAGAGTTGTGGCTTGAAAAAGTTTCATTTTTTCAAAACAAAGTATGATGAATTCAAACAATTCTTAAACAATTCCACTGCTCTTAGGAGAGACTGTGATTCTGGGTTAAGAACTTTCAAATAACTTACTGTAGGCCATATATATATGTATATATATTTATTTTATTAATGATAGTTACAAGTGTCACGTGTCACAATGGAGATGTTACTGGGCCCACTCGAGCAAATCGATGAATAATGGGAGGACAGTGACAGTGACAGTGACAGTGATTAATGATAGTTATGCAAATAGGGTATATATCTTACAAATTGTTAAAAGAACAAAGTTCAGCTGCTACTTGAGAAAAAAGAAAATTTCTTTGTAGAAACAACACTATTTTCTTATCATTGATCATTATCTTTCTTTACAAATATTTAACATTTTATGCCTTCCAAAATTACTAACTTATGGAAATTAAACATTGCATTGCCCTGTAAAAATAGAAGCTCCTGATAAATTTAGGAAGTCATCACATGAATAATGGCCGTATAAACAGGAGGGAAGTTAAAATAGAAGATTGTTCTTGGAGAGAAAACTACCTTTATTGGTGTGATGGTATAAAATTTATCATTGTTGTTCTGAGCATGATCTGTCATCTTTGTTGGCCCATGGCTGTCAGTAGCAGGACAAGATAAGGTATTTCTAAATACTAGATAGCAAACAAAGTAGACAAATGTTTCTGAAGGAGAGGGATTAAAAATAGGAGTCATAGAAAAGTATGCAAAAATTTGAAGAAAGGAGGTTAAAAAGGATTAGTGAGGGATATAACCTGTATTTCTTTAATGATTTATGAAGGGCATGAGCAAAAGTTTGCTTTATTAAAACAATTGATAGTAGAACCCTTTATTATTTCTCTGTCTCTAAATATAATTATGAAAATTACGTATTGTAAAAATACAATTACTGCTCCTGAATTGAACCCCATGGCTTGGTGTCTTGAACATTTTTTTCATTAGTAATTGAAGCTTATGACTGGGAGAACAAATATGGAGAAGAGTAAGGGTAGGGCACCATAAGAAATTCTACACTCTACCTTCTTACCTGGGCTGGAGCAATAGCACAGTGATAAGGCATTTACCTTGCATGTGGCCTGCCAGGCCAACCTGGGTTCGATTCCTCTGCCCCTCTCGGAGAGCCCAGCAAGCTACCAAGAGTATCTCGCCCGCACAGCAAAGCCTGGCAAGACATATTTGATATGCCAAACACAGTAACAACAAGTCTCACAATGTTACTGGGCCCGCTCAAGCAAATTGATGAACAATGGGAGGACAGTGCTATAGTGCTACCTTCTTACCCAGTTATGTACTATGTATTCCGATGTAGGGGCTGCATTTGGGAGAATATGTGCTTCCTTGTGGCATGCAACTTCAAAGGTTTTTTTCATGTCATATTTATATGGTATATAACTTCAAGTTCTACAGAGTAGATGATGAGTTCCAAACATATCAACTTGTTGGTAAGGTAACCTAAGGAAATCCAGGATCTTCCTGGGTCCTCTGTACTTTGCAATTTAAGTTCATGTGTGCAGTTCTGAGTTGGTGCTCTCATTGACTCTCATTTAAGGGCTATTTCTGATGTTAGATATTTTCCTATCAGGATTCAGTCATGCACTTCATCCATGGTTATTGAACTTTCATTATGTGTAAGAGGTATTCATAGTTATGAAATTAGAGGGAAAAATAGCAAAGGTAAAATCTCATTCAGCATGGAACTTTGTTCAGGAGGAGAAATAGATGTTTAACAAGAAAACACAATAAAATTACAGACCCTGAAAAAGTACATTTAGGGCATTAAGCAAAGTATTAGCTGTAATAAAAGTGGACATCAAAGGTTGACAAAAACACTATTAGAAAAACGTTTCTTAGCAATGAGAAAAACTTATCTGGGGGACAAAGTGTTTAGAGAACAGTTTTGGTCCAGAGAATAGCCCACAAAATCACAGCAATTGGAAAGATGAGAACGTGCTATTATTGCTCCCAGTTTGTAAAGATCTATCTGGCTGACTCCTGACTCCTTTCTGCTTCATTTAATTGCCTTGTGAAAATTTGCTTAATCTTTATAAGCTTCAATGTCTCTGTCTTCACTGTAGAATGATGGTTGCTAATGTTTAAGATTGTGATGCAAATTAAATAACTCAATGAAAGATGAGTGTCTGTTTCCTGATGTTGACAACTCTTACAAAAAGCACTCAAACACAGGATAGCAGCCCAGGGCATTCTGAAGGGTAGCTTCAGACTTCAGAATCTCCACCTTTCTTTGAGACACCCTGAACTCACTGGTGGATTCGAGGTGTCCCCAAGTATTCCTGTAAAGGAACAGCCCAAGCCCAATTCAAGATCTCAACCCATTAGCTTCAGTTCACATTTCCACACTTGCCCATCAGTTAACAGAAGGGAGCACACAGCACCAGTAGAGCATTCACAGCAGTTAGCAAAAGGCTGGAGTGAGAGCACAGCGGGTAGGGCATTTGCCTTGCACGCTGCCCACCCAGGTTCGATTCCCAGCATCCCATATGGTCCCTCGAGCACCACCAGGAGTAATTCCCAAGTGCAAAGCCAGGAGTAATCCCTGTGTATTGCCAGGTGTGACCTGCAAAATAGCACAGCAGTAGGGCGTTTGCCTTGCACGCAGCCAACATGGCCGACCCTAGTTCGACTCCTCCACCCCTCTCAGAGAGCCCAGCAAGCTGCCGAGAGTATCTCGCCCGCACGGCAGAGCCTGGCAAGCTATCCGTGATGTATTCAATATGCCAAACACGGTAACAATAAAAGTCTCCAATGGAGACGTTACTGGGCCCGCTGGAGCAAATTGATGAACAATGGGAGGACAGACCCGCAAAAAAAAAAAAAAAGAAAAAGAAAAGAAAAAAGAAACACAAAGGGTCAGGGGAGATACAAGTATCCTTTCACTTGTTGGTTATCAAAGAATAAAACTCAGTCTTCCAGAAGGTATGGATGTTCTTTGAATGCAAAGGATTCATTACTTGCTATCATTGCATCACAGTCATGCATTGTTTTCCATCATTGCTCTCTGCAGATTCTGCACCAAAGCCACAGTAATCTGTTTTTATCCAGTTTTAGAATGGCTTAGGTGGCAATGGAATTGATGTTAGAGCTAAGTCACTGTTAAAACATGTGGGCGGAAACATTATAGCTATTGCCACAAAGTGTTTTTTCCTTCTTTATCCTTGTTGCTCTATTGAAAAAAATTATAAATTGTTATGCTTGTACTTCAGTAATCCTACTGTCCAGACTGTACGCAATGAAAGTACAAATTGACTATCAATGGATTGAGAAATTGAGTTCAAGGTTTGTAACCGTAACAAAAGGAAACTTAACAGTACCTTAAACACCAGCAATTAATTGCCAATATTTTAGTGTGATTGTCTGGACTTCAATAACTCAAATTAGGACAGATTTTATATGTGGCATGCTGCCTGAATATTTCCATGAGCTGCATAAACAGCTTCCCACTCAAATCAGCATCATTGGAGTGTGCAATTAGATAAATTGGGTTTTTTCAACTGTAAAGCATGTACTTCTTATAGTCCATTTCCTTCATAAGATTCACTTGTGGAATTCTCACTTATTTAAAAAGAACCGTATGAGCAAAGTAAAAAAGAACCAAGTTCATATTTGCAACATATACATATACAATCTCTGCCTTTTCTATCTAAAACTTATTGGAATCATTTGCTTACAATCAATTTATATTTTGTTCTGAACAAAATATACTTGACTTCCTAAAGTTATAGTACTATGTAAATAAATGGAAGAAAAATGTACTTAAGAAAAGTGCATTTAGAAAGGATGTATATTTTTTTCCTGTTTGGCAATTTCCAAATGGATATGGGGTTGAATAGTTAGCAGAGTGTTGCATCAGAGCAAGGCTTATATATATATTTTTTTGACGTAACTTGGTTGTTGTTTATGCTTTTGGTAAACTGCATTTCCAGCACCAGTAAAATGCCAAAGAACACCCCCCATCCCACCCCACCACCACACACACACCCTTTTCACTTAGTATCCATCACTATCTCCAGGCTACTTAGTAACTTCAGTCTGTAGTTAAGAGTCCAAGGGTTTGTAGGCTTTGGATACAGTTCATTCCTGTGCTTTGTTTCTTTTTTCTCTTTTTTTTTAATGAGATCATTTATGGTGATTTTATTTATTTAGTTATTTAAATTTTTACTAGTGAAACACCATGAGGTACAGTTGTAGACTTACAAATTTTTGTGCTTGGGTTTCAGTTATACAATGGTCAAGTACCCATCCCTCCACCAGTGCCCATTTTCCACCACCACGAATCCCAGTATCCCTCTCACCCTCCCATTCCCCCTGTCCCACCCTGCGTCTGCGGCAGGGCATTCCCTTTTGTTCTCTCTCTCCTTCTGGGTGCTGTGGTTTGCAAAAGAGGCATTGAGTGGCAGTCATGTTTGGTCTATAGTCTACTTTCAGCATGCTTCTCCCATCCTGGGAGGACCCTCCCAACACCCTTTATTTGGTGCTCCCTTCTCTAGAGTTGATATCGATATCAAGGTACTGGTTGAACTCCACAAGAAGAAAACATCCAACCCCATCAAAAAATGGGGCGACGAAATGAACAGAAACTTTCTCAAAGAAGAAATCCGAATGGCTAAAAGGCACATGAGAAAATGCTCTACATCATTAATCATCAGGGAGATGCAGATCAAAACAAGAATGAGATATCATTTCACACCATAGACACTGTGCTTTGTTTCTATATAAACTGAAACTGAAGCTAAGATCATCCTTTGTCCTTCACTTTTAGACTTTTCTAACTTAACAGCTCTAGAGTTACGTTAAGTTAGGAAAGCTGTAAATTGTAACAAAAGGCAAGCTTTTATCTTCTAGTTGAGAGGACATTTCACTGTGCATATAAACCACTTAGTTGTCTTCAGAAAGAGTTTAGTCACTATGATCTTCAATACTGTTAAAGGTAGGTTTTATGTATGCGGGAAAATTCCAACCCCACACCTTTCACTAGAACCTCAGTTTCCCTCCACCACTGTCTCAGCTCAGCACCCCTCCTCTGCCCACAGCCTCTCCACCATCTTTGCACAAAGTGGAAAGCTCAGATCTGTTGGGGAGTTCTCGGATTGTTGCCTTTGGCCATTTTATTTATTTATTATTTACTTATTTATTTGCCTTTGGACATTTTATTTATTTGCCTTGGCCATTTTTTTCTTTCCTTTTTTTAATTAGTGAAACACCATGAGGTACAGTTGCAGACTTACAAACTTTAGTGCTTGGGTTTCAGTTATACAATGATCGAATCCCCATCTCTCCACCAGTGCCCATTCTCTACCACCAATGATCCTAGTAGCCCTCCCACCCCCACGCCCCATCCCCCCACCCCACCCCACCTCTGTCACAGGGCATTCCCTTTTGCTCACTCTTTCCTTCTTGTCATTTGCAATAGAGGTATTGAGTGGCCATCTTGTTCGGTCTGTAGTCTACTTTCAGCACGTATCTCGCATCCCGAGTGAGTTGCCTTGGCCATTTTTAAACCACTATTTTTTGTAGTTTAGGTAACATCACTGCACTAATATTGGCATTTATGGTTTTGATGAACTAAGTCACTGCACATTCACCACCACCACCAAAGGACTAAAGACATTTTTACCCAACATCTTTCTAGCACTTCCAGCTACCTTTTCCTTTTCCCTTGCCCTCATTGCTTGGTAGTTTTAGTTTATAATCAAAGGATTAAAGATGTGTTGTCATTTGAAACTATTTCCTTGTTTTATTTTTTTTATTACAACAGATGAATAAAATAACCCAGTAGTTTTTTTCCTTGCTCTGGCTTACTTTTCTTAACATAATGGCATCCAGTTGCCTCCTGCTGGGGCAAATTGCAAGGTTTTACCTCTTTTATACTAATATTTCAGTTTGTGTGGGCTGGAGCAATAGCACAGTGGGTAGGGCATTTGCTTTGCACGCAGCCGACCAGGCCGACCCAAGTTCAATTCTTCCACCTTTGATTCCTTTTGCCCCTCTTGGAGAACCCAGCAAGCTACCAAGTATATCTCGCCTGCACGGCAAAGCTTTGCAAGCTCCCCGTGACATATTCGATATGCCAAACACAGTAACAACAAGTCTCACAATGTTAGTGGGCCCACTTGAGCAAATCGATGAACAACAGGAGGACAGTGACAGTGAGAGTTTAATTTAAGTGTGAGAAAGTGTGTATGCAAAGATAGATTTATTTAATATATTTACTGTCTTGTCTGACATTTGGGTTATTTCTATATTCTAACTTTTGTATTAAGTGCTGCAATGGGTGTGAATATATCTTTTTGAATTAATGTTTTCATGTCTTGGTAGTAGATGCTAAAGAGTGGAATCACTGAGTTATATGGAAGGTCTATTTTTTTTCTTTTTTTGGCAAGTCCCTACATTGTTTCCATTAGTTGCTGAACCAGATGACCTTATCACAAGAATGAGTAATGCATCACTTTTTCATGTCATCATCAACACTAGTTGTTTCCAGTGACTTTGTTACATGCTATCTTTGGTCTGAGGCCATATCTCATTGTTCTTTTGACTTATATTTTCTCTGATAATAAGTGACAAACACTTTTTCACTTTTTCAGTGACTGTATGTGTCCCGGAGGGAGTATTCACTTTTCCCTATTTTTTTTGATAGGGTTTAAAAATATTTTGTTTTGGGGGCTGTAGTGATAGCACAGCAGGTAGGGCATTTGCCTTGCATGCGCTGACCTGGGTTTGATTCCCAGGATCCTATATGATCTTCCGAGCACCGCCAGAGTAATTTCTGAGTAAAGAGCCAGGAACAACCCCTGAGCATCGCCAGGTGTGACCCAAAAAGCAAAAAATAAATGAATAAATAAGTAAAATAAAAAATATTTTGTTTGATATTTTGGACCCCACTCAATGGTATTCAGGGCTTACCCAAGATCTGTGGACTGGGATTTGTCTGGTGGGCTCAGAGGGAACCATATAGGGTGTGAAGGATAGAATCTGGTTTGTTTCTATGTAAGGCATACAAGCCATACTAGATCCCCAGCTCCACAACGGTTTTGCTTAAACATTATTATTGTTCATCTTTGGATGCACTTTATATATTGCATATTAGTCCTTTTGCAAATGTGTATAACTATTTCCTCCCACTCAGCAGGATGTCTAAGTAATTTAGTCATTGCTCTTGGTGCAGAAACATTTTATTTTATTTATTTATTTAAAAAAATTTTTAATAGTGAGGCATCATGAGGTACAGTTGCAGACTTACACATTTTTGTGCTTGGGTTTCAATTATACAATGATCAAACACCCATCCCTCCACCAGTGCCCATTTCCCACCACCACGGATCCCAGTATCCCTCTCCCCCCCGCCCCCCGTTCCCCCATCCCACCCTGCCTCTGTGGCAGGGCATTCCCTTTTGTTCTCTCTCTCTTATTGGGTGTTGTGGTTTGCAAAAGAGGCAATGGGTGACAATCATGTTTGGTCTATAGTCTACTTTCCGCATGCTTCTCCCATCCTGGGAGGATCCTCCCAACACCTTTATTTGGTGTTCCCTTCTTTATCTGAGCTCTCTTTTCCCCTAGTATGTGTGGTTGGCATTCAAGTCATGGAGCAAAATTCCTGGTACTAATCTTGGCCATTCTTGGGTGTTAGTCTCCTATTTTGTTACTTTATGTTCCCCAGATAAATGCAATCTTTCTATGTCTATCCCTCTCTTTCTGAGTCATTTCGCTTAACATGATACTTTCCATGTAGTGCCACTTGTATGTAAATTTCATGACTTCATCTTTTCTAACAGCTGCATAGGACTCCATTGTGTAAATGTACCAAAGTTTCTTTAACCAGTCATCTGTTCTCGGGCACTCAGGTTTTTTCCAGATTCTGGCTATTGTAAAGAGTGCTGCAATGAACAGACAATTGCAGATGTCACCTCGACTATACTTTTTTTGACTCTCTGGGATATATTCCCAGGAGTGGTATTGCTGGGTCAAATGGGAGCTCAATTTCTAATTTTTTGATAATCGTCCATACTGTTTTCCAAAAGCATTCCCACCAACAGTGAAGGAGTGTCCCTTTCTCACCACATCCGTGCCAGCACCGGTTGCTTTTGTTCTTGTGGATATGGGCCAGTCTCTGTGGTGTGAAATGATATCTCATTGTGGTTTTGATCTGCAATCCCCTGATGATTAATGATGTGGGGCATTTTCTCATGTGCCTTTTAGCCATTCGGATTTCTTCTTTGAGAAAGTTTCTATTCATTTCATTTCTCCATTTTTTGATGGGGTTGAATGTTTTCTTTTTGTGGAGTTCAACCAGTACTTTGTATATCTTTGACATTAACCCCTTATCGGATGTGTATTTGGCGAATATCCTTTTCCATTCTGTAGACTGGTCATTGCTTGTATTTTGGTCACTCTTTCTTTTGAGGTGCAGAAGCTGGTGCAGAAACATTTTAGCTTTATTGTTTTTGGTTTTGTTTTCTGTGCCAATGGAGTCAAATTATTGATGATATTAATGGTGATATCAAGGGACATTCTGTCTATGTTTTACTCAACATACTTTATGGATCAATCACTTTTCTATTGCAATAAAGCAAAGGGTCCAGGTTTACTATGTATAAAATTCACATAATACTAGTTATACCTCCCTTGAGGCATTATTGTGAGGAGTAATTGCACATGACACCATGATACCAATCATATAAAGCCTCCAAGACATACCAAATGTGAAATTATGGGAAAAAGAAAAAGTATTTTGGTGGCATTTTTCTTGTGAGTATTTGAACAAGTGGTCCCACATTTTCATTTTTCATAGTGGGTCTACAGTAATTTTTTTATCTACTTTTTGTTTTCCACTGCTATTTTATCTCTTTCACTGAGCTCTTTGCCACAGTTTTCCACCTAACCTGCCTACTGCCATCTTGCTTTCTTGTCCTCATGGTAAATATTTGATTTTCATTTTTTTCTACAGGCAGACCATTTAAAATGGGAGAAATATTTCTTCATAAATTATAATATTATTTTCACCTTATTTTATATCTAATATTGTTAAATTGTTTTATATTGTTATATATGTGAGGTTGGGCTGGAGTGATAGCACAGCAGGTAGGGCGTTTGCCTTGCACACAGCCAACATGGCCGACCCAAGTTCGATTCCTCTGCCCCTCTCGGAGAGCCCAGCAAGCTACCAAGAGTATCTCACCCGCACGGCAAAGCCTGGCAAGCTACCCACTACATATTCGATATGCCAATCACAGCAACAAGTGTCACAGTGGAGACGTTACTGGGCTCGCTGGAGCAAATTGATGAGCAATGGGAGGACAGTGACAGTGATGTGAGGTTGAGAAAAAATCCTTATATGTGCCATGACAGGCTGCACTTCAGCAAAACAAGCAGTAGGCCTAAGTTCCTATTCCCCTCCCAAAGCCCCCAAAGCATAGGTTTCAAATTCCCTGAAACTGTCCTTGACCGGAAACTAAAAAAAACCTAGACACCACCAACCAGTAATAAGATAAGAAGAGTATCTTTGGGCACAGCAGGTGGGCATGACCAATTAGCTCACAGACTTGTGACTGCTTCTTCGCAATTCTTGGGAAAACTGCCAGCTATAACCAACAACTGTGGCAACTTTGCTTATGTAAGCATAGGCAATATAACATTCCCTGGAACTAGAGTTGGGGTCCTTGTCTAGATTTTACTGTATTGGATGAGGCTTGGACCCTAGCTCGAGCTAGCAATAAAGGTTCCTTTGCTTTTGCATTCTCACTTGTGGAACTGGTCTCTCTGCAAAAGGGAAGCCCAGAACCAGGGTATAACAATATATATTTTAAATATATAAACAGCAACAATAAAGAAATACATATATATAAATAAAAATATTTAAAACAACCAGAAACTGAGCAGTAAAGAATGTTAACTATAGAATATCTTTAACTTTCAAAAAGGTAATGTTTAGTTAAAATAATATTAGTATTGTTACTAATATTATTAGTAATATTATTCCAAAGAGGAATTGAAAGAGCTGTGCTTGGAGTATCACATTTCACTCAAATGAGAGAAAGAATTCGGAGTTCCAACCTCCGTCGATGATCAAGAATCAGGGATGCTGTCTTGTTTGCCAAAGTGTCGAAAATCAGATGGGCTGGACACATAATGAGTTTTAGAGACGACTGCTGGGCTAGAGCCATTACCGGCTGGATTCCACGGGACCTGTCAAAAGATCATGTGGCCACCTACCTATGAGATGGTCAGAACTTCTTCGTCAAGACCCTGAATGAACAGTTTGAGGCTCTTCGTGTTCATAGAAAAAGCAGACGCCATTGTGCTACACTAGCACGTGACAGGGATGAATGGAGAGATTATTGGCACCCGCTCGAGCAAATCGATGAATAACAGGATGTCAAGTGATCAAATGATCACGTGATTATTAGTATTAAATATACTACTGCCTGTTTGTTACAATATTCAATGTCTGTTACAGAACTGTTTTAGAGAGAATTACGTTATATCCATTTGGTTTCTCTGTTTTCTTCTTTTTTAATGTTTAAATCACTTGACGGGGTTAAAAGTCCTCTACATAAATAAGTACTTATATGTATGATCAACAGTTTTTAAATTGAGATGATGGTTGCTTTTTTAGATGCAAGAGTAATATCATAAGACAAGTAGATCTGATTTTCATTTTAATAAAAATTACATGTTCATGGAATGACATTTCCCATAGAAAGCTTTGTAATCTGGAAAACTTTCTGAAGATACTCTTTTCAAAGTAATAATGATTAATGTTTCCAGAAAATTCACTTAATGGTTGACTTATGTTGAATTTCACCTTGTGTTAATTTCAATAGTAAAATAAAATTGAAAAAGTATGAACATTTCTGTATCACTTTACTAATTCAACAAGTCTCATTTTGAAACCATCCATTTGATTTTTCTGTATAAAATACTTGTCAAACCCTTTTGGAGATAAATTTTCATTTCATTGAGAAGACTGAACATGTGCATGAAATACATAAGCTTAATCATCATTTCCTCACCAATAGAGAATCTGCTGGGTCAGTGAAATTGCCTTACTTTCTGTCAGTTCACCTAGTTGTGAAAGAATCTTTTCTTTCCATAGTACCACATACTTGCATAAAGATTTTGATGTTGGAGTCCATTGTATTATCATCAACCTGGAGTTTGTAACTCAACTACGAATTTCACTTATAATCTTCAAGGCATCATTCGTCTGAGTGTTTAATTTAGTTGAAAGCGTCTTTGTTGCTAGGTGCTCACACTGTATGAATGATGAGTATACAAAATTTTTGGATGAGCAGAAGTGTTTATCCAATTACAAAATGAGCGATTTCAGAAATGCTCAAAACATTGTCCATAAACAATCTGAAGCGTTTGTTCGCAGCTAAAGTCCTGCACTTGAAAATACCAAGCACATAATATATTCAGGTAAGTTAAAGCAACAAAGAAATTGTTCCCTTACGTCTTTACTTTTACTAATCCTCCTGAAATAAGTAGTGTGGCTACTCAATAGTTCATTGAGTTGAATCACCAAGTACCTTGATTTCTCTATCCCCTATACAATTTACTTTCAGTATTAGAGGCATGTTAAAAATTCTCCTCTAAGTGGTGTTTGTTCAAAGGCAGTACAGACTCCAGCTTTTGAGTGGCTTGAGGAACAAAAATGTCCCAAGGACATCTATGGTTCAAGACTTTAATAACTCCTCACCAACAGGACACTTTATTTTTCATTTTAAGTATTTGAAGGACAATAGAAACTTGTAGCAATGATTTATCATGCATCAACTGCACTTGAATTTTATGAGTTTTGATCAAGTTGTATAATCTTTCTTATATAAAAATATCCACCATCTTATCTGTAAGTTTGATCTGCTTTAAACACAACTAATGAGCAAGGCTGTAAGATTTTATTGTGTTATTTGATAGAATCTTGGAACGTACTAGACATAAGCAACTATAGTTCTCTGCCAGGGGTCACAATGAAACCAAGCGTTAAGTAATCCTTTATAATAATGACTAAAATAGTTTCCTCTTCTTTTAGTTTCCCTTGCACATCCCAAAATATTAACACATTTTTTATTTCCTTATTTCTTCAAAATGGGAAGCACTTGGCCTACTTTCGGCATCATCACTACTTTTCTCCTGACTATTGTGCTTGCTTTGAAAGAAGGTCAAGAGGTTTTGGTGTTGAACCTTTTTGGTCTCCACATGTAGGTTTCAAATTTTACAGTGACATGACAGGAAAATAATCATCAGCTCATAAGATGTTTTGCTGAGAGACAAAACCAACTACATATATGAAAATGGGTTCCCAAATCATGGGATCTTAGGAGAGAGAGATTGTGTCAGAGATTCTGGAATGGCAGAATGCTCACCAGTCACTGTTTCTGTTGACTGTAAATAACTTCTATCTTCTAGACAGAGGGGAAAACTGTGCTGGTAATATTAGCTGAGCTCTGGGATGTACAAGTAGAATATAAAAACAAAATAGAACAAATGAAAACATGAAACTCCAGTGTTTTCAGTTAATGGAAGCTGCCTGAGTAGAGTCACTCTCTCCCTGCCTTTTTTAGGGAATAGCACAGAGCAAAGGCTTAGTGTGGGACCAGGGGATTTTAACAAAGAATTTTGAAATAATTCAAAATCAGGGATTGGAAGGGGTGGTGGAGATGGAGAGGCAATGTGGACTCTCTCACTCAGATTTTCCCAAAGTCTTATAAATAATTTCTCAACATTATTTATTCTTAGGGAATTGAAAATCAAAATCACAGTAAGCTATCCTTTCACACCAGTGAGAATGGCCTTCAGAAAGTGGAATAACGGAAACAAGTGTCTGTGTGTGGTAGTGGAGAAAAAAAATACTGACATGCTACTGGTGGGAATGTAGACTGGTCCAGGCTCTTTGGCAGTGAGAAGGAGATTCCTTAAAAGGCTGAAAATGAAAATGCCATATGATTTAGTAATAGTACTCTTAGGCATTTATCTGAAGCATGTACAAACATTCATTCAAAAAGACATTTGTTGACTGCAGTGTTATTCACTGCAGTGGTAACCATAGGAAAAGGACCCAGAGTGCTGAGAATGAGCAGAGGGGATGTGGGTTATAGGGTGGAACTGGGACTTTGATGGTATATGTGGATTAGTACACAGAGATAGAGGCTTGAAACAAAACCTTTTAAATCCCACAGTACAATAAATCTCAATAAATCAATAAAATAAAGCTAAATACTAAGCAAATGACATAATTTTGCAATTTATACAATTCCTATATGTAACAAGGAAACCATGTCACAACTCTAGATACACATGAACAAAAAATAAAATTTCATAAACATACAGTATTGAAACTACAATAACAACTTTCTTTTTTTAAAAATGCCTAATTATTTCAGCGAATCCACCAATCAGTGGTAACTTATTGAGAAAATGAATTACGTGAATAGAAAGAGGTGTGTGTGAATTTATGTTTATGTGAATCTAAGTATTGTCCACTTTGAGTCTTTTCTTCCAGAATGGTTGCCAACTCTTGGACTCTTGTCTGCCTTACTTGAAATCCTGGTAAACTACACTCCAAGCATGAGAGCCTGAGCTCATGGTCTTATTGCTTTTGTTGGGCTCAGTCAATTGTTTCCAACTGGCTGCAGATGGAAGAGTGGGAGAAAAACAGGGTTGGAGTATTGATTTCCTTCCCATCCCCTGTCCTCCTGCAGAGACTCTGTTTGGCCATAGACCCATTCCTTTATAGACGCCACTCTACCTGGGCTCATTCCCATGGCAGTCGTTCTCAAAATTTCAGGTGGCATGAATTCTTTTGACCTTCAGAGTTCCAGCAGAGAATGGCATTCTTCTGCTGTTGGTCTCTGTACTCCCTTAGCTCTGCCTCTACACCAACAAATGGTACCTGTGATGACTATGTTCTATGAGCGGCAGCTGCTGCTGCAATGTATGTTTTGTAATTTTAAGATTACACAAATGTAGACTCTTCCAGCATTGTGAAAACATTCTCTATTCTAACTGCAGAGAAGCTGGGTTGGCCTCTTGGGCTTCTTTCTGCAGATAGCCAGAGCACAAAAAAGCTTTTTTTTTTTTTTTTAACTAAAATGTCTCTGTCTTCCCTTCTTTTCAATATTTTTCTCTGATGTGTTTTATCTTACTCTGTTTTTATACCCTTTCTCCCCAGAACTCATTGCAAAATGTTTAGTTTTTGGAGAATTTTACGTGTTACAGAATTCTGGAGGAGCGATAGCACAGCAGGTACGGCGTTTGCCCTGCACGCGGCCAATACGGGCTCGATTCCTCCATCCCTCTCAGAGAGCCAGGCAAGCTACTGAAGTATCTCACCCGCAAGGCAGAGCCTGGCAAGCTACCCGTGACGTATTTGATATGCCAAACACAGTAACACCAAGTCTCACAATTTGTTGTGAGACGTTACTGGTGCCCACTTGAGCAAATCAATGAACAATGGGTGGATGGTGCTACAATAATGCTACAGAATTCTGGAAAAATATTCATGGTGAACATTGAGATTAGAGTTTCCATTTTCTCTTTACTAACATTTTTTTCTGCTGAAATACTCGCCTTCCAGTTCTTCCATTCCTCTTATTTTCTATTTCATTCTGCCTGGACTGCATATAGACACAGTAACATTTTAGGCACCCAGAAATTCTCCTTAGAACACAGCGTGTGTGAGCTCTACTTCTTCGATCCTGGCAGCTCCAGGGCTATTCACGATTTAATCTTTTTTTTAAAAAAATTTTTTTTTCAGACTTTTATCAGCAACAGAATGCTTCCAGGCACCACAGATGACTTATGAGTCCCGTCCTTCTCTGCTTCCTGCTACTCTTTAATGATAACGTTTTGGAGATCTTCCCACACACAGTTAACCTCAGTGTTCTCTTCCAGTCAAACCCTAGTAATCTTCTAACCCACATAAAAGATTGCTTGTGGAGGGTAATTACTGTGATAAGAGATCCCCTGTTAATTATATCTCTTGCTTATCTAAATCTCTTTATTTTATGCAAAGATAATGCCATGATTAGTTGCCTGCTTTTATTAATCCATCAGTATATACACAGTTTTGTATTTTTAAAGTAATTAGCCCTCTTTATTGTTGGAGAATTATTGTGAGGGAGCTATGTATTTGTTTCTAAGACAGAACCAGTAATGAGTTATATTAATAGCATGCTGGATTAAAACATAAAATGTGGGGCTTTATTATGGGAATTAGAACATTGATCCTCTTTTTTCATTGATACCAAATCTGTGTCTCAATTTCTTTATTTGTAAAATGGTGAGAAAAATGAAAACACCTTTCTCCTAGTTATGGGAATTAAATTAACTAATACATATGATCTGCATTTAACTGTACTTGGATCATATTAGTTATATGACAAATATACATAGGATCATTATCTAGCCAATTTCTAATTTTATTAGGTATGTTTGCATCATTAAGGATAAGTTTATGGGACTAGGAAGATAGTACTGGTGTCTGAGACTCATACTTTGCAATCCCTGGCTTCTGGGAGACCACTGGGGCTAGTCTTACTGGCCTCTGGGAGACTGATGGGGGTGATCTTACTGGCCACTGGCACTTCTGGGTCTCAGCATCCTCTCACCAAGGGCTACTAGCATGGAACTTTCTGACTTAATTATTTACAGAATAGTGTTCAGGCTCCCTTGGCTCTTCTTGGAAGGACCGTTCTCCCCCTCATTCCCCAATTCAAATAAATTTAAATACTAATAAGTTATCACTGTGGAAACGTTGAATCCGTTTAAGAAAGGGGTGATCAATTTACAAATTAACAGTGTCCTAAATAGCTAATAATATATGATTGTTTTTCAAACCACTTCAAGGTTTTTACAAATACACAGAGGTATTTGTGGAGATATTTGTTCTTCAGACCTGATCTTGGCCTATTTAGTGCTGATATCTTATTAGAGCCAATGTTTCTTTGTTGTTTTCTATATATTGTTTTTAAAAAAGATATAAATACACGTGAAAATTTGACACAAATCAGAGGTATGTAATCAAAAAAGAAAACAAATTATAGGAAGATGCCTTGTTTTGGAGGATCGTTTTATAATTGCAACAGAAGTTAAGTCTAAAGTTGTCATATTTGATTTTAAAATCAAATTCTTTCCAGCAGTTGCACTTCCTTTAAAATAGCTCACACACAAGAGTGGTGCAAGATGTAATTGAGAGGTAATTAAAATCAAGTCTTAATTTAAAGTTTTGAAGAAATGATGTTGAATACTAATTGGATATAGGCTGTGTCAAGCATTTAAAATGTGCTTAGGAAAACCAAATGTTCCAAATTTACCTTTCATTTGATAATGTCAACGTGAGATAATCAACAAAGGAGCTTTTAGCTAAGATTGGTCGGAAGGCTTTAGAAATAACATGATCAATGGAAATATCAATGATATTAGATGAAAAACAATCATAGTAGAGGACTGAGTATATTTTGAGATGATTTTTAAAATATATTTTTGTTCATTACCATTTATGTTTATTGTTTGTTCAGTCACTGTATTGCCTCTGAGAGAATATCATGTTGTAACTTACTTTTAAAGCTGATATGAACTTCAGAGGTAATCCAGGGGAAGAATGTGCCTTACAATAGTCCAATAATGCTATAAATCAGGTCTCCAATTAAATTATGAGCTGAAGAGCACTTGGGTCTAATTTGGGTATTTACAAATGTTACAGAAACCCTTAAGACTAAATTTGTATCTCTATTAAACTCCCAGAGCCAATCTTTCCTCCTTTGTAGCAGTAAGTATAATCACTTTTCTGTTGTTATAAGAAATGATACTGTGTTATGTAGTGGTCATGGAGAAACTGAGGACAGAGCTCAGGAATGACTGAGCAAAGCTCATTAATGATATTATCTGTTATTAATTTCAGTTTCATGGTTTCTATTGATTAATACTGTGTCATTATACTGGGGTGGAAACCCCATTTTTTTGGTTCATAGCTGTATCTTTGTGGTGAGCAGAGTACTTGACAAATATAATACAAGGCCTTATGTTTCCCATAATTAATTGAGCCATTGATCCATGAATATCACTGTCATTTAGAGAGAGTGTGTGTGTGTGTGTGTGTGTGTGTGTGTGTGTGTGTGTTTTCTCAGGGCTTAATGCCAGGGATTGAACCCTGGTGAGCTGCATGCAAGCCCCATCCCTGTATTCTATCACTCTGACCCCAGAACCATTATCATTTCAAGTCATCTGATGTATAGTATAGTTTGACTTAGCTTGGATCCTTTATTTAGACACTTGCCATAGAAGGCCATTCATATTCTAGTCATCTGCCAAATTATAATATGCTTTTTCCTTCTTTTGTTTTTGTTTATGGGCCACATCCAGTGGTGCTCGGGGCTTACTCCTGGCTCTTTGCTCGGGGATCACTCCAGGCAGGGCTCGGAAGTCCATATGGGATGCTGGGGATTGAACCTGGGTCGGCTGTATACAAGCAAGCACCCTGCCCACTGTTCTATCGCTCTAGCCACACCTTCTTCTTTTGACCTTTTCACATACTGTTTCCTAATGGTCTGTTCAAACTCGACACTCTTCATTTGTCTAGAGCACTCTTGTTCACACAGTACTCCCAACTTCGAGAGAACTTTTCAGTATGGGCTTCAAGAGAGGGACTTTGCATTAAATAGGTACTTTATAATCTTTTTGGGTACCAAAATCAGACTAACTAGTTAATGTACAGCTATGGAAGTTTTGATATCTTTGGCACAGGAAGTTCTTGAAATGTCTTTGAGTTAATTAAGGACACATTAAGGATGTTCAATTTGATTAGCACATCATTGTCACTGTCCTCCCATTGTTCATCGATTTGCTTGAGCAGGCCCAATAACGTCTCCATTATGACACTTGTTACTGTGTTTGGTACATGAAATATGTCATGGGTAGCTTGCCAGGCTTACCGTGTGGGTGAGATACTCTTGATAGCTTGCCGGGCTCTCCAAGAGGGGTGGAGGAATCGAACCTGGGTCGGCTGGGTTGGCCCCATGCAAGGCAAACACCCTACCCGCTGTGCTATTGCTCCAGCCCTTCCATGAACTGACCCTAATTCGACAGTAGGTGAGGTGCTCCTTGCATTTAGTGAGAAGTTTCCTCCAGCACTAGCAGTGAATCTGGTATGGAAATGAGGTTGCAGGTGATGGGAGGTAGGGACGGTAAGCAGATCACATAGGTCAGCATCAAGCAACACAATTAGGCTGATTTTTCTGGGACCATGAATTTGACTCTTTCCTGATAGTAGACCTTATTCCTTTCTGGGGATCTTTACTAGGATGAGTTCTTGATGTACAGGAACCCATTGCTTGGATGAGTAATTTCTGCTTTATAAAATCATTTTAATAGTTTTTGATAATACCTGGAGGTATTACCACACCACATCTGGTGGTGCTCATGGTTTAATCCTGGCTCTGCACTCAGGGATTACTCATAACATGCTCAGGGGATCATATGGGATGCCAAGGATTATATCCGAGTTGGCTGCTTGCAAGGCAAATGCCCTACCTGCAATACTATCTCTCTGACACCTAAATTGGTATTTTCTTCTTTTTTTCTTCTTCAGCCTCTGTATCCTGCACTTCTTTTAATTCTCTCTCACTTTAATCCTTCCACCGGTTTAAAAATTTTTTCACCAGTAGATGTGGAGTTACTAGCTTGAATTATCAGCAAAATAACCCAGAGATCTGGCCAAAATGATAGTACAGAGTATAGGGCACTTGCCTTGCACATAGCAGACCTGGGTTCCATCCAGGCATCCCATATGGTCTATGGTCACGTTCCCCCCCCCCCCCCATCCTGCCAGGAGTAACCCCTGAGCACCACTGAGTGTGAGCCCCCACCCCCAAATAAAAAAAATAAACCCCAAACCACAGGTTCAGTAGAGCAAAATCTTCCAGCCTTATCAGGTTGTGAGAAAAGTATTGTATGCTAGTATTCCAATACAGTAAATAGAAAAAAAAATCAAATTTTCTTATTAATATAAGATGAACATTAAATGTCCTGCTACATTTATTGATGTTTATGTATTAAAATTGAAATTCATGGGTGAGGTATACTTATCATTTTTCTTACTCTCAACTGACACCTATGTATTTATCTACTTATCTATTTACCATCTGTCATATAATCTAACAATACAAACTATCATTTTTAATTTTTCATCTCTGCTCATGCAACAAAATAGTCTATTATGTATATTTGGGGAAAGAACATTATAGATGATTTTGATTGACATTTTAAACTATCAATGCTAATCATGAAGATAAGGATTTCATTATAAGGAAGTATCTTAGAAACTACATCATAACATTGTTATATACATTGTGTATACTGGTAACAACTGTTCCAACTGCCATCCAGAATAATTTGGGTCACTTCTGTAAAGTTATAACAAAACAGACATTGTTTTGAACAATGCAACCTGTTCAAATACCCTTGGGCCATGTTGATTTTGTAAGATTGATTTTATATATGTAATTTAAATGAATTTGAGTTTTTATTCACTTTTTTATTTGAGTTAATTAAGCACAGATTCCAATCCTAAATATTAGTTACTGAAGATAACATGATAACTAATTTGGTGTTTGGATTTTATTGGGCTGCTCTGCTCAAAAGATGTGATGCTTTTGTTTGCTCGTTTCTTTTCTCTATAACCCTTCTTCACCCTTCACAAGTAATGAAGCAGCAAAGATCAGTTGCTATGTGACTAATGACCCCAACTTCACATTTAGGTTGCTGAAAAGACAGATTTTCTGTGGCCAGATCATAGCTTTTAAATCTTTAATAATCTTAGCTAAAATATCTCTTCATAAACTTTGGACATACAGGAAAACATAGTAATTCTTTTTTTTCATTTTACTTTGACATTCAGTCATACTTAATTAAAATATTTGTTGCTTGGGATTTAGAGTTTATGATTTCTATTGATTTTGATTTTTCCCTGTCCTTTCGTAAGTAAACTTTAAAAAGTGAAGTTTGCATTCAAGTGTAAGCAAAGGCCTTGATACATAAAACATTCAAAACATTAAATTTAAATGGCCCCATCTATTATTTCTGTTTTTCTAGGAAGACCTAAGGTAAGAAAGACTATAAAGCAAAAAAAGCAAAACAAAACAAAACAAAACCAAAAACTTTAAAAAGGAAATGATTCTGAGCTCAAAGCACATTTGTTGTGTTTTTTTGTTTGTTTGTTTGCTTTTACAAATGAACAGATTTTTATTATATATATTTGGTGACTCTAAGGGCACAGAATTCAAAATGTACATTCTTAAGGTAATGATCAAAAGGCAATACTGTTACTGAAAACATAAAAACTCTAGTAGAGGATTTATAATGCGTTGCCACAAAGCTTGTCTTCCTGAATGTGCACTTACGTGCTTTGCTGTGCAGCAAATCTCCAAAAGTATCTCTAAATGCTCATTGACATACCAACTTCTCAGTAGCGCTGGCAGATTTATCATGCTTTTTTGGTGTAAAACCTGCTTTTATTATGTACCTAAAGCCATATATATACACACTTGTGACAGTTTCCAGTGGCTTATGTGTAATAATTGTCATTTTTCTTATAAAATATATTCTTTTAAATTTCTAATACTTGTGTTACAGGTTGGTTATTGTTCTTCAAGTGTAATGCATGTTGTGAACCATGCATTTTATAAAATGTATTTAAAATGAATGGAAAATAAAAACATTTCCAAAACGTCTATTTTCAAAGTTTGTTAGTATAGTGTTGTTAAATTTTATCAATAGAAATGAAAATCAAAGATATTGAATATTTTTTCTTAGAATGTTTTTGGTTTGCTTTTGGGACTGTATCTGGCCGTTCTCAGAACTTACTCGTTCCTGTCTCTGTACTTGGGTATCACTCCTGGGCGGCTTGGAACCGGGGTCAAGAGCCATGGTTGTTTGCATTGAATACAGAGGGTCTGACCCACTGTGCTATTTTTCTGGCCCCTCTTAAAATGTTAAATATGCATAGACAAATCAATCAGCATACAACAAGTAATGAGCGGGTATGCAGATAGCATAAAAGTTTCACTGTGAGCATATTAAGCATACTTTCCCCAAATATAACAAATGTCTCATCACCTCATATTAACTTTGACTATCCCTTAATTATGTTTTCACTTTGTATTCTTTTAGTGCCTTTAGAATTTCAGAGCATTGGGTATTTGGGAATTGCTGTAGTTATTGATCCAGATAGTCAAAGCTATTTTCCCATTTTGGATCATTTCATTATTAAATTTTGCTTCTGAGTAGAGGGAAGCATTTTAATCTTTCTGTTTCACTTTAAAGCATTCAAGAAAGCTAAACTTTTATTTTCGTAGACCCTCCATGTTACAGACTCGATGACATGGGCATAAGGAACTAGTAAGGACTTAACAGCAAGGAAAAACTCCAGTCTGGGAAAGTTATCTTCATTTTTAATGCATTGGGGTTTGGGGGCCACACCTGACATTGCTCAGGGCTTACTCCTGGCTCTGTGCTCAGGGATTATTCCTGAGGGGTGAGGGTGGGAATGTTCTGGAAACAATGTGTGGTTCTGAGGATAGAATCCAGGTTAGCCTTTCTATGTCTATCCCTCTCTTTCTGACTCATTTCGCTTAGCATGATACTTTCCATATTGTACCACTTGTATGTAAAGTTCATGACTTCATCTTTTCTAAGAGCTACATAGTACTCCATTGTGTAGATGTACCAAAGTTTCTTTAACCAGTCATCTGTTCTTGGGCATTCATCTGGGGGATATAAAGTAACAAAGTATGAGATTAATACCCAAGAATAGCTGAGATCAGCACCAGGAGGATTACTCCATAACTTAGAGGCCAGCCGGGTATCCTAGAGGAAAGGGCTATTCAGATAGAGAAGGGAGCACCAAATAAAGGATGTTTGGAGGATCCTCCCAGGAGGGGAGATGCATGTCGAAAGTAGACTATGGACTGAACATGTTTGCCACTCAATGCCTCTTTTGCAGACCACAACACCCAAAAGGAGAGAGAGAACACAGGGGATTGCCCTGCCACAGAGACGGGGGGATGGGGGGATGGGGGTGGGAGGGATATTATCCATGGTGGTGGAAAATGGGCACTGGTGGAGGGATGGGTATCTGATCATTGTATAATTGAAACCAAAGCACAAAAAATTGTAAATCTACAACTTTAAAAAAATAAAATAAAATAAAGGGGAAAAAAAAAAAAAAAAGAATCCAGGTTAGCCTTAAGCAAGAACAGTGCCTACCTTCTCTAGCACTGGTAGTAATCTTTATTGCTAAAGGAGGTTCCATCCTCCATTTCTAAAGGAGATGGCATTAGAGGGATGACCTAGAGAAACTCTCAGCTATTAAACACAGGGATTGAAAAGAGCAGCAGTAGCATATAAGCAGACTATTGTCAGTGACCTCCACCTGGCAGAGGGAACGCATTCACAGGAAGATCTGACCTGAAAACATTTTATATGCATTGTTTATTTTCCTTGCTCGAGTGGGCCCAGTAACGTCTCCATTGGAGACTTTGTTGTTACTGTGTCTTGCATATCGAATATGTCACGGGGAGCTTGCCAGGCTCTGCCATGTGGGCGAGATACTCTCAGTAACTTGCTGGGCTCTCCGAGAGGGGCAGAGGAATCGAACTTGGGTCCGTGACGTATTCGATATGCCAAACACAGTAACAACGAGTCTCACGATGGAGACATTACTGGGTCCGCTCGAGCAAATCGATGAACAACGGGAGGACCGTGACCGTTTATTTTCCTTAATTTTATTTTCAAAATGTTTAAAATGGAATCACAGTGAGACATACAGTAGTTGCATGGTTTTTCATGATTGGGTTTCGTCATATAATGGTCCAACACTTGTCCTTTCACTATTATACATTTCCCACCACCAATGTCCCCAGTTCCTTTCTTCTCCCCCACCTGAAGCACTTCTCTCTCTCTCTCTCTCTCTCTCTCTCTATTATAGTTTCAATACAGATACTGAAAGGTACCTCCCTTCACCCTCTTTCAACACTCAGTTCTTATCCAGTGATCATTCCTGTTATTGTCATTCTGGTTCATGATTTCTCCTAACTGCCCTTTATATATGCATCGTTTAAAAAATAAACCAAAGGCTAATTAGACCTACAAAAAATACCCCCCACACCCCTATTGTTTTTTGAAGTAAAACAAGTGTATTGCAAAAGCAAAGGGAGGGGTGGAGGGAGGTAGATTTAGATGCGGAGTCAAGAGAGAATACAGCTGGCCTTTCCCAGACTGGGAAAAGCAAAACACTCTTCCCAAACAGGTGTGTACGGATCATGGATCGGCCCTCAGGTATGACAGTAACATCTCAAAGGGGTAGTTGGGGGCATCCCGTGGGCCCTGAAGTATGATGCATCTTGTCTTTAAAGAGGGGAGAAGCAGTTGGCATATGATTGCTTCTTCCCCTGCCAAGTTAGTTTATATAGTTTCTCCAAATTGTGCCCCAAGTCTGTTGCTAGGCTCGTTGCCAAGGGGGAGAGCCAGGAGTAGTTGAAGGTCAGCTTTTGATATTTCACAAGGTATTTGTTCCCTGTGGTTCTCCTTTCTTCCAAGGGTTCAGCCACCCCTTGCACCAGGCCTGGAATTCTGCATGTCAGTAGTTTTCTAAGCTCGTGAGAAAGTTCTTTTGTGTCAAAGGACTCGTGGGTTTTAGAGAATATTTTCCAAACAGATTTAACCAGGTCCCAATCTTCCTGCCTGCAACATTTTGCCCTCTTAGAGATTTCACCTCCTTAAATCTTTAAGGTGTCCTCTTGGGACACCTTTATGCTGATTAAAGAGACAGACATTGCCTAGTAAGGGAGTGAAATCTCGAGTTAGATTGAATGGGTCCAGGCCATGATTTACTGGGTTGCAGAGTATTATTAGAACTGGATGCGTAAAAAGGCTTTTTCTCAGACCTTGCCAGGGTAGAGCATTTGTCCAGACAGTGCCTACAGCAGGAAGTTTGGAGTTCTTTTGCATATTAATAAATCTGTTGAGAAAAACAGTTAAGATTCTGCTTTGGTGGGTTACCTGTGCAAACAGTTTTAAAGTGAGACTCTCACTATTGGGCTTTCTTAAAAAGGAATCAAGTCCTGGATAGGTGCATAGAAATAGTTTGATTTGCTTTCAGTCAGTCTGATCCCTAGATGATGTAGATGTTTTTATCGTTTTATTCTGGAGAGATGAGCCCAACTGATATTCCATTTAGTTTTAAAGCTGAATGGAATTTCAGTTTTAAAGGGTGCATAGAATAACTTGATAAGATCCTATCCTTTTAGGTTGTAATTGATTGGAAGAGCATCCCATTTCCCAGGTTTGTGATAAGAACCAACTACCAGGCTGAATTATGGTTGGGGTTAAGTCTCTCCTTGGGGTTAATTTTGCCTCAGTAAAACAGCATTTCCATACAATGCCCGTGAAATCTTGTGGTCTGTCCCAGTACATGACATGGGGAACACCTGCATTTCTCTTTGGCTGCCTGCAGATCTTCAGACCACCCTTTGTATTGTTCAGCCCCTAAATGATGTTATAAATATCCAAGCATCACTTAGCAAAAGAGAAAGAAAAAGCTCATTTGTCTTTAAAGTAGGCAAGAATGTGTTGAGTTTTAGGGGACCAGAGCCCTAACTAGTGGTTGCCTTATATACAGTTCACCTGGGTTTGATCCCCAACATCCATCTGGTCCTCTGAGCACCACCAGAACTAATTCCTAGTGCAGAGCCGGGAGTAATTCATGAGCATCACTGGATGTGACCTCCAAATTTATTACTGGTTGTGATCTCCAAACAAAAACAAAAGAATGTGTTGAGCTTTATAAAAAACAAACATGTTTTATTTTTGTTTTCTCTCTTTTTTAGGTTATTGGGCTCTGAACTTAGAAATTGGATATTTCTCTCGGCAGCAGGTCAGAAGGCATCTAGTTCATACTTTCCAGAACTAACCCTAAAATAATGTTTCAGTCAATGTTTTATTTCATTTGTATACTGACTTTTTTTTTTACTAAAAGCAAAAGAGTCTGGTCTTAATATGGCCCTATATTAAAGCCAAGTTAGAATAATTTCTCAATTTATCTTTCCTTATAATAATTTTTTGAAATTTCTCAATTTATTAGGATGTGATACAGGAGCAAGGGGGAAGGTCTTTTTTCATCCATGGTTCCCAGGTACATCAGTATTTTCAGTCATGAAAATATTGAGTAATAAATATGCTAGGGCTCAGAACCTCCCCATATGAGAAGAAACTTTAGTACAGGCTAAATTATAGCTTGTTTTTGTGTGTGTTTTTTATTTTTTTATAATTTTATTCATTGAATTACCGTGAGAGCAGTTACAAAGCTTTCAGGTTTAAGTCTCAGTCATACAATGAACACCTGTACCTCCACCAGTGCCCATTCTCCACCACCAAAACCCCCATTATACCCCCATCCCACACCCTCCCCCTACCTGTGGGGCAGACAGTCAAGATGGATCAAGAGAAAACAGAGGCTTTCTCTTTCAGGAGAGAACTGAATGATATTTTAGGATACCCTTTCTCTTAATATCTAAAATTATAGTTATTTTATTTCTTTTGTCAAATTTAATTTAGGCACAACATTAAAGAAATAGCATGAAATGTCATGCTTGCATTTTCTAATGCTTATAGAACAGAAATATAGTGGTCTCAGCTTAAATAACTATTCTCACTTGCACTTTATAAAGTGCTTTCACAAAAAATTTTCACCTCATCACTGATGCATATATTGTTATTACAGATAAAGAACGTGACACTTTGAATATTCAGTAACTTTCACAAGGCAGGCCCCCTATAGAAAGCAGTCACACAGACTTCTGATTCTATGGTCAGTTTCTTTTCATCAAACTAGTTGCTGGCACTTTGGGACACAGAACCCCGAGAATCTCTAAGTTCATCCTGGCTGTGATTGAAAGCTCTGGTTTTCCCTTTGACTTCTTTTTCCTCTTTTCTAAAGCGAATATTGTATTTTGAAGAATCTCTCACTCCCATGGTGATTTCTAAATGCGGTGTCTGTTGCATTGATGTGGGTGAATGCACATAGGGCGGAGGATGCTATCAAGAGCTGATAAAACCCTTTCTAGAAATAGAGAAAAACTATTTCCAGACTTCTGGGGATATCAACAAGAAACTCTGCCAGGGCCGGGAATTAGGTCATTGGTGAAGAATAGGTTTTGCTTAGACACTTATTTGGGAGGGATACTGATAACAATATTCTGAAAGATAAACTCTTCACCAGAAAAGAATTGTATGTTTTAACAGATTATCAGTGCAGATGGAGACATGACACACACTCACTACCATGATTTACATTAACACCCTCAAGACAGATTTGCCTTGATAAAAACCAAAAAGCACAAACCTCTTCAAAGATTCAAAACCAATTTTATATCAGTTCATTTCATTGAAACTTGATTTGATCTGCTTTGAAAAGATACTTAAATTTACATCCGCTCCAATAATATACTGTGGCAAATCCTTCAAAATTTTCCATCCATCATCAAAAAATTTAATTCAGGAAACCAGTGTTACCTCACTGAAGAGTCAAAAAGCACAAAAACTTTAATCCCTAAATGTGATGAACTCTTGTTGCCAAATGTATCTGTTTATTTCATTATGATGTACTCTGCTTATTGAAATAGAACAGCAAATGATGCATCTGCTCAGGGCAGCAGTGTAACATTTAAACATCTGTCCTGTATTATCACATACATTAATACCTGTGCTGAAAAATCCCTCTTTTTAAAAAATGTCTTGTGACCCACTTTAATGTACTTAAAATTTTTTGTTTAAAATTTTTTTTTCATTCAGCGTAACACTAGAATTTTCTATACTTGACACCGAGAATGTTCTGGATGCAATCTAATTTAAGCTCATTCTATTAAAAGTAAAAGTGACCCCTGAACAATGAGGGTTTTAGGATCACCGAACCTTCTTAAAGTTGAAAATCCAAATATAACTGAATCTTTTTATTGCGTTAATGTTGCTTCCTTTGCAAGTCTGTACGAGTTGTAAGGGAATAATTTCACGCCTCTTCTAAATATATGTTATTGCACACCATCAGTATAAGCTACCCCAATCTACTGGGTCACTTTCTCCTTTCAGAACCCCTCCAGTCATCCCCTTTGATAACCTCTGCTCTGCGATCAGACTCCAAGGCTGTAATTTTGTTTGTCTTATTTGTATTCCCTGGCTTTGCTTCTCCATATCCAATAGTCACATGAGATCATCTGGTATATTTTCTTTTAAACGGAATCATCGTGAGATATAGTTACAAAGCTTTCATGATTAAGTTTCAATCATACAGTGATCAAACACCCATCCCTCCACCAGTGCACATTTTCCACCACCATTTTCCATCAGTATCCCCCCCCAAACCACTCCACCCCACCCACTGCCTCTATGGCAGATAATTTCCTCTTACTCTCTCTCTACTTTTGGGCATTATGGCTTGGAATGCAGATACTGAGGCCGTCATGTTTGGTCCTTTGTCTACTTTCAACACACATCTCCCAGCCAGAGTGATCCCTCCAACTGTCATTGACTTAGTGATCCCTTCTCTATCCCAGCTGCCTTCTCCCCCATTTCATGAGGCAGACTTCCAACCATGGAGCAATCTTCCTGGCCTTTGTCTCTTCTGTCCATGGGTACTCGTCTTATTATGTTATTTTATATTCCACAAATGAGTGCAATCATTCTATGTCTGTCCCTCTCTTTCTGACTTATTTCACTTATCATGATACTCTCCATTTCCATCCACTCATAAGCAAATTTCATAATTTCATCTTTACTTACAGCTGTATAGTATTCCATTGTGTAGATATACCATAGTTTCTTCAACCAGTCATCTATTTTTGGGTACTCAGGTTGTTTCCAGATTCTGGCTATTGTGAACAGTACTACAATGAACATTCAGGTGCAGAAGTCATTTCTACTGTACTTTTTTGCACCTCCAGGATATATTCCCGGAAGTGGTATTGTTGAGTCATATGGAAGCTCAGTTTCTAGTTTTTTTTGAGGAATGCCCATATTGTTTTCCAGAAAGGCTGGACTGGTCGGCATTCCCACCAATAACAAAAGAGTCCCATTCTCCCCACATCCATGCCTGCACTGGTTGTTCTTGTTCTTTTTGATGTGTGCATCTGGTATATTTTTATTTCATTCTGACTTATTTTGCTTAGCAAGAGCTTCTCCAGTTCTATTCATGTTGTCCCTAAAGGCAAGATTTCTATTTTTTTAATTTTATTATTGAATCACTATGAGATATACCCTTACAAAACTATTCATAATTGGATTTCAGACATATAATATTCCAACACCCAATCCTCTACCAGTGTACATTATCCAGTACCAGTGTCCCCGGGTTCCCTCCCATTATCCCTATCCTCCCACTCCGTGTGCCTCTAAAGCAGGTATTCTCTCTCTCTCTCTCTCTCTCTCTCTCTCTCTCTCTCTCTCTCTCCCCTTCCCTTTCTCTCTTTCTCCCTCTCTCTCTCCCTCTCGGCATTGTCGTTTGCAATATTGAGAACTGAGTGTTAAAATTAGGTAAAGGTTTTTTTTTTTTTCTTTTTGGGTCAGACCTGGCGATGCACAGGGGTTACTCCTGGCTCATGCACTCAGGAATTACTCCTGGTGGTGCTCTAGGGACCATATGGGATGAATTGCTCCCGGGTCAGCCATGTATAAGGCAAATTTTAATGCCCTACTTGCTGTGCTATTGCTCCAGCCCCCAAGGGATATTCTTGAAAACATATCAGTACCAATAAGGCAAGATTTTTTCGTTGATGTTGTTGTTATTTTATTACTTTTGGGCCACATCTGGCAGTTCTCAGGGCTGACTCCTGGCTCTGCCATCAGGGATTACTCCTGGCAAACTGAAGACACTGTATGGGGATCTGGGGATCGAAGCTGGGTGAGCAGTGTGCAAGGCAAATACCCTACCCAATGTACTACTGCTCTGGGTCAATTTATTTTTTCCTCATTGGTAAGTAGTATTGAATTAGGTATAACTTCTGAAGAGTATTTTCTTATGCATATTATGCAAATGTAGCACATCTTTATCCCCTCATTGAACATTTAGGCTATTTTTAGATCTTGTTATTATGAATGGTATATATAATCTTCAAAATTAGAGTTTTTGTTCATCTTTGTAGATACTTAAGAGTGCAATTGCTAGAAAGTATGGCTGACCTATTATCTATAGTTTGAGGACTTCCTATGCCATCTTCCATAGAGACTAAACTTACATTCCTATTAACAATGAATGAAGATTCTTCTTTTCACCACAACTTCATGGAACTTATTGTTTCTGGTCTTTTGGTATAAGACGTTTAACTTAAGTAAAGTAATATTTCATTGTGTTGATTTAAATTTATAGGAAAATCAAGCAAGTGGTATATTTTTCACATGCCTAATGGGCACAAACATGTCTCCTTCAGTCAAGTTTCTGTTTCTATGGTTGCTCCATTTACAAATGATGAGGTTGTTTGGATTTTTGGTGTTGATATTTCGGTTCCTTATGTATCCTGGATATTCTCTTTGTCAAATCACATGGCATTGAATATTTTCTCACAGAATATTTTCCATTTCATTGTATATATTTTTGTCTTGCTGATAATTTTTTATTTTCTGGAAGTTTTTTTAGTGTGATAGAAATGTCAACAGATATATAAGTATAGAAGACTCGCGTACAATTGGAGTTAAAGCCTGTAAGGCACCACAGAAACAAATTATCATGGTATATTTTACTTGTGTGTTTTGCAATGTATTTTATGGTCTGGGACCTATCATAAAATATTTAACAGATTTTGAATTTACCATTGTGAGCTAGTGACCTAGCTTCATTTCTTAACACATGGCTGTTAATTCTTCTAATAACATTTATTGAAGAAACTTCCTTTTCTCCATTTTAGGTTCTTGTTTCTTTGCCCGCCTGTCCTTCACCAGCTACAAGACCAAGATGGCTTCCCTCCAACGTCCTGATGGATCTATCACATGTTCCAGAAGGGCAATGGAGAAGATTATCCATGACTTCTACTTGGATATGTCAAATTCCGCAGGATGGATATGTCATTCTGAATATTCTCCCTTTCAAAATCTGACATGCCATTTTGTCTGTAAAGAAGTGAATAGCACCCGGCCCAGACAAGGTCAGAACTGAATACCTGAAGAACCTGCCATCAATACTCATCAATATGCTGGCTCGGCTCTTCACACGCTGCCTGTCTGAATGCAAGGTTCCATCCCAATGGAAAATCAGCAGGACTGTACTACTGTACAAGAAGGGAGACATCCACGACATTGGCAACTATCGCCCATTCTGCCTATTGTCTGTCATCTACAAGCTGTTCACTTGCATCATCCTGAATAGGATTGGCAGAACACTAGATGAAGGACAACCATGCGAGCAAGCTGGGTTCTGCAAAGGATTTGGCACCATCAACCATATCCACATCATAATCAAGTTCATTGAGCTTTCTCGGGAGTTCAAGATGCCTCTCTGTCTAACATTCATTGATCTAAAGAAAGCCTTTGATTCTGTTGAGACTGAAGTGGTTACCAAAGCCCTAGCCATACTCAATACATCAGAATCCTCCATGAGCTATATTATGGTTTCACTACCAGGACCTCACCAATCATGATAAAGAAGTGATCATCCATGTCAAGAAAGGGGTTCGGCAGAGTGATACCATTTCACCAAAACTCTTCAGTGCCACCCTTGAGAACGTCATGTGACGACTAGAATGGGAAAGAATGGGGGTGAAGATAGATGGTCGGCAAATATACCACCTCCGCTTTGCTGATGACATCGTTCTAATAACACCAAACATTAGCCAAGAGGCACAGATGCTGGCTGACTTCGACCAAGAGTGTGGAAAGGTCGGACTACAGCTGAATCGCGCAAGGACAAAGTCTTGGTCCTGATGTTCCATTCGCCTTCAACGGAACAAACATCTCCGAATGTAACAGTTATGTGTGCCTAGGTCGAGAAGTCAACATGATGAATGACCTGGCACCTGAGTTGCACAGGAGGAAGAGAGTGGCTTGGCATGTCTTCAAGAGCGTCAAAGAAATAGCTAAGAGGATGAAGAACCTCTGGCTCCAGGCACATCTCTTCGATTCCACTGTTCTTCTTGCATTAACATATGCCTCAGAGACCTGGGCCCTACAAAAACAGGATGAGAATGCTATTCAGGTCTCCCAAAGTGAAATTGAAAGAGCTATGCTTGGATTATCACACTTCACTCAAGTGAGAGAAAGAATCCGGAGTTCCGACCTTTATCAACGATCAAGAATCAGAGATGCTGTATTGTTTGCCAAGGCATTGAAAATCAGATGGGCTGGACATGTAATGAGATTTGGAGATGACTGCTGGACTAGAGCCATTACCGACTGGATTCTACAGGATGTCAAAAGATTGTGTGGCCGCCCATCTATGAGATGGTCAGACTTCTTCATCAAGACCCTGAATGATCAGTTTGAGGTTCTTTGTGTTCCTAGAATGAGCAGATGCCACTGGGATACACTAGCATGCAACAGGGACGAATGGAGATGCTACTGGTGCCTGCTCGAGCAAATTGATGCGTAAGGGGATGTCAAGTGATCAAATAATCAAGTTTCTTTGTCATGAATTAATCATCCATATGCCTGAGATTTAATTCTGGGCTTAAAGTTTTATGCCTTGACCTGTGGTTTGCTTGCAGTATGGTATTTTGGTTTCTACAGCTTTGAAATATCATTTGAAGTCTGGAAATCTGATTTCTCCCATCTTCTTTCATTTCAGGATTACTCTGCGTGTTTGAGTCTGAGTATCATTTTGATATTCCCACAAAATTAATCTGCCAATAATCAGAAACCTAAGTAGTTTCAAAAAGTCTTTAAACATATAATTTATATGATATACACATTACACTCTGTGTTTTTGCAATAATGTATAGGAAATGGTATTAAAATTAGAAAGAGAAAAACTTTTTACTGGATTTAGTTATACCATAAGTTTACAACTTCCGTTCACAAGAAAATCTAATTATAAGCAGACCAAAGAAATTTAAACCCATGTTGTTCAGGGTCAGCTGTATTTAGATTTTTGAGAAGATTAAGGGAATAGAAATTATGATAGTGTCAACCAGACAGGATATAATCATAATCAAAGTTTGGGTCTGACCCACCCTAATAGTTTGTTAGTTGATAATGAGATGTTTTATATGAATTTTTTCCCTTATGTCCAGTATACATAGGGTGATTTTGGTTTACTTCTTATTAATAGGACATAGAAGCAAATGCTTAGCTAAATAAAATATTTCTTGGGCTACAAGTTTCAAGATTGGTATATGTTATTTTTCTGATTTAAAATGTAAGATATACAATGTTTGGGGTCTCAAAAATATGGAGTGTTTTGAAGTGTAGCTCTAATTACTATTTCATGATGGCCTTGTTTTAATTTACACAGTAAAGAGGCACTGGAATTTATTAAGTTAAAACATGAAAGTCTATTTGTAGTAATTTATTTCTATCAAAGGAAAATGTGTAGACCCAAATTGCATACACTTTTCTTCCCTGCTACACTGTATACAGCTAAATTTTTATTCAGTCAGTTGAGACTTGTATATAGATCATCTTTTCAAAAATGAAGCAAGATTTATGAACTTTGACATAAACAATGGTGTGTAGTGAGTCAGAATAAGAACAAGAAAATTAGTCAGTATGTTCAAGTCAGTTTCACATATGGTCTAGGCTTTTATGAAGCTGTGCATAACTCCAGAATTACTTGCAAAAGCTTATAGCACTTTCTGTAAGGGAGCCATTAATTATCACCAACTAAAGGGAAATGTTTTTATAATACAGAATTTATACTAAACAAGATGACAAAGCCCACAACTCTTTCAGAGAAAAAAACAAGGTAAGCTTTGGATAATCCTATGGAAACAAAACAATTTTTTTTGCCTAGAGTCAGTAAGAATACTTGTATTTAAGAAGTCAGATTTTAAATGAGTGGAAGAGAAAAATTCCTACAGTATCTATTATAGTAAAAACATTACTCTCTTTATGGCACATGATAATAATCAATTTTAACTGTAGCACTGTAGCACTGTCATCCCGTTGCTCATCAGTTTGCTCTAGTAGGCACCAGTAATGTCTCTATTGTGAGTCTTGCTACTGTTTTTGGCATATCAAATATGCCATGGGTAGCTTGCCAGGCTCTGCTGTGCAGGCGGGATATTCTCAGTAGCTTGCCGAGCTCTCCGAGAGGGGCAGAGGAATCGAGGAATCAAACCCGGCTTGGACACATGCAAGGCAAACGCCCTACCTGCTGTGCTATCACTCCAACCCCAATTTTAACTAAATTTTAAAAATAAGATTGAGATATCAAGGGTTGGAGTTGAATAGTCACTTTCACTTTGCTTGTTTTAGACACTGAAATCTGAATATTAATAAGGAAAAATTAAAGGTAAATGATTTGGACTGTATAAGGAAAGAAGACTGGTATAGGGTGGGTGGAGAAAGCTGGAAGACAGGAAGAAATCTCTTAGAATCTTGTTTGAAAGAAGAGAGTTTAGAAGAACATTAAGTATATGGTTGTACCATCTCATTCCATACTCAGTAAATGAAGGATATCACAGATGATAAGCAAAGACGAAATAAAAATTTAGTGCGTCTGACCTAGTTTATTCTCTCACCCAAATGAAATGTTACATCCTGTAACTCCCAACTGAACACAAAAGCAGTTTTATTTTTGAAATTATTAAATGAAAGAGTGACTTTTATTTAGGGATCCTATGAATGTTTGTAGGTGAATGGGCAAACTCTCAGACCATATATAATATTTATCTCTCCAATTGTGTAAGGCGTATGTGGGTATGAGTGTGTTGCAAAGACAAAGGGAGTGGAATTTAGTGGGTCTATATTATGGGGTTAAGCTGTTTCATATGAACCAAGTGAGATATTTGAGTTATGTACACTAACTTAATGTACATTTCCTCCTCCCACATGGAGCCAGAGTCTGAATACCAGCTGATGTCACTGCCCCTTTACTAGCATTTGTGGAATTTTCCCAGGCACTATTTTTACATTAACTATGATGGGCATTATAAAAAATTCTTTTAAAATGCTTTCTCTGGGAAGTAAATGAGTAATTTTATATACTATGTCACTTAGCTAGGAATTGTTTCCAACTCAAAACCAAATAGAGGCTGATTCTTTGAAATGTCTGTCACAACACTTAAGGAGCTCAACCGTTATTTATTCTATCACATCGGTAGAATTCTGAATTTTTTATTTGTAGCCTGAAATATTCAGTTCAGCCTTCCAAGTCTAGTTGGTATTTTTTTGCGATTTTTATACATTTTATTGTCATAAAGTAGTTCACAGTAGTTCATTACAGATACTGTTCAAACACCCCCCCCACCAGCAAGCATTTTCCCACCACAATAAGGTGGAAGTGTGTAAAGGTTGTTGTATTTCATTCTGGAGCCATTTTAGCCCATATATAAGAGACCACAAGCATGTATGTTAAAACCAAACAAATGTGTGCTACTTTAGGTACACCAGGGTACATCTAGATTATAAGAGGTTGTGTGGATGCAAATGTGGCTGCATGCTCCAGGAAATACTTCATTGCTCTCTTCCAGGCGCTTTATCTTATAGTCTCTAGGTCTTGGCCATTGATGAGATTACATGGCACCAGGGGAAGTTTGTGGGTGTGACTGCCAAGCTACTGGAAAACTGGGGATCTGGGTGGAGGAGGCCCAGGCCCGATATGAGCAGGCTTGAAGATCTCAGCCACAGGTCCTGCATATCTGGGTTCCTCTGTTGGCTCTTTCATGAATGAGGCTCATTCGAGCATATGGAGAGTAGCCTACAGGATGGCTGTGGCTGGGTTCTGGAGGTTTTTGGCTGCTGGGGTTTTGTTTGGGGAAAGGAGAGAAATTCAACCCAAGTTGCTGTGGTGATGACAGCCTAGCGTGGGGTCAGGAGATTCTGTCCAAGTTTAGTTTTTGTTTTGCTACATCTGGCAGTGCTCAGGTCTCACTCCAGGCTCTGTGCTCAGGGCTCAATCCTGGAGCTCAGAGGACCATATGGAGTGATGGGGAACAAGTGTGGGTCAGTCACAAGAAAGGCCAACATCCTTTCCTCTGTACTATTGCACTGGCACCTCAGTCCTCCATAGTTGAAATTTTGTTCAAAATTGCTCTTTTGCTAGCAATCTCATTATCAAATCCATCTAATCTATCTAATCATATAGTAATTCTTGCATGGACTCTCATTTGTCTGAGCTCTTTTTAACCCTCCCTGAAATTTAAGTGATATTAGGTTGAAAAAAATTAATCATTTAATTTTTTGAATATGTCAAAGTAATTTTAATCATGCTGGAGTGATAGCACAGCAGGTAGGGCGTTTGCCTTGCAAACTGCTAACATGACCGACCCGAGTTCCATTCCTCCGCCCCTCTTGGAGAGCCCGGCAAGCTACTGAGAGCATCTCACCTGCTTGGCAAAGCCTGGCAAGGTACCCGTGATGTATTCGATATGCCAAACACAGTAACAAGTCTCACAATGAACAACTGGAGGACAGTGAATTTTAATCATTTTGTTCTTTTTTTCTTGCTTTGATGGCATCATATTGGAGGTATGTTGTGATTCTTGGGTTATTTCCTTTATTTTTTATTTATTCATTTTTTTCTCTCCTGATGTCTAAGTAATCTCTCTTTGGTTTTAACCATTTTGATTGTTATGTTTTTAGTCATGCTTAAATTTGTTTAATATATATATATATATATATATATATATATATATATATATTTGGGCCTCTTAACTCTTAAGTCTGTGCTGAAGTCTCCCTCCAGAGACAGGAAAAATTCTGAGTTATTATATCGTTCACCAGTCATTCTTCCCTTTTTTCTTTTAACCTCTTCTGTTATTCCTATAATTTGGCGATTCTTGCTTGCTATTTTCCATTTTGTATCTTCCATTCGTTTATTTCAGGATTTTTTTTTTGCCACATAATTATTGCTACTGACTACTTATGTTTGCCTTCAAGTTTGCCAATGTGGTTTTCTACATTCAGAGTTTGAATACTGTGACTGGCTATTGTGTTATTTAGCTACTTCTGTTATATTTGTATGGATTTTTTAGTACTCTTTTTTTTCATTTCATTTCATTTCATCATCCTGTTAATCGTCGATTGCCTCGAGCAGGCCCCAGTAACGTCTCTTTCATCCTAGCCCTGAGATTATATTCACGGCTCTTTAGGAGAATGAGACCTATCATTGTTACTGGTATTTGGCATATTTGGTAGGCCACGGGGAGTTTGCCACTCTGCCCTGTGGGCAGGCTACATTCGGATAGCCTGCAAGTTTGTCCAAAGTAGGAATGAGGTAATAAGATGTCGCGCGGCCGCAAATGCGGCCGCACGGTTCCGGGATCTGGATTTTATAGTCTCTGAGTCTTGGCCGCTGATGGGATTACACGGCGCCAGGGGGCCAGGTGGTGGGTGTGACCCCCACCTACTGGAATTTGGAGGATCTGGGTGGAAGATGCTCGACTCCAATTCGAGTAGGCTTGGAGGTCTCGGCCCTGGGACCCGCGTGGCTTTGTCCCTCTGCCAGTACCTTCATGTGTGCGGAGAGTGGTCTCAGCATGGTGGTGGCTGGTCCTGGAGGTCTTCGGCTGCCGTAGCCCTGGTCGGGGCGGGGAGGAAAGCTCAACCCGCTCCCCTCCAAGGGACTCCGGGAAGGAACACCCAGGCGCGGGGGCAGAGACTGCACTGCTCTCATCCGGGATCTGGATTTTATAGTCTTTTTTTTAAAAAAATTTTATTAGTGAATCACCATAGATACAGTTACAGTCTTACAAACTTTTGTGCTTGAATTTCAGTCATACAATGGTCAAGGACCCATCCCTCCACCAGTGCCCACTTTCCACCACCAATGGTCCCAGCATTCCTTCCACCACCCCCACCCCGTCCCCCCAACCTGCTTCTGTGGCAGGGCATTCCCTTTTGCTCTCTCTCTTTCTCTCTCTCTCTCTCTCTCTCCCTCCTTTTGGGTGTTGTGGTTTGCAGTAGAGGTATTAAGTGGACATCAGGTTCTGTCTATAATCTACTTTCAACCTGCATCTCCTATCCCGAGCGGGTCCTCCTAGCACCCTTTACTTGGTGGTCCCTTCTCTATCTGAACTGCCTTTTCCCCCAGCATATGAGGCTGGCTTCTAAGCTGTGGAGTAATCCTTCTGGTACTTATCTCTACTATTCTTGGGTGTTAGTCTTCCATTGTATTATTTTATATTCCACAAATGAGTGCAATCTTACTGTGTCTGTCCCTCTCTTTCCGACTTATTTCACTTAATATAATACTTTCCATGTTGATCCACCTATATGCAAATTTTGTGACTTTATCTTTTTTAACAGCTGCATAGTATTCCATTTTGTAGATGTACCAAGGTTTCTTTAACCAGTCATCTGTTCTCGGGCACTCGGGTTTTGTCCATCATAAACAGTGACTATCATAAACAGTGCTGCAATCTTTCATACACTGAATCAATAGTTTTGAGTTGATTGTAATTATCTTCCAGTAGCAATTGCTTAACATCCACTGCCATTTCATGTAGTATTGATTTGAACCTGGATGAGGATGGAGAATTTTTCCCAGTTCAAAGACTTGCCTGAACTTCTGTCCCTGTCTGGCAGTGCAACTGAACTTCTTTGTTTCCCCCATTGTCCTTCGAGTTTTGTGGGTGCTGATAGATGAGGTCTGCTGAATATTGATTCAATCCATTCTTTTATTCTTTTTTTTCTCTTTTTTGGGTCACACCCGGTTATGCACAGGGGTTGCTCCTGGCTCTGCACTCAGGAATTACTCCTGGCTGGGAATCAAACTTTGGTTGGCCACGTGCAAGGTAAATGCCCTACCCACTGTGCCAGTGCTCCATCTCCCCCGCCCCATTATTTTATTTTATGGGGTTATTGCTTATGATCTGTTACTCTGATTATTTTCATTACCCTACACTGGTGTCTCAGTGGGACAGGCAAGTGTAGGTCTAGCTGCTCCCTTTTAGTTACAGGGGCTTTTATAGAGGTAATTTGGGAATAAATTAGTAACCTGGAGCTTTTCACCAACCTTTTGAGTGTTTTAGGTGGGGTGGAAAAGAGTAGCTCCAGGTTCCAGGTGTCAATGTGGCCACTGGGACCACTTAGTGAATCTGACTGAACATAGACATCACCTTAGCTTCATGGCTACCTGGGGAGGTTGGTCAGAGGTTGGCACAGAGGAGGCTTTCTGAAGTCTGAAGACTGGGGGAGGTGTCCCAGGGGCAAAAAGTCCAAGATTCAAGGTTCCATGATTGGATTTATAGATGCCGTTAGCTGGTTTGGAAGTTGGGGGTGGGGGAGGGAGGGCAGCTCAGAGGATTTCTACCATTATTTTTATTATTTTAACCATTATTTTTAAAAATACTTTTTATATTCTTGGAAATTAAGTTAGCACCTTAGCACTGTCCTCCCGTTGTTCATTGATTTGCTTGAGAGGGCACTAGTAATGTCTCACAACAAATTGTGAGACTTGTTGTTACTGTTTTTGGCATATTGAATACGTCACGAGTAACTTGCTAGGCTTTACCCTGTAGGTGAGATACTCTCGGTAACTTGCCAGGTTCTCCGAGAGGGGCGGAGGATTCGAACCCGGGTCGACCATGTTGGCTGCAAATGCCTTACCCGCTGTGCTATCACTCCAGACTGGAAATTAGATTATTCTATTTTATTTATTTAATTCTTTATTTATTTAGCTATTATGAATATCCTTTTTAGATGTGTTCATGAATTTTTGCAGGACCATCCTTGGGGCAGAGTCTTTGAAATGGAATTGGTAAGTAAAAGTAGATGGGCTTTTAAGATTAGGATGTTCTCAAATTGCCTATCTAGAGGCTGCACTAATCTACATACTCATCAATAGTAAATGAAAGTGACTTGTTTCCTACATCTTCTGTATTTGTTATCATACATTAACATTTTCTACTCATCTGATGGATAAAAATAGTGTCTTGTTATTATTTTTTATTCCAATTATTTTATACATGAGTGAGACTGTGCATTTTATCCCTGAGTTAACTGGCCTTTACTATTCTTCCCTTGCCCGTGTCCCCAAAACTCCTCTTTCTTTTTAAGACTTTTTCCTTAAAATTCATCCTTGGTACTCCAGATACACTGTACAGAAGCAATTCTTTTCTCTCCAGACATTAATCCTCACTGTAACCCAGGTGCATGCCTATATTTCTAAATCCTTTAGTGATACCTGATTCTTTATGAGCTCAGTGTTCTTGCAGTTTATGGAGTTTTCTTGAACACCTTAAGCCTCTTCCTCTAAATAGCACACATCCTTCCTCCTGTTGCTGGCCTAGAGTCATTGCAAACACAAAACAGGTTTCTCAAACTGACTTCAGGGTCTAGAAAGCTGGTTGGAACTTAGAAACGCAAATAATTGAGCTTTAATAAAAAGGTAAGAAAGAGTTTTCTGGTAGGGGCCGTTGAGATGGAACTGCAGCTGAAAATCCTTGCCTAGAAAGCTGCATATCATTTCCAGGGATGATCCCTGAGCACAGTTGGATGTGGTTCCAGAATAAAATTTCCTGTCAGAGACAAATGAAAATGGGGACCAAGACGGCTGAACTGGGTATGACAGTCCGATGGGGTAGTAAAGTTCTGGATAGGGGAACATAGCTATCCACATCCCAGAAACCTTTATCAATTATTGTTCATCATTATGTTGTATTAGATAATGCGCGCGCGCGCACGCGTGTGTGTGTGTGTGTGTGTGTGTGTGTGTGTGTGTGTGTGTGTGTGAGCGTGGCAGCCCTGGGATGAAGAACAACAACAAAAAGGTGATTTCAAATGCAATGAAGGGCCTTGGGATTTCTGTAGTCTCCCTTTCCAGTTCTCTGAGTACTCCATCTTATTTCCTTTACAGGTACCTCTCAGAGCAACTAGGGTTCTTAGGAAAACCCCGTTTACAGTCCTCTTGCCCTTCACTACGATGTAAAAGATCAGGAGGAATACAATGAGACACTGGTTTTGAAAAGAGAACTTAGAATAATCTATTATGCCTCTAGCACGGAGTTGGAGGCAAATCTGAAGCTCCGTAAAGGGACTGGGATCACAGTTAACATTTATTTATTTATTTGTGTTTGTTTGTTGTATTCATTTTTATTTGTTTTTTACTTTTGTTTATTTGTTCTCTGTGGGCTGGAGCAATAGCACAGCGGGTAGGATGTTTGCCTTGCATGCGGTCAACATGGCCGACCCGAGTTCGATTCCTCTGCGCCTCTCGGAGAGCCCGGCAAACTACCGAGAGTATCTTGCCCGCACGGCACAGCCTGGCAAGCTCCCCATGGCATATTTGATATGCTAAAAACAGTAACAAGTCTCACAATGGAGACATTACTGGTGCCTGCTTGAGGAAATCGATGAAAAACGGGACGACAGTGTTACAGTGCAGTGCTATTTGTAATGTAATGGATCGCCGTGAGGTACAGTTACAGACTAACGAACTTTTGTGGTTACATTTCAGTCATACAATGTTCGAATACCCATCATTCCACTAGTGCCCATTCTCCACCACCAATGATCCCAGTGTGTCTACCCCCAACCCCCACCTCATCACCCACACCTCGTCCTGATTCTGTGGCAGGGCATACCCTTTTGCCCTCTTTTTCTCTCATTTTGGGAGTTGTGGTTTGCAATAGAGGTATTGAGTGGCCATCATGTTCGGTCTAGAGTCTAATTTCAGAACGCATCTCCCATCACGGCAGTGCCAACAGTAAGCCACATCTATTCAAGTGTAATCGTCTGATTCGGGTTGTTAGGCATTCAAATGACTCAATGCTCATGGCTATGTTCGTTGGCAAAGTTCGTGTTGACAAGGGCACCAACATCATCAATGCCTCTTTTGTCACATTTTCCTAGGAACAGTTCTTCTCCAGTGTCGAAAACGGTTTGATGTGATTGATACCTTCTCATCTCTCAGACCAATGATATCATACTTGATCTTTCATGATTGTACCATCAGGTCCTCAATGGATGCATCTGATGCCAGCATACATGCATTAAAAGTACAGACAGTCATTTTTGTCTCTCTTCGTTTTGGCAGCCTAGTTCAGCCTTGAGATTTTATCAGCCTCTCCTTCCACATTCTTATCAATGTTGATGTATTTGTGGCTCCTTCAGGGTCAGCAAAATGAGACCCATTGTATTTGCTGGTTTTTGGCATATTGAATTCACTCACTGACGATAGTTTCTATCTTCATTGTCTATGCACCAACATCCAATTATGATGAAGGAGAAATTGAGAAGTTCTACATGGAGCTGGAGAAGTTCTATAAAGAAGACCACACCTTCTACAAGATCATAGTTGGTGATTTTAATGCCAAGATAGGATCGAGGAGATCAGTCAAAGAACTCCACATGGGGACCCAGGGCCTAGAATGGAACAAACAGGGTGAGAGACTGTCTTGAGTTCATCAAGTTGACCAAGACCATACATGCTAACTCACAGTTCCAGAAGGCTAAATCTAAACATTGGACATGGGAGTCTCCCGGTGGATGGTTCCACAATGAAATAGACCACATCATATTCAATTGACAGTTTTGCCTGACCGATGTCACTGTTGTCCCAAAATTCCAAATGGGATCGGACCACCATCTCCTTTGTGCAAAATTCTATTTTGTAGAGCGGGGAGAAAGGGCTGAAAAGTTTAAGAAGAGAACTCCCAGAATGACCACCAGCTTGGAACTCTTTGGCACTATTGCTACAACATGGGAAGATGCCATTGTTGACAACATTGACAAGGAATATGATCGACTGGTTCAGCACTCCGTGGTTGTGTGAGGAACGCCAAGAGAGATAGCCATAAAAAATGCCTGTTTTCAAAAACTCTTGAGCTTATTCGCCAATGTAGCTTGGCTCATGCCTCAGGCAAATACAAGCAAATGTCCAAACTCGCAAAGCAGTGCAGAGAAGCAATAAAGGAAGACCTCAAAGAGAGAAGAGCAGCATTGCTGGCAGATGAAGCTGGGAAAAGCATTCACAATGCCAGCCTGTCCTTCGCCAACTACAAGACCAAGATGACTGCCCTCTGGTGTCCTGATGGATCTATCACATCTTCCAGAAGGGCAAAGAGAAGATTATCCATGACTTCTACTCAGATCTCTTTGATAGCCATGTCCACCAGACCACATACCAAATTCCACAGGATGGATATGTTGTTCCCAATGTTCTTGCTTCCGAAATCCGTCATGCCATTTCGTCAGTAAAGAAACGAACAGCACCTGGCCCAGACAAGGTCTGACCTGAACACCTGAAGAACCTGCCATCAGTACTCATCACTGGCTCGGCTCTTCACACACTACCTGTCTGAATGCAAGGTTTCATCCAATGGAAAGCCAGCAGCACTGTACTACTGTACAAGAAGGGAGACATCCACGACATTGGCAACTATCACCCAATCTGCCTATTGTCTGCCGTCTACAAGCTGTTCACTCGAGTCATCCTGAATAGGATTGGCAGAACACTAGATGAAGGACAACCATGCGAGCAAGTCGGGCTCCACAAAGGATTCAGCACCATCGACCATATCCACATGATAACCAAGCTCTTTAAGGTTTCTCAGGAGTTCAAGATGCCGCTCTGTCTAACGTTTATTGATTTAAAGATGGCCTTTGATTTTGTTGAGACGTAAGCGGTCATAGAAGCCCTAGCCAATCAGTGCATTCAAACTCAATACATCAGGATCCTCCGTGAGCTGTATTATGGATTCACTACCAAGATCTCACCATTCTACAAGGAAGTGATCATCAATGTCGAGAGGGGTTTGGCAGGGTGATGCTATTTCACCAAAACTCTTTAGTGTCACCCTCAGGAATATCATGTGATGACTGGAATGGGAAGAAATGGCAATGAAGATAGATGGTCGGCAATTACACCACCTCCGCATTGCTGATGACATCATTGTAATAACACCAAACATTAGCCAAGCAGTACAAATGCTGGCTGACTTCGACCGTGAATGTGGAAAGATCAGACGACAATTGAAATTCACGAAGACAATGTTCATGAGAAAGAGTCTTGTTCCTGACGTTCCATTCGCTCTCAGCAGAGCAAACATCTCTGAATGCTACAGTTATGTGTACCTAGGTTGAGAAGTCAACATGACAAATGACCTGACACCTCAGTTGCGCAGGAGTAAGAGCGAGGCTTGGAACGCCTTCAAGAGGCTTGAAGAAATACCTAAGATGACAAAGAATCTCCAGCTCCAGGCACATTTCTTCGATTCCACTGTTCTTCCTGTATTAACACATGCCTCAGAGACCTGGGTCCTATGAAAACAGGATGAGAACGCTATTCAGGTCTCCCAAAGAGGAATCTAAAGAACTACACTTGGAGTATCATATTTCACTCAAATGGGAATAAGAATCTGGAGTTCCAACCTCTGTTGACGGTCAGGAATCAGGGTCGCTGTCTTGTTTGTCAAGGCATTGAAAATCAGATAGACTGGACATGTAATGAGATTTGGAGATGATCGTTGGACTAGAGCCATTACTGACTGGATTTCCCGGGAAGTCAAAAGATCGCGTGGCCACCCACTTACAAGATGCTCAGACTTCTTTGTCAAGACCCTGAACAATTGGTTTAAGCCTCTTCACGTTCCTAGAATGAGCAGAAGCCATTGGGCTACACTGGCACACGACAGGTATGAATGGGTATGTTACTGGAGCCGCTCGAGCAAATCGATGAGTAACGGGATGTCCAGTGTCAAGTGCTGAAGTGATCTCCCATCCTGAGTGCACCCTCAAAGCAACATATACTTGGTTTTCCCTTCTCTAGCTGAGCTCCCTTTTCCCTCAACATATGAGGCCAGCTTCCAAGCTATGGAGCAATCCTCCTGGTGCTTATCTCTACTATTCTTGGGTGTTAGTCTCCCATTCTGTTACTTTATAGTTCACAAATGAGTGCAATATTTCTTTGTCTGTCCCTCTCTTTCTGACTCATTTCACTTAACATGATACTTTCCATGTTTATCTATCTATATGCAAATATCATGACTTCATATTTTCTAACAGCTGCATAGTATTCCATTGTGTAGATGTACCAAAGTTTCTTTAACCAGTCATCTTTTTTTGGGAACTTTTTTTTTCCAGATTCTGGCTATTGTAAACAGTGCTGCAATGAACATATAAGTGCAGATGTCATTTTGACTATACTTTTTTGCATCTCTGGGTTATATTCCCAGGAGTAGTATTGCCGGTTCAAATGGGAGCTCAATTTCTAATTTTTTGAGAAGCATCTATACTGTTTTCCAAACATAGCTAAACATTTAGATTATTGACAAAATAGTGATCAAAAGGATGTCAAAAGGTAAGTAGGTCTGTGTAGACAAGGCTTAGAGAAAAAAATCTCAATGTAGAGCTTCAAAAGTAAAGCACAGGTAGGTATCAAAAAGGACTGAAGTTAGTTGTCTTGGTGCATCCCTTGCCATAGTTTTCCTCTCCATTTTGTCTTGAGTTCTATTAGAAAGTGTGCTTAAAAATCCAGGTGTCAAATTTGGTCTGACATCTCTTGGGGGATCTGAAGAGTTAGCATGAATACACCTTTGCAGTCAGAAAGCAACTAATTAAGTCTCTTAATAAGCTACAACCTTCTGCATGCATTGGAGGGACATAGAAATGGAAGAATCATAGCCCGGACCTGGACTCCACAGGTTTCAGGAGTGGCTCAGAAACCTTAGCCCTGAATTCTTTTTTGAGTCCTGGGGGCTCCTCCTGCTTATGGGACTCTCTCGTCTCTTAAGCCTTTTGCCTGCTGAATTCCGTGAGCTGCAGAAGTTGTGAGAACTGTATTGAGAACTCTGGCCTCAAGGGGCACCTGTAGAAATGTTCTGATTTAAGCTTCCGGTGATCCAGTGAAACTGACTTTAAATCTCTTAAAGTCAACACTTTAAGTCCCTTTCTATTGTTCCTGCTGTTGTGTCTTTGAGCCTTACTCTGTTTTCTTTCTCTAACTTACTCTTTGATTCTTTTCAGAACCTCTAAGCAGCTGTCACTAAATCCCTTTCCCGTTAAAGACTCTCCTGTTTCCCCATGGTACACTGTCACCTGGAGAAATGAACTATTAGTGCATTAACAATGATCTCTGTATGGATGTATGCTCTTATTTGGAGGGAGCATCTGAAGCTGCTCTCAGTGCGAGGATTCGGTGCTGGTTGAGCCCTGCAGTGCAGATGATTACCTGGGCTACTTGGGGGCCGCCAGAGTTATACCTGGTGGTACATGGGTACCGTGTGGTACTGGGAATGGAAACAGAGTTAGCCACATGCAAACTCAGTGCCTTAACTCCTGCTCCATCTCACTGGGCTTGCATTAATGTATTCCCTATTAAAATAAAAAAGAAAATATTCAAATGGTAAAAAAATTTTTTTATTTAGGAGTAGGAATGATTTTCTATTCTTTTTATCTTCCTGTAGCTTTCCAAATATTAATTTGTATGTCATATATTATGTATTTTGGTCATTTTGTTCATTTGCTTAAAGTATTTTTCATAAATTTTTTTTCTTGATTTAAGCCATTGATCTTGTACACTTTGTTGTGTGGGGTATATCACACTTTGGTATATGGGGTATATTTTACACTCAGTTCTTTTGTTGAATTTATAAATGCATGCACTTACATTTTTATTTAGAACTTCAGGGACTTAATTGCCTTGTAACATGTAGAATTTGCTATCTACTATTAATCATTGATGAAGAAAATGTCACCCAGAGAGTAATTGGCTTGCTTTGGTCAATTTGCTATTGTGTGTCAGATCCAAAATACTAGAGCCACAACATTTTGGAATGTATAATCTGACACTTCAAGTAAATGTTGCAAGGAATAGGATTCATTTTGGTCTAAATCTCTAGGAGGATCACAGAGGAGCTGCAGAGGCCTAGTAGAAAAGATTGTCTAAATACACCTGGAGATTTTTGTGACAAAGATGCTTTTACTCTTCCTCCTCACTGGGGCTAACAATTGGAAATAGACACCAGGGGCCCTGGTACTTCTAATAATCTGCCACCAGAGGCAACCAAAATGCCATCAGCTGTTGTCCTTTAAAGAGCTACTAAATACCTTGGTTACCTCATTTGCAACAGCAATTTCCCTATGTCTCGTTGTTTATTCATTAAATTGCGGCCCCCATTCCACACAGTGTATTTGCTGGCAAAATTGAGGTCAGATGATGGTTGTGTATGTCCAAAAGATTCTGGACAAAAGAAAATTGGACTTAAATGGTTCACGGTCAATTTTCAGTTCAGTCTCTGTCCATGCTCTTACAATCTTTGTTACTAAGTTTTATGTGTTCATTTTTTTTCTTTTTGGGCCATATCTGGAGACGCACAGGGATTACTCCTGGCTCTGTGCTCAGGAAGTATTCCTGGAGGTGCTCAAGGGACCATATGGGATGTTGGGAATTGAACCCAGGTCGACCACATGCAAGGCAAATGCCCTACCCGCTGTACTAGCACTCCAGCCCTAAAGTGTTATTTCTTGAGAGACAAGATGGTTGTTGCCTAGATAATTCCTGAGAAAAAGAGAATTTTATGACAAACAACTGAAGGCAGAATGTCCTCTCTTGCCTCTTTTTTAAATCAGGAGATTAATAAAAAATTAAATATAGTTGAGGAGATGAAATTTTTTTAATGTAGTTGCTGATTTTTTCCTCTAAAAGGAGGTGAAGCAAATAGTATTCAGAGCAGAGAATTTTCACTTGAAATATGTGTCTAAAGTAGTGCTTTTAGAATTCAGCACATAAAGAGTTAATTCACACATATTTTAATTATTTTTACTCAAAAATTAATATTTATTGGACTAGTTTTGTACATCTCTTGCTGTTCTCTATGTTCACTGAAGTTAGGAGAATGTTTTTATATTCTATAATAAAAAAGTTCCGAGTAAAATTGTTTAAGGTTCAGGAAAAAGATAGGAACATACAACTGTTCTTGTAAAGGAATTAATTTGAGAATTTTTTATGGTCCTTTGAATCAAAGTATACTTATATGATGCCATGAAATAATCAATACTTTCATAAGGAAACTAAATAGAGTAATCTCTTAAAGAATTCTATTTATGTATTGAATCATTGAGTAGGAGAATGTTTTGGAAGTATATTTATCTGGTTAAATTACACTTTTCTTTGTGGAACTACTATATAAGCAAAGTATTTTTGTTCCTCTTTTTTCTTGGGCTGCACCTGGCTGAACTCAAGTTTTACTCCTGACTCTGTGCCCAAAGTTGATATACAGTGTCAGGGATCAAACTCGAGTTGGCCACATGCAAGGCAAGATCCCTATCTGCTAGTAGTTATATGAATTTTGGATCTCACTAAGTTATAATTGAGATGTTCTGTTGGCACATATAAGACAGGAAACAAATATTAATTATTTGGCCTTGTCCCTAGAAAACTGAACCGCTCTTAAAGGGCATCATGTCCAATTACACAAAGATGAAACAGTCTTAAGGCAGGAAGGAAGAGACTTAGATGTTCCTTTGGTTATTGAAATTTAGCATCTTTTGATTAAAACTTCGCTGGCCGTGAGTCTGTTCCAAGCTCCGGCTAAGGCACAGTGGTAGGGCGTTTGCCTTGCGCGCAGTCAACATGGCCAACCTAAGTTCGATTCCTCCGCCCCTCTCGGAGAGCCGGGCAAGCTACCGAGAGTATCTTGCCCGCACGGCAGAGCCTGGCAAGCTACCCGTGACGTATTCGATATGCCAAACACAGTAACAAGAAGTCTCATGATGGAGACGTTACTGGGCCCTCTCGAGCAAATCGATGAACAACGGGAGGACCGTGACCATCACCCGTGACCCTGATTAAAACAGTTATCAATTGTACTCTCATTTCTGAGGCAGTGGTGTTTTGAAGTATGTGAAATACAACATAAAGCAAGTCTACTTTTCTCCTCGTTGCCAGTAATGTAAATTTTGGTGAGAAGGGGATTAAGGTGAATCTGGTCAATTATGGTCGAGTGTACAGCTCAACCCAGAGTTCACACAGAAGGAGGGAAGCAGAGTAGACACATTTAACACAAAACATATTTCATAAAGAGCGAGTCCTATATTTAACATAGTACCATTGTTTTAGTAAAGGTATACCATCTTTAAAATGCCCCAGGTAGAAACTTGAATTCACAAAAGCAAAACAGGACAGTCCATCTACTCAGTTTGCCTCCTTCTAGAGATGTGCCATGGCATATAACGTAGGCAGCAGGATGGCTGATATTCTGAGCAAGGTTGCTGAAGAGAATTTGGAATGTGTCCAGCGCACAATGGTTGTGACTCTTCCATTAATCAGAATCTTATGAATGTATAGATGGGAGGGGGTAGGCAGGGAAAGATAAGGAAGAGACTTCTCTAGAAGAACAAAGTAACAGGACCCCAAGGAACTTCTCAGCCTCCAGCAGTTTACTGTACGAGATGTCTGCTCGGTACAGCGGTTCACCAAGGGCACTGCAAAGAAATGACGGAGCCAATAGTTATCCCAGGAGCCAATCCCTAAGATGCTGCACCCTCTTGCTGTCTCTAAGAATTCTCATCCAGTGCTTCCATCGGGGCAGTCTGTTGCCACCTCCCACCTTGCTTGAGGTTTTGTCTGTTGCCTGTGTTTCAATAAACATTAATCTTTCCTCAATTCTGGTCATCTTTCTCATCCCTCAAGAACAGAGAGACCATGAATCCTAGCAGCTCGCCTACACTGGTTGTGTCTTCTTGGACACTGCAAGCACCTCTCTGAAAGTGACTAAGGTAGAAGCAAAAGGAGTCTCCATACTAAATATATTAGTCTACAAGATTAAAGATACTAAAGCAGGAGAGGTGGTGCGATCTCAGGATCACATAGCATGTTGGAGTCCCCGAGTCCAATCTCCCCGAGTACCTTACAACTCGTGAGCACCACTGGCTGTGAGCCCGAACTGTGGTGCTAAGCATTGCAGTGCAGCAGGCTCTGCCACTGGACCAGCATCCTTGGGAGTAGCTTCTCTATACACTGAGAAGGCCTAGTGACAGTATTGTGGGAAGAGCACTTTCCTTGCATGTGGTCAACCCAGGTGTGGTCCCTGAGCCCAGCTAGGAAGCTATCCCTAAGAAATGCTCTAGGAGGAAGTCCTGAATATCTCTGGATATGGTCCTAAAACCAAAATAAAATAAAATAAAATAAAAACCAAGAAATATTTAGAGCTGCATAGTTCAAGTTTGTTTCTATGGTTTAGCTCTAGTAGGAGTGATGATATATAATGATAACTATCACTTTACTGTGAGGAATGAAAGTATTCTAGTCCTTTCTCTATTCTAGTTCAGTTTCTGTGCTTAGTCTTTGCTTCAACTTGTCTTTCAACCCATGGGAGCAACACTGTGTGGGTTTTTATTGTATTTATTCAATAGATGGGAAAACAAAGTCTTCAAGTGTTTAAAAATATAGCTGATACTAAATGTATGAACAGAAAATGTATGAACTGGAAATCAAATCCGGTTTTATTTTATTTTATACTTTTTGCTTTTTTTTGAGTCACACCTGGTGATGCACAGGGGTTACTCCTGGCTCTGTTCTCAGGAATCACTTCTTGGCGGTGCTCAGGGGACCATAAGGGATGCTGGGAATCAAACCGGGTCGGCCGTGTGCAAGGCAAACACCCTACCTGCTGAGCCATCACTCCAGCCTCTCAAATCCAGTTTTATAAGATTGCTTTTCCAAACGACTATATCATAGTTTTGAAATAAGAGGAACACTATGAGGAAAATGTATTCTACATCTAAAGCTAAATATTTAGTCCTCAAGAAAGAGTAAATTAGATAAGGTGGATGTATAATGGGTTATGGACTGATTTATTTAATGCATATTGAACCCCTACAGTAAGCTATCTTATGCATAGGATATTATCTCTCTTGTTAAAAAGATTTTAGTCCAGTAAAAAGGCATGGAGACAAATAAGACTTACTGAATGTGAGAGATGTCACAACAAAGATAAGATCAGAAAAACTATGAGGCTTATAGTAAAAGGTAGTTAAACACATTATAGTGAAAAAGAACAATAGTAAACCCTACATGGGACTGGTGTTTTCTGAGAAGAAGGTTTTTATGAGATGGCCAGAAGTCTTTAAAAACAAGTATCTCTTTTATTGGCGGACTGAAGCTGTAAATAGGTTATGGTGGGGGAACATTGGAGAGGTGAAGTGAAGGTTCGGTGAAGGATGATGAGATCCTGAGTAAGAAACTCTTTTGGAAGAGACAGGGGGCATGGAAAAATGATGATTAAATATATAGTCACTGTTTTCAAAAGCAAGCAAGGGAAGAATAAAAGATAAAAATGATTTTTACTTAAGCAATATAATAAAAGTCAAGTTGAATTTCACACCATGAAGAAAAAAATCCTATCAGATTTAGGAATATCTCTGATATATATAAAGGATGAACTTGGATTATAGGACAGTAGGTATGGAAATTTAGCCTAAAGAGCAGAAGATAGTAGATATATCTACAATATATGAAAACAAGTTGGTAAGTATATACCAACTAATTGTAATTCCTTATTGACAGGACTATAATTAATGTGACATGTTTGGCAAATAATATATGCACAATAAATATTTGGATTGGAGTTATAGCCTTGAGGTAAATAGAAGGAAAGAAACAATTGTTCAGTGAAAAGAATTTTAAAATGATTTTAGAGAATGGTCAAAAACCCCTCCTTCCTTCCCTCCCTCCCTCCCTGCCTGCCTGCCTGCCTGCTTGCCTTCCTTCCTTCCCTCTCTCCCTTCTTTCCTTCCTTCCTTCCTTCCTTCCTTCCTTCCTTCCTTCCTTCCTTCCTTCCTTCCTTCCTCCCTCCCTCCCTTCATCCCTTCCTTTTTTCCTTCTTCTTCCTTCCTTCCTTCCTTCCTTCCTTCCTTCCTTCCTTCCTTCCTTCCTTCCTTCCTTCCTCCCTCCCTCCCTCCCTCCCTCCCTCCCTCCGTTTCTTCCTCCCTTCCTTCCTTCTTTCCTTCCTTCCTTCCTTCCTTCCTTCCTTCCTTCCTTCCTTCCTTCCTTTCTTCCTTCCTTCCTTCCCCTTCCTTCCTTCCTCCCTCCCTCCCTCCCTCCCTCCCTCCCTCCCTCCCTTCCTTCCTTCCTTCCTTCCTTCCTTCCTTCCTTCCTTCCTTCCTTCCTTCCTTCCTTCCTTCCCCTTCCTTCCTTCCTCCCTCCCTCCCTCCCTCCCTCCCTCCCTCCCTCCCTCCCTTCCTTCCTTCCTTCCTTCCTTCCTTCCTTCCTTCCTTCCTTCCTTTCTATTTTGGGCCACACCTGGCAGTGTTTGGGGTTTACTCCTGTCCCTGTACTCAGGTATTGCTTGGTTGATGATGTGTGGAGCTAGGTTTAAACCTGAGCGAACTGCATGCAAGGCGAATGTATTACCTCCTGGACTCTTAACTTATTTCTGAGAAGTATAATATTGAGGTAAAGTAAAAAAAAAAAGATTGCAACGGTATTTGAAATGTCACTGTATTTGACTAATAGGAATGGAGGACTTAAAAAGATGAATTGATGACTTTATTTTCAGAAATCCCCTTTGAAAACAGCTTTTGAGTAGATTACCTTTTAAAGTTTCTAACCACTTGGGAAATACCGTTTTCTTTTTATAAAATCACTTTTGACCTAAGGGAAATGAAAGATTTTATGGACCTTAGAAACATTGTTCCAAATCTTCACGTGGTCGTAGATATGGTTTCTGAAATGTATACCCCAGTTATGTCAAATAATTCATTTTAAAGTGAAAAACAGGTCTGGATTACAGTGTATATCTTACTGCATTTCTTCCTTATAAATGTCAACATATTCATTATTGTACTGTTGATATTAGTGAAGATGTTCCTGTATGATGGTGAAACATTTAGGGGTTCTTAGTGAATAAATTGCAGTCAAAAAGGATAAAATCTAGGGGGCTGGAGAGATAGCACAGTGGGAATGGCACTTGCCTTCGTGTGGCCAATTCAGGTTGGATCTACATAGCTCCACGCCTTACCAGGAGTGATCCCCGAGTGCTGAGCCAGGAGTAAGCCCTGAGTACCAATGAGTGTGCGCCACCCCCCACAAATGAAAAAAAATAAAAATTTGGTTGACTATGTCAGGTTAAAATTTTGCTTGCAAGTAACCATTGTTTGGAGGGCATGCATGATTCTCTACTGCCCCATAAAAGTGTAACCGTTTTACCAAGGAAGGAGAAACTGCATAAAACTGTATATCATCTAGCTAGCTAGCTAGCTAGTTGTCTGTCTATCTGTCTTTCTGTTTTTGATCCACATTCAGTGGTGCTCTACATCTGGTGCTGTGCTCAAGACTCATTCCTTCCGGTGCTGCAGAGATCGTATGGGGTGCCATATACAAGGCAAGCACCCTACCCATTGTGCTATCTCTCTGGCACCAGAGGAGGTGATATTCTTATTTCAGCCTTTTCTGGAATAGTCTCTATATTACAGGTATATTTAAAAGAATGTCCGATTAGGCTGTGACCTTCATTTCAGGTTGCAGGACAACACAATTATACTCGGAGATATTTCTACAACAAACTAATACATTTTTGCTTTGGGTAGGACGTTTGCCTTGCATGCAACAGACCTGGATGATAGGTTTGATTCCTCCACCCCTCTCGGAGAGCCCAGCAAGCTGCAGAGAGTATCTCGCCCACCTGGCAAGCTACCCATGACGTATTAGATATTCCAAACATAGTGACAAGTGTTAGAATGGAGACATTAATGGGCCCACTTGAGCAGATCGATAAACAACAGGGGGACAGTGACAGTGACAGTGGTTACTTTCAATTATATTATATAAGTTGAGGTGTGCATGGTTAGAACATCACAATATGCATACACTACAGCAAGTTCGTCACCAACAAGACTATTTCTATCTTTCCCTATGCAATTGATCCCCTCCAGCTAATTAATCCAACCCTCTCTCCTACTTTGTTGGTAAACACTAATTGATCTTATTATATTAAAAAATATTGATTGTTTTTATCGAATTTATCTATTTGCATTCCCAATAGACCACATCTCAGTGAGACCATATAGCATTTGTCTTTATTTGATTGATTTATTTCTCTAGGTATAACACCCTGGGGTTCAACGCTAATGTTGCAAATTGTGGTAACATGTTTAATTTCATCTTTTTTTTTAAACAGCTGAATAGATTCCTATTGTGTATGATGACACATCAGTATTCAGTCATCTAACTGTGCTCATAGTGTACAGGTTTTTATTTCTGCAATGCAGTGGGGAAACATGTATCTCTTTGACTTGATGTTTTAAATAGCACTGTAGCACTGTCCTATTGTTCATGGAGTTGTTCGAGCGGGCACCAGTAATGTCTCCACTGTAGACTTGTTGTTAGTGTTTTTGGCATATCAAATATGCCACAGGGAGCTTGCCAGGCTCTTCCATGTGGGCGGGATACTCTTGCTGGGCTCTCCAAGAGGGATGGAGGAATCAAACCCAGGTCAGCCGCATGCAAAGCAAATGCCTTACCCTCTGTGCTATAACCAAATAATAACCAACGATGGAATAAGTGAGGTTTATGAAATTTATATTTTTGAAATTTGAAAAGTAGTTGTGTTTCTTCTCATTATGACTGTACTAATTTACATTACCGCCAACAATGAGCAAGGGTGAAAAAGACATATTTTTATTTAATCAGGCTTGAAAATTTTTCCTTACTACTTAAAAAGGTCATAATTTTTTTCTTTGCTTTTAGGACCTTGTGTTTACATGTTTCTATCTTGACGTTTTAACCTTAATTGTTTCCTCTTACCTGGCCTAGAAATTAGCTTACAGTTTGCATACTTAAGAAACCTTTGCTTCAGTAATGTGAAGTGGATTAAGGAAAGTCTCTTTAACAAATTGTGCTGGCATCACTGGACGGCTACATGCAAAAAAGTGGGCTCAGAACTCTGCCTAACACCATGTACAAAAGTAAGATCAAAATGGATTAAAGACCTCAACATCAGACCAGAAACCATAAGGTACATTGAAGACAAAGTTGGCAAAACCCTCCATGACATTGAAGCTAATGGTATCTTCAAAGATGCCACGCCACTGGCCGAGCAAGTGAAAACAGAGATAGATAAATGGGACTATCTTAAACTACGAAGCTTCTGCACCTCAAAAGAAACAGTGACCAAAATACAAAGACAGTCTACAGAATGGGAAAGGATATTCGCCGAACACACATCTGACAAGGGGTTGATATCAAGGATATACAAAATACTGGTTGAACTCCACAAGAAGAAAACATCCAACCCCATCAAAAATGGGGCAATGAAATGAACAGAAACTTTCTCAAAGAAGAAATCCAAATGGCAAAAAAGCACATGAGAAAATGTTCTACATCATTAATTATCAGAGAGATGCAGATCAAAACCACAATGAGATACCATCTCACACCTCAGAGACTGGCCCACATCCAAAAGAACAAAAGCAACCGATGCTGGTGCGGATGTGGTGAGAAAGGGACACTGTTTCACTGTTGGTGGGAATGTTGACTGTTTCAGCCTTTCTGGAAAACAGTATGGACGATTCTCAAAAAATTAGAAATTGAGCTCCCATTTGACCCAGCAATACCACTCCTGGGAATATATCCCAGAGAGGCAAAAAAGTATAGTCGAAGTGATATCTGCAATTGTTTGTTCATTGCAGCACTCTTTACAATAGCTAGAAACTGGAAGAAACCTGAATGCCCAAGAACAGATGACTGGTTAAAGAAACTTTGGTACATCTACACAATGGAGTACTATGTAGCTGTTAGAAAAGATGAAGTCATAAAATTTATATACAAGTGGTACAACATGGAAAGTGTCATGCTAAGCGAAATGAGTCAGAAAGAGAGGGATAGACATAGAAAGATTGCATTCATCTGGGGAATATAAAGAAACAAAATATGAGATTAATACCCAAGAATAGCTGAGATCAACACCAGGAGGATTACTCCATAGCTCAGAGGCCAGCCAGGCATTCTAGGGGAAAGGGCAGCTCAGATAGAGAAGGGAGCACCAAATAAAGGGTGTTTGGAGGATCCTCCCAGGAGGGGAGATGCATGTTGAAAGTAGACTATGGACTGAACATGTTTGCCACTCAAAGCCTCTTTTGCAGACCACAGCACTCAAAAGGAGAGAGAGAACACAAGGATTGCCCTGCCACAGCAGAGGAAGGATAAGATGGGAGGGATGGGGGTGGGAGGGATATTATCCATGGTGGTGGAAAATGGGCACTGGTGGAAGGATGGGTATTTGATCATTGTATAATCTAAACCCAAGCACAAAAAATTGTAAATCTACAACTGTACCTCATGGTGTTTCACTAAAAATAAAAATTAAAAAAAAATTAAAAAAAAGAAACCTTTGCTTCAAATATTGTTCCCTTATTCCCTATTTCATTTTTTCTTACTATCATAATTGCTATTACCCTAACTTCTTATTTCTGGGAGAAACAGTGGTTGGATGCCTCTATGGGATATGCTAAAATTCAAACATCAAAGCAGAGTCATTTTACTTCTCTATCTAAAATTTTCTTTTTTATTCCCGCACCTATTCCGTAGATTTTTATCCAAGCACTTCTGCTTTGTTATTTTTTATCTTAGTATCTACAAGGAATCTTGTATAATTTTATATTTGAATTATTGTAATAGCCTTCAAACTGGTTTCTTCACATTAGAACTTGTTCTCTTTAATCCCTTTTCACTAGTTTCAGGATTAATCCTCCCAAAGCACTTACATATGAATAGGTAACACTTATGTTAATAATAATAGCGATGACACTAATCACAACAAAATTTAATTGCTTCTTATTTTCTTCTGAACATCCACAGTCCTTCTTAATCTGACTTGACTTTGTTCATAGTTGTACTTTTTGCATTAATTTATTAATTCTCTGTGATTTTTGTTCCTCCTTTCACTTCAGACGTTTACCCCCCTGATTTTTGTGTTTGTTCTCTGTCAGAAATCTTATTTTCTCAATCACTGACAGTTGGAATCCTATCTATCATATAAAACTCATCCAAAATCCCATTATTTTGGTATTTACTTCTCTAATTATTCAATAAATCATCTCCTTGCTATGAACTGAGTTGTGAAAATGAGTTTTAATTTCTGGAACAAGTTAGTTGCATAAAAGTTTTCTTCTGATCCAATTGTTTTTCTTTCATGTAAATTCATTAGCATACACAAAATTGTTGAGATAAGCCCAACTTTGGCAGGTCTTAGAAAATTTAGCATTAAATAAACTATCTTCAACATATTATCATCTTGTTTACTTTATTTCTCCTCCAGACATCTTTGTTTTTTTTTTGCCATTTCCCTGTTATGTGTAACTAAAATAAAGCATCTCCTTTGTTTGTGTTCTTATTAAGAGAATACTATTGCTTGTGTGTAAATATATTATTAATGTTTTTTTCTTATCTATCTTATATTGTTTCTTCTTATTTTTCAATCTGTATTGAATTTAAAACAAGTAGTCATTTATTCTGACCACTTTTCCAATGCCACAAGGGCATGTTTGAGATAATATGCAAGGTCACACAGGATATTAAAATGCTCAAATGTCTTCACCTGGATTATTAGGTAGCCTTTACTTCGGGTCTTCTGAAATCTATGTTATTTCACAGAATTTCTTAAAATTCAGCATCTATAGGGCTTTTCCCAAGTTTTTATGCAAACCTTAGGAAGTATGAAATCACCAGAACTCTGCTTTGATATCAATGTTACTATTTTTACTAGGTTCATGATATATATAATGAATCTGTTATGATTTTCACCCCATCTGGGTGTGAACTTGTTACAGTTTGCTTCCTCCAGGGATATGTCCTTTTATGAACATGTATGAGAATTTTATGGGATGTATTATCTGGTACAGAATTTCTCAGTCATGACGAAATGGTGATTCATCATTGCTCCTGTAGGAATAAACAAATAGAGGAAGTGTAGGGAAAAGAAATTCCTTATGTGCAGTGTGATAAGATTTTCATATAACACAGTCATAGGAAAGAATCCAGTTACACAGTCATAATTTGCCGCAGCAAGAGAGTATGGGAAATGTTGTATTTAAGTTTTTCTTGCTATGTACCAAGAATACTGGGGAGTGGGAAAGATATATTTTTATATTGCAGGTATCAATCTGCTTTTCAAGAAAGCATTAACTCAGCTGGCCAGGATTTCTCAAATTCTGAATATATTAAGAAAAGCCTTTCTTGAGAACTAATTCTTGGTTACTTTTTGGGAAATGAGTTTCGAGTCCATGAAAAGGGTAATTTTTTTAATGACTGAGACCTTGGGCCATGAGGCACCACTTTTATTATGTCATTTATATAAAACTGTGATTTATGCAAGCTTTTTTTTTGCAATGGAGTATCTGAAGGTAAGTAGTGCAAACAAATGCCACCTACCTATCTTATTGATCTCCCATAACATCTCTGGTCTTTAAGCAGGATTCTTGTGACTTTTCCTGATTGGTTGCACATACAATATATTTTCACCAATTGTTGTGAGAATTAAGTACATCCACGTGACTTCACTGAGGATGAACACTTGGAAGTTTGTGTTTGATATCACCTGAAGTTTTCTCCTTAAGCCTTGGTCAGATTGGTGTCTTTTTCTATAATAAACTTTAAATATGGATATAACAGTTTTTCTGAGTCTTGTGGTCTTTCTATTGTATCATAATATCTGAGTGAAATCTTGGGAATTCCTGACAGGCTCAGCTTTCATCCTTAAAGTATTAAAAAAGATGAAATTCAGTGCTTTAAAAGACATAGACTTGAATGAATAAATACATAGCATTTTTAGAAGAAAACAATTGTTCTTTTGTTTTTTGTGTTTCTGAGATAAACTGGTGTGTGAAAGGCTGCATTTGCTCTTTCAAGTCACAAGAGTACTTGGGGTCAGTAAATCTGGCACTGAGGCACATTAGAATGTTGGATGGCATTGAACATATCCATCCAACTCACTTAGAGTCAAATTGGATCTGAGTAGCAGAGGTTGGCAGGCTTGGTGAAGCACCTCTTTGTCACACTTGATGAGGCTCATTGTTTATTGCTGAGATTTATCTCCAGGAGAAAACGGGAAAAATAACACCCTTTTACTATTCATTGTTTGAGTTGACATGGAAACAGTTTCAATGAGTTGGCATGGTGACCACCTTCTCCATGATTTGAAGATGTAGAAGAGCAGGGCTTGAATTTTGGCACCTGATTTAAAAGGTTGTTGATCCCCGATTTAACTCAGTATTTTTCTGTTTTTGATTCTTCTCTGTGTGTATGTATATTATATATATATATATGTAATGTGTGTATATATATGTAGTGAATATATGTATGTTTTATATATGGGTGTATATACATATATACATGCACACACACATATATATATATATGTATGTGTGTATGTATGTATGTATGCGTGTTTGGAACCACACACCAAACGATGGTCAGAGGTTATTTCTGGTTCTGTGCTCAGGAATTATTCCTGGTGGTCTCCATGGATGTCTATGATCAAACCCAATCCTGAATGGAACGAGGGTCAGCTCTGTGCAAGGCACACACCCTATTCAATGTATATCTCTCTGGTGTCTGATTTTGATTTTTTTTCCTGACAAGTTCTTTTCTTTTTGAAGATAGATCTTCTAATGTGCTATTCTGGAGGTACTACTTCAACTTGTGCATCTACTATGAGCGTTTTGAATGTTAATTGTAGCCTTAAACCATTTCATTTCTGGGGCTGGAGTGATAGCACAGCAGGTAGGGTGGTTGCCTTTCACGCAACTGACCGGCTTCAATTCCTAGCATCCCATATGGTCCCTCAAGCACCGCCAGGAGTAACTCCTGAGCGTCACCGGGTGTGACCCAAAAAGAAAAAAAAAAGACCATTTCATTTCTTTATTTAGAAGTCATGGGATTTTTTTTCTCCAAGAGTAATTTACATCAGGCAAATAGGCCACTTTTTAAACTCCATTTTTAGTTAAGGGGTTAAGAGAGCACAGAGGTTAAGATACATGCCTTGCATTTAGCCGACTTTGATTTGACCCTCAGAACCACATCCATTCAGCAATGCAGGGTGCAGCTCTGAATTCCTGAGACATTGCTCGGGTGGTCTGGGGTATCCCTAACATTAAGGGGTGGAGGCAGCACTGAGTTATCTGACCCTTGCATTAAATTATTGGCTTGATTGGCCAAGAATGTCCAGGAGGGGCCCACGGTCTCCTAAACATCCCTTTAAATAAGAATAACTAAAATGCACTCAGTTTAATAAAATCAATAAAGAGCATGACATAACATTATATTAATTTGAGTCTGCAGGCATTACTGAAATCTTCCTTTAAAGATAAGAACATAAAGGTGGCTCTGGCTCAATACATACCAGAGTTGAAAAGTATTCAGTTTATAATAAGTAACATAATTTGGGTAGAATGATTATGAGAATAAAAAGTATACGAAATGCTCTTTAGTTCACAGAATTCTGTAATTTAGTGGTTTATCATTGGTTTGCTTAGGTTTAGATGGAGCCATGAGGAAATGCCAACATTTTATCTTATTTTATTTATTTATTTTTATTTTTTTTAAATTTTTATTAGTGAGACACCAAGAGGTACAGTTGTAGACTTACATATTGTGTGCTTGGGTTTCAATTATACAATGATCAAATACCCATCCCTCTACTAGTGCCCATTTCCCACCACCACGGATCCCAGTATCCCTCCCACCCCCCATCCCCCATCCCACCCTGCCTCTGTGGCAGGGTATTCCCTTTTGTTCTCACTCTCCTTTTGGGTGCTGTGGTTTGCAAAAGAGGCATTGAGTGGCAATCATGTTTGGTCTATAGTCTACCTTCAGTATGCTTCTCCCACCCCGGGAGATCCTCCCAACACCCTTTATTTGGTGCTCTCTTCTTTATTTGAGCTCCCCTTTCCCCTAGCATGTGTGGTTGGCCTCCAAGCCATGGAGCAAAATTCCTGGTACTAATTTCCGCCATTCTTGGGTGTTAGTCTTCTATTTTGTTATTTTATGTTCCCCAGATGAATGCAATTTTTCTATGAATGCCAACATTTTAAATAAAAAAAATGACTGAATAGTTTCATATATACAATTTATCCTAATATTTCACCCTATTTATTGTGGAGTTTTATGATTTCAGAACAACTAATTTCTCTGAGGAAGGTGATTTTCTTAATGGCAGATTATATACCTGGGTCATCTTTAATATTTCTACCACATTAAAAATAACTTCACATTTTATTTAGTATGTAAATACATATACATATATAGAAAATATCTATATATTTCTGGCTAGCTATTATCATTTTCTTTTCTAATGGAATCTCGTCTTTTTTTCTAGTTTGTGAAGTTTATTTTCCACTGTTTTCCTGTAAACTGTTTTTATAATTTTTTTGGGGGGTCACACTCAGTGACTTTCAGGGCCCAGCCTGTGCCCAGGGATCACTTGGGGGTGATTGGGGGCCGGGTGTATATATGATTCTCTTGACCCAATTAAACTTGGGTCAAGTGTGTGCAATTCAAGCATCTTTACCTGCTTTACCATCTCTCTGGCCTAAACCAGTTTTATTTCTTCTTCCAGACAACTTTTATTTTATTTTATTTTTTTAAGGCTTTTTTTGGATCACACTCGGCGATGCACAGAGGTTACTCCTGGCTCTGCACTCAGGAATTACTCCTGGTGGTGCTCATGGGACCATATCGGATGCTGAGAATCAAACCCGGGTTGGCCATGTGCAAGGCAAACGCCCTACCCACTGTGCTATCACTCCAGCCCACAACTTTTACTTTAAAATAAATATTTTTTACTTATAACCCCCACTGCAGATTGTAAAGAAATCAGATTAATGAATAATATATGCAGTTTATACCAATATTTTGAATTCATTCTGGTTTTCAATGATAAGATTCTTGCTTTTCCTTTTTTTAAAACCCACATAGTTGAAATATGAATTCAGGGTGAATATTGTAAATATATCAAATAATATTTGACATATCTCAAATAATATTTGAGATATTTCTACAGAAACTAAATTTTAAAAAAATTTATTTATTGAATCACCGTGAGAAAAGTTACAAAGCTTTCAGGTTTAAGTCTCGGTCATACACTAACCAAACACCCCTTCCCTCCCCAGCAATTATTTTTCACCACCAAAAACCCAAATATACCTCCCCACCCCTCCCAATGCCCGTGAGGCAGATGATTTTTACTTAACTCTCTCTCTACTTTGTATACATTCCAGAAACTAATTTTTTTTAAATTAATGTGAAAACAGATGAACAAAATAAATTTGAATGCCAACCATATTATGCTTTTTATTTTATCTGAGAAGGCACATTTATTCCCAATTTTATGTACTAGAAGAAGAACAAGGAATAAAATGTACTCAAAATATTTTTAGACAAGATGATGCAGATATAGCTACCTTTAAAGGAGCCGAAGTGATCCTGTGTTCTAGTGACCCCACAAGAGTAAGAGTTGCCCATCCAATTGTGTCTAGGCCTTTAAAGATAAACCTCATAGTCTATCCATATTTTCCTGTAATTGTCATTCTCCTAGAGAAAACTCTGACAATTTACTTTTTCATGTGGCCATTTTATTTGTATCTTGCCTGGTTCTTTGGATGTCAGAGAACTCTCTGTTTTCTCTGACTTAATGCTGCCTTTCTACCTGCTTTTGTTTTTTTGATGTCACCTGGATAATTTTGCTCATAAATTTTATGACTTTAATAATTAACTCAGTCTTTTTTTCTGATTTATACTAAAAGTGAATTTCACAATAACCCACACTGCTAATTTCTAGCTTTGCTTCTGTTCTTAAATGAATTTAAGGGTGGAAATAATAAACAGTCAAGTATTTAGGAGAAGGCAAGTGATGGTTTTTCTGAAGACTCGGTTATAACTTGCTTTCTCCTGTGTATAACTGTGTATAATCTCATAGCATTACAATTTTTTCTTTGTAAGTGTATAAACTTTATTACAGACAGGCCTAAAGATTTATTTCTTCTTGAACACATCCACGGTGCGGCCAAGGCGTCCGGTGGTCTTGGTGTGCTGGCTCTAACACAAAGTCCCCAGAAGTGGTACAGCCCCTAGGTGAGCCTGAATCTTCTTCAGTCTCTCCACGTCTTTCTGGAACTTGCTGTGCAGACTGTTGACAAGAACCTGACTGTATTTCCCATCCTTGACATCCTTCTATCTATTCAAGAACCAATCAGGAATCTTGTATTGGTGAGGATTCTGTGGGCCGAAGATATGCTCATGTGTTGTTGAGGAAAGAAGACACTGACCTTACCAAGAGTGCCGGAGAGCTCACTGAGGATGAGGTGGAACGTGTGATCACCATTAAGCATTACAATTTTTAATAGACAATAATAATAATAGGAAATCTTTTTATGGGAAAGCATGTTGTCATTCCTCTTTGTTCAAGTACATTGTTCAGAAAATTCAGATGATTATTTTAGTTTTCTATGTTGAGATAACTGTGAAAAATATAGTTGCTTGTCTGAAAAATATTCCCTTTATTTATTATTTGAGAACAAACCTAGTAATTCATAAATGATAGTCACTTTGTAATAACAAATTTGTCCCTAATCTTTACTGCTGGATGAAGAATACTATTTGGAATTAGGAGTCTATATTTCAAGAACTGTCTATTGTAAGTGCTATCAGAGACTGCAAAGAAAAAAGAGAATACGCATCCTTAGAGTTGGGATTAGATTGGTACCTGGAGGTTATTAAAGTTACCATTTGCTAGTGTCTTTATCTTCCTATGTAGCTATAAAAGTAGCAAAGAATGAGAGATTTTTTGGTTTAGATTTTCTCCAATAACATTTTACTTGACATCATTTAGAAATATTGATGAAAATAAATGGCCACCATCAGTATTCTTTCCAGGTACTCCAATTTCTCACATCCAAGATACGTGCAATTTAACATCTGTTAAATTTTACATAATCCCAATCTGAATGCATGGAACGTGTGTGCGTATGTGAGAATGTGTGGTCTTGGCTCTTTTCCCTCATCCAATGGATATAATTTCAAATGCTTATACTCCTTATTTGGTGGCTTTTATACTAATCCATTGATTTTTAAAGAAGTTTCAGTCACAGGGGCTGGAGCAATAGCACAGCGGGTAGGGCGTTTGCCTTGCACGTGGCCAACCTGAGTTTGATTTCCAGCATCTCACATGGTCCCCCAAGCATCACCAGAAGTAATTCCTGAGTGCATGAGTCAGGAGTAACCCCTGTGCATTGCCAGATGTGACCCCCCAAAAAAAATAAAAAAGAAAAAAGTTTCAGTCACAGGTTGGGTATATGACTCTGGTCCTAATAGATAGTATCATAGAGCGTCAGTATAATGACACTGCATGGCCTTCACACAATGACAGAATAACCTACTGACATATTTCATAGAACATATACCTGTTGTTAAGTGACTACATGATTCTTCCAGTTGAACTGAGGAAAAGAAGAATAATTTATCAAAGTGAGTATTTTTTTCTCTTCTTCTAGATAGTTCCAATTCTGAGTTAGATGCTTCTTAAATTCATCTATATTCTCAGTATATTTGAACACTGACAAGGATTACAACTCATTTTAAATCAATTGGTCCATAAGTAGTAATTCTGAAACTGTTTGACTTATAAAATGATCTGTTTTAAGTTAAAATTACATATTGGGCACATTCTTAGTTGTTTCAAGTGTCTGTTAGAACATTTTAAACTCATTCTGAAATTTACTTTTATTGTAGAGCCTGTAATTCAGGCCATTCTCTGAGAGAGAAAATGCCCTCTGGGAAGACAGTATATACAACTTCTTCTAGATGAAAACTCAAAATCAAGGGCCAAAGTTTATTGGTAGTTTTGTTCTTTCTTTCTCCTTTTTTATGAGCAGACAGATATGACTGGAATGACTAATAACAATTCCAGACAGATTTGACAATTTATCAGGAGACTGTGGAATGACTTTGATGCTTTTGAAAATCTGGCTAAGAACAGACATTTCAACTCGGGTCATCATCAGTCAACTGCTCAGTTTGACAGTGTTTTTCAATGTTTAGTCAAGTCTGCATGGAATAGGTTTCCGTTCTCCTTTGAAGATTCTATATGATATTTCCCCCAGAACCAGAGCATCCAATTTCAAGATTTAAAAATAGTTACAGTATTCTAAGTTGATGACAAAAGAAATATTTTAGACCTAATTTCAACTCTATTCAATTTAACATGAAATAAGTTAGTATAACTAAAGACTTTTTATAGACAAGTTATTTATTTTTAGACTAATAAGTTAGCATAACCATGCAATTTTTAAATATACATAAGTTAGTAAATTTTCAAGCTTTTAAACTGAATCATATACCAATCATCAATTCTTGACAATGACTGATGCTGATACTACTGCACTTGTTTCTCCTTTGTCATATAATTCTCAAAATGCTTTGTTTTGATGAACTGGAGTGATGATTCAGCTGGTAGTGTACTTGTCTTGCATGTAGCTGGCTAGGGTTTGATTCCTGGCACCCCACATGGGATGCCAGTATTTTATGAACATGAGTTATTAGAGCACATCTACATGGCAGATCTGAAGGAGTTTGCATGCAAGAGGATGGGCAATTAGTGATTGGGGGTTTTTGATATAGTTTACAAAACCACTTGTGCTGGGTAACAGAGAAGAATGAATGCATTTATTTTATTTATTTATTTATTTTTTTATTAGTGAAACAAGGAATGAATGCATTTAAAAAGAGCTGGTTTAGGATCACAATGAAAATGATGTTAGATAAGGAAGCATGAACAGTATATGGTTTTCCTAGGATTGTTCTAACAATGTACAAAATATTTGGGTGGTTTAAAACAATATACAGGTATTCGCTCCCATTTCCAGATGCTAGAAACCTGAAGTCATGTGTCAGTAATGCTCTGCTCCCTGACTGCTGAAAGGGAAAATCCTTCCTTGCCTCTTCTCTTCTCCTTCCTTGCTGGCTATCCTTGTCTTTCTTGGCTTGTAGGTAAAGTATTCTGGTCACATGATCTTCTATGTTTGTATTTTCACCTTGCTTATCTCTGTTAATATTTCCCTTTTATAACCTCACTAAACCAATAGGATTAAACCTTTTGAATTAGAGTCCAACCTTATATTCTCATTTTAATTTGCTTCTATAAAGACTGTATTTATGAGTAAAGCCACATTTAAAGACTCAGGATTAGGAATTCACAGTTTCATTTGGAGGGGGATCAGCACTTCTAATAGGTAGATTCTTATCAATCCTTTAGAACATGCTTTAACACTTCATGTAGTAATCCCATATTTTGCCACTGTCTTGTCTTTCTCAAGTTTTGGTAATACGCAGTTGTTTTTATAGCATTTTTATAGCAATTCGAAGAACTGTCATGCAATTGATATCCAAATACCATTTTGAGCTGTATTGTTGCTCTGTTTTCTTTAATGTAGCAAAGATGGTGCTTTGGTATCTTTTCTTAAAGTTTTATGGAGATTTCTTTGAAAGAAAATTTAATCAGATAAGGTAAAAGATGACAAATGAACTGGTGAGGTGGATTTATATTGTGTCTCTGTGTAAGCACAAAGCCCTATAATAAATCCCTATTTTTCTTCATGTCTCCTGGTGGTTCTGCATCTCTGATCAAACTGAGTGATGTATTTGATAGAGAAATAAGCTGTTAAAACTCTAAAAAAACGCTAGTTTTTTTAAAAATCTCTGTCATATCAAAAAGTGAATCATGTACAATTTCGAAGGACAATTTGATCACAGAACATAGATATAACATCAGAATTGGTGTGATTCAAAGCTTTTCTTCAGTCAGTCTTTATAGTAGTTCTCTTACATTTGACCTAATAAAGTCAGAAATTTGCTTCAATGAAACCATTGGCTGTACCTATACATCTCTCTGTGTTGCAAACATCATGAGCCAAATAATGATTAACAAAAATTTAAGTGCGCATTAGCTACATTTATCATTACATTTTACAATGTATAAAACATGCATATGTTTTTTGTTCAAAATATTTTGCCCAATAACTGTAGTTTTTTAAATAATAGAAGTAATCAATAAACAGAAAAAAGGAAAAATATGAATAGTATTAGGTCTTCTTTCTGGATAATAAAATATGACTAATAGTTCTCTAGAAAAAAAAAGCACAACATTTGATATTTACCTAAGTAACATTTTATGCCCCAAATGCACAACTATTAATGATCTTCTAGGCCATTTCACACGTTGTTACAGGACACCTTGTGCAGATTGAGTACTGTGTGGTGCAAATTATAGTGGTTTTGGAAGTGTAGCATCGAAGACCAGAGCAATAAAGTAAGAAGAAAACCATTCTTCCTTGAATCAGATGGGGAAAGCACAACTCAGCACGTGATCCCAAGTCACTGTGAATAGTACAGTGCATTGAAGTTCAAGATTCTGAAAGGTCAAACCCAAATGAGAGATTATTTTAGGAAAAAATCTAGATAACAAGTAGTCCATTGAATTTGTTTGTTTTGTTTGTGGGTCACACCTGGTGATGCTCAGGGATTACTCCTGGCTCTGCTCTCAGGAATTACTCCTGGTGGGCTTGGGGGACCATATGGGGTGCCAGGAATTGAACCTAGGTCATCAGTGTACAAGGTGTACAAGCCTTATTCTCTATGCTATGCCTCAGATTCCTCTACAGATTATTTTGTTTGGGAGAGACCACCTTGTGGTTACCTGGACTATACCACCTAGAGGCTTTAGGGCCATGCAGTTTGGGTGGGATCAGTGCTATGACTAAACTTTGGAGTTAAACCCTTGGTTTTCACATACAAGACATGCATGAAAGCTCTTTGAACTAGCTCCCTTGCTCTTCTCCCAGATTTATTTTATTTTATTTTATTTTATTTTTTTGCTTTGCTTTGTTTGGTCATACTTGGATACATACAGTGCTTAGATCTGACTCCTGGTTCAATGGTCAAGGACCATCCCTGGTCGTGTTCAGGGACTATATGGGGTGCAAGGGATTGAACACACTGGCTGTGTGGTATGATAGCATCTTACCTGTGCTACTCTGTCTCGAGTCCCATCCCCATCTAGTTTTCAAACCGAATACTCTGCTTTTGTGATTGTAACCAAATGAATTGTGAGACTTGCAGTTCAAAATGTTGTGAAATCAGAATAATGTGTCTGGAGAAAAATTAAGAGAAATAAAGCATATTATGGGGGGAAAAGTGGATCTAAGGAAAATATGCTAGTTAGTTTTCATAGCATGCAAGCACAACAAAGCAATGTGTACCTTTGTTAAAAACATTTAAATAAGGACACATTTCTAATTGTTTTCTTTGTTTTTAGGCCACACCCAGCAGTGTTCAGGGGATATTCTCCACTCTTACAAATGATCCCTGTTGGAGTTCAGGGGACCATGTGTAGTGCTGGCGGGTTCTAACCTGGGTAGCTGAGTGCAAGGCAAATGCATCCCCACTCCCTTCTTAGTACTGTCTCTACAGGCCCCAAATAGTGACATATAATGGGAGGTATTGGCATTTAAAGTAGGTCTGGGAAAATAAATGATAGAACATGTTTTCCTTCTGTTGAACAAATGACCGAGCTGAAGTTAGCTTGAGTTTGGATATGAGAAGTGCAATTTCAGTGGGAAAAAATAACTGGGAAAAATGGTCTATAATCACTAAGAGTTTTGTTTCAAGTGGGATAAATATCAGTTTCCACCTCAAGGACTTTTTAATGGGTTGATTTAGAGAAGAGATAAGGCATGGGAATCACATAGCTTAAAAATGGAAATATGTTAGGTGTGACTGGTTATTTGGTTATTCCTTGTGGTAAGAATGGACATTGAACAAGAACCCTCTATTGCTATGTTATAAGTAAATTTTGATCAGGTAAACTCAAAGTGTTTTGTAGTATGTGGAGAAAAAAGAAATGGGCAGTGACGATTCAAATGAACAAGCATTAAAATACAGTGACAGAAAACTTCCTAATCTAGTAAAATGACTTACATGCTATCCTAGATAAAATTCATGGTACTTTAAACATCTTGCACTCTTTTTCTATTTCATTTTGAAAAATGTATCCTCAATAAGGGAACTCATTTGTCTTTGACATTGACTACATAGGGAAAGAATTTAAAAGTCATTAAGCTTTTTTAAAGTTTTATGACATATTGAAAATGCTTTAAATAATTTTCCCTGAAAGCCATCATGGGAATTGCTAATGCCATCAAGTCTAACAAGAACTTCTACTCCCAATAGTTTTCCAGACTACATAGTTGTTACAGTGTTTAATTATTTCCTTCAGAAGTTGATTTAATTTAAGGTGTTTTTCATTTATAATCATCAACAGTTGATAACAACTTGATCATTTTAAACAGTTATCCTCTATATTAATGTGCTCTGCCTTTTTTTGCTGAATATTTGTTTAATATAAGAAGGCCTGGTTTGAACTCCTTTATGCTGTTGATTAAAATCATTAAGAGTCACAAATGAGAGTTCATTTGTATCTGTTAAGGTAATTTGTCTGGAATTATTGTATCTTTTGAGAAATCTTCTTTTAAAAATCAAATTGCATCTAGATTTATTTCTACTCCTTTAAAGCTAAGATTGCATCTAGATTTATTTCTTAGTGAATCCTCTGCCAAAGTGACATTGTTATTTATAAATAATATCCTGACACTTCCCATGTTCTTTTTGACTGACACAGAAAACAATTGTTAGAATTCATGGTTAAAACATAGCTTAATCATTTTGAGAAAAAAGATTGTCCGGTTTTAAGAATCCCTTTTCAGGTACAGCATCTCTGGCTTTTATTTTATATATTCAAAAGTTAAGATTGATTCCATCTGCCCCTTATGACCTTTCAAGTTAATCAGGACTAACTACCTCTGGTTTCCCATATGTAGGTTAATAAATTGTACCTGCCTTATGGGATTTTGAGAAATAATTATTTGTGGAGTGTCTAAATCAATAAGTAGGAAAATTATTCTTTAAATATTGGCTATGTCATTATCATTATCAGGGCCAGCGACATCATCACTTTATCTTTCAGTCTCTATGTTAGTATAGCTGTGTTGGTAGCAGCAGAGAACACAGTTTTAACCTTCCCATATAGGTTTTCCTGGCTGTCCAATGTAGAGCCTCCCTATTATTTGAGAAGTGTCAGTATGTTCAAAACAGTTTTTCATGTAAATGAATGGTAATCGCTTACCCAAGGCTCTAAATAGCCTACAAATAATACTCAAAAGGAATGTACTGCATTTGGAGAGCTGGGAAGACCTGTAGCTCACTCTATTACTTAAATTCCCTCTCTCATCAATCATTCTCGATTTTCCCTCCTTGCTACCACTCTTGCCTAGTTCAAACCTTCATCATCACTCCTGTGAACAACTGCAATAGTATCTTCTCTGGTTGGTCCCCTTTCCTTCACCTTGTCTCCTTCAATTTATGTCCTATTAGCCCTGGGCTTTCGGCTCTGAAACAGACTTCATTAAAATTTCAGAAGACTGTGTCATTGTGTAGTTTTGGAAGAAAATGACTTTCTCTGCCATTGATTCTCAGATTCTTTATTTTAAAATAACTTTTCTCAGAAGCTCAGATAGAGAAGAGAGCACCAAATAAAGGATGTTGGGAGGATCCTCCCAGGGTGGGAGAAGCATGCTGAAAGTAGATTATAGACCAAACATGATTGCCACTCAATGCCTCTCTTGCAAACCACAGGACCAAAGGAGAGAGAGAGAAAAAAAGGGAATTCGCTGCCACAGAGGCAAGGTGGGATGGGAGAGGATGGGGGGTGGGAAGGATGCTGGGACCCATGGTGGTGGAGGATGGGTGCTGGTGGAGGGATGGGTACTTGATCATTGTATAACTGAAACACAAGCACAAAAATTTGTAAGTCTATAACTGTACCTCATGGTGTTTCACGAATAAAAAAATAAATAAAAAATAATAAAAAAATTTAAAAAATAACTTTTCTCTTTTTTGGGGGGGGGTATGGTATCTCAAGCAACGCTCAACCTTGGGTCCCTCCCAGTGATTCTTGGCTAACTATGTGAGGGTCTTGTGATGATCCTGGGACCCTGCACTGCTGGGGATACCCGGGGCCACCACAGCAGTGTTCAGAGGTCTCACAGGTGGTACCCACTGGATCTCAGGGAACCAAGTGATGCTCTACAGAGTACTTGGTTGCTGTATGCAAGATGAGTGAGTCAACCCCTGTTCTCTCTCCAGCCCCCTACTGTCAACAGTATGTAGAAAACTCGTGAGCTCAAAGGCATACAGATCCTCTTGTGTCTATAGAGTACAATAGTTATTATTTTAAGCTAAAAGAAGCTAGATTAGAAAAGTTATAAATTTTTGGTAGTTTATCCTTGTATATGGGCTGGAGCGATAGCACAGCGGGTAGGGCGTTCGCCTTACAAGCGGCCAACATGGCCGACCCGAGTTCGATTCCTCCGCCCCTCTCGGAGAGCCCGGCAAGCTACCGAGAGTATTCGATATGCCAGACACAGTAACAACCAAGTCTCCAATGGAGACGTTACTGGGCCCGCTCGAGCAAATCGACGATCAACGGGAGGGCCTTTACCTTTACCTTTACCTTTATCCTTGTATATTAAAAATAATAGCAGTAATTGAAAGTGATTATAATTAAAGAAATAATAAAATTATATATGTGTATATGATCATATATAAGAATATTATGGAACCACACACCGAGAGAAAAGAGTCATAAAGTGTAAATCACTCACTGCATGATTATCACAGCTTTTCACTATTCAGGACATGAAAATAGAATTTAGAGCTTCCTGTTTCAGTCATAATATAAAATGACACATTCAAATTAGTAGATTCTACTCAAAATGATGAAGCTTAAAATATCAAACTATTGCTGCTCTCACTGCTTTTACTGATGCTCCTGAATCACACGTACCACTGAGTACTCACATGAGTGAAGCTCTATAAAAATCACTTTAAAATATGATCTCCTATCATTATTATAACAGACCTCTATCTACAGAGAGATAACAAAAATGATAAATCTAAGATGAACTGGATAGCGTGTGCCACATTAATTGCATTGGATGATGTTTCTCTGAGGCGGTTGTCTTCACATTCCCAGTCAGTGCTCAGAATACCCCTTCTGGTGAGATCCAGCTGAACATGTGGGTGGGTAGGTGATGCACTCCTGCTCACGAAGAAGCACTGTGGGGTCAACAAGGACACTTGAGACCATGCAGAGAAGGGGATGGAACCTGGGGCCTCCAATGGCAGGCAGATGCTCCAATCCTTTTAGTTCCTCTCCATGCCCCATTGTTTCCTTTTCTATCCCCCAAAATGATCTTATGAAGAGACATCTTTTCATTTCGCCAAGACATATAATTTGTCCTGTATGTCAGAAAAGTTAGTGGATGAGCTATCATGTGTATGTGTGCTACCAGATCCATCATATGATAATAATATACATGTGAAACAATACTGGTTACTGCCATTGACTCATTCCTTATCTTGGTTGATGGAGAAGCCCTAGCTAGTAGTAACTAGAAATTTTTCTCTTGTTTTATTTTTTGTTGTTGTTGTTAGTTACAAATCAAATTTTGAATCCAAGTGTCTGCTTTGCCAAGACTAATTTAGGGACCAAGTCCATCATTTTGCAAGCCAGAATTTTGCTCTCTCAACTTTTCTGTTTAAGAGTTATTTCTATTTAAGAGTTATTTTGACACTGGTGGAGGGATTGGTGCTCAATCATTGTATAACTGAAACCCAAGCATGAAAGTCTGTAAGTCTACCACTGTACCTCATGATGTTTTATTAATAAAAAAATAGAAAAAAATTATTTTGAGTTTTAAACGTGAGAATGAAAGGTCAAGTGTGAGAATGAAAGGTCAAAGCCACCACCATGCTGAGACCACTCTCCGCACACCTGAAGGTACTGGCAGAGGGACAAAGCCACGCGGGTTCCGGGGCCGAGACCTCCAAGCCTACTCGATTTGGAGTCGAGCATCTTCCACCCAGATCCTCCAAATTCCAGTAGGCGGGGGTCACACCCACCACCTGGCCCCCTGGCGCCGTGTAATCCCATCAGCGGCCAAGACTCAGAGACTATAAAATCCAGATCCCGGACGAGAAAAGTGCAGTCTCTGCCCCCGCGCCTGGGTGTTCCTTCCCGGAGTCCCTTGGAGGGGAGCGGGTTGAGCTTTCCTCCCGGCCCCGACCAGGGCTACGGCAGCCGAAGACCTCCAGGACCAGCCACCACCATGCTGAGACCACTCTCCGCACACCTGAAGGTACTGGCAGAGGGACAAAGCCACGCGGGTTCCGGGGCCGAGACCTCCAAGCCTACTCGATTTGGAGTCGAGCATCTTCCACCCAGATCCTCCAAATTCCAGTAGGCGGGGGTCACACCCACCACCTGGCTCCCTGGCGCCGTGTAATCCCATCAGCGGCCAAGACTCAGAGACTATAAAATCCAGATCCCGGACGAGAAAAGTGCAGTCTCTGCCCCCGCGCCTGGGTGTTCCTTCCCGGAGTCCCTTGGAGGGGAGCGGGTTGAGCTTTCCTCCCGGCCCCGACCAGGGCTACGGCAGCCGAAGACCTCCAGGACCAGCCACCACCATGCTGAGACCACTCTCCGCACACCTGAAGGTACTGGCAGAGGGACAAAGCCACGCGGGTTCCGGGGCCGAGACCTCCAAGCCTACTCGATTTGGAGTCGAGCATCTTCCACCCAGATCCTCCAAATTCCAGTAGGCGGGGGTCACACCCACCACCTGGCCCCCTGGCGCCGTGTAATCCCATCAGCGGCCAAGACTCAGAGACTATAAAATCCAGATCCCGGACGAGAAAAGTGCAGTCTCTGCCCCCGCGCCTGGGTGTTCCTTCCCGGAGTCCCTTGGAGGGGAGCGGGTTGAGCTTTCCTCCCCGCCCCGACCAGGGCTACGGCAGCCGAAGACCTCCAGGACCAGCCACCACCATGCTGAGACCACTCTCCGCACACCTGAAGGTACTGGCAGAGGGACAAAGCCACGCGGGTTCCGGGGCCAAGACCTCCAAGCCTACTCGATTTGGAGTCGAGCATCTTCCACCCAGATCCTCCAAATTCCAGTAGGCGGGGGTCACACCCACCACCTGGCCCCCTGGCGCTGTGTAATCCCATCAGCGGCCAAGACTCAGAGACTATAAAATTCAGATTCCGGAACCGCGCGGCCGCATTTGCGGCCGCGCGACATCTTATTATCTCATTCCTACTTTGGACAAACTTGCAGGCTATCGAATGTAGCCTGCCCACAGGGCAGAGTCTGGCAAACTCCCCGTGGCCTACCAAATATGCCAAATACCAGTAACAATGATGGGTCTCATTCTCCTAAAGAGCCGTGAATATAATCTCAGGGCTAGGATGAAAGAGACGTTACTGGGGCCTGCTCGAGGCAATCGACGATTAACAGGATGATGAAATGAAAAAAAAAAAAACTTTTCTGTTTAAGAGTTATTTCTATTTAAGAGTTATTTTGACACTGGTGGAGGGATTGGTGCTCAATCATTGTATAACTGAAACCCAAGCATGAAAGTCTGTAAGTCTACCACTGTACCTCATGATGTTTTATTAATAAAAAAATAGAAAAAAATTATTTTGAGTTTTAAACGTGAGAATGAAAGGTCAAGTGTGTAGCTCAATGGTAGAGTGCCTTGCGTATGTGAAGATCTGGTTTTAATCCTTTGTGCTGCCAAAAAAAAATTAAAAATGGAAAAGGAATTGAGTTAGCATATTAACAGGCATACATTTGGAGCACTACCAAGTAACTTTATTAGAATTAGCTTTATCAGAAGTGAAATGTTATTTTGGTCTTATCTGCAACGTCTTACTTTTTCTCCTTAGGTTTAACGTTTAGGTGCTGAGGGAAGGGTGTAATTCAGTGGGCTTCCAGTCCAAACAACAAAGGTAAGACAAGTAACTGTCACTGCCACTGTCACTGTCCTCCCGTTGTTCATTGATTTGCTCGAGCGGGCCCAGTAACGTCTCCATTGTGACATTTGTTACTGTGTTTGTCACATTGAATATGTCATGGGTAGCTTGCCAGGCTGTGCCATGCGGGCAAGATACTCTTGGTAGCTTGCTGGGCTCTCCAAGAGGGGCGGAAGAATCGAACTCAGGTCGGCTAACTGGCTATGTGCAAGGCAAAAACCCTATCTGCTGTGCTATCACTCCAGCCAGGAAGTAATAATAAGAAACACACCAGGAAAAATGGAAGAGGTCAAGAGCATTGTAAAGAAAAGCAGAATCAGGATGAGATTTATCGTGCCTGCTTATTTAATTATATATTTTATTATTTATATTCTATATACACATATAATTATATCTAATTATGTATATAATATGGACATTATGATATATAGTTTGTATAATTAATAAGTAGTGTGCTATTTTAGTAATTATAGTTGCATCTACTTATATGTGATACAATTTTATATATGTGTAGATATTTATGAAATATTTACAACACTGTAGCACTATAGCACCGTGCTCTCATTTTTCATCAATTTGCTTCAGCGGGCACCAGTAACGTCTCCATTATGAGACTTGTTACTGTTTTTGGCATGACGAATATGCCACGGGGAGCTTGCCAGGCTCTTTCGTGTGGGCAGGATACTCTCGGTAGCTTGCTGGCTCTCCAAGAGGAGCGGAGGAATCAAACCTGGGTCGACCGCATGCAAGGCAAACACTCCATCTGCTATGCTATCGCTCCAGCCCATTTACAACTCTGTGATAAATAATTTAGTCAACTAGTTTAGTTTTCAATAGTTACATATACAAATGTGTTGTTATTAAGAGAAATAATAAGGAAGGTTCAGACAGGAAACCAAAGTACCATTCTAAGTCAGGTGCATAAGAGATAGCAGATATCAAAAGGAATCGTAAGACCCAACACATTAGAGTGTCCCGTGGCAGCAGCGTGGCCTTGGAGATCCTGTCGGCACAAAGTGAAAGAACCATGAGCAGAAGGTTCCATAGGACTCACCCTATCAGAGGGTGCCTGGAGAGTTCTCCTTTATGATGCTTTCACACAGAGTAACCCAGATTCCTCTCACACAGCCTCTCGGCAGCACCTTTGAGTCGTTAAGATGCCTATGTCTTCTCTTCCCACAGCTATTTTATCTCATATGAAGATTATTACGAATGTGCCACCTCCTTCACTTCGCAGTATACCTCGTGAGTAGTGGATGCGTGGAGGGTCTCTCACTGTTTTCACTGATACTCAATTCAAATAAGAGAAATGGGCATTAAAGGGCCGCTAGGCTGCTAGGGGCAGTAGGAATCTTACTGATATTGTAAGTAATGAAAAGAAGATAAATGTGTAAATCCTGCTTTGTCTACTTGACATTATTTCAGTTCTGTCAGTAGCAAATAGTTTACTTTTACAATTTAGGATCTTTGAGAACTCACAGCACTTCAAATAACTGGAATACCTTTACAAATAAAGGAAACAAAGTCTCATAGAGGTTATGTACCTTAATCCGGCCCTTTATTTTTGATAGGTATTCAACTTTAAAGGGAAAATTTTCATTATTCAGTTCTGAAATTTACTATGATTTTATTTTTCTTGTGTAGTCTTTGATTTGTAATAGCAGGAATTCTATAGTTAAATATTTTGTAGTTTATACAACAAAAAGTTGTTTTCCATTGTATAGAGTCTAGTCCCAGAAATTTTCTTTAGACTTCTTTCCATATCTAGTAAATGCATAGAATTATTTTTAATCCACAATAACTGATATATAATATGTAATTATCCTACTAATTATCAAGATTTAAATACATTTTTGATAATAAAAGTAATAACCATGACCCTTTCCAGCTTAAATAAATCCTGACTTATTATTTTTATATAAATTGTATAATATTAATTCTATTATATAATATATATACACATTCACAATCACAATCACAAATCATCCTGTTATTCGTCGATTGCCTCGAGCAGACCCCAGTAACGTCTCCTTCATCCTAGCCCTGAGATTATATTCAAGGCTCTTTAGGAGAATGAGACCCATCATTGTTACTGGTGTTTGGCATATTGGGTATGCCACGGGGAGTTTGCCAGACTCTGCCGTGTGGACAGGCTACATTCAGTAACCTGCCAGTTTGTCCAAAGTAGGAATGAGATAATAAGATGTTATAAAAAGATGTTGCGCGGCTGGTTTTTATAGTCTCTGAGTCTTGGCCGTTGATGGGATTACACGGCACCAGGGGGCCAGTTGGTGGGTGTGACCCCTGCCTACTGGAATTTGGAGGATCTGGGTGGAGGATGCTTGGCCCAAATCCGAGTAGGCTTGGAGATCTCGGCCCCAGAACCCTTGTGACTTTGTCCCTCTGCCAGTACCTTCATGTGTGCGGAGAGCGGTCTCAGCATGGTGGTGGCTGGTCCTGGAGGTCTTTGGCTGCCGGAGCCCTGGTCAGGGCAGGGAGGAAAGCTCAACCTGCTCCCCTCCAAGGGGTCCTGGCGAGGACAGCCAGGCGCGGGGGCAGGAGACTGCACTGTTCTCTTCTGGGTGCTGGTTTTTATAGTCTCTGATTCTTGGCCGTTGATGGGATTCAAAAAGGACATTGCTGAGGTTCATAGAGTCCACCGGGGAGCAACACTGCCATCCCCAATAAACTTCTTCTATTTCCTTCACTTTACTGTCTCTATCTGTGTCAGGTGAGATTATGGACCTACCACTTTCCTGTCTCTTTACAAAAAAAAAGTTTTAAAAAGTAGAGGAACAGGGGCTGGAGCAATAGTACAAGTGGCTAGGACATTTGCCTTGCACACATCTTACCCAGGTTTGATTCCCACACCCCATAAGTTCCCCCACCCACACACCCCAAGCCTGCTAGGAGTGATTCTTGAGCGCAAAGCCAGGGGTAAGCTCTAAGCACCACCAGGACCCAAAAACATAAACAAACAAACAAACAAATCAAAAATAGATTAATTGTAAGTCTTAACTTACAGGGCACAGCTCTACCCCAGCTTTACCTGAGGTAAAGAACTGGGTCTATCTAGATATGTTTTGGGGAGATTGACCCAATCTCCCCAAATTGACCCAACTTCATCTATGTCAGAGAAAAGAACTCACTCAGGAGAACAAAGAATGATAGTGACAGAAGTTCGATTAAGTAAGGAAAGTAAGTACTGCAGACAGAGAGACAAGGGGACCCTGTAATGTACATTGGAAGAAAAACATTATTTGGATCCTAAACTAACCCAAAGGAATCAAAAAGCCTTTGAGACATAGGACCTAACTAAGAAGCCAGGAAAACTACCTGGCCACCAGGTATGACCTAAAAAGCAAAACAACAACAACAACAAATGGAAGGAAAGAAGCAAGGAAGGAGGGAAAGAATGGGAGGAGGGAGAAAAGGAGGGAGGAAGGAAAGGATAAAGGGAGAAAGGAAGGAAGGGAGGGAGAAAGGGGAGGAAGGAACGAAGGAAAGAAGGAAGGAAGGAAGGAAGGAAGGAAGGAAGGAAGGAAGGAAGGAAGGAAGGAAGGGTAAAAAACCTCTGGAGGGGCGGCCAGGGAGTGGCCCCGATGGCTCTTCCCCTGGCTAACCCAGGTTCTGGGGCTGGAGCAATAGCACAGTGGGTAGGGCGTTTGCCTTGCATGCAGCCAACATGGCGATATAGGTTCGATTCCCAGCATCCCATATGGTCCCCCGAGCACCGCCAGGAGTGATTCCTGAGTGCATGAGCCAGGAGTAACCCCTGAGCATTGCCGGGTGTGACCCAAAAAGCTAAGCCTTCCTGATGGACATATACACATTAATTGTATATATAATATAATATAATATAAATACACATAGTTTCATTAATTATAATACTTCAGGGATAAAGGTACCAAAGCCATTTGGTATCCTTGCTTCCCTGTCTCTCACTGGCACAAAGGTACCACAAAGTCCTTATTTTATGCAAATTAAAAAAATTTGGAGGGGACTGGGTCACATCCATTTGTATCCAGGGACTATTCCTGATCCTCTGGAGTGATCTCTGGCAACTATAATGTGAACTGGAAGGTACATGGAAGACAAATGTATTTTTCGGCTTTTTCCCCCCATATAGGCCACACCTGGTAGTGCTCAGTGCTTATTCCTGGTGATGTGCTCAAAGATCACTTATGATCATGCTTAGGGGGTACTATGTGCTTTGCCTGGGATCAAACTCTAATCATCCAAATCCAACTCATGTTCCCTAACCTCTGTGTCATCTTGGTGGCTCCCAAAGCAAGCATCTTACCTCTGTACTATCTCTCCTAATTTTAAACCAAAGTCCTAATTTTATTTTATTTTATTTTTATTTTTTAAATTTTTATTAGTGAGACACCATGAGGTACAGTTGTAGACTTACAGATTTTGTGCTTGGGTTTCAATTATACAATGATCAAATACCCATCCCTCCACCAGTGCCCATTTCCCACCACCACGGATCCCAGTATCCCTCCAACCCCCCATCCCACCCATACCACCCTGCCTCTGTGGCAGGGCATTCCCTTTTGTTCTCTCACTCCTTTTGGGTGTTGTGGTTTTCAAAGGAGGCATTGAGTGGCAATCATGTTTGGTCTATTGTCTACTTTCAGCATTCTTCTCCCATCCTGGGAGGATCCTCCCAACACCCTTTATTTGGTGCTCCCTTCTCTATCTGAGCTGCCTTTTCCCCTAGCATGTGTGGTTGGCCTCCAAGTCATGTATCAAGTTTTTTTTATTTTTATTTTTATTTTCATAGTTTTATTTATTTATTTTTCATCTTATATTTATTTATAGAATCACTGTGGGAAAAGTTACTAAGCTTTCAGGTTTAAGTCTCAGTAATACAATGATCAAACACCTCTCCCTTCACCAGTACTCATTTTTCCCCACCAAGAACTCCAATATACCCCCCTCCTACCCCTCCCAATGCCTATGAGGCAGATGATTTCCACTTAACTCTTCTCTACATTGATAACACTCATCATTTCGACAAAAGATGCACTATTATTGTTTAGAATTTCCCCCCGCAACAATCAGAATCGCTGAAAAGGCATTGCAAAATATTTTGTTTTCTATAGCTGGTCATGAGAATCATAAAATGTTGCATGGCCCCTATTGCAGCCATGCAATTTTGGATTTCTGCAAAGAGCCAGATAATCATGAGATTGGTTTCTGTGCATCTGGTGTTATGGCTGTGCTGGAGAGCCGCTCATGGGAGGCAAATCAGGACCTCGGTAGGGTGTGAAGGACAAGCCGGTACCACCCATTTCCCATGATACTGCAGTTGCCCCGTCACCGCTGGCTCATACCTGGCTGTCCTATAAGCTCTGAGGTGGCGATCACCTTGCTGCCGGGGGTGGGGGGGGACAGAATGTCCTAATTTTAAACCAAATTAATTCCTAGTTAGGTGCTTTTGTTTTATTATTGAGTAAAGTTATTGGATGTACAAATTTTGCATTTATATGCAAGTAGATTTGAAAGAAAATAATTTCCACACTACAAATTTAATTGTGTAAGAAAACAAACAAATGCACAAATCACCTTAATTTTAATGTAGCTGCCTGGGAAGCTGATATGTGAAAGTTAAAAAATTAAGTTCATTTAGAATCAATGGGATTAGTTACCTACTACTCTCTGTGGGGTCTTCAAAGGACACTTCTCTGAAGTGATTAAAGGATAAAAAATTCAGCAACAATTTGTATCTCAAATTGAATAGAGCTTAATGGAAAGTAATGAAGTTCTTGATTTTTCCCTTTAGAGGCTCTGACTTGATGCTCGATGTCTGTGACTTCTCTTTGGGGATGTGTCCTGTTTGCTTAATAATGATGGCATTGTGCTAACTCTACCAAGTAGACAATTTCTCACTGCAAACTCTGCAGAAACAATGATCTTATGAAAGCATAGGCAAATTATATAAGGGAAACATAAATATAAATAATTTAAAATGCAATAAACACAAACAGGAGGTTTAGATAGGAACATAAATAAAAAAATAACCAAAGCGGCAAAAGGGCCTGTGGGATAGTACAAAAATTAAGGCACCGGGGCTGGGGTGATAGCACAGCAGGTAGGGTGTTTGCATTACGCAGCCAACCTGGGTTCTATTCCCAGCATCCCATATGGTCCCCCGAGCACCGCCAGGAGTAATTCCTGAGTACAAAGCCAGGAGTAACCCCCGAGCATCACCAGGTATGACCCAAAAAGAAAAAAAAAAGTTAAGGCTTTTGCTTTGCATATACTTGCTTGAATCCCATTATGGCATCTGTCTCTCTCCACTGTCCACCTCCTAACAGAGATCTAGGTGTGACCCTTGAGCAATAGTGGATGTGGCCCCCAAGCCAAGGAAAAAAACAAAGGAAAAATTCTAGTGTTTATATACCATTATGATTATGATCATCCTATTCATCGATTGCCTCGAGCAGGCACCAATGATGTCTCCTTCGTCCTAGCCCTGAGATTCTAAAAAGTGCTACATTCAAGGCTCTTTCAGGGTTAGGAGAATGAGACCCATCATTGTTACTGGTATTTGGCATATTGGGTACGCCACGGGGAGTTTGCCATGTTGACAGGTTACAATTGGTAGCCTGCCAGGTTGTCCAAAGCAAGAATGAGATAATAAGATGTTGAGTGGCCGCAAATGCCTTGCATCCTTCCTTCTCCCACTTAGAAGAATTCTTGTTGTTATGGTGGGTCAACGTGACCCAGGATACTCTCCTATATCAAGATCTGCACCTTAGCAGCCTAAGTGCCAACTGAGTCACTGTCACTGTCTTCCCATTGTTCATCAATTTGCTCGAGCAACGTCCCAGTAACGTCTCCATCATGAGACTTGTTGTTACTGTGTTTGGCATATCGAATACACCACGGGTAGCTTGCCAGGCTTTGCTGTGCAGGTGAGATACTCTTGGTAGCTTGCCGGGCTCTCCAAGAGGGGTGGAGGAATCAAACTGGGGTCGGCCATGTTGGCTGTGTGCAAGGCAAATGCCCTACTGCTGCACTATCACTCCAGTCCTTATAACTGAGTATTCCCTTGTATATATGTACCGTAATCTCTTTATCCAGTCATTGCTCTTAGACACTTGGGTTATTTCCAGATTTTTGTTATTGTGAATAGTGCCACAATGAACACAGGAAGGCAAAAGCCTTCCAAAGAGATTTGTGGGCTCTTGAAGTATATGCCAAGAAGTGACAATGCAGGTTATATAGGACCTCAGTTCTTAGGATTTTGAGATGTATCCATGTTGTTTTCTAGAAAGTTTGGACTAGTCAACATCCCCACCAGCAAAGAATGAGGGTCTTTTTTTCTTTACATCTTCTTCAACACTGATTGTTTTTGCTCTTATGTGATATGTTCCAATCTCTGAGGTGGAATCTTGATATCTCATTCTTGCTAAGATTTACATTTCCCTGATGATCAATGATGAAGAACATTTTTAAAACCATTGCCTTTGGACACCTGTGTCTTTTTTGAGAAAGTTTCTGTTTATCTCTTCTATATTGCCATTTATTGATGAGGTTGTCTTTTTTTCTTTATAAGTTGTACCAGTGATTTTTTTTTATCTTGGATATTAATCCTTTGTCAGTTACAGTGGAGGGAATATATTTTCTCCTAGTCTTTGGGGTTTCCTTTTATTCTGGTGATTTCTCTTGCAGTGCAGAAGCTTCTTAGTTTGATATAATCCTGTTTGTTTATCATTGCTTCCTTTTGTTTGACCAATGGCATTAAATTATTGAAGATCCTTGTAGATTCAGTATCATAAAGTGTTCTACCTATGTTTTTTTCAATACAATTTAATGGATTCAGGTTTAGTATCAAGGTCATTAAGCCATTTTTATTTGAATTTTATGCATGGTTTTAGAAAGAGGTCCAAGTTCTTTTTTTTTCCCCCTGCATATGAGCTTTCCCAACTCAATTTCTTGGAGACCTTCCTTCTTCCTTGCTCCCTTCCTACTTTTTACTTTTTGTCAACAATTAACCTGAAGATCTGTCTCTTGACTTAGTTATCTATTTTATTGGTCTGAGTTTGGTCTTATTTCATTACCACACTGTTTTGATTACTATCACTTTATATTGTAGTTTGAAATTGGAAGAGAGAACACATTCCATATTTTTTCCTAGGATTGCTTTGACTATTTGGGGTGTGTGTGTGTGTGTGTGTGTGTGTGTGTGTGTTGTAGGGGGTGTATTACTTCCTATAAATTTTAACAGTGTTTCAGCCATATTTTTTAAAATGTCAAGGGTACTTTTATTAAGGGTATATTGAATATATAATGCCTTGGACAATATTATCATTTTGATAATAGTAATCTTTTTAATCCACAAAATGGGATATCTTTCTATTCCCTCATGTTTTATTTTTATTTGTCCTTGTATTTTTATTATATGTCTTTGACCTCTTTTATTAATCTTATTACCAGGTACTAGATTTTCTGAGGCACAATTATGAATGGGTATTTAAAAACATTTCTCACTTATTCTTCTATTTCATTATTTGAAATTAAAAAAACCATGGAATTATTCACATTGATTTCATAGCTTACCACTTTACTACACAAGTATGCTATTTCTAGGAGCTTTTATTTGTAGTGTCTTTAGAGTTTTTTAGGTATTGTTTCAGTCATCTGCATATAGTGGCAGTTTGACTTCTTTCCAATTTGAATGTCCTTAATATCTTTTTCTTATTTGTTATGGCAATTCTACACTGAAAAGCAGGGTGAGAGTGAGCAAACTTACTTGTCTTTTCCTGATATTAGAGAGAGGGCTTTTAGTTTTTCACCATTGAATATGATGTTTGCTTTGGGCTTGTAGCAAATGGCTAATTATGTTGAAGTAGATTCCTCCCACCCCATGTTATTGAAAGTTCTTCTCATGAATGGGTTTTAGATTTTTTTATCCTGCTTTTATCCTGGTTTTATCCTGCTTCTATTGATATGATCACATGACTCTTAATTTTCCTTTCATTGATATAGCGTATTCCACCAATTGACTTATTTCTTTAGTATGAATTCTTTTAGGTCATAGTGTATGATATTTTTTGATGTATTGTTTGCTAACATTTAATTAGGGATCTTTGTATCAGTATACACCAGGAATGTGGGTCGGTTGTTCTTTTTTAAAAAATAATAATTATTGTTGTTATTATTTTGATGTCTATGATGCTGTTAGTATCAGGGTAATGTTTGTCTCATAGACACTGTAATTTAGAGTCAATAGATTCTTCCAACCACTATTGCTTTGGTAGGTGTTTGTGGGGGACAAGTAGGTGAGTGGTCTAGGAATAAGTTCCTGCTAGCTCCTGGAGCTTATTGGACAGCTAAGGACATGCTGGAGGCTTGGGGGTTCACTGCAGGTGACACAAGTGTGTGCTGCTAGGGGTGTGTTGTAGTATGATATCATGATATCATTAGGACTATGTGCTAATGAATCTAAGACCAAGAAAAGAGCTAGCAGGAAGTGGCAAGGCCTCTGACTTGCTGGGGGACAGTCCCGTGAACGCATTCAGTTTCCTCAGTGAAGAGGCAGGCAGGAGTGAAGAGGAAGCGGGTTGAGACCCATTATTATTAATATTTGATTTCCTAAAGAGAATGAAGAAAAATCTTAAAAATATTTAACAGAAGGGAGGGCAGAGTTCATCTTTTCACTGGGGGATTTTTTTCTTTACTTACCTTTAGAAATACGGTCTAGTTAGCTACCATTTGGTTAATATGCTAAATTTCTATTTTCTTTATGCTTATTGGACTTATCCTTCTGAATAAGGTCAAGTAAAAGTGTACTTTACATTTTGAGTACCAATTTGTTTGGGAAAAAACATTTTTGTGGGTGATTCTTTTTTTATTTTGGCCAGAGAGGGGACAGTTACACCTGGCAATGCTCATTCCTGGCTCTGCACTCAGGAATCACTTATGTAGGTGTTCAGGGATCCAGATGGGATGCCAGGGATCAAACCCAGGTCAGCCCATGCAACACAAATAAATGCCCTACTTGCCGTACTATGCTCTGGACCCATATTTTTTTGTGCTTTAAAAGAGAGTATTGTTCCAGTAACAAAAAGTTCACAGTGTATCCTATAGCTGTATTTAACTTGTCCCTATCTGTGTATCAGGTTAAGTTGGAGGAAAAAGAATTCAAGAGACCACAGACACTTTACCGAGTTTAGAAACCAGGCTTCACTCCAAGTGTTTTTCTTTGCTCCTTTTTTCATTTTGATGGTGTACATTTACAGAAAACCTGAAAAAATGGTGTCATTATTCCTCAACACTTCAAGGTCGTTTCCTATAATTTGAGACTTTTTCAGTTCCTTAGAAGCTAAAGATAAAGGAGCTTCAAAATGTGTATTTTTATGGAAACTATTTTAAAGTCTTAAAAGTCCATTTAACTCCTAGAAGTGTAAGCAAGAAAAAGGAGGTTTATCAGTGAAGAGGAAAGGCAGGAATGTCAACTTGTGTAATGTATAAAGAAAACAAGATTTCAAGTGATCTGAAATAAATAATAGCAATACTAAAAAGGAAAAAAAGGTCTGGGAAAGATGGTTGAATGTATGTATCGATATTTTAATCATCAAAAACTGTCCATATGGAAAAGTTCGTTAATTTAGGAAAATTAATATTAGAAAATTTGTTTTTCAAATTTGCAAAGTAACTTTTTTGTTTCTTTCAATTCTAAAGGAGAAAAGATAGATATTCTATTGTACAAGCAGACATTATTATTTTGTTGTCACTGTCATAATAAACTTAATGTACTGTACTTTTATTGGAAAAATCTTGAATCGTCTTTTAAAATTAAGTTCTGACAATACACCTTGCATGCTCAGATTATTTGTTGTGGGAAATTCAACTCGGAAATGCCTCTTGGCTTAGTTCTCTGTTATCAATCCTTCAGCTGTCTCATATTGATTCTCTATCATCTTTGTCTGAAATTAGTCTTCCTAACAGAATGTGGATCCAGTCACTCTTCTCAAGTCATATGTGTGAATGTATTTTATATTTTCATTCTTTTTGTCAAAACTTCCAGTTCATCAGGCATTATTATTTGCTCTCTATTGAAAGCTATGAAGATTTTCTGAAGTTTGCAATTTACTTCTCTATCAGCAGAGAGTCAGTAATATTTAGTCTTGACTGTATGTTTGTCACCTTTTATTTTTCAGAGATGGCTCATCGTGCTTTATACTTTGAGCTTTTATATTTATTTGTGACTTTGCATGTATTAGATTATAACATTTATGAGTGATATTTTTTGTCTTGATATTGATTAACTGTTTGCCAAAATATTTTGCTTAGAAGATCAGAACCAAACTGAATTTTCACACTAGTAATTAAACTTCTCTTTTGCGTAAGTTCAAGTACTTCTTGAACTGTCAGGGACCAGGGTATTTGCTCAGAGGGTTAGTTCCCAAGCTCTGCATGTCTTCCCTGAGGTCCTGTGAATAACCCCCGAGTACCACCAGTTTGTCCCTGACCCCCTCCAGTCACAATACTTATTATTTATCTTGGAAATTCAGTAACCTTCAGAATAACCAGTCTCTTTGTAAATCAGTGTTTTTGCTTTCCTCTTTCGATTTAAGTATTCTACTTAACTTTTCAGATTCAGGCCTTGATAGGAATATGGAATGATTATACTTCTGTGTCTTTATTTCTATTCTATTATTCAGAAAAATTCATATATAAGACTTTAATGTATTATCTTCTTTTCTCCATTTGGTTATGTTGGTCTCTAGATGATTATATTCTCTTGAATCTTTATTATGATTTTTTCTGATTCAGATGAACATTATTTATCTAATTACTTCTTTCTTTAATACAGTTCATGATTTTTAATTTATTTTATTGTTCAAGCTTAATGCCGTGTAGCTCTGTTTCTCTTTCTACAAAAATAAGTGTGAGAGAGAGAGAGAATGTGAGAGCATTTCCCCCACTTTTGAGCATATTTCTTCTCATGCATATCTTTCCATAGGGTATGTTTTGCCTATGTACCAGGAGTATTGTGAAAATACTTTGGGGGGGTTGCTCAGAGTTTACTCCTAGCTTTGTGCTCTGGAGAATCTGAATTGTGGTCAGGCTTAAATGGGGGATGGCTGTCTGCCTTAACCAGTATCTTAATCTCTGTACTTAACTTCTGTACTCTTTGGCCCCAAGGCTGGGCTTCTGTGCCAACTCTTATTTATAGATGTTTTGATTAGCCATTTTACCTCTGCTTCTTGATTGACATTTCTCAAGCATCTTATGTTTATTTTATATTATTTTAAGAATTAACTTAGAGATTTAAGAGAACAATAAAAATTAAAAGGACATTTAATGATAGTAATAATATTGAAAGGACAATTAATAGTAATTGGCAGCTATAATTATGATACAATCATAACTATTATGACATAATTATGACAGATATGACATTATTATAACATAATTATAATTATGACATTGTCATGATATAATTATCATTTTAATGGAAAGGACATTTAATAATATTATTAACCATGAACATTTTGTATGTTTATTTATTATTATGTAGTTTTAGATTATTAACATCAGAATGGGATTTAAGTGTATACGAGTCAATTAGATAGCAATTATCTAGAATAGAAATGATAGCAACTACATTGGCATATACTAGTAGAGTATATTATAAAGCATATTTCAGTCATGTATATAGGAACTATATAGTTTAGAATAATTATAGCATATAATTACTACTGTGTGGAATTATAACTCCTGCTGAACCATTGATTTTTTTTTCCTGTGAAAATTCCAGTTCTGTATTTTAGTCTGTGCTAGAATTTACATTTTACCTACTTGTGTAAAAATTCTACTGATACTGCTAGTTTATTAATTCTATTTCTGTTGCTGTTACTGCTGAGATTTTTTTTTTTTGGAATAATGTAGTAAGCCATAGCTCATGGTCTATAGTGAGTTCATTTGCAAAGTGGACAATGACACGCCTTTGACAAGGTCTTTGTGTGTTCTGTTTTTTCACTAACATACTCTGACAGTTCCATATGGTTATTGTGACAATTTTTTTTGTGGCCCTTCTCTCTCTGTTATCTTACCCTGTAGTCAACCGAAATTGTCCAGTATCACTATAAATAGTAGTTTACTATATTATAAAAGGTCTAATTATTTTATTGGTTTTTTTAGCTTTTTATAAGGAATATTTGCCTAAATTTAAAGGGTAACCTCATTAGGGAAGAGGAGTTTAGTTTTATTTTAACTTTCACTAAACATTATTTAACACATAATTTTCTTGGCTAAAATGGGAGCTCAATTTCTAATTTAGAAAAGGGAACTCAGATAGAGAAGGGAGCATCCTTAAATAAAGGGTATTGGGAGGATCCTCCCAGGATGGGAGAAACGTGCTGAAAGTAGACTATAGACCGAACATGAAGGCCACTCAATGCCTCTTTTGCAAACCACAGCACCCAAAAGCAGAGAGAGAGAACAAAAGGGAATGCCCTGCCACAGAGGCAGGGTGGGATGGGGGGGATGGGGGTGGGAGGGATACTGCGATTAGTGGTGGTGGAAAATGGGCACTGATGTAGGGATGGGTACTTGATCATTGCACAACTGAAACTCAAGCACGAAAATTTGTAAGTCTACAACTGTACCTCATGGTGTTTCACTAATGAAAATTTAAAAAAAAAAGAAAAAAGAAAACAAACAAACAATTTTCTTTTAGGTGCAATGATTTCCAATACTGTTAATGATGGAATTTCATGCACGAAAACTTCTAGCACCATGACCTAGCCTGCTTTCCTCCACTGTATCCTAGCGTTCTCTCACTCCAGTTATCCTCCCCCCCACTCCACTACTTCAGAAATAAATGTCCTACTGAACAAAAGTTCTCAGTTTCTTTTTCCTTGGACATTTGTTACTGTTTTTCTATATGTCACATATGAGGTAGGTGACCTGTGTCTGTCCCGTCTGTCCCTCTCCTTCTGACCAATTTCACTTAGCATAATGTTCTTCAGATTCATCCATGTAGCAGAAAATTGCATGATTTTATCTTTTTTTCATAGTGAAGTATTTCAGTGTATAAATGTATCAGAGTTCTATTATCAAATCATCTTGGACACTTATAAGCAAAAGTCAAGGTAAAACAAGTGGGACTATTTCAAACTAAGAAGCTTCTGTACTGTAAAAAAAAAAATGATGATATGCATGATATGCTTTCAGCAACAGTATTGCAAACCACAGTGCCTAAAAGGGGGATAGAGATGGGGAGTGGGAGGGAGGGGAGGCAAAGAAAGAGAGAGAGAGAGAGAGAGAGAGAGAGAGAGAGAGAGAGAGAGAGAGACAGAGACAGAGACAGAGAGATAGAGAGAAAGACCGAGAGATAGAGAAAGGGACTGAGAGAAGGAGTGAAGGAGGGAGAGCGAGAGCAAGAGAGCGAGAGAGCAAGCAAGAGACAGAGACAGAGGGAGGGAGGGAGAGAAAGAGAGTGAGAGAGACAGAGAGAAAATGTCTGCCATAGGAGCAGACAGGCTAAGCTTGGACATTGGTGATGGGAAATTTACACTGGTGAAGCAAAGGGTATTGGGACAGAACAGTTCAACTTTTGGATTTTACAGTTGTAATTTTATGCTGCTACCTTTTTGCATTAAACATTATTCCTTTTATTGGTAAAGGTAAAGGTAAAGGCCCTCCCGTTGATCGTCGATTTGCTCGAGCGGGCCCAGTAACTTCTCCATCGGAGACTTTGTTGTTACTGTGTCTGGCATATCGAATACTCTCGGTAGCTTGCCGGGCTCTCCGAGAGGGGCGGAGGAATCGAACTCGGGTCGGCCATGTTGGCCGCGTGTAAGGCGAACGCCCTACCCGCTGTGCTGTCGCTCCAGCCCATTCCTTTTATTGAAATGACTTATTGACTGACAACTTGGGGGTTCCCACAAACAGATATCTGCATACTTCTACCAGAATCTTAAGAATATATATATATATATATATATATATATATATATATATATATATAGGCTGGAGCAATAGCACAGCAGGTAGGGCATTTGCCTTGCACGCAGCCGACCTGGGTAAGATTCCCAGCATCCCATATGGTCCCCTGAGCATTACCAGGGGTAATTCCTGAGTGCAGAGCCAAGAGTAACCCCTGTGCATCGCCAGGTGTGACCCAAAAGGCAAAAAAAGAGAGTATATTTTATATATACATATATATATATATAGAGAGAGAGAGAGAGAGAGAGAGTATATAGAGGTTTTCATGTGTGACTGTGTCGCATATATAGTTCAGTATTCTCAGGACTGGAACGGTGGGTAGGATTCTTGTCTTACTTGCTGCTGACCAAGGTTCAATTCACACACCCCATATGATTCCCCAAGCCCCCTAGACGTAATTCTTGAGTGCACAATTACTCCCCCAGTAGTAATTCTTGAGTGCAGAGCCAGGAGTAAGCTCTGAGAACTGTGGAAAGTGTTCCCAAAACAAAACAAGCAATCCCCCCATCCCCTTTGCCCCATTATTCTCTGAAAGCTTCATCCTTGAAATGACCGTAGTGTAGGGACAATGGATGAAGGCACATTCCATGGAGGAGATAGGGGATAAGCATCCCTCTGTAATCCAGGTCAGTTCTTGGGTCAACCCATAGGGCCATGTCCTCTTCAAGCTCTGCTTCAATCACAAGATCTCTACAGTTCAGCATCCTAATGTAACTAATCTTGTGACAAAAACTTCTTGGAATTGAAGATCAATAAAGATGCCTTTGTTAAATTATTAGTCTACATAACAGTATATGAGCACTGTTAATGGTTTTGAGTCTACTTTAAAATGTAAGACTTTGCTTTAAGTGTTACAGCCTTTACTGAGTTTAGGTGAATTCTACTATCACTGTCACTGTCACTGTCCTCCCGTTGTTCATGGATTTGCTCAAGCAGGTACCAGTAATGTCTCCATTGTGAAACTCATTCATTCATTCATTCATTCATTCATTCATCCTGTTATTCGTCGATTGCCTCGAGCAGGCCCCAGTAACGTCTCTTTCATCCTAGCCATGAGATTATATTCAAGGCTATTTAGGAGAATGAGACCCATCATTGTTACTGGTACTTGGCATATTTGGTACGCCACGGGGAGTTTGCCAGACTCTGCCCTGTGGGCAGGCTACATTCGATAGCCTGCAAGTTTGTCCAAAATAGGAATGAGACAATAAGATGTCATAAAAAAAAGTTCTGGTAAGATGTCGCGCGGCCGCTTTCGCGGTTCCGGGATCTGGATTTTATAGTCTCTGATTCTTGGCCGCTGATGGGATTACACGGCGCCAGGGGGCCAGGTGGTGGGTGTGACCCCCGCCTACTGGAATTTGGAGGATCTGGGTGGAAGATGCTCGACTCCAATTCGAGTAGGCTTGGAGGTCTCGGCCCCGGAACCCGCGTGGCTTTGTCCCTCTGCCAGTACCTTCATGTGTGCGGAGAGTGGTCTCAGCATGGTGGTGGCTGGTCCTGGAGGTCTTCGGCTGCCGTAGCCCTGGTCGGGGCGGGGAGGAAAGCTCAACCCGCTCCCCTCCAAGGGACTCCGGGAAGGAACACCCAGGCGCGGGGGCAGAGACTGCACTGTTCTCGTCCGGGATCTGGATTTTATAGTCTCTGAGTCTTGGCCGCTGATGGGATTACACGGCGCCAGGGGGCCAGGTGGTGGGTGTGACCCCCGCCTACTGGAATTTGGAGGATCTGGGTGGAAGATGCTCAACTCCAATTCGAGTAGGCTTGGAGGTCTCGGCCCCGGAATTGTGAAATTCATTGTTACTGTTTTTGGCATATCAAACACGTCATGTCATGGGTAGCTTGCCAGGCTTTGCCGTGCAGGTGAGATACTCTGGGTAGCTTTGCCAGGCTCTCCGAGAGGGGCCATGTACAAGCAAATGCCCTACCTGCTGTGCTATCGCTCTAGCCCGTGAATTCTACATAAAAAGAATAGTATTTCAATTCGTTATTTGCTTAGTGATTCTTGTTTTAAAAATCTATGTCCTATGTTTCTTTTGTAAGTTACTTTAATTGAAGATAGCAATTTTTTTAAGAATTCTTTTTTGTTTGTTTGTTTGTTTTTTGGTTTTTTGTTGCACTGGTGATGCACAGGGGTAACTCCTGGCTCTGCACTCAGGAATCACTCCTGGTGGTGCTGGGGGACCATATGGGATGCTGGGAATCGAACCCAGCTTGGCCACGTGCAAAGCAAACAACTTACCCGCTGTGCTATCACTCCATCCCAAAGATTGCAATTTTTGGGCTACACCCAGTGATGCTCAGGGTTTGTTTCTGGCTCTGAACTCAGAAATTACTCCTGGATGTGCTTGGGGGACCATATGGAAAACCTGAGATTTAACTTGTGTCCATCGTGTGCAAGTCAAGTGCCCTACCTGCTGTTTGTACTATTGCTCTGGTCCCCAAAGATTGCAAACATTTTTAAAGCCTGTGATTTTTAGTCAAAATTTCTCAAATTTTGATCTTTCTTATTTTTCATGACATCAAACCCTTTCCTATAAGGATCAGTCAAGAGGATTAATTCAAATCCTTTTTTTTTAAAACTGAGTAAAAGAGACTAAATACTTTCTGGATGATCCTTATATGTGTATCTAAAAATTTAATGTGAATAACTTTAATATAATGTTCTGCATTAGACATATTAGTATCCATGGATGAAGTCATGCATTAGCTCCTTTAAGTAAATTATTTCATATAAACCAAACAGGCAAGCTTTTTGGTTCTTAGGGCTTAATTTAATAACATAGGCAAAGAAATATCTCAATTGTGTAATCAGTATTTTCAAATTTACTAAATGGTATAATTTATGTGGATAGCAATCAGATTTTGGTTTAAATTTCTGTAATTGAATTTCCTCTTAAATAGACAGTATGTAATTGCTAATTAATTTTTAGGGCACAAATACTTTAAAAAAGCCAACTAATAATATAATTTAGTAACTAAATGAAAATGAAATTAATTAAATGAAATGAAATTAAATGAAAGTAATTAAATAAAAATGAAAGAAACTTAACATATATTCCAATTTGTGATCCAATGATGTAATCAATGAACTTTTTTTTTTAAGTTTTAGAAATGCTCTAAGTTGCTGAATTTTTAAATTTTTTTTAAGGAAAAATGATGATTAGTTTTGTGTGTGTGTTTTTGTGTGTGTGAAGCAGGCTAGGTTTTATTTACTTAGATGTGAGGGGAGGGAGGAGAATCACACATGTTCCAGAGAACACGTTCTTCTCCAGAGTAGGGAAGTAGCGAAACACCAAGACAAGCAAGCAAGATACATGTTCAAGGGAGAAGGTGGGCTTGAAGAGTGAGCTGATAATAGTATATATATTTTTTCGTGTCTCCTGATTTACAGCCTCCTAATAGCACTCAGTCTATAGGAGGAAGAATAGGGCCTGTGATGCTAGTGCCCAGTACTCTAGTGATACCTCACATACAATACTCCACCTTTATTTCTATCTCCTTTGAAGGTGTCTCAATTCTTCCTGGCACTAAGAAGACAGTCTCAGCTTGTTTCTGGGCCGTGAACACTCTATCTCTGCTCTTAGTTATCTGGTGTGATTGATTTAGCTAAGACTTCAGTAGGATTGCCAACAATCCAGGATCTAAGGTGATCTGAAAAGGGCCTAACCCAGTAAAAATGGAAGGGTGCTTCATGTAGGACCGACTTAAAACTGTCATTTCTCCAGAGAGAGAACAGACACAGACATAAGAGTCTTCAAGAAAACTTTTCTTTGAATTTGCTTGCCTTGCATTCTGAGTTCATACCACATGTTAATAGCATAGAATTGGAGAACCTAAAGAATTACTGTTAGAGAAATGATCTTATAAAATCATATAAAATCCTGCACTTATAGAATTAAATAATGCCAAGCCAGATCTTATATTAACTAAAAATTAAACTATTCCTCATTTTAATCACCCTATTCAGTTCTACTTTCTTTCAAAGATAGTTAAATATATCACTTATATAGTCATTGCCTTATTTTCCAGAGAAAAATGTTTGCAGTTGAACTCTACTTACATATTGTTTAATAAGATTACAGAAAATTATGCACATTTTAATTGATTTTTTTTGCAGGCTTGAAGGCCTCCAAAATCATTGATTATGGTCAGTTAAATGAATTATGCCACATGAGAGGACTAGAATACAAGTGAGTTATTCATGCATTTCTTTTCCTGTCATTCAAATAAATGTGAACGTATTTCATGAATACAATATAGTAATAAACTTATTATTGAGTTTCAGAAGTACCTGATTTCCAAATAGGTGAAACACATTTGAAAACCTGATCGTTATTTTCTCTGGTTGAAGGAGAAGAATATAAGTCATATTCTAAAGAATCAATATGGAGAAAACAATTTATTTTTAGCTGGATTTATTCTAATATTTTAAAAAACTTCTTAAAGGAAGAAATTAAATGATTGAAAACACAAATACTGAATAAAATAAGTAATATAGCCATGCATAAGAAATACCTGGTTGAAATATACCAGTAAATATTCATTCTAAAAATGTTTTTCAACATTCATCTTCTTAGTTTATTAAGAACTAGGATTATAGTACAAAGTTCAGGATTTCTAGGATATGAGATATAATTCAAGATGCAATTTAAAAAATCTATTTTTTTTACTAATTCTTTTCCCTAAGTTGAAATTATTGGACTTGCTATTTTCATACTGATTTTTCAGTATCTATGCATTCACCCAATTCACTTCACTCAGAGACTGTCAACGTTTTTAAGGGATTGCAGAGAAAAGCTTTGGGTGTAGATTTTTTGTACTTTAAAAACAACTGTCAGCCACATCTTTAACTTCTTTAAATATTTTCTATATCTTTATCAGTTTGCCTATTAGTTCTTTAAGAATAAAAGGGAACATGCATTTTTTATTAATTAATTAACTTATTTTGAATACCCATCCCTCCACCAGTGACCATCTCGCACCACCACGGATCCCAGTATCCCTCCCACCCCCCAACCCCCATCCCATCCTGTCTCTGTGGCAGGGCATTCCCTTTTGTTCTCTCTCTCCTATTGGGTGTTGTGGTTTGTAGAAGAGTTAAGCCTGATTTTCAGGAGAAACGTTGGATGATTTACTTTCCACTGGTCACTTTGTATATAGGGAGATGTCACGCGGCCGCATAAGTGGTCGCGCAGTTTGGAGTAAAAGTCCTGGTTCTTGCATCGTCAGGCTATGCTTGTAGAGGCTCATGGTCACTGGGGTGCCATCTGGAGGAGGCGGGATGTGGCACCTACCCCATCTGGGACTTCCTGGTGGTCTCAGCTCTTTTTGGGACCTGGTGCCTTTTCCAGGAGCTGTGGAGCCGCCCAGCGGCCTTTCTTCTCTGTGGTTGTGTGCTGTAAAGAGGAACATGCATTTTTAATAGTCCTTGAATTTATTCTATGGATCCCTCCCCACCCCCCATGCTTTCTTGCCTCTTCTTAACTCCTAGAACCTTTTAATTCTTGGCTATAGTACAATCCATGCACCCTGATGTCCAGTTATCTGGTTTGAATCCTAGCTCAGTCATTTATCAGCAAAGCAAATTTGGACTCTTTACTTCGTTTCTTTTTGCCCTTTCCCCGAATTTGTACAATGGTGATAGATAGTAGAAGAACTCATTTTAAAGGATTATTAGGATGACCTGGCTGGATCCATAGCACAGCGAGTAGGGCGTTTGTTTGCCTTGCATGCAGCCAACCAGGTTGACCGGAGTTTGAACAACAAGAGGACAGTGATAGTAACAGATTAGGATGATCAAATAAACTAACAGATTCAAATAGCATTGAATACACAGAAGTTAAATGAGTATCAGCATATTTATGAATTAGTGCTATTATTCAATAAGTTTTTAACTGTTGAATTTGTCTTTTGTACTATCACAAAAGACATTAAAATTAAGAGGTTAAAGTTCTTGAATTCAAATACTTCTCTCTTATCTTTTCTTATTTTTAGTGTATATATATACATATAATTTCATAAACATATTTATAGACTTTTGTCCTATGGAAGAGATCATAATAATAGTTTGATCATTTTGATTCATATCTGCTGAAGACAGAATCTAAGTCCATTTTATCAATCTTAATCTTGCTGGTTTGAAAATCCCCCCAGATAGAATCGTCTCATCAAACATACATTTGGGCCAGGCTTGATTTGGCTGTGCTGCCTCTTATCTCTGATTAAATCTCACATTCACTGTGGTTTCCAGACAGTAATCTCTTGTATTTCTTGGGTTTTATCTCTTGTGTCACTGGTTCAAACTGTGAACATGAGAAAAGCAATGGATTTAAAGAAAATTTAAAAATACTGCATTTAATTAATTAATTCTAACAGCAACATTTTTAAACAAATCAGAAAGGGCACAGGGAAATAAAGGAAATAAACGAATATTTTCATCTGTAATTACACAAAGTGAACTTTAAATAAAGTTATGTCTCTCATCCTGTGTCTCTCTCCCTCCTCTCCCTCCCTCCCTCCCTCCCTCCCTCCTTTTCTGCCTCCCTTCCTCCCTTCCTCCCTCCTTCCCTCCCTCCATCCCTATCTATCTATCTATCTATCTATCTATCTATCTATCTATCTAGCTAATTATCTCTCCGCCCTCTATCCTTTTTTTTCTTCTCAGGGAGTTACCTGGACCATTATCTGGACCTGTGAGGGTCTTCTTGGTGTATGTCCTGGCACTGGGTGATGATTAAGATCTCTGAGTCATCCTGGCCTTAGTTACTTTCTGAACTACTGGGCCACTTTCTGGCACAGCAATTGGGATCCCTTCAGTTTGTTCAGATGGCACTAAAGTTTTGAACATTTTGTAAATTTTATTTTAAGTAAAGGTAAAGGTAAAAGGTAAAGGCCCTCCCGTTGATCGTCGATTTGCTCGAGCGGGCCCAGTAACGTCTCCATTGGAGACTTTGTTGTTACTGTGTTTGGCATATCGAATACTCTCGGTAGCTTGCCGGGCTCTCCGAGAGGGGCGGAGGAATCGAACTCGGGTCGGCCATGTTGGCCGCTTGTAAGGCGAACGCCCTACCTGCTGTGCTATTTTAAGTATTTTATTATTATTGTTGTTATTAGTATTATTGTGGAGAATGGAATTGCTTGATCATATGCAAGCTCAATTCTTAGTTTTATAAAATATAATTTTTTAAAATTGAATCACAGTGAGATACACAATTACAAAGTTGTTCAAGATTGGGTTTCAGTCATACAATATTCCAATACCCATCCTTCACTAGTGTGCATTTCCCACCACCAATGTCCCCAGTTTCCCTCCCATCTCCACCCCACCTCTATGACAGACACTTTTCTTCTCTCTGTCTCTGTCTCTGTCTCTGTCTCTGTCTCTGTCTCTCTCTCTCTCTCTCTCTATCTCTATCTCTCCTCTCTCTCTGTTCCCCCTCTCTCCTTTTTGGTTTTGTGGTTTGCAAAACAGATACTAAGAGGTCATTATTTAACATTTTAGAGTTTTTAGTATCATATAGTATGTGCTATGTATAGTTATTAATCAGTATCTGCACATACTACACTAAGTTAACCACTAATTATCATGTTCTATCCTTTACCATTATAGATGATCCTCTTTTATTTATTTCCTCAATTTGATTTTATGACCTAGAAACTTACTTTGGGAGGCAAGTTTTAGGGGGCCTGTAAATAGATTTTGGGTAATTCTTTTGTGTGTATGACACACCCATGCTCGGGCATTACTAGTGACTCTGTGCTCAGGGATCACTCCTGGTAGACCATATGCAGTCAGGGATCACGGTCCTCCCGTTGTTCATCAATTCGCTCGAGCGGGCCCAGTAATATTTCCATTGTGAGACTTGTTGTTACTGTGTTTGGCATATTGAATACTTCACGGGTAGCTTGCCAGGGTCTGCCGTGCGGGCGAGATACTCTCAGTAGCTTGCCCAGCTCTCCGAGAGGGGTGGAGGAATCGAACTCAGGTCAGCCATGTCGGCCGCTTGTAAGCAAACGCCCTACGGCTGTGCTATCGCTCCAGCCCCATATGCAGTGTGGAAGGCAAATGACTTAGCCACTATACTGTTGTTTGCCGTTAAAAAATAAAAACAAATAAATAAATAGATACAGAATGAGTATTTATTATGGCAAATCAGTTGTAAAACAATTGGTTATGTCTTGGAAGTTCATTTCATTTTTTTTCCTTAGGTTATCTTTGGGAAATTTATCAGAAATACGTTTTGGAAATAACTTAAGTCATTTAAAATTTATAAGCATTCAGTGATGTTAAAATTACAGTAGTCTGGGTTAGAAAAATAGTTCAGTGCTTGTCTTGGTGCTTGCCTTGCATGCGGCTGGTTTAGATTCTATATGGTATCCCATATGGTCCCCCAAATCTGCCAGGAGTGATCTCTGAGCACGGAGCAAGCAGTAATCTCTGAGAACTGCTAGGCGTAGCCCCAAACAACCTGAATAATATAGTAGTTAATTAAAATAAAAGTATTGAAGTCATTTCTATCTCTTTATTTTCACAATAAGGACTATTCAATTAATAGGGTAGAAGAGGTTAATAGAGCAATGATAGTAATTTTAAGGATAATCCTGTAAAACAGACTTTTCAAATTCATTGTTTATTATATACTGATGATTATTTTTATTATAACTTTGAAAATCATATTTTCCTTGTTATGCATGTTTTGTGACTTGTTGGCTTATCAGACTGATTTTTCTACTAAAAATGAAAAATATGATATGCTAGATAATTTTTATTTTTAAGAAATAAAGCTTGTAAGAAAAGGAAACACAACAGCTTTACAAAGATGGACTGTGTCTATACACATAAGCGTTACTTGAGCTGTGCTCCCAGGAATACGATTTGTCTGGTATATGAACTTCATTTTAATATGAATAGTTTCTCTTGATGATGACAACTGGTATCTTCAGTGTTTCTAGGATAGTTTTGTTGTCTATGTGGTAGCATGCTTTGTTTGCAGTGCCCACTAGTAGTGAGACTGTACATGACTGTGGAACACCAGTTAGAGTAACTGGGGTGCCAAATAACTGTTACATTATGATTGTTACATTATGATTGTTCTTGCTAGAATTGGTGAGGCCATGAACCAAGCTCATGCTCACATTATTTCAAGGGAAATTCTTTGTCATTAAGCTATCTCCATCTCCCTGCTTTCTTTCTTTGTAGGATATCTGATATGTAGCTACACATTTGTTTCATTTTCTCATTTTTCTAGTTTGAAAATTTGCTTGCTCATATATTCAGTGATCCATTGGAAACTGAAAAAAGTTGGTGCAAATTAAATACTTGTAGGATAAATGAATGAATCACCCCTATCTGGTATATAGAGTTTTCTACCATCAGGGATACTCCAGATCCTTGTTACCATTTGCTTACATAAATATTCAATTAAATATCTTTTAAACTTTTAGACTTTATGAACTTTTTCATCACCATACGTTTATTAATATCCTTTATAATCTAATTTATTTGTCCTTCAAGCTCCATATTGCTCCCCATGTAGCCTCATAAGTTTTTATTCTCCTACACATCTGTTCCACAAAGACTGTAATCTGGGCATCTGAAGGAGTCTACTGTATATCTTGCTCTCTCACATACTTTAATTAAAGTTCTTGGATTATCATTTAAGTATCTGAGTTCAGTTTTCTTATTTGTGAAAGAACATAGATTTGGTTTGCAACAAGGAAATATATAGTTCTATTACTTAAATCAAACTTTATCTGGATTTTGGTCAGTACTTCTATTGTAGCGAAACACAAGATTATCTACCTAGTTGTCCAAGCCAGAAACTAGACTTTCATACTAAAATATCATCTCTCCCATGAAACATCAGACACATTTGACAAGTTGATTATATGTGCATTACTCACAAGACTTTTATAGTTTATCCTTCTTACTTCTCTGTCTTCTATACCAGTGTCTTTTCCTATTCTCAGTACCCATGACAGTAACTTCTCATGATTTGACCATACGTGCATCTTGTTATGAAGGACTTTGTACTTTTTGCTCATTCTAATTTTTCTCTCTGGAATGGTATTTTCCCACTCACTCCTTCAGTAATAAATAGATGAACTAATATTTATTATTAAAGTGTTAAAACTTATTATCTTATTATTTTTACTGTTGTAGCAGTGTCCTCCTGTTGTTCATCGATTTGCTCCAGCAGACACCAGTAACATCTCCATTGTGAGACTTGTTGTTACTGTTTTTGGCATATCGAGTACATCACGGGTAGTTTGCAAGGCTTTGCTGTGTGGGCGGGATACTCTCCGTAGTGTCCCAGGCTCTCCAAGAGAGGCGGAGGAATCAAACTTGGATCTCTGGGTCGGCCGCATGCAAGGTGAACACCCTACCCACTGTGCTATTGCTCCAGCCCATTATTATTGTTATTATTATTAAAGTCTTAAATCTTTTCCAGGAAGTGTTTCTATGCTTCTCCCTAATGCAATTCATTTCTTCATCACTACTTTACCAAGTATTATTTTCTATCAGGCACTTCTGATAATTTCTTATGCACTTTTTAAAAATATGTTTCTATTCTAATACAGCATCTTGAAGGCTGTATTCATTAAATTAGAGTAACTACATGATGATGTATAAAAAGATTAAATAATATTATGATCCAAATAAAAGATTTCTTAAAGCGTTTTTTATTTTTTCCTTTTTGGGTCACACCTGACGATGCTCAGGTGTTACTCCTGGCTTTGCATTCAGGAATCACTCCTGGCTGTGCTCAGGGGACCATATGGGAATCGAACCTGGGTCAGCTGTGTGCAAGGCAAATGCCCTACACTCTGTGCAATCATCACTCTAGCCCAAAGATTTTTTTTCATCTCTGCTCAGTAGTCTGGAGGTGAATACTCCAGGTACATATGGAACCTTCTCCCACACAAAATTATTCAAGGACAAAAATTACCCTGTATTTGTGATTTGACATTTACTTGTCATTTTCTTGTCAACACAGTTGAATAAGGCCACTGTTGAATCTGGCTCTACTCCATCGAAATTCAATTATGAAGTCAATCAAATTTTTGGTTTGACAAAGGTATAGGACATCTTATATTCATGTCTTGCATTTTATGGTGAAGAACTTTGTCTAAAAAATTTCCTGTTTTTGTTTTGGGGTCAAATTTTATGGTGTTCAGAACTTACTCCTGGCTCTGCTCTCAGGGATCACTCCTGGCAGGGTAAGGGGAACATATGGGATGCTGGGGATTGAACTTGGGTTGGTCTAATGCAAGTACTGCAGTACTGCTACTCTGTTCCCCTGAAATTTTATGGGTGAATATAGTTGAAAGAAAACAAGAAAAATGTTGTCTCTAAGGGGATGAATATGAAATGAGGAATAAGAAGAAAGTTTACCTGAAAGGGGTCAACTGGCCATTTGCAAACCAACAGAAAAATAATATCTTATTAACCTTTCTATCACCAAAACCTAAAATGAAGAAAAACTCAACACATTTTAATTAATAAAAAATTGTGTGATTTTCCACTTTTTCCCTAATTATTAAAATAGCAATAAATATCATTTGAAATTCTAGTTTATATAACATGCTACGGTTCTCTTAACTTTCATGGTATAGATGCACTGTTACTGAACCACCATCAAAGTAGTTAAGTCATTTTTAGTCTGTCTTGTTACCCCCTATGCCCTCCTCACTGATTTTAAATCTCATTTTTATAATCAAAAGTCAATGGTTTAGTTCTGTGTGATAGTACTGTCTATTCCATTTTTTTGTTGTTGCTCTTGTTGCTTGTACTTACTCTCCTGGTTTATATCCCATAACACTATACCTTCCAGCTTCATCCAAGTTGCAGTGAACTGCAAGATTTTATCTTTTTGAAATGTACATAGTATTCTATCCTGTTTACATACACAACTCTTTTACCCATGCAACTGTCATTGGACATTTGGGTTGTTTTAATAATCTACATATTGATGCATATGTAGTTTTGAATTAATAGTTTTGTGTTCTCGGGAGAGATGACAATAATTTGCTGAGACATTTGAAGGTTCTCATCTGCTTTTCTGTTTGATTTTTCAAGAAGTTTTTATTAAAATATTGTTAGTGGAAGTGTTTCATGCATACAATGTTTTGATTCGGTACCCTTTACCTGAACGTCATGCTTTCCTATATCACCACTTTCTGAGTCTCCCCTACCACTTCTTCTGCATCATTGAACACCACACCATTCCCTATTGTGATATTCTCAGTTTTGCAGACCAGTTCTCAGCTTCTTTTGATTTTAGGTATTTGTTACTTCTGTATTAGGTCTATTTAGATGCCGCATATGTTAGGGACCATTAGGTACCTGTCCCTCTTAATAACTTCACTCAGCCTAATACTCTATAGATACAGCCATGTAGCAGCAAATCACATGACTATCATTTCTTACTGCTGAGTAGTATTCCAGTGTGTCTATGTACCATAGTTTCTTTTTTAAAATTTAATTGAATCACCATGAGAATAGTTACAAGATTTCATGTTTGGGTTACAATCACACAATGATCAAACACCCATCCCTCCACCAGTGCACATTCCCCACCACCAATATCCCCAGTATAACCCCCTTTCCCACTCTCCCCCTGCCTCCATGGCAGACATGATTCCCCATAATCTCTCTCTACTTTTGGGCATTATGGTTTGCAATACAGACCCTGAGAGGTCATCATATTTGATCCTTTATCTACTTTCTGCAAATATCTCCCATCCTGAGTGATTCCTCCAGCCATATTTTTCTTAGTGATCCCTTCTCTATTCCAGCTGCCTTCTCCCCTTTGCTCATGAGGCAGGCTTCCAGCTATGGAGCAATTTATCTGTCCTTTGTATCTAATATCCTTAGGTGTCAGCCTCATGTTATGTTGTTTTATACTCCACAAATGAGTGCAGTCTTTCTATGTCTGTTCCTCTCTTTCTGACGCATTTCACTTAGCATGATAATCTCCATATCTATCCATTTATAAGCAAAGTTCATGACTTTATCTCTCCTAACAGCTGTATAGTATTCCGTTGTGTAGATGTACCAAAGTTTCTTTAACCAGTCATGTGTTCTAGGGCACTTGGGTTGCTTCCAGATTTTGGCTACTGTGAACAGTGCTGCAATGGACAGATAGTACCATAGTTTCTTCATCCAGTTTTCTGTTCTAGGACATTTGGGTTGGTTCCAGATTTGGGCTGTTGTGAATAGAGTTTAGGATTGTACAGGTCTTTTCTGGATAGAGTTTTTGGGCCCTTGAGGTAGATACTGAGAAACAAAATTGCTTGGTCATATGAAAACTCATTTTTCAGTTTTTGAGTTTTCCAAAGAGGATAAAATAGTCTACATCCCCAGTAACAGTGGCTGATGGCTCTTTTTTTCTCAACAGTCATGGCAGCTCTGTTTTTTTTTTTGTTTATTATTATTGTAATGCATGCTAGTTTCACTGATGTGAAGTGTTGTCTATTATTTTCATTTCTCTGATGATTAATGATGCAGTATTTTTTTTTAACATTCCTATTAACCCTCTATATGTCTTCTTTGAGGAATTTTCTGTTTATCTCCTGTTCCCATTTTTTTGATGACTTTCTCCTAGCTCTACACTTATGGGTTACTGATCAAGGGATCAGGAGGTATTATTAAAGGACTATTCTGTTTGGTTTCATGAAAAATTTCCCCAGGGGAATTACTTGAACATTAAATTGAGAAGAGAAAGATTCAACAAGTATTTCAGGGAAAATCATTGAGCCACTTCCAAGACAATTCAACCTGAGTTTTGTTGTTGTTGTTGTTTAGTTTTACAGGTACTTTATATAGTTTGGATATTAACCCTTTGTCAGGTGACTCATGGACAAATATTTTCTTCTAATCTATGCGATGTCTGTTTATCAATTTGGTTTTTGGTCATACTCAGTAGTGCTCAGAACTTTCTCCTTGCTCTACACTCATGCATTACTGCTCAAGGGGATCAGAAGGAATGCTGAGGATTAAACCTAAGTTGGCAGCATGCAAAGAGTGTGGTTTACTCACTGTACTCTTCATAATTTATTGAATATCTTGTTGAACCATATTGACTTTCTGATATGATATGAATAATAAACACCCTTGTCTTATATCTGAAGGAAGTTATCCTGCTTCATATGAGGAAAATCTGTACTAATAAAAAGAAGCTCATTTACAGTGATATGAATCTGGGACATGTTGACTTTTTGGTCCAACCCATGTTTACTTAAGACCAAAAAAAAGTAGTGTATAAAATATTAATAAATTATGGTAAAAGTTCAGATACATTTACTTTCCATTAATGCATATATTAATTGTGGATAATTTAGGGGAATTTTAATTTTGTGTTATATTTATACAAAAGCTTTACTCAATTATAGGAAATCATGAAGGCATCACTTAAAAATTAAAATTTATACACTGATATAGCATACATTTGATAGTCTGAAAATAATCTCACAGATGTAGACTTAAGAAAATTTTCATAATGGATATTTTCCAAGTACAATATGTTTATGTTTAACATTCTGTCACTGTATTTTTAGACTAATATAAAATTTATCTGTCAGATTGAATTAAAAGTCTTATTGGATACTTCTATCTTATGGTAGTTTCCATTTTATTTCTCTCATCTTTTAAAATAGGAGTTTTCACATTATTCTATCAGCTCATGAAGAGTTCATTAGTCAGTATCCTAAGATATTTGTGAAGAAAGAAACAAAACTGCCTACACTTCATAAAACAAAAATATTAAGGTAATGTTATTTTCTTTTGAATGCGAGCTTGTTGTATGTGTTTGTATGTGTAAGAAAGACCAACTAGAACTCAAATACTGAAATTTATTGGTCAGTTTGTAGCACTTCATGCTACAGTAGTCAAGAAAGTGGAGATTAATGTCTAAGAAGAATTTTTTTAAAAAAGTATGCCTAATGATGAGGTGCGAATTTATTTAAAGTATAAAAGGAATCTTTACCTTTAACAAATTGTGAATGATGACCATCTTGAAGGGTATTAAAGGACTATTCTGTTTGGTTTAATAAAAAATTTCCCCAGGGGAATTACTTGAGCATTAAGTTGAGAAGAGAAAGATTCAACAAGTATTTCAGGGAAAACCATTAAGCCACTTCCAAGACAATTCAACCTAGATTTCCTCCTATTTATTACACCATACACAAAGTTAATTTAGCATGTATTACATACCTAGTTATTAGAATTGAATCTATCAAGCAAGTCAAGTATAACATAGGCAGTACTCTCCATGATAGTCATTTCAGAGACATCTTTAATGATTCATTTCCACTGGCAAAGAAAAAAACAAGCAAATGAGATTACTTCAAAGTAGAAAATGTCTGCAATGAAGAGAAAATGGGGACCTGAGAGAGAATGCGGCAGGTAAGGCTTTTGCCTTGCATAAGATTGTCCTGGGTTCAGTTCTCTGAGACTACCAGGAATGATCCCTGAGCACAGGTCCAGGAGTAAGCCCTGAGCATCTCTTGGTATGCCTCTGCCATACAATGTAAAAGAAGCTAAAATAAAAGACACCCTATTGGGGCTGGAGTCATAGCATAGCAGGTATGGTGTTTGCCTTGCATGCAGCCAACCCCGGGTTTGATTCGCAGCATCCCATATGGTCCCCTGAGCACCGCCAGGAGTCATTCCTGAGTGCATGAGCCAGGGGTAAACCCTGAGCATCGTTGGGTGTGGCTCAAAAAGCAAAAAAAAAACAAAAACCAGACACCCTATTAAATAGGACATGTATACATCTGATGTATACTATCAATGAGATGTATTAATCTTAATGTAATATATATATATATATATATATATTCACAGAACTTCACCAGAATAGGGCCACAAAGAGTATAGGGGTAAATATTCACATGGTCAATTCCTGTTTGATTCCTTGTTCCGTGTATTGTCCCCTGATGGGTGTGATAGCTGAGCACAGAACTAGGAGTAGTCTCTGAGCACAGTTGGGTGTGTCTCAAAACGAACGAGTATAAAACAAAGCAAAGTAACAAAAAAATACTTAACAAGAAGTAAGAAACCCTATTTTAAAAATGGGGAGAGGCACTAAACATACAATTTCTCAAAAAAGTTATACAGATGGCCAACAGTATGTGAAAAAGTGCTCATAATCACTTATCATCAGGGTTGTGCAAATCAGAACAGCAGTGAGATGCCACTGCACATCACTGAGAATAGCTCGGATCAAAACATCTCCTTGAGCAATTCATATTGTGCTTATGTTCTGGTTCATGAAAGGAAAGTACAAATGTCATTGTGTTTATAGTGAGATTAGGTTATTATTCCTTATGTTCGTGCATTTCGATCTACATTGCTCTGTAGAGTTTGTAATGGATAAATGATTCATAATTGGCAGCATTTAATATTTCTAGCTGCTAAATAGGAGGCCTGTGTCTGACAAAAATAATAAATAAATCCAATAAATTTGATACAGTGTGTTAAAATTCCTAGGAAAGATAACTCATTGGGTTTTTTGGAAAGGGAGAAAAGGCAAAGATTCATCTTCGGCTAGAGTATACTACAACTGATTAATGTACATATTTTTTGGCATTTCTGTGTATATGAAGGACAGACTAAACCTTGAAATATCTGTTCCACTTTTCTAAATATGAAAGAGATCAGGTAAATTAGAGAAGATTTTGGTGAATAAAACTGATGATGAATCATGAAATTTAGTTACATCAGAAATAATTCATTAGTAGTTTTAACCTATTAACATTATTTAATAAAATAATGTCTAAAATTTATCTAGAATAAATAAATATCATGTGACAGATACAAAAGCAAAGTTGAAATATTCTAGCTCTTGCCTGGTTTAGGTCTGGTAAAAATCCCTGATACCAGGGCATTTGCTAAATAGTGATGACAATTTGCAAGGAATGTAGAATAATGCCTCATACAATCACTTAATACATTTGAAGCAATGCCACTTTAATGAAAATAGATGGACGACCTAAGATAGAAGGAATCAATAATATTAGAGGAAAAAGTATGAATACAGGATAACAATATGATCATGGAATCAAATTAACAAAAGGTATATTTGTGAATATAGGAAATCCCATAGATTGTCTTAAAACAAATTCTGAAATTTGAATTACAGTTTTTTTTTTCCTTTTTGGGTCACATTCGGCAATGCTTAGGGGTTCCTCCTGGCTCTGCACTCAGAAATTACTCCTGGTGGTACTGGGGGACCATATGGGATGCTGGAAATCGAACCTGGGTTGGCTGCACGCAGAGCAAACGAAGGCAAATGCCCCACCCACCGTGCTATTTCTCCAGCCCATACAGTCTTTTTTAAGACCAGATAGACACAATATGATTTTAAAATAGTTTCTGATGCTTCAAAGCATACACTTTTTACTTTATTGTGGACTATAGATTGCATGATATTTTACATAGATTTCTACCATCTATTAATAACTTCTGCCTTTCATGGAGTTTAAATAATAACAAAATATGAATGCATTAATTAAGGGCTGGAGCGATAACACAGCCAGTAGGGCATTTGCCTTGTACGTGGCCGACCTGGCCAACCCCAGTTCGATTCCTCCGCCCCTCTCGGAGAGCCTGGCAAGCTACCTAGAGTATCTCGCCCGCACAGCAAAGCCTGGAAAGCTCCCCGTGATGTATTTGATATGCCAAGCACAGTAACAACGAGCCTCACAATGGAGACGTTACTGGGCCCGCTTGAGAAAATCGATGAACAGCGGGAGGAGAGTGCTACAGTGCAGTGCTATCATTAATTTAAAAATACTCATATTTTTTACTGCAACAAATTTAACATGCAAATGTTTTTTTAAAAAATAGATTTTTAATCAGTGCATCTTTATATCAGTATAATTAAATATGAAATAGAAGTTTAAGGAAATGTAGAAATTGAAGAAGCAAATAAGCATCTACAGAATTGTAGTAGATACCTTACAAATGTACTTTTCAAACTATGAGTGTGAATGTGAAATAAGAATTCAGCTATGTACGAGGAAAACTGCATTCTACTTATCTCATTTGACTTTATAAAAAAATAGCTGTTGATCTTTTGGAGTATCTGCATGGTTTTCTGTTTTTACTGTGCTTGTGAGTAGAGGTTATTCTCCTTTCCAGAAAACCTTCAGAATCAGTCTCCATAGCCTTCTCACAGAACCCTCTTCTGGCACAAGTGTACTCCCCACAGCTCCTGTTCCTCAGCCTCTGCCACCAAGGCATCTTCTAAGTTGGCACCCAAGAGGAGAAAGACTATAAGTGGGGCAGAATGACCAGCTTGTCTCTGAGATTGTTGTCTATGTCCAGATCATGCTGGAGTTCTGTGCCTTAGTACTGCTTTTGCTGTGTCCCATATATTTGGGTATTTTCTGTGTTCACTACTGTTTGGTTACAGAACTGGTTTTAAATTTCTCTTAGTTTTCTATATTAACCTAAGTTTTTTAGTCTTGTTTTGATTCATTTCCATATACCACCAACAGCCCCCCACTCCAGGTTTGTGCGTGTGAGAGTGTGTATGTGTGTGTGTGTGTGTGTGTGTGTGTGTGTGGTCGACTTCTTACATTATTTCATTGCAGTTGGAATATATACTTAGAATGATTTGAATCTTTCTTACTTTATTGACACTACATTTTATGTTTCAATATCTGGTTTATCTTTGAGAATTTTCTTCTGTGTGCTCTGGAGAAAAATGTGTATTTGACCTTTGTAGTGCTTAGAGTCATCTAAGTATTAAGTTCATATCATCTAACTCTTAATTTTTGAATGTTTATTTGTCTGGCGGATCTGACCATTGTCATGTTGTGTGTTAAATTTTCTTCCTACCATTGTGTTGCTGTAGATATCCCTGGGTTTGTTTATGATTTCATATATTTGGTGCTCTTTCTTGTAGTACATGTGTACCAGTAATGCTAAGATTTCTTGATGTGTTGATCCCTGAATATCTCTCTCTCTCTCTCTCTCTCTCTCTCTCTCTCACACACACATACACACACACACGTCTTGTTTCTTTTTTTGGGGGGGTTAGGGGTTATAGCAGTAATTCTCAGGCATTTTTTCTATATCACTCATGGAGTTATCCAGCAGACATGTGGTGCTAGGATCAAACTGGGGGTTGTGGCATACAAGGCAAGCACCCTATCTGCTATAATCTTTCTCTTAGTATCCCTTTGTTACATGTATTAGTCTGAGATTTATTTTGTTTGATACCATGATGACTGTCCCTGTCTTTTTAAAGCTACTGTATGTCTGTATGTCTATTCCCAATCTTCTACTCTGAAATTTGTTTACCTATGGTGCTCACGAGGACTCTCCTGGAGACAAAACTGGTCGAAATTTGTTTGATGAAATAAGTCCATTCTGTGCCCTTTGGTTGGTGATTCTATGCCACTGATAATTAGTGAAATTGATATAGAATATCAAATTGTCTTGTTTTTTAGGTGGATTCTGGGTGTTATTGTAGTTATGACTAACTTAAATCAATTATTATAGTTATCTCTAAGTTTACTAAGTTTCTTAGTTCTTCTTTTTCTCTACTTTTTACTTAAATATCTGCATTTTGTGAGTGATTAGATTCCATTTGCCTTTTCTTGTTCTTCCTAGATAGTTTTACTTTGTGGTTACCATAGATTTACTTGTATGATAAAATGGGAATATCTTATTTTAAATGTAAATGTTTTGTTCTTCCTATGTATTCTAAAATTACTTGAATTTTTTCCTCATATGTATTTTTAGGGATCTTACTCCTTCTAAGTAGAAGCTCTGTTTCTTTTATATGAGACCCTTTAGTATTTATTGAAGAGCCAATAGAGTACATTGATTAGTTGTTGGTTATCTGAAAACAACATAGACATATTTTCTATTTAGACATATTTTCTATTCAACACACTAAACATAATATACTACTTCCTTTGTTCTATCTAATTTTATTTTAGAAATCTTCAGAGAGTCTGTATTTTTCATATAAATGGTCATCTATTTAATTATCTATCTACCTACCTATTTATTTTTTAGGCTCCAGGTTTTAAATCTTTACTGATGGTCTTAGGAAGTTACCAGACATATCTGTCTTTGCTTTTCTTTGTGGTTTGGTGTGTAATTGTTTCTATTTGTTTTATTTGAAATTTTTTGAGCTTCTCTTGTATCTGAGGATACTCATTCTTCCTCAATTTAAGAAAAGTTTTGGATATTTTTTCTTCAAGTAAGAGTTCTGTTCTTTTCTCTCTTCTCCTTCTGGAACCAATATGCCATAAATGTTTTCCTCTTGTTTGGCTCATAAATATCATATGTTATCTTCATTTTTAAAATCTCATTTTTTTTTGTTGCTGGACTTTTAGGATGACTTTTCTAAGAAATCTGCTTAAGATAACTTATTTGATATTTTTCTTTTGTGATTTTGCGAATGAGACACCATCTATTTTATTTGTTTAAGTTCAGTTAATATGGTCTATAACTCAATTTTCTAATATTTTTGTTTTTAATAAATTTCTCTTCCGTGATCTCTTTTATTTTGCAATTATCATTTGAATTATAACATCTTCTTGATGATGGCCCTGATAATGTAGGGGATTCTTTGCAGGATTTTGGATTTTTGCATCCATTAGGTTGCATTCCTGCCCTTCATTATTTTTGCCTCTCTGCAACGTAGCTATAATCTCTTCCTGATTTAAGCTAGTTGTCTCCTTGTGAGGCTTCTTTCTTGGTGATTATGTGTGTTTTGTCTCTCATCTATCTGAGCTGTCTCCTCTATCCCTTCAAAAGTAGAGTTACCTTCATCAAAGTGTTTCACATAAACAATATAAAATAAATAAATAAAAAATAGGAAAGAGGATCCATGAACTGCAGACAAGTTTGTTATGAAGTTCTTTATAAATAATTGAGCTTGTCTTCTTTGCACCTTTTAGGTTGAAGTAAATTTGTAAGCTCATAGATGTATTTAAGTACTAACATTAAAGTATATTGTTATAATCAAGTCAGAAGAACACACCTTTCACCAATGGAAAAAAAACATCAAATTCCCGATCTATATAGAAGACCTTATTCTAAATTTTCATATCTCAAGATGACTATGGTTGTAGCAAGCTAACATGGAATCTGTCATAACATAATTTGGGAGGACAGTCAACAGAAATATAACTGTAGAGCTATAAAAAAGAACTTTTATAGAGTAAAGGTATCAAAAAATCAATAGACTCATATGAAATAATTCTTCACTTCACATGTCATCAGGGAAATACATCAGTGAGATATTGCTCCAAAACTCTCTATAATGGTTAAAAGCTTAAACGCTCACAAAACTAAATGCTGTTGAAAATGAACAGAAATATTCGTTCATTGCTGTTTGGAATACAAAATGGTACAGTTATTATGGAAGAAGGTTTGAAGATTTATTATAGATGTTTACATACCTTCCATATAATTATAGAATCACAGTGGTTGCCATTTACCCCACAACTTGAAAATTTATTTTTATACCAAACCCGCTTTTGAGTGTGTATAGAAACTTTATTCATAATTACCAAAACCTAAAGGCAATCAAGATGCTTATCATTAGATGAATAATATAATCTTAACATACCAGAATATATTGCATAGTATACTATATAGTATTTTCTGTTATATTTAGACAATAATATTATTCAGTATTAAAGAGAAATAATATATTAAGTCAAAAAATCTAAGAAGAAAAGATCATTGATTATTGTTAAGGGAAATAAGCCAATCTGAATAGACTGTATTCTGTAATATTCTAACTATATTATAATCTGGAAAATTCAAAACTATGAGGATGTTAAAAATAAATTAATTACCAGGGGTTATGGAAAGAGGCAGAACATAAGAAATAGTTAAAAAAAACAAAGCCAAAAATATTAATTTGGAAGCATATATATAAAACAATGTTCATTGCAGTTCTTAGTATAAATAGCTAGAATATGGAAGTAACCCAAATGTTCAGTAGCAGAAAAACAACAAAGAAAATTTGGTATATACAAATAATGGAATGCTATGTAGTTTCAAGGAAATAAAGTCAGACAGTTTGTGGCAACATTGATGGAACTGAAGTATATCATTCTGAATAAAATAAACTAAAGTCAGAGGGACAAATACAAGATGATCTTGCTCATTTGTGGTATATACGGAAGTAGGTCATAGATAGGAATGGACAATATCTATAAGTAATAAGCCTAGAACACTAGATTATTTACCTGAGATGGCCATATTGGGAGTATGTGTGATAAATAATTAGGTGGACATGAAAACATAGGGGGAGGGTTTGATGATGGCTAAGGTTGGAAAGATATGCATCAAAACCGTAACTGTCAGTCAGCAAATGATGGGGGTAGGGATGAGTGGGAAGGAAGGTTGATGAAGTGACATAGCGATGGGAGTGGAGGGTCCTGGCACTTCAGAGGTGGTGATGTGGGGTACCTCTATTTCATAAACTTAGATTAAAATTAGAATTCAATAGGTGGTTATTACTAAATCAATAATAAAATTTAAAAATAGTGAAAATACTCTTTGTTGACATCTGGTAGGTATACATTCCTATACATTTATATAATAGCAATACATGATAGAAAATACATTCTAATATTAATAAAATTAAGATGTACACTAGCCTGGCAAGCTCCCCGTGACGTAGTAAATATGCCAAACACAGTAACAACAAAGGCTCCAATGGAGACGTTACTGGGCCCGCTCGAGCAAATCGACGAACAACGGGAGGGCCTTTACCTTTACCTTTACCTATACATAATAATGACAATATACACATATTTAGTATTATCATCAATTAATAATTAAACATTTCAAATTTTAAAGTGGGTTATAAGATAAACTGGATTTTTCAGACTAGAAAACCACCACGTATGGTCAGCAGTTGTATTAGATTATACTTGGTAGTCTGGGGAATGTTGATATCAGGGGAGCTGTGCTTGTGTCAAGGCAGAGTTTACATGAGAAATCTAGATAATTTTAAGTCAGTTTTTAGAAACAAGTTCTAATACTGAAGGGCCTAATTTACAGTGTGACTTAAAGATAAGCAGTATGGAAGATGATAGAATAAACTCTCATTTATGGAATATAATATCAAAAGGTAGTTAGTACATATTTGCAGAGGTAGCATTTCTTGTTAATTACAGCAAGCTGGCTTTGCTTCCAAAGTGACTTAAGATAAAGTCTATATTAGTGTACCTCAAATTTTAATTTGAACGTAGGGTTTGGCATGGGTAGGAACAGTGATAAGCAGGTTCTGGGCTGGGAATTGCTCAAAGGTCTAGTGTGCTTGGCTGCATACTGGAGGTCTCAGATTTATTTTTTATTTTTATTTTTTTAATTTTATCGAATCACCGTGTGAAAGTTAAAAGCTTTCATGTTTGGGTTACAATCACACAATGATCAAACACCCATCCCTACACCAGTGCACATTTCCCACCACCAATATCCCCTGTATAAACTCCCCCCTTTCCCACCCTCCCCCTGCCTACATGGCAGACATGATTCTTGGGGCATTATGGTTTGTAATACAGACTCAGAGAGGTTATCATGTTCGGTCCTTTATCTACTTTCTGCACACATCTCCCATCCCGAGCGATTCCTCCAGCCATCTTTTTCTTAGTGATTCCTACTCTATTCCAGCTGCCTTCTCCCCTTTGCTCATGAGGCAGGCTTCCAGCTATGGAGCAATCTTCCTGTCCTATGTCTGTACCATCCTTAGGTGTCAGTCTCATGTTATGTTGTTTTATACTCCACAAATGAGTGCAGTCTTTCTATGTCTGTTCCTCTCTTTCTGATGCATTTCACTTAGCATGATACTCTCCATGTCTATCTATTTATAAGCAAAGTTCATGACTTCATCTCTCCTGACAGCTGCATAGTATCCCATTGTATAGATGTACCAAAGATTCTTTAACCAGTTATCTGTTCTAAGGCACTTGGGTTGTTTCCAGATTTTGACTATTGTGAACAGTGCTGCAATGAACATTTAGGTACAGATGTCATTTCTACTGTGCTTTTGTGCATCCTCGGGATATATTCCCAGGAGTGGTATTGCGGGGTCATATGGAAGTTCAATTTCTAGTTTTTGAAGGACTGTCCATATTGTTTTTCAGAAAGGCTGGACTAATGGAAAGCGTGTCCCTTTTTCCCCACATACACGCTAGCACATGTTGCTTTTGTTCTTTTGAATGTGTGCCAGTCTCTGTGGTGTGAGATGATATCTCATTGTTATTTTGATTTGCATCTTCTTCTTGGCTAGCGATGTGGAGCATTTTTTCATGTGCATTTTGACCATTTGTATTTCTTTTTTGAGGAAACTTCTGTTAATTTCTTCTCCCCATTTTTGATGGGGTTGGAGTTTTTTTTTCTTGTACAATTCTACTAATGTCTTGTATATTCTGAATATTAATTCATTATCAGATGGGTATTGGGTAAATATTCTTTCCCATCCTGTAGACTCTTTTTGTATTTTGGTCACTGTTTCTTTTGAAGTGCAGAAGCTTCTTAGTTTGATGTAGTCCCATTTGTTTCTGTTTGCTTCCACTTGCATGGTCAGTGCTGTTTCATCCTTAAAGTTGTTTTTAGCTTCAATGTCGTGAAGAGTTCTGCCTACATTTTCCTCTAAGTGCCTTATGGATTCATGTCTGATATTGAGGTCTTTAATCCACTTTGATCTGACTTTTGTGCCTGGTATTGGACAGAGGTCAGCATTCACTTTTTTGCAGGTAGCTATCTAGTTTTCCCATAACCACTTATTGAAGAGGCTTTCCTTGTTCCACTTCACATTTATTGCTTCTTTGTCAAAGATTAAGTGGTCATATATTTGGGGGTCTGTGACAAAATATTCAACTCTGTTCCATTGGTCTGCTGATCTGTTTCTAGCCCTGTACCATGCTGTCTTCATTAATATTGCTTTGTAGTACAGTTTGAAGTTGGGGAGGGTGATGCCACCCATCTCCTTTTTCCCAAAGATTGTTTTAGCTATTCATGGGGGTTTATTGTTTCATTAAGTTGAACAGCAAGTTGTCTTTACTAGGCCAATCATGCCTTTTTGTGGTTTCCTTGGCATGTTTTCATACAGGACTTTTTTTCAAAAGGCCACACCTGGCAGTGCTCAGGGTTTTTTCTTAGCTCTATGCTCAGTCATCACTCCTGATAAGACTCAGGATGTGCAGGGAATCAAACATGCTCAGTCGTGTACAAGGCAAACACTCTACCTGCTGTCCTATTGCTCAGTCTTCTTCACTCAGGACATTTTAATGAATTCCCTGATTTCAATTCTCATGAATCATAACATATGAGAAGAAAAAGAAGTCATTTCACATGGTCACAAAGAGTTTTAAAGTTTATAACTTTAAAAGTTATAATATAGTTATAAAAGTTATAATATATATTATAAATATTGCTTATAATATGGGCTGGGGTGATAGTACAGCGTGTAAGGCATTTGAGCTGAGCTGGGTTCAATTCCTCAGTCCCTCTCAGAGAGCCTGGCAAGCTACTAAGAGTATCTCACCCGCACGGCAAAGCCTGGCAAGCTACCCGTGATGTATTCAATATGCCAAACACAATAACAGCAAGTCTCACAATGGAGACGTTACTGGGCCCATTCAAGCAAATCAGTGAACAACGGGAAGACAGTGCGGTACAGTGCTTATAATATTGGCAATGTTTTATAATATGTCAATAGAAAGATAATGGTAATAATGTGCTCATAAAAATGGAAATAGAACAATTTGATCTGACAAGAGTTTAAGGTCGTTTTTCAGTGCGTCTTTGCTGTACTTCACTCCTACCTGTTTCAGACCCACCAGAGGAACCATTTACTTTGCTAAAGGTGACCTGCTGGGGTGGTTCTCATTGCTCCATCAATGTGTACATTTAACTAGCCAAATAGCCATTCATTCCACAAGTGTTCAAAGTGCTTTGCACAAAGAGTTCATGTTTTCTTTTTTTCTACTTGAGATTCTAGAGAGATGGGATATTGCAGCTGCTAGAACTAAAGTTCAGAATTTCACCTTTAGATTTAAAAGCAATCGTGAAACATCTGGGTTAAAGTGGTGTGCATGTTCTAGTCAATGTATTTTTGTCGGAGTATGTTAAATTATTTTTTGTAGGAACTACATGCAGCAGTCCCCAGAGTCCTGGGGTACCTGCCCCCAGGACTGTATGCTGCATAGAACAGTGATACAGAGGGCCAGACCCGGCCAGGGCAATCCACACCAGTGGTGCTCAGGGTGTCTTGTTCTTAGACATTGAATACAGGGCCTTGCATATGTCTGGAATATGCTTCACTACTTGAGCTGTCTTCACAGTCACCCAACATGGTTAAAACAATTATTTGTTACAGTACACAAGCACCTAGACATAGGTTAAAGTCTCTCTAAAAGAGTCAGTATAGAAAATGCTGGGAGTAAATAGGATTATTTAGAGAAGCAATTGAAAAACTAGAACAAGTATATTCTGATAAACTCACCAAAATATCTCTCTGCCAAATTGCTTTTTCAGTTTCTGGCTTTCTTTGATTTTTGGACTCAATTTTGTTTCCTAATGTCATGGAAACTACCCATGTGGTAAAAATCCAGCTAAGTAGTACTTATTTATTGCTAGCTTTCATTTGGCTGCAGAACAATTAACTAGGCTGCTCAAAATATTTATTTAATATTAGAACAAATGAAATGATACTTATTATGCTTCTTAAATACATTTTCACTGAAGTTCTTAGTTGTATTGAGTAAAATGCTCTCTCTCTCTATATATATATATTTATAAAAGCAAGAACTGGTATATTTGCTTCACTATACTTTTTGTTTGTTTGGTTTTTGGAGCTGGAGCGATAGCACAGCTGGTAGGGCATTTGCCTTGCATGTGGCCGTTCCGGGTTTGATTACTCCGTACCACTGGGAGAGCCCAGCAAGCTATTGAGAGTATCCCACCTGCAGGGCAGAGCCTGGCAAGCTCCGCATGCATATCTGATATGCCAAACACAGTAATAACAAGTCTCATAATGGAGATGTTACTGGTACCTGCTCGAGCAAGTCAATGAACAATGGGAGGACAGTGATACAGTGCTAGAAAAAAATTCTGAAAATTTATAGTTATGTTTTCTTTGCATTTAATTCTTCTTGTCAATAAGTTAAAATTTGTTTAACTGAATTAACAGTACATATGAAAGCTAATTTATAATTTTTTCTCAAAAAACCAGCAGCAATTCTTAATTCCCATTAGAGGTTAGACAGAGGGCATTAGTACTGAAGCAAAATTGTTTATAGAAGATGGAAATGAAGATGGAAAAAGAAACAGGTTGAAGCCATTGAAGTTAGTATGTAAAAACTCAAGAAATATCTAATTTTAAAATGCTAAGCATAATCAACTATCAGTTAAAATTAGATAATGTAGATTTGTAATCATCCAGGTGTGTGACCAATTCAGCAATATTCTAAGTAGAAAACGTAGGTGATTAAAGTGGAAAATGGAAATGATTCAAGTTTCTGCGCTGAGATAATGAACACAATGAAGACTTCAATGTCTGAGTTAGGAATTTAAATGTTTTTGAATTGAACTGTGGGTAGAGAAAGACATTTTAATTATTTGATTTTAAGTTTTCTTATTATTTGATAAAAATGTGAACATATTTAGAGGATTTTCCCTGATAACCTGATTTTTATTGAAATTAGAATTTTAATTTTAAGCAATCCTGGAGGTAACTCATTAACAATCTTCCCTAAACTACTTTCTTGCATATTTGCATAGCTTGTCACATATTTTCGAAAATCCTTTGATTCTATATAATGTGTGTAAGTTCAGCTATTCATTTTTAGCTGGATGTTTCTATCGCTTTTGGAAATGAGAAGAGAAACTTTGAATTTGGCAAGGTTGTTCGTTTAGTAGAAACCAGGGGAATATTGCTTACCTCTGTCTAACCTTAAAATATTCTTTCGTATAAAAGATGACAGGATTCCAATATTTACTGTCAAGATTTCATAATGGAATTTGCTTTCAGTTCCTCAATTTTACCTTTGGATATGTTGGCAATATGTGGAACAAAGCCAGTACTCTTGCTCAGCATAAAACAAAGCCAGCAACTCTTGGGCTGAGCATGTACTACAGGGTTTTTCATATTTGGTACCAGTCAAAGTGAAATTGAGCTAGATATATGGAATTATCTTAGTGTACTTTTAATGAAGAAATTTAAATTTTATACTTATTCTTTTGTATGTAAAGCTGTCTTTAGTTTCTAAAAATAAAAAAAGGCTAGGGCCAGAGATAAAGAATAGGAATTAAGGTGCTTCCTTTGCAGGTAACTATCCCTGGTTTGACATAAAGTTTGACATATCTCTGCCATTGCCTATGGTTCCCAGACAACCACAAGGGGAGTTCCCTGAGCACAGAGCCAGGAGTAAGTCCTGAGCATCACTAGGTATGGCCACTAAACAAAAACACATGCACAAAAAAAAAAATTGAAGAACCCTTAAGCAAATATCTAGAGTTCATATAGTACTCTGGTTGTTCTTAGTAACTAATGATATTTATAGGAATTTATCAATAAAGTAAGCCAATGTAAGATTTTTTGAGACTGCTAGAAGATATTTTTAAGACTACAAGAATTTAGGTGTTAGAAAGATAGTACAGCGGTGAAGACACATGCATAATAATTAGGATATTTGCAAAAAACTTTACTTGTACTTCCCAATTTTTATAGACTTTAGTTATTTTTTATTTTAATATACATGACTTCTACTATAGTACTGTATAGAGATCACTAAATCCATGCTTTGTTTCTGACTCTAGAGACGATGTCAAAGATAGGTTACTCTAGTATTATTTACTTTTGGAAATACTTTTGCCATAAAAGTAGTTCACTTGTTTGTGGTGTTAGGATATCTCAGAGGACTAGAGCACATGCTTTCTGTTCCGAGCTACAGGTTTAATCCCAAGTACCTAGTAATCCACTCAGCACTGTCAAGAGTAATTCCTGAGCACTGAGCCAGGAGTAGTAGACCAAGCACAACTGGCTGTGACCACAAAACAAGACACAACAAAAAAAGAAAATTTATTGCTACTTTTAGCTTTTGTTTGTATTGTAAGTGAATATTCTATTAAATGTGATTTAAATATTCAAGATTTGCCTCTGGTGTCCTGTCATCATATTTAAAAACATTCCTGAAAGAGCATCCCTACTATAACCTCAGATAGCCTATTTTTCTTTTTTTTCCTTTTAAAATATCAATAGGTGGATTTGGTTAATTTTTTTGTCAATTTTTTTGCACTTATAAACCACAACACCCAAAAGGACAGAGAGAACAAAAGGGAATGCCCTGCCACAAAGATGGGGTAGGGTGAAGGGGTGGGGTAGGGGTGGTGGGAGGGATGCTGGGACCATTGGTGGTGGAAAATGGGTACTGGTGGAGGGATGGATACTCGACCATTGTATGACTGAACACAAGCATGAATGTTTGTAAGTCTGTATAATATTCAGTGATACTGGCTCGTAATTTTCCATCTTGTAATGCCTTTACCAGGTGTTGAAATGTTGATATAATGCTAAATTAGTCTCATAAAACTAGCATCTAGATACATATGAAATCTATATTCTGGAAGTGACTGGGTATAATTATTGAGTTTGTTGGAATTCATCATGCAATTTTGGGCAATTTTGGTCAGAAGTAGCTTTGTGGCAAGATTCATACATAGTAGTTAGCTGTTTAATCTCATCTATTTTCAAACATATTCGCATCTAGTTACTCTTAAGATACTTTAATTTTATATCCAAATATGATATTTGTGCTGATGAGTCTCCTTTATTATTTCTAACATTATTTTTTCTAACATTATTTTTGTGTTCTGATCATTTTTTCCATGTTCATTAGATATAATTTTACCAAACTTATTAGACTTTATAAATAACTACATTTAAATTTTATTTGTTCTCTATTTAAAAATATACTTCCCCTTAATTATATAATTTTTCTCTACTTTTTGTACAATTTTCTGTTTGTTTTTGATAAGAAACCTTAGATATAATGATTCAATTAAATATACTCATTTAAAGAATGGGCTGAAGCGATAGCACAGCGTGTAGGGCATTTGCCTTGCAGGCGGTCAGCCCAGCCAAGCCAGGTTCGATTCCTCTGCCCCTCTCAGAGAGCTTAGCAAGCTACCGAGAGTATCTCGCCTGCACAGCAAAGCCTGGCAAGCTACCTATGGCGTATTCGATATGCCAAACACAGTAACAACAAGTCTCACAATAAAGATGTTACTGGACCCCCTTGAGCAAATCGATGAACAATGGGAGGACAGTACATTTAAAGAATTACTTTATTTTTGTTTTTTTTTGGGGGGGTTGGCCATCCACTAGTGTTCAGGGCTTACTCTTGGGTCTGTACTCAGGGATCATGCCTGACTGGGCTTGGGGGACCATATGCAGGGCAAGAGATCAAACCCAGGTCAGTCACATGCCAAGAAGTTACCCTGCCAACTGGCCCTCAAACACATTTTTCTCTAATTACTATCTTTGTGGATTGAATGCCCAAGGATATTGAAACTGGTTATAGTATGGATACCCTAGTCCTGTGGGCTGCAGTGATAGCACAGCATGTGGGGCATTTGCCTTACACGCAGCCAGCCTGGCTGAGCCAGGTTTGATTCCTCCGCCCCTCTCAGAGAGCCCGGCAAGCTACCGAGAGTACCTCACCCTCACGGCAAAGCCTGGTAAGCTACCCGTGATGTATTCAATATGCCAAACACAGAAACAAGAAGCGTCAAAATGGAGACGTTACTGGGCCCGCTCGAGCAAATCAATGAACAACAGGAGGACTGTGACTGACTGCAAACCTAGTCCTGTCAGTCTCACTGTCAGCTTCAAGCCTGGTTGATCTGCACAATTAGCAAATTGCCCCTTCCCTCCCCAACTTTGGCAGAGCCATGGTTTTCAGCATGAGACACAGTTAGGGTCTTCACAGGAAAGTAAGAATCCTAATCTTTACCGGAGTTTAGTTTCTTGATCTTTACTTCCAGAAAACAAGTTTTACAGAAGACCAATAGTGACATGACACGGTTTTATTTAGGGAAATATAAGAGGGAAGAGAGACGAGTGAGTAAAAGTAGAGTCTTATAAAATCTGGAAACAATGCAAATCAAGATAGGATGTGTGGGCAATGCCAGGATAGAGAGCTATCGGAAAAAAGATGAGAAATTCCCTACACTGACCTGGAATGTAGTTGGCCCCAGAATGCAGCATGCTGGTCATTGCCCTGGGTTTTGGATAGACAGTCGCCCCCACCCCCCTCAGAGGCCTTGACTCTGTCCAGGTAAGAGCTGAATGGTAGGACTTTGCAAAGAAGAAAAGATTCTGAGCTCCAGTGGGTTGTGTGCATTCTACATCTGGGGCCTATTTTCCCTGAGGAATCAATTTCCTGAAGAAGTACTAGTGCTTGGGCTGGGTTTGAGTTAAAATGTCTGAGTTGATGCCTCTTTTGCAGGCCACAGCACCCAAAACGAGAGAGAGAACAAAAGGGAGTGCCATGCCACAGAGGCAGAGTGGGATGGGGGGGATAAAGGGGGTGGGAGGGGTACTGGGATCAGTGGTGGTGGAAAATGGGCACTGGTGGAGGGATGGGTACTTGATCATTGTACAACGGAAACCCAAGCACAAAAATTTGTAAGTCTACAACTGTACCTCATGGTGTTTCACTAATAAAAAAAAGTTAAAAAAAATAATGTCTGAGTTGCAACTTCAGGCTGGTCTTAAATCTGGGCTGGGGTCTTTTTAAAAATTATATATATGTACATATATTATTGAAGCACTGAGATAGAAATATTATTCAATGATATACTATTTAGTTCATGATTACCTTTCAGTCATACATCTGTCGCTCCAACACCCATCTCTCTACCACTGCACATTTCACAGTAACAGTGTCCCCAATTTCCCTCCCATCACCCTTCACCCCACCCCCAACTCGTCTCTATGGCAGGCACTTCTCTGTCTGTCTGTCTCTGTCCTTTTGGGCATTATGGTTCGCAGTACAGATCCTGAATGGTTGTCTTGTATATCCCTTTATCTACTTTTAACTCGGAGTTATTTCCCAGCATGATCATCTCCAACTATTATTGTCATACTGGTCCCTTCTCTATCTTACTTCCTCTCCACCCCACACACACTTGTGGTAGATTCCTACCACTGACCAGTTCTCCCAGCTCTTGTTTTCCCTGGCCATGGATATCTGTCTTCTACTATATATACTTATGTATACCACAAATGAACGCAGTCATTCTATATCTGTACCTTTCCTTCTGATTCATTTCACTTAGCATGATACTCTCCATGTCCATCCATTTATAAGCAAATTTCATCACTTCATTTTTCCTAACCTATGTATAGACGTGCCATAGTTTCTTTATCCAGTCGTCTGTTCTTGAGCACTCAGGTTGTTTCCAGGTTCTGGCTATTGTGAATGGTGTGTGCCAGTCTCTGAGGTGTGAGATGATATCTAATTGTTGCTTTGATTTGCATCTCTCTGATGATTAATTAGGAAGAGCATTTTTTCATGTACCTTTTAACATTTGAATTTCTTCTTTGAGGAAGTTTCTGTTCATTTCTTCTCCCGATTCATTGGGAGGGTAGGGTAGATTGTTTTTTTCTTGTAAAGTTCTACCAGGGCCTTGAATATCTTTGATGTTAACCCACGATTAAAAGGGTATTGTGTGTATAACTGTTCCTATTTCATAGGCTGTCTTTGTTCCTTGGTCACTGTTTCTTCTGAAGGCTCACAAGTTTCTCAGTTTAATGTATTCCGATTTGCTTACCTTTGCTTCCACTTGCTTGTTAAGTGGTATTTCATCTTTGTAGATACATTTAGCTTCAATATTGTGGGGGGTTTTGCCTACATTTTCTTCCATGTACCTTATGGAATCAGATCTGATGAGGTCTTTAATCCATTATGACTGAATTTTGTGTAGGCATTAGCTAGAGGCCTGAGTCCAGTTTTTTGCATGTTGCTATCCAGTTTTGCCAGCACCACTTGGTAAAGGGGCTTTTCTTGCTCCACTTCATATTTCTTGCTCCCTTATCAAAGATAAAATGATCATTTATTTGAGGGTATGTGTCAGAATATTCAACCCTATTTCAATCCTATTAGTAGTTGTTTTAAGTATTTTTCCGGTCCCTCTTGGGTATGTATATATACGTTTAGGAGTGTAATTTCTTTTAATGTATGTGTCCTTTGATTATTAAAATTGGCCTACACTGTCCCTTCTAATCTTTTTCAGCCTGAAATCTACATTGTCAGATATTAGTAAGGCCACCCACGCTTTTTTGATGGAGTTGTTTGTTTGAAGAATTATTTTCCAGCCTTTGTCTTTGAGTCTGTGTTTGCTCTGACTGTTCAAATATGTTTCTTTTAGGCAGCAGAATATTGGATTCAGTTTTTAAAATCCACTTTGCCACTCAGTCTCTCTTAATTGGAGCATTTAGACCCTTGACGCTGAGAGATTATTGTCATGGGGGTTTTGTGCCATCTTTCTGTAGAAGTTTGTTGTTTATGAGATTTGTCTCGTCTTACAGGAGCCCTTTTAGTCATTTTCAGATTGGGTTTGAGTCTGTGAAGTTCCTAAACTGTTATTTATCCATGAAGTAGTGTATCGTTCCCTCAGAACTTAATGAGAGTCTAGCTGGATAAAATATTCTTGGTGAGGTGTTTGATTCGTTGACTTTTTTCTCTCTATTCCACCACTTACTCATGCCAGGATGGTTTCATCTGATAAGTCTGCTGTAGATCTAAGGGCTGCTCCTTTGTATGTGATTACCTTCTTTGATATTGCTGCTTGCAGTGTTGTTTCTCTGTATATAGTATTCATCATTTTGATTACTATATGTCTCAGAGTCTTTTTATTAGGGTATCTTTTAGCTGGTATCCTGTGGGCTTCTTGGAGCTTGATGCCTGTATTCTCCACCTCTTGAAAATTTCTAGCAATGATATCTTTAACTGCTACTACCTACTGGATTACCTTCCTATTCCTCTGGGACTTCAATGATCGTTATATTGTTCCTCTTGAATTCATCTCAAAATAGCTGAAGGACAGGTCTCTTAATCGTTTCAGAGGTATTTTTCCGTCTTCTGTTGTTGCCTGTATGCTTTCTGAAATGCATCTTCAAGCTAACTGTTTCTGTCTTCAGCTGTTGTCATTCTGCTGTTGTGGGCACCCACTGAGTTTATTTCATCTATTGATTTTTTTATTATTGACACTTCTGTTTGTAGTTTTCTTATTTCAACTCCCATTTCCTCCTGTATTTTACTAGATATCAACTCCGCTGTTTCTCATGAAACATCCTCACCATTTCATCTCTGAATTCTTTATCAGAAAGATTATGTATTTGGGTATTCCTGCTTCAGGCTACAGGACATTTTTCTTCATCCACTCCTCGTGGTGGGGATCTGTGCTGTTTCCCTGTGATGCTATTGCAGTCTGCAGGTGGATCCTTCCAGTTCACTGTCAGTGTCCCCCTGCTAAAGAGGACTCTGGGTGAGCTCAGTAGATGCTGGTCTCCTCTTTCCCCTTCAAGGATATTACTTTCCCTCATTGGTGCGCCTGTGTGACTTGTGTGGGGCCTCTAGAGCTGATTCAAGGAGATGTGTTCTTTTAGATTAGGTTTGTACAGATTTTTGTGTTCACCATTATTTTGATGACTTTGGGGGTTATATTATTTTGATTTGAATAGGCTGGTGGATTATTGGTCTAATGTGGTTGGGATAGCCAAGAGCCTTCATGAGAGTTTGGTATAGGAGTCTGCAATATGGATCCGATGCACTCTGAAAGGGGAAATTAACTGGTGGCCACATGAGTGGCTGCTGACCCAAAGGCCATGCTCCCTGCTGCTGCCAGTGTACCTTGGGGGGGGGGGGGGCATGTGTTGGCACAGATACTGGGTTACATTTCAAGTCCCACTTCCGGTGTACTTCTAAAAATATGCAGGTGTTCCCTCTCGCTGAGGCCTAGGCAATCATTTGTGTACCTGTGGCCGGGTAGAGGGGCCTTCCTGTTCCCTTATCACTGCCTGGCATGCCAATGGGGCTGGGTCCTTATATCCCTGAGCCTAAGTTTGGGCAGGGAGGATTTTATGGTTTTCCATAATTCTTTGCTGGCAGTCTTCCCTTACCTGACTGTCTTTCTGTTTACTTTTATCTGTAGCTTTATTAATCGAAATAATCCTTTAGGTGATGAACTGAGAAAGGAAAGTTCAGAAAAGCAGTTACTTATTGAGGGAAAAAACTACACTTTCTGTGTAGTCACAATAACCATCTGGTCAGGGGAAAAAAACAGTGAAAAGAAGTAAACACATCACATACAGAAATATTATTATGTATACATATATATAGAGAGAGAGAGCATAATATTACAAATGTAAAGCCTCTTAGAACAGTCTTATCAGGGAAATGAAGGGCTTGAACAACAGTTTTTCGAGATCTGAGAATATCAAAGGCTTCAGTGATTTGATTCACAATAACTAAAAATTTAATCTGTATCTTTAGTAAAAGTGCGATTGTGGAAAATAGAAACCCGGAGTAGTCAGAGATACAAACAAAGCTTCTAGAAAAGATACGAAGCGTGTTTATGGTTTCTGAATGTGACCCTCCTGCCTTGTTTGTTTGCACAAATCCTTGACATATCAAAACATGATTTTTTATTTTGATAGCTGAAATGTTTAGATAATATATCGGTCCTCCTGTTGTTGATCGATTTGCTCAAGCGGGCCCAGTGACATCTCCATCATGAGACTTGTTGTTACTGTGTTTGACATATTGAATATGTCATGGGGAACTTGCCAGGCTTTGCCGGGTGTACGAGATACTCTCGGTAGCTTTCCGGGCTCTCCAAGAGGGGTGGAGAAATCAAACCCGGCTCAACTGGGCCAGTTGCGAGCAAGGCAAACGCCCTACCACTCCCAAGATTGCTATTGCTCCTGAGATTTTTGTTATATACACACAATGCTGAGAGGTATTTATACCATTTCCTGGAGAGTGTAATATACAGCTTTATCAATGTACTAATCACCTCTAGTTCAGAGCTATACTTATCTCCGGTTCCTAACTTTTGAGGGATTTGTTTTGGGGATACACCAGAGCATAAGGGCTATTCCCAGCTCAGTGCTGCGCCTTCAGCAATTCTGCAGGACCACATAGTGCCAAGGATCAGCCTTTGACCTCCTGAATGCAAAGCATGCACTGAGCTCCTTAGACTGTATCTCTCGCCTTCCACGACAAATCTTAATTCAATTTGCATTTGAGATTCAAGAAATGAGGAAGGCAGCTAATTGCTTTATACGTGAATTCTCTTCCCTGAGTTTAACTGTACTAATAGAAGAATAAGTAGGGGTAGGATCTATTGGATAAGTCCCCCAAACCAATGTAGATAAATTAGTGAATTAAACCATAATAAAAATCCACACCATTTAAAACGTTACTGTATCATTGAAATATCAGATTATCTTACTATATTTCTACTTTTGATAACAAAGTTCATGCAAACAATTTTCATATAATATGCTATAGCATAAACTATCTGTTTCTTTGTTCAGTAAACCCAAAGAAAGAAAAACTCAGCCCCCGGAATCAGAAGAAACCCACAATATAGCAGTCTATCTTAAAAAGGTGCATGGCAATCGCAATTTATACCGACAAGAGGCTTTTGAAGAAAGCATCAGAAAACTACTGACAATCTTAAAGAAATCGTGAGTATTTTAAAATACAGTATATTATGTAATTGAGCCTTATTATTTTTTTTTCAGTTTGTAGAATGCAACAATCAGTGGTGTTGGCAGGGGAAGAGACACAGGTCCAGGATACAAATACTGGGCCTCATATACACCAAGGGATGTACTTTACCACATGTTCACATCTCTGCCCTCTGCCACTCCTTAAAAACAATCTTTTAAATACCTTTTTAACATATTGTTTGCTGTTGAGTTTACCTTAGTTATAATTTAACACCAGTGGTTTATTTCTAAGCTGGAAACACTGGAAACTTTGTCTCTAGATGTATATATTCACCCATTTAATTTTGTGGCTCATGAATATATTGACATCAATTTAATTTTTTTTCTTTTTGGATCATACCCAGAAATGCACAGGAGTCACTCCTGGTTCATGCACTCAGGAATTACTCCTGGCTGTGCTCGGGGGACCATATGGGTTGCTGGGAATCGAATAAAGGTCGGCTGCATGCACGGCAAACGCCCTACCCTCTGTGCTATTGCTCCAGCCCCTACATCAATTTTAAGTTGCAAGCAAAGTAGGCATTATTTATGAATTGTTCCATCTAAATTATGTATAAGATTTTATTAATTGTCAGTTTGTCACAACTTAAACTGTCTTCCCCATCACAGAACCATGAAATAAATGTACACCCCCACAAAGGTGTATAAATGAAATGTTGTCCCCAAAGACAAGATTATATATTTTTTCCTAATGGCTATGATTCCATTGTGGATATATTCTAAATCATAATGCACTCATCATTTTGGTTGGTGTTTGAGTTATGATTTTCTGTTGTTGTGTTGTCTCTGGCTTCTTCTGCTATCAGAGCAAAAGTAATCTGATAAAAAAAATGTGTTTTGAAGAACTTCCTTCCCTTCCATTGTTTGAGTAGAGCTGAAGGACAGATCAATCTTCTCTTTCATTTTTTTTGTTGCTGGTTATGTTAGTGAAGTGATCAGGGTTGCATACATTTTGTTATGGAACTCAATTATACATTGTCCATCAGTAACAGTAACTACTCACATAATAACTCCTAGATGCACCCTTTGTAGTAATTTTAATAAAAAAATAAAGGAAACAGCATTATATGGTTGCAGTGTGTTTACACACTTGTGAGACTTCAAGAGGCTGTACACTTGAGTTTCAGTGCTTGCATCTACTTGGTTACGGTGTGCTACATACTGTGTACTTTACAGTATGTAAATGAGACCCATTGTATTTACTTGTCTTGGCATATCGAATACACCATAAACAGCTTGCCAGGCTCTGCTGTGCAGGCGGGATACTCTTGGTAGCTTGCCAGGCTCTCCAAGAGGGATAGAGGTTTTTAGGGCGGCCTCTAATCACCCTTGCAGGTGTTCCCATGGTTCAAACCATATTTGAACCCTATCAAATATGGTGTGGCAATCTTGGAAGATGGGTATTAAGTATCTTATGATGTGTCCAGAATGTGTCCACGAGCGTGGTGGTGGCTGCATAGTGGAAGTAGTGGAGGTAGTGGAGGTCTGCTGATGAGGTATTTTTCTGATACTGTAGGATGGATCCTCCGTGTGTAATCCCTGGGTCGCTGGCTCTTCGTGGAAGCAGACAGGGCTGGGTAGGATGGGGCTCCTTGTTTTAATTCCTTGATCACCTGAGATTGGTGGGAGCAGGCAGAGGATCTCTGTTCCCATATCCATTGAGTGAACCTGGAGTCCAAGGTTTCAGAGTTCTGCTTACCTGGTTCTGTGGGGCTTCACTCATGAGTGAGTCTTGGCCTGAGCGTCCGGAAAGCTGGGTAGTGGAGGTAGGGGAGGTATTGACAAGGACAAATCATCTAATGCTCATATTTTCTGTATTTGGTTGCATTTCTTATAATGCCACCAGAATTACTTGGGTAAAAGTAGGTTTTCTCTATAAATGACTAATATTTAAAAACAAACACAAAAAGGGTGCATGTATATTTGTAGGGATTGTGGAAAGGGTAGGAACAGAGACAAATCTACAAATGAGGTGTGAAAAGCAATTTAAGATCCTTTGAAAAAACTTGGCCTAGTTGGGTTCCCCCCCCCGTTTTAATTTCTCCAATTAAAGATGTTTCCTTTGAGCGAATGAGGCGTATGAAAATCATTTTGTTTCAGTGAAGCAGTGATGCAGAGTATCTTCCAAGGAATGACTCAAAGGGTTTGCTCTTCAGAAGGACTCATCAGGAGTTTGGCGGTTTAGATTGGGACTGTTTAAACTCCAAAGCTGATATGAACTTTAACCCCTTTTCTTCTGGAAGAAAATGCCACGAGGAATTGCAGTCTCAATCGATTTTCAATGTCCATATGCTGATGAGTGAAAAACATTTTGTGAGGTTAGAAGTTCTCTTACAAATAGTTTTGATAAAAACAGATAAATTTGAGGTGGGTGGAATTCCTCTCTCCCCGAGAGAAGGAAATCAATCGAAGCTAAAAGAAACACAGGTTAATAGAAAATGTTGTGAATAGAAGAAGTAATTTAGATTTCTAAAATAGAAACAGTGATTATTAGTGCTCTAAGAGTGGGAACCAGGTTTCAGAAAAGAGCTAAGAGGTAGTGTGTTTTTCCTGGAGGCAGGAGGCCCTGAGTTTGATTTCTGTCACTGCTCCAATTGCTCAATTGTCAGGAGCATGACCTTTGTGTGATGTCCAGGCAACAACTAAAGTATGCAATATTTGGTTCATGGTGGTCAAATATGTGCAAGCACCACAAGTTGTGCAACCCCCCAGCCATTGAAACAACAGTAACAACAACAAATCGGAGAGCCCGGCAAGCTACCGAGAGTATTCGATATGCCAGACACAAACAACAAATGAGAAAAATGGGAAATTTTTTAAAAAATAAGCAACAGGAACTATGGCACTTTTTAAAAATATGGCACTTTTTTTTAAAAATACGGCACTTTTTAAAAAATATGGCACTTTTAAAAAAATATGGCACTTTTTAAAAAATCTTAGGGCTGGGACGAAGGAGACATTACTGGGGCCTGCTCGAGGCAATTGACGAACAACAGGATGGTCATGATCGTGATCATGAACGGGAACTAAAGTTATTTTTAAAAAGTGCACATTTAAAGCAAGGGACAGAAATTGACAGAAAAGTTGACTCATACATTTGAAGTATGAAGATATGAATGAAAATTCTGGCATATATGTGCATGCACCACACACACACACATACACACACACACGAAGATTGGTATTGAATCTGTGTCTACGTATGGGAATGAGAATATAAGTTACAATTAGGATAAACTTGAACAAATTTCTACCTCTTTGCTATTTCATTACCTATAAAATGGGCATTAATTCTAATTTCTTGGGATTATTGATGTTGTAAAATCTAATGGAATTAGAAATGAAATATTACCAGGGATACTACTTGGCTCACGAAGGTCTTTTACATTGTTTACCAAGTTACCTTTTTCCAAAAAAATAGCATACATCTTGATAGAATGTTTTTAATTAAAAAAACTGTAATTTCACTATAGTTCAAATGTGTTTGTTTGTATCTTAGAATATCAATATGTCTATTGTATTCCTCTAGGAAAAATGGGAATTTCTCTTATGGCATAGTAACAAAAAATATTGATTAACTATTTATCATTATTTGCATTATTTAAGTTTTATATTGCAGTTTAACAATTATGTGGCCACAAATTAGTTATTATTTATAAAACTATACTTTTATTAAAATTATTCTTATCTTTATATTTTTGGTTTATGCGTCACAGTCAATTATATTCAGGAATTACTCCTGGATCTGTGCTCAGCGGTCACTCCTGGCAGTGCTCGTGGGACCATATGTGGTATTGGGGATCAATCCCAGATAGATCATATGAAAGACAAGTGCACTGAATTCTGTACTCTCTCTCTGACTCCAGAAAATTATGCCTTTATATATGTAATACTACTTGGAAATAAACAAATGCATTTTATTATTATATTTCTTAAAATTTTTCACTGTTATGTTTTATTCCATCTGGATTTCTGTGACAAAATACCACATTTGGTCTTTAGGCTTCCTAAAGTGTTCACTGTGAATCTTCCATCAGTAATAATTATTTATTTTTCATCTGCTATCCTCAGTATGATTATGCATACAAAATTGAGTTAATATAGTTATCAGTAAAATAGTCTGTCAGAGAGAGCATGACTTGGGAGAGAAGCAAAATCTTACACAATTCAGGTCCTTGACAACAAAATATCACAAACTGGGTAGTGTACCTACAATATGCATTTGTTTTCCATGGTTTTGTGGACTCAGAAATCCAATGTGAGGTACAGGCAGATTTGGTGGATTTTTTGGGGGAGGGGTCACACCTGGTGATGCATAGGGGTTATTCTTGTCTCTGTGCTCAGGAATTACCCCAGGTGGTGCTCAGGGGGAACATATGGGATACTGGGAATCGAACCCAGGTTGGCCACGTGCAAGGCAAACACCCTACCCACTGTATTATTGGTCAAGCCCACAGATTTGGTTTCTACGAAGGCACAATTTCTAATTTATGGATATTGATAGTTTTACAGTGTTTTTACCTGGTGGAAAGGAAGAAATAGTATTCTATGGCCTTTGGGGAGGACTTATTTAAACCTAACTTACACCCAAAGTTAATATTTTTCTTTTCCCATTATTTTACTAAGTCTTTGCTATAAATTTTGTTTTTACTGCATTTGATTTATTCGTGTAATAGAAACCACACATCTTGTTCTGAGATAAGAATGGAATAATTCTAATACGCGTCTTCATATGGTGTATTGCTGATCTAATGACGAAGCTGAATAATCCATCTTCGAAACATATTTCTTGAAGCAATTTCTAAAATTATAAAAAAATGCAAATTTTTATTAACAATCTTAATGCCCACCTTGCAAAGATTATTACTTGCTTTCTGAGTGTTATTTATTTTTACAGACCATTAAAGTCATCTTGAAAGCTAGTTCTAGCTTATCAAGCTTAGTTTCAATATATTCAGTTATAAATTATATATAGCAGTATACTTTTGTACTTTAGAAAGTCATACCTCTAGGTACAAAGAACTGTTTTGGGTAGACATAGACAATAAAATTAAGTCCAGACCTAAGTCATACCATGAGTAGAAAATATTGCAGGAATTTGAATGTCCTATGAGATATAAATTCACATAATCACAGTATAATTGATATATCCTAGTCAAAATGTAGAGTGGGGTAGAGTTTGAAATACCAAGATATAATTCTTTTTTTGTTTTTCTCTCTTTTATTTTATTTTTAATACTATATCTATTGCATTGTTCTTGCAAAACAATGAATTCGTTCTCCTTACTCTTTAATATAAACATCAATCAGCCATAGTTTGACTAAAGAGAATATTGTTAGTACTCTGTTTTGTGTTTTTAACATATGTCTGTGATCCTTAGTTGATTTTGCCTGTACCCTTTCTCTCAGAGTTTCTGTGAAATTTAGTTTCAAAATGTGATGTTCTATTACTTGCTATACATCAAGTTATTCCATCCATCATCTTGTGGACCAATGTTTTCTCCTTTGCACTATTCTTCTGCAGCATTCTATATTCTTTTCAACTGCTATTAGTCAAAAAGTTACGGGCAAAATTTTAAGTATTCATTATACCTTGGTTAATTGATAATTATTGCCATGTTACAGCTAAATGTTTCTCAAACTTACATGGTGTTTGCTATTTGTGTTAAAATTAAATAATTTTATAGTTAATTCAAATATTTAGAATTTAGCTTCTTTATCTGAAAGCCACAAAAACTGGCTGTTAGTCAGAGAAATAAGTAAACTTATGACTATGATGATGCAATAAAATGGAAATAATAAGTAAAGATAATCAGTGTACTTGATATATTTAGCCATATTTATTCTTGAGAAGAGTAAACCAGGGGGGTGGTACTGAGTCGTCCTTCGCGCCCTACCGAGGTCACAAGTTGCCCCCCACAAGTGGCTCTCCAGCATAGCCATAGCTCCAGAGGCAAAAGGACTTAATCCAGAGCCCGACAGCTTGTGGCAGAAAAGTGAATGGACCATGTCTTAAACTATGGTGCCATGTCTCCCCGGGAGAGAAAGGGTGTTGCTCCCTTCCGCCTCCCCCCCCCCCCCCCCCAGCAGCAAGGCCACAGCCTCAGAGCTTTTTGGAAAGCCAAATATGAGCTGGCAGTGATGGGGCAACTATAACCTCATGGGAAGGGGGATGGTACCGGCTCGTCCTTCACGTCCTACCAAGGTCACGAGTTGCCTCCCACAAGCGGCTCTCTGGCATGTCCATAACATCAGACAGAAACCTATCTCGTAATTATCTGACTCTTGGCAGAAATCCCTCTAGCCTTACCTAGTAAAATATCAAAAATCCAAAATCGCGGCGATCTCATATGGTTCTCATAACCAGCTATAGAAAACAAATTATTCACAATGCCTTTTCAGCAGTTCTGATTGTTGGGTGGAAATTCTAAACAATAATGGTGCATCTTTTGTCGAAATAATGTAATCAAAGTAGAGAGTTGAGTCGAAATCATCAGCCGCACAGGCATTTGGAGGGGTGAGAGGGGGGTATATTGGGGTTCTTGGTGGTGAAAAATGAGTACTGGTGAAGGGAAAGGTGGTTTTTTTGTTGTTGTTGTTAGTTTTTTTCCCTTTTTTGGGTCACACCTGGCAATGCACAGGAGTTACTCCTGGTTCACGCACTCAGAAATCACTCTTGGTGGTGCTCGGGGACCATATGGGATGCTGGGAATCAAACCTGGGTTGGCCGTGTGCAAGGCAAACACCCTACCCACTGTGCCATTGCTCCAATGCCTCCTTTTTTCTTTTGTTTTTTGGGACATACCCGGCATTGCACAGGGGTTACTCCTGGCTCATGCATTCAAAATACATCCTCCTGGCCATGCTCGTGGGACCATATGGGATGCTGCAAATCGAACCCGGGTTGGCCACTTGCAAGGAAAATGCCTTACCCTCTGTGCTATCACTCCAGCTCCAAAGGGAAAGGTGTTTGATCATTGTATGACTTAGACTTAATCTTGAAAGCTTTATAATTTTCCCACAGTGATTCAATAAATAAATATAACCAAAAAAAGTATACCAATTGGCATTGTCTCTGGCAGTGAACTTTAACATCTTTTTTTTTTTCCAGTTTTATAGTCTGTCAGCAAGGTACATAGTCATTTTAAATCTCATTTCTTTGCTTTCTTTTTAAATCAAACTTTTCTTATTCATTTATTGGCGCTTTGCATCTATTTGTGCTATGAGAACAACTTGTTACAACCTTTCTCCATCTTTCCTGTTTCAACTGTATATTGTTATTATATGGATCTTTATATATTATAAGCTTCTGTATTTCCAACTGTCCGCAAACGGCCATTTATTTTTCTTTTGTCACAAACATATTAATTTATTTTTTACAATTTAACATAAATGAAATTTTACAGTGTGTACTGCTTTTAGTTTGCTTATTTCATTGAGCATAACATATTATAGATGTATTACTTATATGGGTGTAGTACATTTTTTGTTTTGGGGGGGACTACATCTAATGGTGCTCAGGGTCTGCTTCTGAGTCATTTTTCACAGTCCTTCATGGTGGTGATTGGAGAATCACATGGTACCAGGGATAGAATCTGACTTTCTGCATGCAAAGAATGCCCTCAGATGTTGAGCTATTTCTCTAGCGAAGGATATATTTTGCCCATATATTTTTAAAATTTATATGCTTTTTTATATGTTTTGTAAAATTCTGGTAAATCTAGTAGGTAGCACTGTAGTTCTGTACCTCTTGTTGTTCATCGATTTGCTCGAGTGGGCACCAGTAACGTCTCAATTGTGAGAATTGTTACTGTTTTTGGCATATCAAATGCACCACGGGGAGCTTGCCAGGCTTTGCTGTGCGGGCGGGATACTCTTGGTAGCTTGCTGGACTCTCCAAGAGGGATGGAGGAATCAAACCCAGGTCGACCGCGTGCAAGGCAAATGCCCTACACGCTGTGCTATCGCTGCAGCCCAATCTAGTAGGTAAGGCTAGAATTGACAATCATCAAATGAAAATGTATGTATGTTTATCATGATGTATAGCATATCTTATTGACATAGCTTAATTTAGTTATAAGATATGATTTATAGGGGCTGGAGTGATAGCACAGAGGGTAGGGCGTTTGTCTTGCATGCGGCCAACCTGGGCTCAATTCCCAGCATCCCATATGGTCCCCCGAGCACCAACTGGAGTAATTTTTGAGTGCATGAGCCAGGAGTAACTCCTGTGCATCACAGGGTGTGACCCAAAAAGGATTAAAAAAGATTTGATTTTTAAACAAGTTGATAAATGGTGATAAATTATATTTTTGTAGTTATTACCACAATCCAGAAATGAATATAACTTATTATCCCTGAGCTTTCTTGTGAATATTTGTAATTCATTTCTCTTATCCCAGTTTGTATATTTCCAACTGTCTGCAAACTATCACTTATTTGTCTTTTGTTACAAGTATACTAATTTATTTTTTACAGTTTAACATAAATGAAATTTACTGTGTATACTACTTTTAGTCTGCTTATTTCACTTAGCATAGCTATTTGGAGATACATCCACTTTGCCAATGTATCACTAATTTAATAGTTAATTTCTTTTTTTTCCTGTAGTAAGCCACAGTCATATCTTACATATATTTATGCATTTGGGTTGATTTTAGTTTTGATATTCTCTACAGTCCTATAAACATGTATGTACAAGTCTGTCTTGTATTCTCAGTCAAACCTTCATTTTCTTGATAAGCATTTAGAAGCAGAATGGTTGACTTTAAGCATATGTTAAACTTTTAAAAAATTGCCAAATTATTTTCCAAAATGTTTGTATCATTAGGCATTATTGACACCAGTTCTATAATAATTCTGTTTCTCTACACTATTGTCAAATATTGCTTTGGCCATTCTTTAAAATTTTAATCATCTTAGTAGGCACGTAGTTATACATTATAATTTTAATTTCTGTTAGACTGATAGCCTATGGTTTTGGTATTAATCACAACTGGAGTTTCCTGGACTAGATTCAAAATTGGTCCTAATGAGCAGAAGGAAAGGAGAGATGACTTTGAGAAAAATTTTTAATGAATAATAAATTTTATGTTCAGGCTTATCATTGGCAGCTGCAAGTCTACTATATCTGTGCTTTTGTTCTCTAGAACCTAGTAGTTTATATAGAGTTTATATACAGGGCTTAGTCACATATATAACAGATATTTTCAACTTATTATTCCATCAAAGGCCAAATCCTAGAAGTATATTCCTATACTGGAATATTGGAAAGAATATACATTCCACAGACAGGATAGAGGGAAAAGAAGCATGATTATCTGGATATAGCCCTTTGGTCAATCATGGTCAACTTCTCCCATTAATTCTCCCAGCACTCAATCCCTGTGACTGGTTCTTGTAATTAACTAGGCTTTTTCCACTCTACAATGTTCCATGAGTGGTCAGAAATAAATTTCATTAGCATGGAGTTAGGATATTTGGTGGCTGGCAGTTGATGTCCCTGGAGGCACACAGTACTGAAACATATAGATGTATGCCAGAGAAAACACATTAAAATAATGATTCCCAAGGAAAGTAACACTTTTTTTTCATCAGGAGGCTCATAATCTGAACAACTGGTTTATTAGGTCCCTGAGACTAGGGATGCAATCACTGCAAACATATTTGTGTTCTCATGTGCTTTAATTAAGATGATGCATTAGCAAACTCACTAGGTATGAGCACTGCATTCTGCTTGGATAATGACACAGGTGCCACCATGGGAGGGAGCAATAATATCCAAGACAAGGCAATTTTGGAGATAGTTTTCCTCAGTAGAGACATTATTGTTTCAATAAAGGACATCGGGTTTTGTAAGCAATCATTTCAGCTTTGCTGGGTAATACGATACTTCAGGCAGAAGGAAAGAACAATGATAATGGTCCTATGGTCTTACCAGAGGAAAATGGGACATGTAGAAGGGAGGATGGTAGTTTGTGTTATTGTTGGGTGATTCTCCCTTGAGAAACATCCAGGGTGCAGCAGCTTAGTCACTAATGGGTCAACCAGAACCAAAGATGATGCCATCTATCTAATGTACTCGGTTTAGGTCTACACAGCTAATAACTGGGCAGTGTATTACTACCCCAATTGCTTCCCTTTAAATGGACAGACACTGCTGATGATGTATGTTCCATATTAATAGTGAAACTTACTTGTTCTGTTGAGAATGATTTTTCCATTCTAACGGGGAGGGATGTGTGTCCACTCAAAATACATACACAATCTGATGCCAACCCATGAGCCCACTCCAAATCTAAATGTATTCACTCATGATTCTGATGGTTTTCCTAAAAACAGGTAGCACCTTTTGAATCAGCATTTGCTATTTAAGTTTTTGGTCCACATCTTTCAGTGCTTGGGATATATTCCTTGGGATATATTTTGCTCAGGGATCACTCCTGGCAGTTCATGGGGGACCATAAACAGTGCCTGGATTAAACCAGGGTTGGCCACATGAAAGGCAAACACCTTACCTGCTGGACAATTTCTGCAGTCTTCAGTCAACATTTTGAAAAGTTGTTTTTGTAGTTTGAAATAAAAATAAAATTCTATTATTCAAATAGTTTACCAGAGGTAAAGTTTTTGGATAAGGAATGATGATATCGGATGAATCGAGTGCGAATCTGAGATTTCACTAGGGATATTGATTTTTAAAAAATTTCCCTGTCTTCTTCTTGAAATAGCGATGCCCACCATGGAAATGATAATGGATTAGATAGGGACAGATGTCCCCAAGGCCAAGAGTACCACTGATTCCTTCAGCACACACTTAGTGGATTTGGTATAGAAAAGCAGTTACATCAGATGCCCATCCCATGACTGAACTTGTTAGGAACAGAAGAAGTGTAAGATTAAGGCTGACACACAGTAGTAGTGGTGCATGACTAACATGTGTGGATCTCTGGCTGTGATTTCCTGGCCCAGAAGAAAAGGGTAAAAGATATATATTTAGTAAGAAATATGGAAAGAAGTATGGGAAGGTCTTTCCCTCCCCAAAATTATAATTGTCAATAAAATAAGAGATGCTTGGATTTTGTGTTGGGTTACAGATTGGACATAAATATTTTCATAGCCCAACACTTAATTGTCAGTATGGCTGCAGTTTAGGGAAATTATTTAACGTATTGACCAGGGAGGGAAAATCTATGAAGCATGAAGAGAAAGACTTTGGATAAGTTATGCCAGACCAGGATGTCTCCCCATTCCCCCTTTCCATAACTTCCATTCCATTCCATTCCAGTCATAGTGCATTTCAGTTCATTCAATTTGCCACAGGACGAAATCGTAGTAGGAACTGCGTAAACGTAGGTAGGCATGCATGCGCGTGCGCGCGCGCGCGCGCACGCACACACACACACACACACACACAAAATAAACACGTATATGTTTACTAAAGTAGTATTAACATAATTGAATCTAGGTGTTATTACTAGGAGTTAATTTACATAATCTCTAATAGAATTGAAATGTTGTGAAAAAAGTAAGCTACCGTGATTCAGAAATTAGGTTTAAGATGTTACGCGTTTTCAGCCTTAAAACGTTTTATTTCCAGGCAACTCTTCAATTTTATTCTGGTAGAACTGAGGGAGTTGGTAGAAAGTTTGAGGAGACTTAAATCATTGATGCTATTTTAAAAGCAAGAATCTGTAGATTTATGGTAATTACCTGAAACCTTGGAATTTTGCTCCCCCCCCACTTTGGATGTCTTCATGAACAAATAATTAATATTTATTGACTATACAAATAAGGAGTCAATATTCTGTGCTGAGATGAAAACGGACTCCAAATAATTATTAGGAAACAGGGAAATATTTTGCTGTGTAATCCTAAAAGTCCAAAGTCCAAATCTCCCAGAGATGCATGCCAAGCAGCTAAACCTCATGGAAATGTGCCCCCATCCGACCCACTAATGCCCCCCACCCCACCCCCTGCTGGTGACTCCCGGCTCCTTAAAGAAAAGCTCAGGCATCAACACCCATCCCCATCTTCAGGAAGACCCAGCAGTCCTGCCCACCACCTATATCCACCCCACCACCTTGTCACTCTTTGCCCGAAATCATAGATCTAGAAACGTGTGACACCTCCTGAAGCAACAAAAAGCTTAATAAATTCTTAGACAAGGACTTACCAACCCTATAATTTGATATAGCAATGGTCACATAAATTTATTTTCTAGATTTATTGATATCACTATTACAACTTTGTCATCACATCAATTTTAATCCTAGAATTGCATCAACAGTTGCCGCTTTTTTCTACATTAAATAATTTTAAAAGTCCAAAAGCCTCTTCTATAATTCTATAGAAGAAATATAGTAAGAACCAATATACTTTTAAAAATTACTCAGTTTTATTTGCCATTAAGGAAATACAAATTAAATTTATGACAAAATGGCATTGCATAAGTACCAGATTGAAAAAAATAGAAAATAAAAGTTCCACACTTTTATAAGGAAGGATCGTGTTTATTGGGAAATCTTATGAACTAATTGTATGGTTTAAAATTATTTTGAAAGCAATTTAACATTTTGTAACATTATATTTGTAGTTTAGTTTAACCAGCATTCATAGCTGTTGTTGCTCACATGTGTACCAAGAGACATATAGAATTGTTTTTAGCTTTTTAAATTTTCAGTTGTAGAGAATAGAAATAATTTTTTTGCATTCTTAGACAAGGATAATAAAACATGTATTGTAGTGAATGTGTTAAACATTATAGTAATCAGCATGTATTGTGGAAGAAACTCAGACATATAATGCTAAATGTAAAAGACTGCTCAATAAATATAATATTAGTCCTTTTGCATCTGATTTTAAAACCATTATTACTAAATGATATTAATTTAGAAAAAATGTATACATGAAATATAAAGACAGTCAAAGTCTTAAAAATGTTCCTTCTTGAGCTGGATGAGAGTACATGAGTATTCCATTATTTTTAGTCAACACATGTATACAGTGTTTTCTATACATCTATATATGATACAAGGTTTTTAATTTGTAAAGTTAAATGCATTCCCTTAAAATACAAAAACTAGAAGTGCTCTCAAAGGCAGACAAAAATATTTGGGATGAAAACTGCAGAGATGGGGAAGAAGAGACACAAGAGGTATTGTACATTTCCTACTGACTACCACTTCCATTGTCTTTGGGCATTCAAGATAACCCTATTATTTTTCCTAATACTGCACATATGAGAGATCATTCTGTGTCAGTCTCGCTTCCTTTGACTAACTTCACTTAGCATGATATTTCCCAGGTTCCTCCATGTAGCAGCAAACTGAATTAATTTGTCCTTTGTTATGATCAAGTAATATTTCATTGCGTATATGTATGTATCTTATGATGTGTCGACACATCATAAGACACTAAATACCCATCTTCTGGAATTGTCGTACCATATTTGATAGGGTTCAAATATGGTAACACCTACAAGAGTGATTAGAGGTCACCCCAAAAGCCTCTATCCCTCTCGGAAAGACTGGCAAGCTACCGAGAGTATTCCGCCCACACGGAAGAGCCTGGCAAGCTATCCGCTGTGTATTCGATATGCCAAAACCAGTAACTATAACTGGTCTCATTCACCTGACCCTGAAGGCTTCACCGACATGGCAGCACTGAGAAGGATGAGAAAGGAGAGGCCGACAAAATCTCAAGGCCGACCTAGGCTGCCACAACGAAGGAAGACAAAAATGATCGTCTGTACTTTCAATGCATGTACGCTAGCATCAGATGCATCCATCGAGGACCTAATGGTACAAGCGCGAATGATCAAGTACGACATCATTGGTCTGATGGAGACAAGAAGGCACGAATCTCACCATGCCGTTTTCGACACTGGAGAAGAATTGTTCCTCGGAACATGCGATAAAAGAGGTGTTGGAGGCGTCGGTGTCCTTGTCAACACAAACTTGGCCAAGAGCATTGATTCATTCGAATGCCTAACAACCCGAATCGGACGTTTACATTTGAATAGATGTGGCTCACTGCCTGCAGTTTCTATCTTCGTTGTCTACGCACCAACATCTCATTATGATGAAAGAGAAATCGAGAAGTTCTACATGGAGCTAGAGAAGTTCTATAAAGAAGACCACACCTTCTACAAGATCATTGTGGGTGATTTTAATGCCAAGATAGGACCGAGAAGATCAGCTGAAGAACTTCACATCGGGACCCATGGCCTAGAATGGAACGAACAGGGTGAGAGACTGTCAGAGTTCATCATGTCGACCAAGACCATCCATGGTAACTCACAGTTCCAGAAGGCAGAATCTAAACGATGGACATGGGAGTCTCCCGGTGGACGATTCCACAACGAAACAGACCACATCATATTCAATCGACAGTTTTGCCTGACTGATGTCGCTGTTGTCCCAAAATTTCGAACGGGATCGGACCACCGTCTCCTTCGTGCAAAAACATTGACGAGGAATACGATCGACTGGTTCAGCACCTCCATGAATGTGCGAGGAACGCCAAGAGAGAGATAGCCACAAAAAGTCGCCTATCTTCGAAAACTCTTGAGCTAATTCGCCAGCATGGTTTGGCGCATGCCTCAGGCAACCGCAAGCTAACGTCCGAGCTTGCAAAGCAGTGCAGAGATGCCATCAAGGAAGACCTCAAAGAGAGAAGAGCAGAAGTACTGGTAGATGCGGCAGAAGCCGGGAAAAGTATTCGTAAGGCCTGCCTGTCCTTCGCCAACTATAAGATGAAGGACAACCATGCGAGCAAGCAGGGTTCTGCAAAGGATTCAGCACCATCGACCATATCCACACAATAACCAAGCTCATTGAGGTTTCTCGGGAGTTCAAGATGCCGCTCTGCTTAACGTTCATTGATTTAAAGAAGGCCTTTGATTCTGTTGAGACGGAAGCGGTCATTGAAGCCCTAGCCAATCAGGGCATTCAAGCCCAATACATCAGGATCCTCTGTGAGCTCTATTGCGGATTCACTACCAGGATCTCACCATTCTACAAAGAAGTGATCATTGATGTCAAGAGAGGGGTGCGGCAGGGTGATACCATTTCACCGAAACTCTTCAGTGCCACCCTCGAGAACATCATGCGACGACTGGAATGGGAAGGAATGGGAGTGAAGATAGATGGTCGGCAATTACACCACCTCCGCTTTGCTGATGACATTGTTTTAATAACACCAAACATCAGCCAAGCGGCACAAATGCTGGCCGACTTTGACCGTGAGTGTGGAAAGGTAGGACTACAGCTGAATCTTACGAAGACAATGTTTATGAGAAACAGCCTTGTTCCTAACGCCCCATTCGCTCTCAATGGAACGACCATCTCCGAATGCAACAGCTATGTGTACCTAGGTCGAGAGGTCAACATGACAAATGACCTGGCACCCAAGCTGCGCAGGAAGAAGAGAGCGGCTTGGAACGCCTTCAAGAACGTCGAAGAAATAGCTAAGAGGTCGAAGAACCTCCGGCTCCAGGCACATCTCTTTGATTCCACTGTTCTTCCTGCATTAACATATGCCTCAGAGACCTGGGCCCTACGCAAACAAGATGAGAACGCTATTCAGGTCTCCCAAAGAAGAATAGAAAGAGCTATGCTTGGAATATCACGTTTCACTCAAATGAGAGAACGAATCCGGAGTTCTGACATCCGTCAACGATCAAGAATCAGGGATGCTGTCTCATTTGCCAAGGTGTCGAAAATCAGATGGGCTGGTCACGTAATGAGATTTAAAGACGACCATTGGACTAGAGCTGTTACTGATTGGATTCCACGGGATGTCAAAAGACCGCGTGGCCGCCCACCTACCAGATGGTCAGACTTCTTCGTCAAGATCATGAACGATCGGTTTGAGGCCCTTCATGTTCCCAGAGCGAACAGATGCCATTGGGCTACACTAGCACGCGACAGGGACAAATGGAGACGTTACTGGCGCCCGCTCGAGCAAATCGACGACTAACGGGAAGTTAAGTGATTAAGTGATATGTATGTATCATAGGTTCTTTATCCATTCATCTATTCTTGAACACTAGGCTTGGTTCTCCATCTCTGTATTTTCCTCAATAATTTTATGTGTTTGGCTGCTGGAGAAATAATACAGTGGATACCATCTTGCTTGTCTTGCACACAGCTATCCTGAGTGGCATCCGAGCAACCTATATGATGCCCTGAGCCCCACCAGGATTGAGCTCTGAGCAAAGAGCCAAGATTAATCCCTGAACATCAAAAGCATGGACTCAAAACAAATTAAATATATATATATATATATATATGCATTGATGTGAGTAAATGAATTTCCTCTAGGAAAAATAGTAATATTTTGAAGAAAAAATTAAGGGAGAAAAAACAGTAATATTAGAAGCAAAAGTAATGTTATTTTCTTATAGAACAGATAAGTTGAGACAGGATATAAATAGCACATTTGGAAAACTAATATCACAGTCGAAATTACAATTGACTTATTGTTTTAAAATTTCATTTAAGTATTTAAAAATATGATTTGATTTTCCTAATAGGCATGGCATGCATGCATATATTTTAATTTCATGGCATAGGCTCAAATAATTCTTTCATCTTTGGTTTTTGTTTGCATGTGAACTGGTTTTTATTTTACTAAGATATATTCACATTATGCATATATAGTAAATGGATATTTGTAGGAAAAATACAATATATAGTACATCCAGGTACAGTTTGAAATTGAGACTATATCAAGCAGATAAACATCTCTTTCTTTTTGTTACTTGTAAAAGTATGTCTTCATATCAGTTCAATTTTGAACCTACTAGTGACTGATCAACTTACAAAATCAAATAAATTATTAGGTCAATTTATTAATTATCTAAATATAAAATCTTATCAATTATTGCTTGAAATCTCTATTCTTATTCACTGAATTAGAGAGCATTTGTTTTCATATGCATTTTATCAAATGTATTTTTTCTATTTGAAAATTACGGGAAGTAACACGAGGTGTCTAATTTTAAATGATTGCTCTCCTAGAAATTTTTATTATTTTTTTGTGGAGGGGCCTTGGCCACATCTGGAGGTGCATAGATACTAGTTATTCCTGTATCTGTGTCAGAAATGACCCTTGAAGATTCTGGGGGAATTTGAACCACAGATGGTCACATGAAAACAAAACGCTCATTTCATGTGCTGGATTTCTGGCCATAAAAATATTTCTTAATAAAATATACTTCAGGGGCCAGAGCGATAGTACAGCTGGGAGGGCGTTTGCCTTGCACGCGGCCGACCCATGTTCAATCCCCTTCATCCCATATGGTCCCCCAAGCACCACCAGGAGTGATTCATGAGTAGTGCAGAGCCAGGAGTAACCCCTGTGCATCGCTGGGTGTGACCCAAAAAGCAATATATATATATATATATATATATATATATATATATTTTAGATAAAGCAGTTTTAGTTTTATTTTGAAGCAGCCCACGTCCACATCGGGAGTCCCTCAGAGCATGTACTTCTACACCCATTCTTTATGTCAAAATCCGTATGCCCAGGTCTCATTTTTATTTGAACCACCTCACCATTCACTTCTCAGGCTAATTGTCATTTTTTACAGAGTAACAAGTTGATTTAAGAGCAGTATGATGGATAGGTTTTTCCAACATTGTTGAAAAATCTAATAATTTATGGTGCTTGACAGAAAAATCCTTTTCATCAGATTATGTATAATCAACAATTGCTTTTCAGCGAACACATATTACTCAATGTTAGCAATTTCCAGTGATTTTTGATACTCATAAGTACTAAAAGGCAGATTTATCAACAGCTTTCAATTATTTGCCTTTTTTCTCTGATGATTATCCGCTTATGGATTGTTATTACCCTTGAGAGTATAATTTATTACCTTTGGAGATTTATAACTTTAAAGAACGAAGCACGTAAAATAAAGTAATCCAAAGAATTACTTTTTAGAGATTGTATGGCGAGCCAGTCCCTCGGTCCCCAAGGTGATTATTTCCCTGGCTAGCAGCCGGGCCTTTCCTCATGCTTCTCAGAACTAGCTGTGAGCAAGAGCGATGTCCCATTCTCTGCTTTTGCCGGCCCACTCTGCAGGCAGGGCCTGCTGTGGTGAGTGGAGGGTGCTCTATCTCACATTCCCTCCACGGCTCCAAATCACCGCCAAACAGTATTATCTCAGTGTGGGGTCAATTTTAGATTTTAAACACATTACCAAAAAATAGGAAAAAGTGCCCTAATTTAGATAACCCCCAAGCCATACTCCTTGAAAAAATTATTGATAACTAGATATTAAAATTTATGTTCACTTAATCACTTAATCACTTAACTTCCCGTTAGTCGTCGATTTGCTCGAGCGGGCGCCAGTAATGTCTCCATTTGTCCCTGTCGCGTGCTAGTGTAGCCCAATGGCATCTCTTCGCTCCGGGAACATAAAGGGCCTCAAACCGATCGTTCATGATTTTGACGAAGAAGTCTGACCATCTGGTAGGTAGGCGGCCACGCGGTCTTTGGACATCCCATGGAATCAAGTCGGTAACAGCTGTAGTCCAGAGGTCATCTTTAAATCTCATTACGTGACCAGCCCATCTGATTTTCGACACCTTGGCAAATGAGACAGCATCCCTGATTCTTGATCTTCGACGGATGTCAGAACTCCGGATTCTTTCTCTCATTTCAGTGAAACGTGATATTCCAATCATAGCTTTTTCTATTCTTCTTTGGGAGACCTGAATAGCGTTCTCATCTTGTTTGCGTAGGGCCCAGGTCTCTGAGGCATAAGTTAATGCAGGAAGAACAATGGAATCAAAGAGATGTGCCTGGAGCCGGAGGTTCTTCATCCTCTTAGCTATTGCTTCGACGTTCTTGAAGGCGTTCCAAGCTGCTCTCTTCCTCCTGTGTAGCTTGGGTGCCAGGTCATTTGTCATGTTGACCTCTCGACCTAGGTACACATAGCTGTTGCATTCGGAGATGGTCGTTCCGTTGAGAGCGAATGGGGCGTCAGGAACGAGGCTGTTTCTCATAAACATTGTCTTCGTAAGATTCAGCTGTAGTCCTACCTTTCCACACTCACGGTCAAAGTCGGCCAGCATTTGTGCCGCTTGGCTGATGTTTGGTATTATTAAAACAATGTCAACAGCAAAATGGAGGTGGTGTAGTTGCCAACCATCTATCTTCACTCCCATTCCTTCCCATTCCAGTTGTCGCATGATGTTCTCGAGGGTGGCACTGAAGAGTTTCAGTGAAATGGTATCACCCTGCCAAACCCCTCTCTTGACATCAACGATCACTTCTTTGTAGAATGGTGAGATCCTGGTAGTGAATCCGCAATACAGCTCATGGAGGATCCTGATGTATTGGGCTTGAATGCCCTGACTGGCTAGGGCTTCAATGACCACTTCCGTCTCAACAGAATCAAAGGCCTTCTTTAAATCAATGAACGTTAAGCAGAGCGGCATCTTGAACTCCCGAGAAACCTTAATGAGCTTGGTTATCGTGTGGATGTGGTCAAGGGTGCTAAATCCTTTGCAGAACCCGGCTTGCTTGCATGGTTGTCCTTCATCTAGTGTTCTGCCAATCCTATTTAGGATGACTCGAGTGAACAACTTGTAGATGACAGACAATAGGCAGATCGGGCGATAGTTGCCAATGTCATGGATGTCTCCCTTCTTGAACAGTAGTACGGTCCTGCTGGTTTTCCATTGGGACGGAACCTTGCATTCAGACAGGTAGCGAGTGAAGAGCCGAGCCAGTGTATTGATGAGTACTGATGGCAGGTTCTTCAGGTGTTCAGGTCTGACCTTGTCTGGGCCGGGTGCTGTTTGTTTCTTTACCGACGAAATGGCGTGTCGGATTTCGGAGGGGAGAACGTTGGGAATGACATATCCATCCTGTGGAATTTGGTATGTTGGCAAGTGGACATGGCTATGGAAAAGATTTGAGTAGAAGTCATGGATAATCTTCTCCATTGCCGTTCTGGAGGATGTGATGGATCCATCAGGATGTTGGAGGGCAGTCATCTTGGTCTTGTAGTTGGCGAAGGACAGGCGGGCGTTATGAATACTTTTCCCGGCTTCTGCCGCATCTACCAGTACTTCTGCTCTTCTCTCTTTGAGGTCTTCCTTGATCGCATCTCTGCACTGCTTTGCAAGCTCGGACGTTAGCTTGCGGTTGCCTGAGGCATGCGCCAAACCACGCTGGCGAATTAGCTCAAGAATTTTCGAAGATAGGCGTTTTATTGTGGCTATCTTTCTCTTGGCGTTCCTCGCACATTCATGGAAGTGCTGAACCAGTCGATCCTATTCCTCGTCAATGTTGTCAACAATGGCATCTTCCCATGTTGGCGCAATAGTACCAAAGAGTTCCCAGTTGGTGGTCATTCTGGGAGTTCTCTTTTTGAACTTTGCAGTTCTTTCTCCCCGCTCTGTGAAGTAGAATTTTGCACGAAGGAGACGGTGGTCCAATCCCGTTCGAAATTTTGGGACAACAGCCTCATCAGTCAGGCAAAACCATCGATTGAATATGATGTGGTCTATTTCATTGTTGAATCGTCCACCGGGAGACTCCCATGTCCATCGTTTAGATTCTCCCTTCTAGAACGGTGAGTAACCATGAATGGTCTTGGTCGACATGATGAACTCAGACAAAATTTATGTTAATGTCAAAGAAGACACCAGAGTCCTTGTACTTGTGATATGTACATTATTTAAATATTAAATAACCAGAGTACTTATAATAAATCACTAAACCAATGTTTTTCAAGCTTTTTGTAGCTGTGGACCTGCAGTGGTTTCCAGTCAGTGGATAAAAATCTTGCTCTAAACTCCAGTTTCTGTTTTTTGGGGATTTGGTTTTTATTTTGTTTGCTTCGGGGGCCATACTTGGTGCCTGCATGGGAATTGCTCCTTCCTCTGTAATCAGATCACTTCTGGCTCGGGGTCCATGTGGGATGACAGGGATTGAACCTGGATTGGCCAGGTGCAAGACAAACACTCTACCTCCTGTACTATTTCTCCAGTTCTAACATCAGTGGGGTCTTATAACTAAATATAGGAGTCGTAAAAAATTGGTGATAACAGGAGTTTTCTAAATGTATGGTTACCAAAAATTAATTCAAAATCAATAATACAATGATTGTGAAGTGTTTCTTGTAGCACTTTAAGTGATTGCCTATGTTGAAATTACAGTTGCAAACTGGAAAAAGTTTAAGACTTTACTTATACATATATATATACATAACATGTATGTATATATATAATACAGATATATAGATATACCAATACACAAACGTATATATATACATATATATGTATCACATATAATAAACTTTTACTGTTCAGAGTTATATATACTAAACCTTTACTAAGATATAGAGTATATAAGCTATACCTTTTACCCTACCAAGAACTCTTAAATCTCTATAATTTAAAGGAAACAATTTGATTAAAAATGGATCGAACACTTTAACAAAAGAGATATACAGGGGTCTCAAAGATATTTATAGGGTTTAAGGCATTTGCCTTGCAATATTCTAGTCTTGATTCAATTTGGGCATCACAATATAAGGCACCCAAGTACCATTAAGGATTCCTGTGCACAGAGCCAGGAGTAAATCCTGAACACTGTGGGTATGGCACCAAAGGAAAAACAAAGAAGATATACAGACTTCAAATAATAATATGATGGGCTGGAGCGATAGCCCAGTGGGTAGGGCATTTGCCTTGCACACATCCAACACGCTAGTTCGGTTCCTCCACCCCTCTCGGAGAGCCCGGCAAGCTACCGAGAGTACCTCGCCCACACATTAAAGCCTGGCAAGCTACCCATGACGTATTTGATATGCTAAACACAGTAACAACAAGTCTCATGATGGAGATGTTACTGGGCCCGCTCGAGCAAATCGATGAACAACAGGAGGACAGTGACAGTGAGAGTGACTCTTTAGTGTTTCCCCAAAGTGGAAATTGACATCCCCTTAGAGGGGGCACAAAACGATTAGAGGGGCAAGTAGTAGTCCTAGGTGCAATTTGGTGGGGATCTATTTCTGTTTATGTGCATGAAGAAGGTGGGTTTCTGGGAAGGCCCTGAATGATATTGTTCTGGAATAGGGGATTGGTAAGTCAAATGACTTTGGAAACACTGATTACATCTAATGCTATTAGAAAAATGCAAATTAAACCAAGAATGAGATATCATTATGTACCTACTGGAATAGCCGAAATCTGTTTGGGACTGATAATAGCAAAACATGAGTAGGCTGTTAGGCTATATAGCAAAAGGAACTCTCATTTACTGTTGCTGTGGGTACAACTTGCTATTGTCATTTCTAAGATAGTTTAGAAGTTTCTTATAAAACTAAAACATAATTTTGGCATACAAACCAGGAACCACACTTCTAGTCATTTTCCCAAAGGAGTTGAGAACTTATGTTCACTCAAAAACTTGTACACAGATGTTTATTGCAGCTTTATTCGTAATTGCCAACATTTGGAAGCAAACAAGATGTCCTTCAGGAGTAGAATGAATAAATAAACTCCGGTACATACAAATGATGCAATATTACTCAGTACTAAAAACAAATGAGCTATCAAGACACTAAAAGACATGAATAAGTAAGTGCCTTTTGCTAAGTAAAAAGAAACCAATCTAAAAAAAAACGATACACTAGATTATGTTGACTACACAGTACCCTAGAAAAGGAAAAATTATGGCGAGAGTAAAAAGATCAGTGGTTATTGAGTAGAGGCTCTGGAACAGACAGAAGGAACATAGATGTTGGAGACAGTGAAAAGTTCCAAGTCTGCATGGTACTGTGATGAATGATTTCATTGTGTGTTCAGATTCACAAAATACACACGGTGAATGAACCAAGACCACCCATGGTAACTCGCAGTTCCAGAAGGCCGAATCTAAACGTTGAACATGGAAGTCTCCTGTTGGACAGTTCCACAAGTACATTGACCACATCATATTCAATTGGAGGTTGCATAGGATAACATTGCTTTGTCCTTTCTCCCTTGCCACAAGAAACTCAGATTTATTACAGTGCTCCTGAGGCACTTCCATTCTATTGTGTTTATCTGTAAACTCTTCCCTATGCTCTCCTCCCCAACCAGTTAATCAACTTTTTCCCCTAATCAGACTCTGTTAACTTGTAAGGTCAAATTACTCAGAAATCTATGATTTTATGTGTATGAGTGAAATATTGCCTTTCTCCACTTCTTCTGTCTTTTGAATAGTTTACTTTGAAGCAATGTCCTTTTTGTATAGATACAGGAAGACAGTTAATATTATGCTTTGTAATTTAGGATTTAATTAGCTTTGAATATTATTCACTCCCAGACATCTGCTTTCTTGACTTAAGCCTCAGTTGTCCTTAGTTCCTAGCAACCCCAAAGCAGGGTCCCAACAAGGGACTGAATGGATCCAGGGTACCTACCCTGGCATCGAAATGGGCCAGGCCAAAGTGCCACGATTCTTAAGTGTAAATTAAGAGATTGATCATGGACAGATGCTGTCATGATCCAAAAGTAACGACGAGATTAAGACCCTGCTAGGGAGAGGAAAGACTATCTGGCCTGAGCACTGTAGTCTCAGATCAAGATGGCCCTAGGAGAGCTATTATATAAGCTTAATGTATCTCTTACTGTGTCCATACAAAATAATTAATATTATGAATGCTTATATGTTTGTCAGACAAAGAGACAAACACACCCATGGGATTCTGTTCTAGGGTGGGTTGTCCTGCTGAGAGAGTATCTGTCCTAGAAGAAGTACCCCCTGAGGGAAAGAATTTTACCCCTTTTGTTTGTGACCACACCTTTGTGTAAGTCCCAACCCCTCATGCTTTGAGATTTAACAAGACTATAAGAGTGGGCTGGAGGACCCAGATCCAGAAAGAGAAGGAGAAAGGGGATCCAGATTCCAGAGCCAGAATCAGAATGAAGGGGGATCAAGGAAGAGAATGAAGTAGCATGGGGGAGGAAGAAGCAGGAGGAAAATCAGAGGAGAATGGAGATGGGAATGGAATAAACTACAACTGACACCAACAAGCCAGGCCCTTGTTTCCTTCCTTCGCCTGCCCATCGCCATCGACCTCCCTGGGGCGGGGGAAGCAGTGTGAAACTACTGAACACAGGCGGCAGGAGAGATAGACTGCCACTGTCTTTTTGAGTTTACAAAGGGGTGACTGTATTTATATGAAGGAAGGGGAGTATGGATGTTCTTTCATATTAATTTTGTTAATGATAAAAATGTATTTCAAATGTTTTTGATAATCACTTAATCACTTAACTTCCCGTTAGTCATCGATTTGCTCAAGCAGGAGCCAGTAACGTCTCCATTTGTCCCTGTCGCGTGCTAGTGTAGCCCAATGGCATCTCTTCGTTCCGGGAACATGAAGGGCCTCAAACCGATCGTTCATGATCTTGATGAAGAAGTCTGACCATCTGGTAGGTGGGCGGCCATGCGGTCTTTTGACATCCCGTGGAATCCAGTCGGTAACAGCTCTAGTCCAGCAGTCATCTTTAAATCTCATTACGTGACGAGCCCATCTGATTTTCGACACCTTGGCAAATGAGACAGCGTCCCTGATTCTTGATCGTCAACGGATGTCAGAACTCTGAATTCTTTCTCTCATTTGAGTGAAACGTGATATTCCAAGCATAGCTCTTTCTATTCTTCTTTGGGAGACGTGAACAGCATTCTCATCTTGTTTGCATAGGGCCCAGGTCTCTGAGGCATATGTTAATTAAGGAAGAACAGTGGAATCCAAGAGATGTGCCTGGAGTCAGAGGTTCTTCGTCCTCTTAGCTATTTCTTCGACGTTCTTGAAGGCGTTCCAAGCTGCTCTCTTCCTCCTGAGCAGTTCGGGTGCCAGGTCATTTGTCATGTTGACCTCTCGACCTAGGTACACATAGCTGTTGCATTCGGAGATGGTCGTTCCATTGAGAGCGAATGGGGCGTCAGGAACGAGGCTGTTTCTCATAAACATTGTCTTCATAAGATTCAGCTGTAGTCCTACCTTTCCACACTCACGGTCAAAGTCGGCTAGCATTTGTGCCGCTTGGCTGATGTTTGGTGTTATTAAAACAATGTCATCAGCAAAGCGGAGGTGGTGTAGTTGCCCACCCTTTATCTTCACTCCCATTCCTTCCCATTCCAGTTGCCGCATGATGCTCTCGAGGGTGGCACTGAAGAGTTTCGGTGAAATGGTATCACCCTGCTGAACCCCTCTCTTGACATCAACGATCACTTCTTTGTAGAATGGTGAGATCCTGGTAGTGAATCCGCAATACAGCTCATGGAGGATCCTGATGTACTGGGCTTGAATGCCCTGACTGGCTAGGGCTTCAATGACTGCTTCCATCTCAACAGAATCAAAGACCTTCTTTAAATCAATGAACGTTAAACAGAGCGGCATCTTGAACTCCCGAAAAACCTCAATGAGCTTGGTTATCATGTGGATGTGGTCGAGGGTGCTGAATCCTTTGCGGAACCCGGCTTGCTCGCATGGTTGTCCTTCATCTAGTGTTCTGCCAATCCTATTTAGGATGACTCGAGTGAACAACTTGTAGATGACAGACAATAGGCAGATTGGGCGATAGTTGCCAATGTCATGGATGTCTCCCTTCTTGAACAGTAGTACGGTCCTGCTGGTTTTCCATTGGGACGGAACCTTGCATTCAGACAGGTAGCGAGTGAAGAGCCGAGCCAGTGTATTGATGAGTACTGATGGCAGGTTCTTCAGGTGTTCAGGTTTGACCTTGTCTGGGCCGGGTGCTGTTTGCTTCTTTACCGACGAAATGGCCTGTCGGATTTCGGAAGGGAGAATTTTGGGAATGACATATCCATCCTGTGGAATTTGGTATGTCGGCAAGTGGACATGGCTATCGAAGAGATTTGAGTAGAAGTCATGGATAATCTTCTCCATTGCCATTCTGGAGGATGTGATGGATCCATCAGGACGTTGGAGGGCAGTCATCTTGGTCTTTTAGTTGGCGAAGGACAGGCGGGCGTTATGAATACTTTTCCCGGCTTCTGCCGCATCTACCAGTACTTCTGCTCTTCTCTCTTTGAGGTCTTCCTTGATCGCATCTCTGCACTGCTTTGCGAGCTCGGACATTAGCTTGCGGTTGCCTGAGGCATGCGCCAAACCACGCTGGCGAATTAGCTCAAGAGTTTTCGAAGATAGGCGATTTTTTGTAGCCATCTCTCTCTTGGCGTTCCTCGCACATTCATGGAGGTGCTGAACCAGTCGATCCTATTCCTCGTCAATGTTGTCAACAATGGCATCTTCCCATGTTGGCGCAATAGTACCAAAGAGTTCCCAGTTGGTGGTCATTCTGGGAGTTCTCTTTTTGAACTTGCAGCCCTTTCTCCCCACTCTGTGAAGTAGAATTTTGCACGAAGGAGGCGGTGGTCCGATCCCGTTCGAAATTTTGGGACAACAGCGACATCAGTCAGGCACAACTGTCGATTGAATATGATGTGGTCTATTTCGTTGTGGAATCGTCCACCGGGAGACTCCCATGTCTATCATTTAGATTCTGCCTTCTGGAACTGTGAGTTACTATGAATGGTCTTGGTCGACATGTTGAACTCGGACAGTCTCTCACCCTGTTCGTTCCATTCTAGGCCATGGGTCCCGATGTGAAGTTCTTCAGCTGATCTTCTCGGTCATATCTTGGCATTAAAATCACCCACAATGATCTTGTAGAAGGTGTGGTCTTCTTTATAGAACTTCTCTAGCTCCATGTAGAACTTCTCGATTTCTCTTTCATCATAATGAGTTGTTGGTGCATAGACAACGAAGATAGAAACTGCAGGCAGTGTACCAGTCTCCCATTAACCTAAAATCAAGAGAAGTTCGGTATGATCCCTCACTGCTGGATGTCCGCCTGTCACCAAACTATGTGGTCTGCCGAGTTTGCGAAGTCACAAACGATGGACACACCATTCAGGTGATCCTGAAGTCAAAATCAGCTACACTACTTTTCGACACTACTTCCACTACCCAGCCGTCGGCACACTCCAGGACGCTTTACGAACTTCGCGGCTGCGCGACACATCATAAGACACTAAATACCCATCTTCCGGAATTGTTGTACCATATTTGATAGGGTTCAAATATGGTAACACCTACAAGGGTGATTAGAGGTCGCCCCAAAAGCCTCTATCCCTCTCGGAAAGACTGGCAAGCTACCGGGAGTATTCTGCCCGCACGGAAGAGCCTGGCAAGCTATCCGTTGTGTATTCAATATGCCAAAACCAGTAACTACAACTGGTCTCATTCACCTGACCCTGAAGTCTTCACCGATATGGCAGCACTGAGAAGGATGAGAAAGGAGAGGCCGATAAAATCTCAAGGCCGAACTAGGCTGCCACAATGAAGCAAGACAAAAATGATCGACTGTACTTTCAATGCATGTACGCTAGCATCAGATGCATCCATCGAGGACCTGATGGTACAAGCACGAATGATCAAGTACGACATCATTGGTCTGACCGAGACAAGAAGGCATGAATCTCACCACGCCGTTTTCGACACTGGAGAAGAATTTTTCCTCGGAACATGCGATAAAAGAGGTGTTGGAGGCGTCGGTGTCCTTGTCAACACAAACTTGGCCAAGAGCATTGATTCATTCGAATGCCTATAACCCGAATCGGACGTTTACATTTGAATAGATGGGGCTCACTGCCTGCAGTTTTTGATAATTCAAGTGAAAACAAAGTTAAAATGCTATGGTAAATTAAAATTAATAGCGGGATAGTTTAGAAATAAAAAATTTTGAGAATAACTCCTATATTTATGTAATATATTTATTTATGTGGTGTGTGTACACACACACACACTCCATATATATATGTACATATATATGTTTCTGTATATATATGTGTATATATATATATATATATGGTCATGATCACAATAATCTTGTTGTTTGTTGATTGCCTTGAGCAGGCACTAGTAAAGTCTCCTTCGCTCTAGCCCAGAAATTTTAAAAAGTGCCATATTCAAGGCTATTTCAGGGTTAGGAAAATGAGACCCATCATTGTTACTGGTAATTTGGCATATTTGGTACGCCACGGGGAGTTTGCCAGACTCTGCCATGTGGGCAGCTTACATTTGGTAGCCTGCCAGGTTGTCCAAATATATATATATATATATATATATATATATATATGTGTGTATATATATATATATATTTAGAGAGAGAGAGTGTCTATTAGTGTTTTCCAGTCTGATTTGTCTTACGCTTTTTCAGAAAAAAAATCACTCAGTGCTCCTTTTAAATCTATCATCTTTAACAAGTGAGAATGAAGAATGTGTCCCCTGGAAGTAGATTGTGTCCCCCGGAGGCTGCTTCACCCTTCAGGACCCTTTCAGAACTCTTCAGGGGGTGCTACTGCCCACTGGGAACATGGGCCTAAAGGGATTGCCCAGTTTTTGGTTTCAGTTTACTGTGTTCTCCTTGGCAACTTATTTGCTTTACTAGCATTAAGGTACTTGCTAAAATCTTGAGATGTAATGTAATGTAATCTAGTGTAATCGAAATAAACATTCACCAAGGTGAAGGATAGCACCGTTGCCTCACCTGCCTGCTGGGTTTGACTCCTGGCACTACATAGAGTTCCCCAACCGCCAGGAGTGATCCCTGAGCACAAAGATAGGACTAAGCCCTGAGTGACGCCCACTGTGTCCCAAATCCAAACAAATAAAGCTAAATGGACTTCTATTGAGTTTTAGAGTTGTTATTGCTTTGCATAATGACAAAAATTGAATTAGGTGGAAATTATTTGCCCTCATTTCAGCAGACAAGAGAACAGTGGTATTTGCCAGTATTTTCTGAGACTATATAAATCAGGATTATGCCATAGAAATTCTCTCTTCACAACACTTGCAAAATACGTGCTTCTCAAACCCTAGCAGTCCGAGAACTTTGATTCACAAAAGCACATCCCATTCATAGCATTTCACTTTCAGGGAATGTGTGTAAGGGGAGCTTGAATATAGCAATTTGAAAACTGGCAAACTCTTGTTTTATATGACATTAGGAAATGTCAGTGTTTTTAATAAAATAACATGAGTTGGATGCCATGTAGATGATGACTAGAATTGCTCTGTGTGTGTATGTAGTGTGTGTGTTCTGTACTTGTGCATATTAAAATCTTCCAAGGAATATGACAGAATAGTTTACAGGATACCACTTAAGCCTCTTTCTGCAACTGTACTTTTCTTATAAAATCCTCTCAGCCTCCAAACAACTGTGTTACTTCCCTCACAGGTCAAATTTCTCATTTCTTTCTAATCTACTGTTCAATCTCAGTATCATGCTTACCAGGGTCTCTTTCTTTTATTACTCCTCAATCCAATTCTCTTATTCCCAATTCTCTTATCACCTGGGTTATTTTTTCTAACCTAAAAATTTTGGGGGTACATTTATATAAAATATCTTATTAAAGTGTCTGGCTTGATTTTAGTTCCCATACAGAGTTGTTTGTCACTCTGATGAAGGAATATTTATTTCCTTACCCTACACAGAGCTCTTGTGACTCCTTGGCCAACCCATGCTCTGGGCAACTGCTGATCTGTGTTTTGTTGTTGTTGTAGTTATTGTTGTTGTCAGTTTGGAAATACTAGACCGACTGTGATCTTTCATATATAAAGAATTGTATTGCACTTTACTTTGTAATTATCTTAATGGAAATTTATTCATGTTACTTTCACCAGTACTTCATTGTTTTATTGTTTGCTGTTGCACAGATATCTCACTCTGTTTGATTGTATGGAAATTCCATAGTTTAGCCATTAATAACAGCTCATGGCCATTTGAACTGTTTCTAGATTTTTTACTTTGTGAAGAATATATTTATACACATTCATATATAGTTTGGTGTGAATATCTGTGTATTTTTCTCTTCTGTAAATGAATATAAATGAGGTCATGTCTGTGTCATGTCTTAATACATGAAAACACTATTTCAAAAGAAGCTGTAGCAGGTTTCATTGCCATTAGCTAGATATGAGTATTCCAGTTTCTTTCATTGTATAAACAGAAAAAGACAGCAGCGGACTACCTCTCCCGCCGCGTTCAGTAGTCTCAGGCCCTTTCCCCCACTCCAGGGAGATCTATGGCAATGGGTAGGCAAAGGAAGGAAATGAGGGCCAGGCTGGTTGGTCTCAGTTGCAGTTTATGCCAATCCTCTCTCCATTCACTCTTGTCTCCCCTCTGCCTCTCCCAGCCCACTCTTACAGTTTCATTGTATCCCATAAAGGAAATTTATGGCATGGAGAGCCCAGGTTCTTTCAGATATATCACCTCCAGGTTCTCTCAGGCCTGTGTTCCTCCTAGAGAGCCCTGCAATCTCCTTTTGTTGATCATGGTACCTCTAAACTGGTGCTATGCCCTGACGTCATAAAAAGGAGTTACAGAAAGAACATTGAGGCAGCAAGACATGCATTGTTTCTTTACACCGCAGGCCAGTAATTTTGGCCTCCTGAAAGAAGATACAAAACCAAAACTGAAAGCTTTCAGGGACAAGCACTTGGATTTGCATCCCAAAGACTAGTTTGGCTAGAGCCTGGAATCTGCATCCCAAAGATCAGGCCTGGCTAGCACCTGAGATCTGATTGTCAAAGACCAGCCAGATTTCTGTGAGAAAAGAAAAACTGCCTCTTTCAATATACCGAAATTATTTACTGAAGGCAGTTTGAAGAGGAAAAATGTTCAGCTTCATACAGACTAGTCAGGACACACGAGAAATCTCACTCATTTTTATGGGTCCTTATGTTCCTGCCCATAGTGTGGTGCAGTGTACATGGGCTCACCTTGACAACACAGTCCAGTCCCAACAGGGTGGGGTAAAAATTATCCATAGATGTGGTCATAATCAATAGGGGTAGAGTTCTTTCTCTCATGGAAAGCCACTTCTAGGACAGATTCTCATTTGGTGCTGTTGCTGTTGCTGGTGTTGGTGTGTGTGTGTGATAAAAAAAAAAAACAAGTGAAACTTGAAGTGAGGGGTTCTAAAAACGTGCAAAGGTATTTGGAATTGACTGAGGCAAATATCAGAGTATTTCACTGTCAGGTTTAGGCATAGCTATTTGTTTTTGCTAAAACTCACTTTAGGCTCCATTTTCTTGCCAATTAGGTCTAAGCACCAGTAGCTGTCAAGGTCATCTGTGAGTCTTTCCATAATCCCAGTCTTACTTGATATTTTCTTGTTTCCTCCAGTAAAGTCATCTACCAGTCCTTTCCTGCATGGTAGTTTGGCTCCCATAGTTTGTTTTGTTTTAGGAGTTTGTTAAGGAGTTTATGCAGGTTCCTTTGTTAGTAGTTATGCAGGTTTCTCCAGCAGTTTTTTTCCTGCTGTGCCCATGTGTTGTTGACTTATGCCATAACCTGGACTCTGGTCACGCAAGGTCGCACATACACTGCTGTTACGTGGCTCTTTTCTATGCTTTACCAGGAATAAAAACTTCTTTTATGTTTTACCAGGATTAAAAGATTCTTCAGCAGAAAATCATTGCTTCCTACCAGGTGCTTTTCTTAGTGCTGAGAATGCTCTAAAGCACAATAAACACATTGATTAATTGATACTAAGATCAATAACATTGAAAATTCTATTTGAGCACAGCCTAATAAAAAACTTAGTTGAAAAACCACATAAAATTTTCATTAGAACTTCTAAAACATTCTTCACGGTGCTGTTTAATATTTATGGGTAAATTATGTGTACCTTAAAACATTGTTGTAATAGACTGAATATCAAGTTTTACAACTTCTCTTTTCAATTTTTAATATTAACATGTTTTTTACCGTGGGCAAACAGATGTGCTCTATCTGAAGTAATTAGTTATGAAATTAGAATGAGAGATATTAAACAAAATAGTTGACTATCACAAAATTGAAATAAGAAAAGTATGATGCGGTGAGAGCTAGACAATCACGCATTCTCTGCCTTCAAATACCCCATGTTTGACAAAATAATGTAAAATCCTAGCTGCAATATTTTTTTCAGTTTTCTAAACTATATTCTATCTTTAGCATGGGATACAAAATGTAATTTTGAACATGCACCATTTAGTATCCTTTTTGAGAATAAAAGTAGCACATTTAATGGAGAGTGTTTTGCTCAAAATATTAAATTATGAAAACTTCTGGGAAAAATTTATATTAAATAAAAGAGAAATAATGTGTCATGCCTTTTGGGTATTGTTCTGTTATGAGCTTGCTCTTCCGTCCTCTGCAGCAGTGCACTGGGGTAAGATAATTTCTGTTGTTAACTTAAAAATGTCATTCAGTTAATTTTCACATCCTTTTGTTCGGTTGTCTCAAAAGTATAGCATTAAACCCTTAGTTTACCAATGAACTTCATTATTTTGTTAAACAGTTATTAGTAAAATGTTAGCTCTGAAGTTATCATCTTCAGATAATTTCTGTTGTTACCTTAAAAATGTCATTCAGTTAATTTTCACATCTTTTTGTTTGGTTGTTTCAAAAGTATAGCACTAAACCCTTAGTTTACCAATGGAATTCATTATTTTGTGAAAGAGTTATTAGTAAAATGTTAGCTCTGAAGTTATCATCCTATCTACCATGAATTGGTCACATGCAGATAGAGGCAATCACTCTTGTATATCTCCAAATTTAATGCAGTGAAGCTTGTTGTGAATATTGGAGAGAGCTCGTATCTATATTTGTGGCCTTTCTCACAGTAGCTCAAGGGGACTCAGCTAGGATGGTTAATAGTCATTCTCCAGCTTACTTCGCCTCCGGACTCACAAGTCTTCCATCAAAACCAGATTGGACTATTATCTTAGCAGGTTTTGGTAGAGGAGACCATTTGTGCTTGCCTATAAATATGTCTTCTCCATTGCCAGCAGCTATTATCAATAGATGCATTTCTGGAGCAAAGAGATAAGAGATTTTCATGTTCCTTGTTAAGCACACCCCTTTTTCTCAAGTGATGAGATTGAGCCCAGAGTGCACTCAGGATTCCTTTCCTATAATCCCATGTTGCATCACAAAGGCAAATATATTCTGTAAAAACTAGCTGATACAGTTGATTCTAATTTTGTGCTATAATTATGATCTCTAAAGTTACTGCCAATACTGAGTATTGCTTCTAGGGGAAATGCAAAGTCTCTGAAGAGTCTCTAGTTAGAACATTTTCCTTCAGTGATGAGTCTATATTACTGTCTTATATGTGTTTTATGTTGTTGGGAGACATCATATTTGACATATTGTTGACTCACTAATTCGATGCTCATGATCCCAAGCCCCATAACTCATACCTGAGGGAAGTATATTTAGTGCGTGAATTCTCTCCACAAGGCACCTTACAATCTCTTTTTTCTCTCTTTTTTTCTTTTTGTTGTTTTTGTCCACACCTAACAGTGCCCAGGGTTAACTCCTGGCTCTGCACTCAGGGATCACTCCTGCCTGGGTACAGTAGACCATATTAGGTGCTGGAGATCAAACCCCAGTCTGCTGTGTACAAGGCAGATACCCTACCCATTGTACCATCACTTTGTGCCACAATCTTCCTTTTCTTGGGCAGAATAGACAATCTTCAGCACTAGGCTTGCAGCAGTTTAACACAGTAACTTTTTCCATGGAGCAGTCACATACATTTCCACAGTAACGTTTCCACCAACTTTTGTACAAAAGTCAAAAGCAAATAGAAAACCCAATGAAGTAGAATAAATAGAGCCTGAAAAGGTTAATGTTTGTTTGTCTCGGGGGGTTATACCATTTATGTTCAGTCCTTACTCCTGATTCTGTGCTCAGGGATTGCTTTTTGGCCAGACTCTGGGGTGTGATATGTGGTGAAGGAATCTAATCTGAGTTGGCTGCATGCAAAGCAAGTGCCTTGTGTGCTGTGTTGTCTCCTTACCCCCAAAGGACACTTGTAGGTGTTGGCAGACTCACAGGTTTTACCACTTAGCGTGTATCTATGAATTACTAAAAGCAGCACAAGTACTGGCTTTGAGTTTCAAATATAATTTTGTGGGTAGGTGAATTAAGAATAGCCTAGAATCCATGAATGATGAGAATAATGTGACTTTATGCTGTTTCTCAGATGTTTGACTCTTATATTCCTATTCATTTTTTTTTATCCTTACATGGACTTCCTAAAGAACTTATAAAGAGTAAGTGTTTAGAATTCCTGGGCTTTATTATTTTTTTTTTACAAATGTTCAATATTGATATGTCTAATGTACCCCTGAATCTAAGTCCTTGTTGAGCAAAATGTTTTCCCACAGTTAAACATTGGGGAAGCAGAGTGAAAATGTGAGGGAGCTAGTTTAATGAGTGAAAGACCTGCATGAAACAAAATTCAACAATTTACAGTAGCAATGAAGAAAGAATGAATGAATTGTGCTAAAATGTTGCTGTTAACTTGCTTAAAGAACATATTTCTTTTAGTAAATAATCTTTAGTCATCTTTTCATAGCACAATATCCCACTCATATTACAAAAATGTTTGCTTCAATTCAATGCAAAATAATGTATTTGTTAGTATATTCATTACATTTACATAATGGTTTGCTCAGTTGAACATTATTTCTTCTCATATTTGACACTGACAGTGTTTACTATTTAATGTCATTATGGTATGTTTGGGTTGAAATGTACCAGAGAACTATTTTTTCCCCATTTTTCATAGCTCACTTTTTGACCTTTAGACACTGTTTGTCTAACATATTATTTGCATTTTTGTAATCTTGTATTCTGATTGATGATATAATAAATTGATGATTTTCTATTTTCACAAATCTGAAATGACTGTAAAATAGTTTAACATTTGATTTCATCTGCTTTTAATTTTACTGCCTCTTAATTCTTCATGTATTTTCATACCCAATGAGCAGTACTTCTCTTATTTTAATATTGTCAATTATCATTTTAGTTCAACTAAAAATAAAAGTGTATATATAAACATTTTATATATATAAAACATATATACATATGTACACATATATATTCTCTCCTATGTTCTTTAGTATTCTCTAGATTATATTTCTTCAAGAAAGCTTTTTAGGATTTGCTTCTAGCTCAGGTCTGCTAGTGCTGGAGTAAATTAGGGAGAAAACATAATGACACATTGCCAAAAGAATTGGATGTAGGCAATGTTAGACACTTCACCTCCGTCTCCTATCTTGGAATATATGTACCACCCTTTGGTCCCTAGCAAGAGTAGTTTCAAGGATACTGCCTTGAATAAGTAAAGAATTGTTGATATTCTCTGGACTGTTTACTTGACTGAAACCCATCAAAGCATCCATTTAAACTTAGGATTCTGGAAGGAGGGAGCAGAAACTAGGTTTTCTAGTTGTAGAAAACCTTTGCAATGTCTAGTTTGCAAATGTCTAATTTCCTTTTCCTGATTAATCCTGCCACCATCTGTCTTTGGGTCATGCCTCTTCACTCAAGAACATTAAATATGTTACTGTTTTCCAACTGTAGTAGCAATGGTACTGACTGTTTCTGCATCTCGAGAACTCCTCCTTCCCTCTTGCCTTCCCTCATACTCTTTTTTCCACCTTAGTAATATTCTTTTTTCTTTTTTCTTCCTTTTTTTTTCTTTTTGGGTCACACCCGGCAATGCACAGGGGTTACTCCTGGCTCTGCACTCAGTAATCACTCCTGGTGGTGCTCAGGGGACCATATGTGATGCTGGGAATCGAACCCAGGTTAGCCACGTGCAAGGCAAATGCCCTACGCACTGTGCTATCGCCCCAGCCCCCCACCTTCGTAATATTCTTCTTGTTTGTTTTCCTTGAAATAAAGTCAGTTGATGATCTGATTTGTCTGTTTTAAGTGAGTATCTTTTTTTTTTCGTTCTGCTTTTAGGTTTGATTTGTTATTGGTTAATCAATTAATTTGGGTCCTCCCGTAATACATATAATTTATTATTTCTGAGTACATATTTATTATTTCATATCATGCTAATGGTACGAATGTGTCTGTGGTCTTTGGCCTGTCAGTATCTTTGGAAAAGTTGTATAGACAGTCTTCTGTAGTCTCTCAATTATCATTTCTACCTTTTTTTATATTCTTTTTTTAAAATTTTTTTCTTTTCTTTTTTTTTATTATTATTAGTGAAACACCATGAGGTACAGTTGTAGATTTACAAATTTTTGTGCTTGGATCTCGGTCATACCACGATCAAATACCCATCCCTCCACCAGTGCCCATTTTCCACCACCAGGATAATATCTCTCCCCCCCATCTCCCCATCCCCCCATCCCGCCCTGCCACTGTGGCAGGGCATTCCCTTTTGTTCTCTCTCTCCTTTTGGGTGTTGTGATCAGTAAAAGAGGCATTGAGTGGCGAACATGTTCAGTCCAGTCTACTTTCAACCTCCATCTCCCCTCCTGGGAGGATCCTCCAAACACCCTCCACTTGGTGTTCCCCTTTCTATCTGAATTGTCCTTTCCCCTAGAATACCCGGCTGGCCTCTAAGTTATGGAGTAATTCTCCTGGTGTTGATCTCAGCTATTCTTGGGTATTAATCTCATATTTTGTTACTTTATATCCCCCAGATGAATGCAATCTTTCTATGTCTATTCCTCTCTTTCTGACTCATTTCGCTTAGCATGATACTTTCCATATTGTACCACTTGTATGAAAAGTTCATGACTTCATCTTTTCTAACAGCTACATAGTACTCCATTGTGTAGATGTACCAAAGTTTCTTTAACCAGTCATCTGTTCTTGGGCACTCAGGTCTCTTCCAGTTTCTGGCTACTGTAAAGAGTGCTGCAATGAACAAGTGCAGATGTCACTTCGGCTACACATTTTTGCCTCTCTGGAACATATTCCCAGGAGTGGTATCGCTGGGTCAAATGGGAGCTCAATTTCTAATTTTTTGAGGAACGTCCATACTGTTTTCCAAAAGGGCTGAACCAGTCGGCATTCCCACCAACAGTGAAGGAGTGTCCCTTTCTCGCCACATCCGCGCCAGCAATGGTTGCTTTTGTTCTTTTGAATGTGGGCCAGTCTCTGAGGTGTGAGATGGTATCTCATTGTGCTTTTGATCTGCATCTCCCTGATAATTAATGATGTAGAGCATTTTCTCATGTGCTTTTTTGCCATTCGGATTTCTTCTTTGAGAAAGTTTCTGTTCATTTCATTGCCCCATTTTTTGATGGGGTTAGATGTTTTCTTCTTGTGGAGTTCAACCAGTATTTTGTATATCCTTGATATCAACCCCTTGTCAGATGTGTATTTGGCGAATATTCTTTCCCATTCTGTAGACTGTCTTTGTATTTTGGTCACTGTTTCTTTGGAGGTACAGAAGCTTCTTAGTTTAAGATAGTCCCATTTATCTATCTCTGTTTTCACTTGCTCAGCCAGTGGTGTGTCATCTTTGAAAATACCATTAGCCTCAATGTCATGGAGGGTTTTGCCAACTTTGTCTTCAATGTATCTTATGGTTTCTGGTTTGATGTTGAGGTCTTTAATCCATTTTGATCTTACCTTTGTACATGGTGTTAGGCAGAGTTCTGAGCCCATTTTTTTGCACGTAGCCGTCCAGTGATGCCAGCACAATTTGTTAAAGAGGCTTTCCTTACTCCACTTCACATTTCTTGCACCTTTATCAAAGATTAGATGATCATATGATTGAGGGGAGATGTCAGTGTATTCAACTCTGTTCCATTGGTCTTCAGTTCTGCCTTTGTTCCAGTACCATGCTGTTTTGATTATTACCGCTTTGTAGTAAAGTTTGAAGTTAGGGAGGTTGATTCCTCCCATTTTCTTTTTCCCAAGGATTGCTTTAGCTATTCGTGGGGGTTTATTGTTCCGTATAAATTTCAGGAGTGTTTGCTCCATTTCTTGGAAGAATGTCATGGGTATCCTTATAGGAATTGCATTGAATTTGTACAGTGCTTTCAGTAGTATTGCCATTTTGACAATGTTAAGTCTCCCGACCCATGAGCAGGGGATGTCTTTCCATTTCCTCATGTCCTCTTTTATTTCCTGAAGTAGCGTTTTGTAGTTTTCTTTGTATACGTCCTTTACTTCCTTAGTTAAGTTGATTCCTAGGTACTTGATTTTCTGGGGCACAATTGTGAACGGGATTGATTTTTTCATATAGCTTTCCTCTCTCTCACTGTTTGCGTATAGGAAAGCCATGGACTTTTGGGTATTGATTTTATAGCCTGCAACTTTACTATACAAGTCTATTGTTTCTAGGAGTTTTTTGGTGGGGGTTATTGGGTTCTCTAAGTATAGTATCATATCATCTGCAAATAGTGAGAGCTTGATTTCTTCCTTTCCTACCTGAATGCCCTTCATATCTTTTTCCTGCCTAATCGCTATTGCAAGTACTTCCAGTACTATATTGAACAGCAGTGGAGAGAGTGGGCATCCTTGTCTCGTCCCTGATCTTAGAGGGAAGGCTCTCAGTTTTTCCCCATTGAGGATGATGCTTGCTGTAGGCTTATGGTAGATGGCTTTAACTATGCTGAGGAAAGTCCCCTCTATACCCATTTTGGCTAGGGTTTTCATCATAAAGGGGTGCTGGATCTTGTCAAATGCTTTATCTGCCTCTATTGATATGATCATATGCTTTTTATCTTTTCTTTTGTTGATATGATGGATTATGTTGATTGATTTCCGAATGTTAAACCATCCTTGCATCCCTGGGATGAATCCTACTTGGTCATGGTGTATGATCTTTTTGATGAGTAGTTGGATTCTATTTGCTAGTAGTTTGTTGAGGATCTTTGCATCTGTGTTCATCAGGGATATCGGCCTGTAGTTCTCTTCTTTGTGTTATCTCTGTCTGCTTTTGGTATCAGTGTGATATTTGCTTCATAGAAACTGTTCGGAAGTGTATTTGATATTTCAATTTCATGGAAAAGTTTAAAAAGGATTGGGACTAAGTCTTCTTTAAAGATTTGGAAGAATTCACTGGTGAATCCATCCGGGCCAGGGCTTTTGTGCTTGGGGAGACTTTTTATTACCATTTCAATTTCCTTGATGGTGATAGGTCTGTTCAGGTATTCCAGGTCTTCTTGGTTCAGCCTTGGGAGTCTGTAAGAGTCTAGGAATTTATCCATTTCCTCGAGGTTTTGATGTTCCGTGGCATAAAGCTTTTCAAAGTACTCCCTGAGGATCCTTTGAATTTCTGTAGTTTCTGTTGTAATGACCCCCTTTTCATTTCTGATTCGGTTTATTAGGGTTTTCTCTCTCCCTTTCTTTGTGAGTTTTGCTAGGGGCTTATCGATTTTGTTAATTTTCTCAAAGAACCAGCTCTTGGTTTCATTGATCTTTCGGATTGTTTTCTGGGTTTCCATCTCGTTAATCTCTGCTCTGAGTTTTATTATTTCCTTCCTCCTGTTAGGGTTGTGCTCCTTTTGTTGGTCCTTCTCCAAGTTCTTAAGCTGTGAGGTTAGTTTATTTATGTGAACTCATTCTTCCTTTCTGAGGAATGCTTGTAGAGCTATAAACGTTCCTCTTAAGACCGCTTTTGCTGTGTCCCATAAGTTTTGGTAACTCGTGTCCTCATTTTCATTCGTTTCTAGGAATCTTTTGATTTCCTCTTTAATTTCCTGTCTAAGCCACTCGTTGTTTAATAGCACACTGTTTAATTTCCATGTGTTTAATTTAGTTTTCTGTTTTTGTGTGTGATTTACTTCTAATTTCAGCGCATTATGGTCTGAGAAGATTGTTGCTATAATCTCTATCTTCTTAATTTTATGGAGGCATGTTTTGTGGCTCAGCATGTGGTCTATCTTGGAGAACGTTCCATGTACGCTTGAGAAGAATGTGTATTCAGCTTTTTGTGGATGAAGTGTCCTGTATATATCTACTAAGTCCCTTTCTTCCATTGTTTCCCTCAGATGAAGTATGTCCTTGCTAAGCTTGAGTCTGGTTGATCTATCAAGAAGTGACAAAGCAGTGTTGAAGTCTCCCACTAGTATTGTGTTGCTATTGATGTCTTTTTCCAAATATATGAGTAATTGTTTTAAGTACTTTGCTGGTCTCTCATTAGGTGCATATACATTTATTATTGTAAGTTCTTCCTGTTGTACAGATCCTTTGATCAATAGGAAATGGCCTTCACTGTCTCTTATGACCTTCTTCCCTCTGAAATCGATGTGGTCTGATATTAGGATGACTATCCCAGCTTTTTTCTGGGAGCTGTTTGCCTGTAGGATTGTTTTCCAGCCTTTGACTCTGAGTCTGTGTTTGCTTTGACTATTGAGATGCGTTTCTTGCAGTCAGCAGAATGTTGGCTTCAATTTTCTAATCCATCGTGCCACTCTATGTCTTTTAATTGGTCCATTTAGCCCATTGACATTGAGAGAGATTATTGTTATGGGATTTTGTCCCATTGTTCCGTTGAAATTTGGTGTATTTGAGAGGCCTGTCTTACCTTAAAGTAGCCCATTTAGTTGTACTTGTAACCATGGTTTTGAGTCTATGAAGTACCTGAGCTGTTTTTTGTCTGTGAAACTGTGTGTTGTTCCTTCTATTATGAATGAGAGTCTCGCTGGGTAAAGTATTTTTGGAGAAGCATTTATTTCATTGAGTTTTTTCACTATGTCCCACCACTGTTTTCGGGCCCTGAGGGTTTCATCAGAAAAATCAGCTGTGAATTTTAAGGATGCTCCTTTGTAAGAAATTTCTTTCTTCGATCTTGCTGCTTTCAGAATTTTGTCTCTGTCTAAAGTTTTGGTCATTTTGATCAGGATGTGTCTTGGGGTATTTTTATTCGGATTTCTTCTAGCCGGTACCCTTCGGGTCTCCTGGATGTGGTCACAAGTTTTCTTCAGCTCTGGAAACGTTGTAGCAATGATTTCTTTGACAGTTTCTTCTTCATCAAGGTTTACTTCCCGTCCCTCTGGGACTCCAATAATTCTTATGTTACCCCTCTTGGCTTCATCACGATCTTCTCTTGCCATCTGTTCTCGAACTGTGAGTCTCTTTTCCATTTTCTGCTCTTTTCTGACAAGACTCTGAACTTGATCTTCGAGCTCACTGATTCTGTTCTCAGCCGCTTTTACTCTGCTGCTGAGGCCTTCCACTGTGGTTTTCAATTCGGCTACCGGGTTTTTCAGGTCCGACATTTCCGATTGCATTTTCCTCGTTTCTGCCTTCAAATCCTCTTGTCTTTTATTGGCATTGGTTTCGATTGTTTCTTTTAGTTCCCTAAGCATCCTGAGTAGCTCCATTCTGAATTCCTTGTCAGAGAGGTTGTCTAACGCTATAGTACTGTTGGTGTCTTCTGGGCTAGCCTCGTGAATAAGAAAGTTTGGTGGGCTTTTGCGTTGCTTTACCATTGTGACCAGTGTGGTTTGGTCCTTCACACTCGCTGCTACTGTTCTGGTTGAGTGAGGAGAGACTGCCAGGAGCCGTTCAGCTTTGTTGCTGCTAGATGCGCCTCTTCTACCTTTCTGAGTCTAACTTTCTCAATCAGGCGTTATTCTTTGTTTTATAACTGACATTGAGTGAAACTTTTGGAGGAGTTGCTATTTACTACTGAGCTTGTATAGCTATTTTCAAACAGAACTTTTGTTGGAAATGGAGTAGGCAAGTGGGATTTTGTTGAATTGTAGTAGAAGAGGCGAGAAATTTTGGTTGGTATTAGGTAACAGGTTGATGAAAAGGATGAAAGGATGAAGGTCCAACTTGATTGGAGTGAGTGATATACCTGCGGCTGCGTAAGCATCCGCCCGCCCAGAAGCAGGCCACGCCCACTTTTAGGAGGCCACGCCCCATTCTTAGAGGCCACGCCTCTAGCCAGTCCCAGGCCACTCCCTCCCAGGAACCTGGGGTCCGCTCGGGCTTGCTCGGCGGGTGACCCATTTCTACCTTTTACCCCCTGTCTCTCACGTATTTTAAACATGTATGTTAGATGAATAATTAATTGATTATTTTATACTTTCTACAAGTTTCTATCTGAATGTTTTCTACAAACTATCTTTAAATTCACAAATGCTCTATTTTGTATCTAAGAGGTTCTTGATTTTTCCCACTACTTTCTATTTATTTTATCTTTTGCTCTTACTGTATTTTTATTTTCAGAATTTACCTTTGATTCTTTGTAAATCCCCACTCTTATAAAATCTCTTCATATTGTCATGTTTTGGGAATATATTAATTTTTTAAACCCATATTTAAAAATCGCAATATCTGTAATACTTGTAGTAGCTAGTAGTTCCTGTTTTTATTTTTCTATCTTTTCTGGATCATAAATCTGATTCATTTGCCTGGGAATTAGTTTATTTTCCTCCAAGGGTTTAAATTTGTAAACCAGACAATTAGATGAAATATTATAAAGAACCTGGGGGATTATATCTTCTTTTCTCTTTTTTTTAATAGAGGGATTAGATTCTTTTCTGGAGGGAATAGGCATAGGAAAATATCATAATATTGTCCTCTTGACTGGAGGATTAAATCTTTTCTAGGGCTTAGGCTTTTTTCTTTTTATTTTGATTGTCCTTTTTCCCAGAGTGTAGGTTTTAGATTTTTTTTTTTAAGATTTTCAATTGAAAACATGAGATGTTTACTAGGGTTTTGCTTCATATAACTCCCAGACCTCCAGTATTTAACTGCCCCAGCACCATGAGGCTATAGAAATTTCACTCAGATTTTATGGCTAAGATTTTATTTTCTATTTGGCTTCTTGGCCTCTTGCCTTATGCGGTTTATGAATCATCAGGTTCCTTGAGGGGAAAAATAGAAAAAAAAGAAAAATTTATACTACCTACATCAGTTTTCCTCTCAGCTTTGACTCTTATTTGGGGATTACATTCAAAATTTTGTTAGTTTTTATAAAATTTACCAAGTTTCATGATTTCTTTTCACTTTAATGTTGCATTGAGGATCAATTTTCTGAAAAGATCAGAAGTACTTGTTTAAATCCTCACCTCATACTATCCATATAGATAAAAATACGCTTTATAAAAATAATGAAATATTTTGTTCCATTTGAATAATAGCCTCCCCCCCCCCCCCCCAGCAGGGTTCTTTATAGCAGTGATAAAGGTCACTTGGCTAACGGAGAGGGTTTAGTGTTAGCATTTGGGGATATTGCTAGGCTTCTAGTCACTCATGCCACTGAAGCTGGGAACCACCAGGGTATATAACATTAATATGAATAATGTAGGATGTGGGAGATATCCCCCAGTGTTAGCATGGGATGGGAGAGGCATATGGTTGTACTACAGCCTTTTATGCAATTTTCCCAGTCAAAACTAAGCATTTTTATTTAAAAAAAACATTTTCTTCAAAGGGCATATTTTCTTATCTTCTATTTTTAGCTCCTATTTTAAATATTGTCAGTTTGGTTTAGGACAATAATTTAAAGAATAATGATAAGATTTATACTGTTTCCATTGAAGACTAATTGAAACTCTGAAGAAGATATAAACAATATTAAAAGAAGAGAAGAGCTTACATAATTGACACGAAGAATAATTATACACAGAGGAATTTGTACTTGGAGAAAAAAACAGATTAATTAGAGTATAAAAGCTAGGAAACATCTGAATCTTTGTTTTTCTATTTATACACATTTTTCTACAAAGCAAAAGAAATCATAGTATAAATACAGCACTGTAGATGAAATTCTCTAGATTAGATGTAAATCTATTGGTAGGAAAAGTTCATTGTGGCTTAAATTTATAAACTCTAAGGAACTAGAAAGTCACTTAAATAAGTATTGATAAATGCCATTTTTAACAGATGAGTAAGCAGAAAATTTGTTGTTCAACTTTATAACAGATGTCATTAGTTACAGAAATGTTGACAGTTTGTTGGTTCTTATTCCTGATTTTTGCGTGGGTGAGGCTGTTCATGATATTAGTTACAGTAAACTTTCCTGATATGTAAACATGTTTTGGTAGAAAGTGCATTATTATTCCAGTTATATTACAATGTATTATTCATATAGTATAGACATAAAGTATGTAGCTTTACTTATTAACATGTGTATATTGCTTTGAATCATCAATACTATAGTTTGTACCTTTCTCCTAGCTATGTCTTCTAATCAAGGTTAGAATTTAAATTTTTTTAAAAAAAGTAAACTAGTAGGTATCAACTGGTTATACATATGTCTCCTGGTTGACATTTGACAATATTTTGTTTGTCACAATTGTTGTTGTTTGTCATCCCTTGTTTTCTGGAGGATGCAGGATAAGAAAACGCTTGAAAGACGGAAAGTGCCTGACATAGAGACAGGCTGGGGGGTGGGGGTGGGAAGGATACTGGGGACATTGGTGGTGAGAAATTTACACTAGTGGAGGGATGGGTGCTGGAACACTGAAACCCGAATATAAACAGCTTTGTAACTGTGTATCTCATGGTGATACAACAACAAAAAAAAAAAAAAAAAGAAAGAAAGAGAAAAAAGAAAAAGGAAAAAAAGACAAAAGACCAAAAAGAAAAAAGAAAACTCTGAATGTGCTAAATTACTCAGGGGTAGCCCCATGCAACAAAGCATTACATGACCTAGTATGCCTTTACTTTTATGACTGAGAACATCTAGAGCAATAAAAAATTAATGTAAATAATATTTTAGAGAAAATAAAATGCAGTACTATTAAAATCCTTAGATATTATGAATGTAAACTATTTACCAGTGTGTACTTATTTAAAGGCACACAGTTATAGATCACTTGTGAAGGAAAAAATAATACACAAATCTGGATTTTCAGCCATTTCCAAACTACAAAGTGAACAATGCTGAATCAAGAGACCCAAACTAGCAACCAAATTCAGGAAGGTGCCTGTTGAGAGGACAGGCTCGAGGAGGGGACATGGGGGACATTAAACGAACCTGGGTCCATTGGTGGAGGGAAATTGGCACTGGTCGTGGGATTGATGCAGGAATATTGTATGTCTAAAACTCAACTATGAAGATCTTTCTAAATCACGATGCTTTAATAAAAAATGTGTAGATTAAAAATGTTTTCCTCCTATTGTTCATTGATTTGCTCGAGCGGGCCCAGTAATGTCTCCATTGTGAGACTTGTTGTTACTGTGTTTGGCATATCGAATATGTCATGGGGAGCTTGCCAGGCTTTGCCGTGGGGGCGAGATACTCTCAGTAGCTTGCCGGGCTCTCTGAGAGGGGCGGAAGAATTGAACCCGGCTCAGTCGGATTGACTGCACGCAAGGCAAACACCCTACCTCTGTGCTATCACTCCTAAATATTAATTTCAGGAAACATGTTAATAGTTTATCTGATTGAAATCATATTATTATAAATTTAAAGAGCTTGAATTTGCTTATTTGAAACTATTAAATTTAAGTTCCTTATTTGAAAGAAAAAAGGTAAGGAGGAAGGCTGTTTAATCACTTGTTTCACTAGTATCACTTGTCATCCCGTTGCTCATCAATTTGCTCGAGCGGGCACCAGTAACCTCTTTATTTGTCCCTGTTGCGTGCTGAGGTAGCCCTGTGGCATCTCTTCGCTCCAGGAACATGAAGAGCCTCAAACCGTTTGTTCAGGGTCTTGATGAAGAAGTCTGACCATCTTGTAGGTCGGCAACCGGGCATTCGTTTGACGTCCCATGGAATCCAGTCGGTAACAGCTCTAGTCCAGCAATTGTCTCCGAATCACATTACATGTCTGGCCCATCTGATTTTCGACGCCTTGGCAAAGGAGACAGTGTTCCTGATTCTCAGTCAGCATAGCTATTAAATTTAAGTTCCTTATTTGAAAGAAAAATGGAAAGAAGGAAGGCTGTTTAATAAGAGAATAAATGTTAACCTAGGGTTTTAAGAATATTAAAGTATTATTATATAATATTCTTACAGTCCTTTACTGATTAATGCAGACACTTCAGCAGTATCTGTAATATAATATTTTCTAATGTAAAGCCAATATTCCCTTTCTTAGGATGAAATTCTTTTTTACTTCTATTGGCCTATTCAGATTCTCCCCTTATATTTTCCTTAACTCTCTGTACTCTTACAACGTTTTACATTCACAGAGCCTGTCTGTTCCATGTAAATCTTAAAATGTATCAGCATAGAATTATTCATATTAATTTTTAAAATTTAATATGCCTGTAAAATATACCTGTAGCTTTTGAAAAAAAGTTTTTCCTTTATCCATTCATTATTGATTTAATTTTTTTTTTCTTTTTGGGTCACACCTAACAATTCACAGGGTTACTCCTGGCTCTGCACTCAGGAATTACTGCTGGCAGTACTCGGGGGACCATATGGGATGCTGGGAACAGAACCCGGGTTGGCCGCATGCAAGGCAAACGCCCTACCTGCTGTAATATTGCTCCAGCCCATAATTTTTTTTAAATGTAGGAGTATTGCTATTTATTCAGCCATTGATTAGGCTGATTGAATTGGACATGAACTCCACTGATTTAAAATTTGTGGAATTCTAGATGAGCTCTATTCTCCTATCTATAGGAGATAGATAGGAGTTCAATTGTGTCAACACCTCCACAATTGAAAAAAAAAGAGAGAGAAAAATCGAACCCTTGCATGTGGCCAACCCAGGTTCAATTCCTCTGTCTCTCTCGGAGAGCCAGGCAAGCTACCGAGAGTATCCAGCCTACAGGGCTGAGCCTGGAAAGCTCCTCGTGGTGTATTGGATATACCAAAAACAGTAACAACAAGTTTCACAATGGAGACATTACTGGTGCCTACTCGAGCAAATCGATGAACAATGGGAAGACAGTGCTACAGTGCTATGAGCTAAAAGAAAAAATGAAACATTGTAAGAGAACAACAGACAATCAATGTGATAAGAAGTAAAGATTTTGTCAAGAGAACTGAGCTTAGGAGGTGGTGGATGGGTTGGGACCTGTCCTTGAGTCATGGGCTGAGTGAAGTGGACACTTTGGTGCTGGATGTGGTGTGAAATGATGTAGCCATGAAAAGTATCATTAACAATATTGTAAATCCCGGTACCTCAATAAAAACGTTTTTTTTAAAAACATTACAGTATGTCAACCTTGCCGTAACACTTCTACAAAATATGTTTCTAACCTTTTTTATAAAATAAAAATAGTGTCACTTGACTTCTGATTATATAGTGAAAACCTGAACTCATATTCTTTGAAGAAATTTAGTGGTTATTGCCTACATGTAACCAACCACAAAAGTGAAGACCTAGACTAATTAATGTCAAAATACTTTCAATGCATCTTTTATGTCACATTTATGTATGTTCGACATTTTATATAGAATTGAATAGTAAATATAATCAATTTCCAATCATACTAAAATAAACTTGGATATGCATTTTTTAGTGTATGTCATTATTCATTGATTTAACATATCTGCTGAATTTTCAGAATTATTATCATCATATACCAGAGATGGTTAGTAGTCAAGAAAAGCATATTTAATTTAAAAAATGCTTCGCAGTACTATTTTTCCTTTTAAAGCAGCTTGCTAAATGTTTCATGGCTGTTGGAATTAATAGAGGTAACCATGGAAACTGTCTCACATTGGTTTGTGCTTGAATGGGATTTAAAATATCCATCTAAAACACAAATACTTTGACAGCTGTAAGAATATTTACATTTCCTTAAATTTTGATTTGTTGGCACTGCTTAGGAAGAGGGAGAACAAGTATTGAAATAGAAGTTTTACATTTTCTCAGAATTCTTATGAATTTTTATTGGCTTAACTTTCTACATAGATTAGTCTACTTTTTGAGGAAAAGTAAATGAACTGGGAAAATTATAAAATTGCAGACATCATGTCCAGGTGCCCAGAAATAATGTAATATTTTAATCTTTACATACTTTTCATTTTGTATTCCTGCTTCCCAATCTACCTAGATTCCTTTGCTTATCTTTCTTTATTCTCTCTCTTAATTCACCTAAATTATATCTAAAGTGTTTAGTTTTATGTGTTTAGATGACCATACTTGTATTGCTCCAGGATTTATTTAATTACGTAGGATTTTATTAGCAATTTCAAAAACTTCATATCTGCCATGTTTTCTGAAGTGGAATGTGCAGTGTTTAAGCTCAAATTAAGATATAATAAAAAGAAACAACCCTAGAAATAACAGTTGTAATATAAGGCACAGAAGGAAATATGATGGTCATGTTTTCCTCTTTATCTGCAGGAAAATAACTTTTCAAAGGCTTCTGCACACATATTCTTAGATGTTTCACAGTTGGGTTTTATGAATGCTTTGAACTCAAAAATGTTTGAAGAAATATGAGTATGTCTTTCTACTATCAGCACATAATAAAATATCTCGAGGCACTATGACTGGAAATGGTACTTGTGTAATCAATAGATGGTGGATTCTACAAGGGAATCAGTGAAGTAGAAAATGGTAGAGGCAGATGTCTTGAGGGAACATTGCAAAATTTTGATAAATAATGTTACCAACTTACCATCTTAGAATACCTGATGTCTCATGGAATATGTTTAAAGATTTCTGGCTAATGAAACATTTGAGGGTTAAGAAATCCAGTGTTAAGTAGGAATAAATTAAGTACCAAAATACACGTTTACTTAGATATGAAGGATAGGGAAATTTCTTTTGCAAGCAAGATGGATGAAAACATTCTATAGTTGTGTGTTCAAAGTTTATAAGTTAATATATCTGCAACTGTTGCCTATCACTAATCTCTGTAATTATCTAAACAGGACATCAAACTTAGATTCAGGAATATCAATGGATTTTTTTCCTCTCTTTGTTTTTGGCCTATGCTTGCCCTTAATCAGGGTTTACTCCTGGCTCTGTGGAATGTCTTTTTATTCTAGTCATGTTTCCTCTGCTGAAGCTTCTTAATCTGATGCATTCTATTTGTTTTAGTTCTGTTTCCTTGACCAATGAAACTGAAGATCCCTCTGGCTTGATTTCATCAAGAGCTGTGCTTATGTTTTCCTTGATATAATTTATAGGTTCAGGTCTGGTATCAAGGTCTTTAATCTGTCTTGAATTAATTTTCACATAACATGTGAGATAGGGGTCTGAGTTAATTTTTTTAAATATGTGACTGATCATTTTCCCCAAGTGATACTAAGCTTTACCATGTATTTCCATTTAAAACTCCTAACTCCTTTGTCGAAAATTAGCAGTCCATATATCTGAGAATGGTCCCTGCACTCTCAATTCTATTACATTGGTCTGAAAGTCTGTCTTTATTTCAATACCACATTGTTCTGACTACTTCAGCTTTATGGTATAATTTGTAGTTGGGGAAAAAAGAACCCAGTGCTCTGATAGATTTACTAGTGAGTTTTTATAAACCTTTTAAGACTTCCTTTCAATCCTTCTCAGGATCTTCCCCTAGTTGAAGAAACAAGAATACTCTTAGTATCTCTTGGTATCATCATCATGATCAAGAGTATTAGATACTCTTGGTATCATCATCATGATACCAAAACCAGAAATAAGTGAACAAAAATATTGTAGATCTAAATCCCTGATGAATATGGTTGTGAAAATCCTCCATAAAATTTTAGTAATCTGAGACCAACAATCCATCAAAAAGGATCATATACCATAATCATGTAGGTTTTATTCTGGGGATAACCAATATCCCTGGGATATATCCCTGCTAAGATAGTTTTAGAGCGATAGCACAGTGGGTAGGATATTTGTCTTGCCCGTGGCCTACCGGGCCAACCAAGTGTGATTCCTCTGCCCCTCTCGGAGAGCCTGGCAAGCTACCCGTGACAAACACAATAACACAATAACAACAAGTTTCACGATGGAGACTTTAATGGGCCGGCTCGAGCAAATCGATGAACAATGGAAAGACAGTGCTACAGTGCTATATATTATATATTACTGTATGTAATATATACAATTTAATATATACAAGGCAATCAACTTATTATGCCATATCAATACAATGAAATATAAAAATAGTACGATCATATCAATAAACAGAGGAAGCATGTGAGAAGACCCAATACTGTTTATGATAAAGCCAGAGGCCACCAACCCATAGCTAATAATTATACTCTGCTCAAAAACTGAAAACCTTTTCTCTAACATCAGATACGAGACAAGGTTACCCACCCTCACCTCTGTTATTTAAAATAATATTTTATTTTTTTCCACATCAATTAGATGAGAGAGAGAGATGTTAAGGAGGGGAAAAGAAATCTCCTTTGGAAAAGAAATCTCACCGTCCCTATTTACAGATGATGATACTATACTGACATCTTACTATCTCATTCCTACTTCAGACAAACTGGCAGGCTACCATATGTAACCTGCCCACACGGCAGAGTCTGGCGAACTCCCCGTGGCGTACCCAATATGCCAAATACCAGTAACAATGATGGGTCTCATTCTCCTAACCCTGGAAGAGCCTTTAATATGGCACTTTTTAAAAAATCTCAGGGCTAGGACGAAGGAGACGTTACTGGAGCCTGTTCGAGGCAATCGACGAACAACAGGATGGTAACAGGATGGTCGTGATTGTGATTGTGATACTATACTGAGTATACAATACACCATAATGATTATGAAAAAACTTCTCAAAACAATAAAATAATAAAGTGGCAGGCTACAAAATCAACATGCTCACATGCATTACATTTCTATATACCAAACAATGAAGAAGAGAAATATTAAAGAAAAATCCCATTCACAAATTTGCCTTCAAAACATGAAGTAACTGGGACCTAACAAAAGAGGTGAAAGATGTCTACAAAGAAACTCTCTGTCACTATTAAAGATGTCTACAAAGAAACTCTCTGTCACAGTAAAAGAAAACACAAGAAAATGAAAACACATCTCTTTGACAACCCTACCCCAAGCACTACACAGATTCAATGTAGCCCCTCTGAAACCCCATGCCATTTTGAGATATAAGTTACATTTCTCTCTTTTTTAAAAAAATTTTATTAGTGAAACACCATGAGGTACAGTTGTAGACTTACAGATTTTTGTGCTTGGGTTTCAGTTATACAAGGATCGAATGCCCATCCCTCTACCAGTGCCCATTCTCCACCACCACCAGTCCCAGTATCCCTCCCACCCCCCAACCCCCCATCCCACCCTACCACTGTGGCAGGGCATTCCCCTCCATTATCTCTCTCCTTTTGAGTGCTGTGGTTTGCAAAAGAGACATTGAGTGGCAATCTTGTTCAGACTATAGTCTACTCTCATCACGCATTTTCCTTGTAATACAAAAGCAAGCAAGCAAGCAAACACCCAAGCAACATCCTTTTCAAAAAGCCAAATCTCAATAATGAATTTGTTGACGAAACTTCCAATGGCTGTTTGCAGTGAGACCTATACCAGTCAAAAAAAAAATGTTGTGCTAAACACCTTCCAATCCTAGCTTGCCTGACTTCCTGTTTGGAGAGGTATGCAGGGCACCCTGAGATAAGAAGTGACTAAACAGGATTAGTGCTTTTAATCGGGGATAATCAGTCATTTCAAGTGGAAAAACTCATTTGGATTTGGCTAGCTATGGCTGCATGGAGAGCAGCTTTCCAAATCATAATGCGAGCAGTCACATTTGAAAGATGTTCTATGATCCCCACGAATGGCTAATTTATTTTTTCCCTTCTGAGCTTTTCTAATCATCAAGACTTAATCCTCCTAATCTTGATCCTCACTGACCTCCCAGGATGGTTTTTACAGTAATTTTACTCTTGTTGAATGTATTAATTATTTAAAAGAGAGCTTCTTTCACAATTTGAAATTACTGGGTGGAAGTTCACCAGGCCTGAGGGTTCTGTGTGGCCCGCTCTAAGATTTACCTAGGAGTGTGATGTGGGACGTTTCAAACAGCTTAATTTATCTTTGTTTAATGGATCTCAAGCAAAGATATTTCTCATAAGAGGAAATTTGCATAAGAGAAATAGTTTTAATATAAAATATATGGTCCCATTTCCGTCTGACAGTTATAACAAAAACAGAAAAGAAGGGGGGGGTAGGAGAAAAAGAAAGGAAAAAAAGAAGAGGCTACTTCTACAGAGGACTACAATAGCACAGCGGGTAGGGCGTTTGCCTTGCACGCAGCCAACATGGCCGACCCAAGTTCGATTCCTCCGCCCCTCTCAGAGAACCCGGGAAGCTACCGAGAGTATCTCACCCACAGGGCAGAACCTGGCAAGCTACCCCTGATGTATTCGATATGCCAAACACAGTAACAACAAAGTCTCCAATGGAGACGTTACTGGGCCCGCTCGAGCAAATCGATGATCAATGGGAGGGCCTTTACTTTACACAGCTCCAAGAACGTCGAATAGCTAAGAGGACGAAGAACCTCCGGCTCCGGGCACATCTCTTTGATTCCACTGTTCTTCCTGCATTAACATACGCCTCAGAGATCTGGGCCCTATGCAAACAGGATGAGAACGGTATTCGGGTCTCCCAAAGAGGAATTGAAAGAGCTATGCTTGGAATATCACGTTTCACTCAAATGAGAGAAAGAATCCGGAGTTCCGACATCCGTCGACGATCAAGGATCAGGGACGCTGTCTCGTTTGCCAAGGTGTCAAAAATCAGATGGGCTGGTCACGTAATGAGATTTAAAGACGACCGCTAGACTACAGCGGTTACCGACTGGATTCCACGGGATGTCAAAAGACCACGTGGCCGCCCACCTACCAGATGGTCAGACTTCTTCATCAAGATCATGAACGATCGGTTTGAGGCTCTTCATGTTCCCAGAGCGAACAGATGCCACTGGGCTACACTAGCACGCGACAGGGACAAATGGAGACGTTACTGGCTCGCACTCGAGCAAATCGACGATTAACGGGAAGTTAAGTGATTAAGTGACACAGCTCCTTAATAGCTTCTTCATAGGCATCTGCAAAATTATTTCACTCAACATTATGTCCTGTTGGCAGAGTTAAGTGTGATGCAGGCAGTATCTACTTAGAATATGTTTGAAGCTCAGCTCTTTACTTGTTCTGTTTATTTGAAAATACATTTTATCACTTCTTCCTTCCTTCCTTCCCTCCTTCCTTCCCTCCCTCCCTCCCTCCCTCTCTTCCTCCCTTCCTCCCTTCCTTCCTTCCTTCCTTCCTTCCTTCCTTCCTTCCTTCCTTCCTTCCTCCCTCCCTCCCTCCCTCCTTCCCTCCCTTCCTTCCTTCCTCCCTCCCTCCCTCCTTCCCTCCCTTCCTCCTTCTCTTCCTCCCTCCCTTCCTTCCTCCCTCCCTCCCTTCCTCCCTCCCTCCCTCCCTCCCTCCCTCCCTTCCTTCCTTCCTTCTTCCTTCCTTCCTTCCTTCCTTCCTTCCTTCCTTCCTTCCTTCCTTTCTCTCTTCTTCCCTCCCTCCCTTCCTCCTTCCCTCCTTTCTTCTTTTCCCTTTTTCATTTTTTAACTTTCTTTTTCAGTAACTGGAGATCAAGCCCAAGGTCTTATACATACAATGCCAGTGCTCTACCACTGAGCTACATTCCAGCTCCTGAAAATATCACTTAGAAGAGACATTTTATTTTTTCACTGAAAACAGAATTTAGATGATCTTGTGTTTAGGTTTGATCTTTTTATTCTCTTCATTTGTTCCTTGGCTATTCAAATCTTCTGTCTTTTATTGCTTTAGTGAAATAGACATTGCATTAAATTATTTTCATCTGCTCCACTCACTCCTCTTTTATTTATTTTTTTGGGGGGAGGGGTCACACCTGGCATTGCACAGGGCTACTCCTGGCTCATGCACTCAGGAATTACTCCTGGCGGTGCTCAGCAGACCATGTGGGGTGCTGGGAATTGAACCCAGGTCAGCTGTGTGCAAGGCAAATGACCTACCTGCTGTGCTGTCACTCCAGCCTCTCCACTCAAGTTACACTTAATATTATCATGAAGAAGGACTTACTTTCTATATTCTCCACTCTTGTGATTAGTTCTAGCACACTGTGTTTATTCTGCAACTCTAATTTATTCCGTTTTAAATTTGGTGTTTTGTTTTTTACTTTTTAAATTTTAAATCTTCAACTTGCCTCTTAAGGTATTTTGCAACTCTCTATAGAAGTTGTAGATCTTTCTTTTATCTTCTTGAATAATAGTAAATATATTGAATAATAGTAAGTGCAGCTTATTTACAGCCCTTACTTAATAACTAATTACCGATGCTGTTTGGAGTTTACATTTAGCGACTAGTTCTGCTGTTTTGTTTTGCTTATAATGGTTTTCTTCTCCTATGTCTGATGACTTTTTAATGAGCCTGCCACTGTACTTGAAAAATTGTAGACTTATTTTGAACCCTAGTGATATTATTTTTCTACACAGGGGATTTGCATTGCTTCGAATGGGAACTAAGGAGAACGAGCAATTTAGACTGATTGAATGAATGAAACTTACTCAAGAGTGACTATAGTACATCAACTACATCACTGTTTCTGTTTAATAATTTGAAAATGAAGGGACTGGAGGGATAGCATAGTGGATAAGGTGCGTTTCTGACACATGGCTGACCTGTGTTCGATTCCCAGCATCCCACATAATCCCTATAGGTCAGGAGTGATCCTTGAGCACAGATCTGGGCCTAAGACCTGAGAACTACAGGGTGTAGCTCAAATTAACAAAACATAGCCTTTGTGCTGCTGAGTGATTTGCAATGTTTTTATTAGGCATACACTTAGATGCTCTGGAGTCCATTTTGTCAGAGTGTAGTACACGTGTGCCAAAAATAGTAACAACAAGTCTCAAAATGGAGAACGTTCTTGAGCCCGCTGGAGCAAATTGATGAACAACGGGAGGACGGTGTGTAGTACATGTGTCTGTATGGTGTCAGCGTTTGAACCCAGGACCCAAACATGTGAGACAAGGATGCTACCCCAATGGTTGCATCACCAGACAAAATCCCAATCACTGTTTCCCACTTTGCATTTCAAAAGTTTAGAGATATTCGGATTTCTAAAGGAAAAGCACTACCAACTATTGGACTTTTGTTTCTTACCGGTTTTCTAATGGTTTTAATTCATCTTAATAAATACATCATTCTCACAGTGGTCTTTTGACTTTGCTCATAAGGTCATAGACTCTTTGCTATCACCAGAATACATTCATTATAACAAGCATAACATTCTGCTTTCATTCTTGATTCATATTTTGTGACAAGGTGTTCCTCTACATGTTTTAATATTTGAAAATGTAATAAGATCCATTAAGGAATAATTTTTAAGTAAAATCGAGTTTCATCTAATTATAAATATTTGAATCTTTCTTACTTTGAATAACGTAAATGTGGGCATTTCTTTGAGATACTTCAGCACAATGCGTTCACTTTTAATCTCCGCAAATTAAAATTATTGAATAATGGCCATCTGTTTTCACTGAGTTCTTAATTTATAATCATTTATTTTTTAATTTTCCCCTTACAGTGTGATTGAGTTCCATTAATGTGTAATTTTCCTATTCTTTTATGCCTCAGAAATCTTTAGTGTTTTCGCCTGAGACCTACCTAAGAATATCTTCTCATTTTCACATCCCACCCAATAAAGTATTTAAATAACCACTCACTAGTAGATTAGTCTGATTTAAAAATAATTAACAGTAATTTTCTTGATAACAATTATAAAAATACTTAGTAATTGTTAATATCCTAAAAAGGATGCACAAATAATCACCTATAACTTTAGCAAATTAAACTTTGAAGATACACAAAACATTCTTAAGTCTGGACAAGTAATCATCTGTCCCTTCAGTATTTAATTGCTTTTATAATTGCATTTGTTTTCAGACCTCCTACAGAAACAAGCGTGGCTTATTAGGTTATTCGTATAGTCTTGGAAGCACTTGTAGAGATGCATATTATCTTAGTCATCTTATTCTGATTGCTTTAACTTAATTGACAAATTCCTTGCATGTAGGGGGCACTAATGTTTTCAATAATTGAATGTAACAAATAACTTTCTCTTTAGTTACCTGCTCTTAAAATGGTAGAAAACATCCTAGTTTATTTAAAGGGTAAGGGTTGTAGGGCCAGAAAGATAATAGTCCATATAGTCCCCTGGGTCAAACTAGGCATGATCCCTAAGCACTGAGCTAGAACTAAGCCCTGAGCACCTTTGCGTATGGCCAAGAAAAGTAAAGGTTTTGAGAACTATTTTGCACCAGGAGAACCATGAATCTGCAATTCCCACATGTTCCTACTATGTCCTCAGTTTGAGTTTGCTCTGAGCTTCTGTTTTTGCTTGTCTCTTCCTTAGCATTTTCTTTAGAAGGAGACTGTGTTGTTTGTTTTCCTCTGCTACTGCCTCTATTTGGAGGATATAAGCTTATTCTCTGATATCCTTATTCAGTCTCACTATTATACAGATACTGTTTTGGGGTGTCAGGAGGAAAATGTTCTCAGTGATTCTTCTTCTACCCCAGTGTTTAAGGACAGAGTATCTTTAGTGATCTGATCCAGGACATTGTCCCTGTTCATACCAGAAATGGAGGGATTTTGCTTTATTTTTTTCCTTTATCTTAGTCCCCAACTGCATTTTGGGTCAGGGGACCATATGAGATGCTAAAGATCAAAACTAGGCCAGCCATAGGTAGGACAAGCACCCTAGCTGCTATATAGACCCTGATTAACTTACTGACTTGCTTAAATTACCACACATTTCTTTCCTGTAAATTGTAAGGAACTCAAAATTCTTAAAATAAAGCAAAATGCAAATCAGAAATTACCTAGGAAGCAGAAAAATTAATACCAGTAAAGCCTTTGTAATGAAACACTCTACCTGGTTTTTGAGTGTCCAGTGGTCAAAAGAAACAAAATTAGACACTAGAGACTTATAATGCAGAGAGAAAATTCACTATTAAAATATTGAAAATCATGTTAATATACGACAGACTAGCAATTAGCATGCCGTTAAAGGGTATTATAAGAAAAATGTCTTGGGAGTTTCTTCCATATTTCTGATATTTTAGTATTTTAGACCTTGGAAACACTGAGAGATCATTAAGTTCACCTTGCTCCTGCATATGCGTGATAGTCTAGGAATGGTAAATGATTTGAATAAAGTTTTATGGGCAACAGGTAGTGGAACCTGACAGAGAAAAATAATTTCTTTCAACTTTAGTCTACTGCTCTTCCCCTACCCTTTATTTATTCTGAAAAAGAAACAAATTATGACCACATTTTGTGCACATAAAATCATTTATTACTATGTAGCCATCTTTCTGGGGGGAGGAGGATAGGGAACACCCAGTGATGCTCAGGGCTTTCTTGCAGCTCTGCGCTCAGGGATCACTCCTGGTGGTGCTCAGGAACTATATTGGGCACAAGGGATGGAACCAGGTTGGCCTCGAGTAGGACGAGTGCCCTGACTGCTATACTGCTTATTGCCCCAGCTCCTATATCAACTTTTCAAAGGAATAAAATTGTGCAAAAATTCTATCTTTATTTTCAAAAATCAAGTTGTACACTTGCCTGCTTCTGAATGCAACTTTAACATTGAAAGATGTACTAGTTTTTCTCTTTGTTTCAAAGACATTTTTTTTCAAATGTTTCACCTTTGACAGTGCTACTACTAATTCTTATGAATATTTAACTAATGTTAAAGGTTAATGTACCATTAATTATAGGTTGTTGTATCTGAACTTGTTCCTCTTGGCATGAAATGTTACCACAAAAAGCTCTTTTTATAGAGACCTAAGAAATTTTAGTTGCTTTGTGACTGATTGAGGGCAATAGTTGATTTTGTATATCCATGAGGCATAGAAATCTTTCAGGATAATATTGAAAGAAAATTTCCCACTTTTAAAAATCATTGATAAATCTGAAATATTTTTTATATCTTGTCATTAACATTACCAAAATCCTTTCTAGCAAGATTTATTTTTAAAAGTGTGCTAAGTAGTATAGTTTCCAATAATTAATTAAAATTAAAAAATCAGAATCTGAAAAAAAACATGATTAACACAAACATTACGAACATGATTAAAATCATAAAATTTATTGGGAGGAGCAAATCTTGATGTTGACTTATTTGTGGTTTTCTTACCAAAGTCTCTACCAGCCCCACATTGTTTTGTATTGAGAAAAAAATCTTAAAACAAAGGGGGTCAGATATAGTATAATCAATATGGTGCTGGCTTTGTATGAAGCCAACTAGGGGTCAGTCCTCGACACCACATATGGTCTTCAAAGTCCTATTAAAAGTCATCCCCGAGTGCAGAACCAAACGTAAGCCCTGAGCACTTTTGTGTGGTCCCCAAATAAAAACAAACAGTAAAAAATTAAAGGTTAAAAAAATCTATAAATGAAGTGATTTTTGTAAGTCAATTGAAATGCTGCACTAACATAATAACAAAATTAAACTTCTTCATTTTTCTTGGTATTTTGGTGGCAAAAGTATTGCCAAAAGAAAAAAAAAACCTTTGTAAACAAAAATACACAATCTTGCAGAGGAAATATGGCACGGACATAAATAAATTTATGCAATAAAATGATATTTGGGTTATGTTGCCATTTGAGAGCACAGAAGAGAGATGTCTTTGACAAACGTTGTGATAAGGCAAGAGGAGTGTGTTGAGAAGACTTCAAAGAGACCTAAAGGATGATGGAATTAAAACAAAGCATGAAGGCAAAAAGGAGTGTAGGATTTTCAAGGAATGGCAAAATTTCTTTATGGGAAGATTGACCTGTGAATTTAGAAGCAACCACAGTAAGGAGCAGCTGAGATAAGAGAGGTTTGTATAATTGTTGGTAGAATATATATGCTTTGTTTTGGAGACAATGGCGGTCACTGGATGGAACTGGAGGGTATCAGAATGATAGTTGCCTGGCATCTGCCAGACCTGGGTTTGATCACTATCATTCCATGTGACCTCCCGAGCATCGCTAGGAGTGATTCCTCAGCGCAGATCTAGGAGTAACCCCTGAGCGTTCCCAGGTGTGACCCCAAAACCAACCAACCAAACAAACAAACAAAAAAGAGAAAAGAATATTCGGGTCCTGATAAAGTTTTAGGGCCAGAAGGAATGCAAAATTTTCGTGAAGACATTGGTGTAGAGCATGAAAGGGCTGGACCTCAAATTCCTAAGGAATGTGGGTTTTGCAGAAAACACAAGAAAAGCCTGAAGATGAAGCCCGCATGCTAAGGCCATCGCAGACTCCCAGCCACCAGGCCCACTATCACAAAGAACAAGTTCGAAGCTCAGTTGACTGGGCTGTAGTCCAACCTTTCCACACTCACGGTCGAAGTCGGCCAGCATTTGTGCTGCTTGCTAATGTTTGGTGTTATTAGAACAATGTCATCAGCAGAGCAGAGGTGGTGTAGTTGCCGACCATCTGTCTTCACTCCCATTCCTTCCCATTCCAGTCGTCGCATGATGTTCTCGAGGGTGGCACTGAAGAGTTTCAATGAAACGGTGTCACCCTGCCAAACCCCTCTCTTGACATCGACGAGTAAGCCCTGAGCACAGCCAGACACGGACCCCAAAACAAAACAAAACACAATTTTTCGCTCCTATCTATTTTGCTGTTTATTTTTTTGTTGTACTGACTCCTCTTCTTGCATCTTATTGCTAAATTTTGCTAATTTTTAGCTATTATTCTTCTTTCTCTAGCCATTTTCCTTGACAAAAATGACTTGGATAAGTTCATACAGCATCATCCCAGAGATTTGTATCTGCAGATGTTACTATCGTCTGACCTCCAGCTCTGACTGTCAGGCCTGAAATTGGATGTCCCTTGCCATCAATATTAAACATCTCTAAAATTTATCACCTTTCAAAATCTCTGTGACTTCAAGCTTGTCTTTCACTTCTCAGTGTTACTTCTTTTAATAAGATGAAGGGCTTTAATCCATAATAGAGATGCATATGTCATAACCTGGAGTAAACTCCATATGTCCTTCCTTCCTCCCTCTTATATGTCATAGCCTCTGCATTCACTGAGACTTTTGCTTCTACCTCCCAAATATTTGCAGCAGGTATTAAGAGTTATAAGTCTATGAATAAAAATAATGTATTTGCCTTCTGGATTTTAGGTTACATTTATTCAAATCTTCTTGGTGAACTCTTGGCAGCTTCCTTGCTGTAAATAACCTGTATCTAGAAGCATTTTTTTATAGAAAATTCATTAGAGTTTGGGGACTTAGAGATGGGTTGGGTTATTAATTTTCTAGTCACCCATGAGTTGCAAGTGGCAGATAGGAATAGAAAGTATAAATAGAATAGCATTGTGCATGGTCCACTGATGCCAGAATTAAGTCAAAAGACTAGAGGAGGATTCGGGATATTGAGAGGTTAAGCTTAAGGCACAGTAGAAAGCATCAGAGAATATATTAGTCATAGTTCTCTAAAGAAATACAACCAATAGAAAAGATACATAAAAACACTTACCTTAAGAAATCAGCACTGAGTTGTGTTTTGGGAAGAGCAAAACGAAGTCACATCCAGCAGACCAGAGACCCAGGGGAAGTTCAGTGATACTGCTTTAGGTAATTTTCTTTTAGGTCTTTAACTTTTAGGTCTTTAACTAATGGTTATTAGGTAATAACCATTCATCTTATGAAGCAGAACTGCTTTATTTAAAGTCTTCTGATTTAAATGGTTAGTCATCTCTAAAAATTATCTTAACTGCAACATGAACCAGTGTTACCAAAACTGAAAAAATATTGCTCCCTTATCTTGAAGAAATGAGGCAGGGCAAAGAGCTGGAAATATCCAGGAAGGAGATAGTAGGTGCTTTGGGTGAAACTCTGAGCACTCTTTTCATTTAAAGGAAGGTAGATTTATAAGTGGACACTAAGTTATTTAAATATTTTGTCTAAAAATATGCCATTACATTAAATAAGTTTGGGAATCACTTAAAGAACTCTTTATAACAATATATAGTTATATAATCTACATGTATAATATATATAAACATAGACATATAAATCATATATATAGACATATAAAACATAGACAACTAACATATAATTAACCATAACAGAAAAAGAAAATAGTTGGATGGAATTTTAAAAATGAGGAAAAAATGTGCAGAGCTCTCAAATCATTTTTTTCTAAAATACAATAAATACAGTAAAGATCTGTTTCCAACCTTTCAGTTATTGATAAAACACCAGAGAGTATGAGGCATTAACTATGCTTATATAACATACCTGCCTCTTTTTGTACCATTTCCACAAGCACTGAACCTTGCATTTACGTTGAGCTGTGTGTTGAATCCTTGCATTAAACACTGGGCCAGTAGGACATGAATCTTCCAGGCCTCTTGAGCTATTCTTAGGAGGCCAAATAAATAATAAAACAGAAAATCTTTGTTCCTTTCGAGGCATAGCAACATATAATAGACTAATGATAATTATCAAATTCATGGATGGGTTCATTTTGTAACACGTGAGCTGCACAGTCTTGGCCATATCCTACTGTTTTTCCATAAGCATGATTTATGACAAGAAGCCATACTCATCCTATAATTATAAGAGGAAGAACAAACTTTGTTGATTGAAGAGGTACATTGGTCACTGTGCTATTAATTCAGTTATATAATAATATGAAAGTCTGTGACTTTGTGGAATGAGATGCCTAGGCACTTACTTCTTAGATTTCTTTTCTAGCTTACCCAGAAAGTAGTTAGTACAACTAGACGGGCTAAGGCTATTAAGAGTAAAGTCCCTAACGATTTAAAAATGTTAAGCTTAAGTCAATATGTTAAGGTTTTCTAAGATATTAGAGAAAATATTTCCCCTCTGTAATGATTTTCTTGGTTTTTGTTGTTGTGTTGTTCAATATTTAAATTTTTTTTGTCTTATGTATTTTGATTTTGGGGCCACACAATAGGCCTCAGAATTTACATCTTGTTGCTTGTTCAGGGAGAACTCCTGGTGGGCCTAGGGGCATTGTATGTGAGGCCTGGGATTGAACATGGGGTTGCCATACATAATACAGCACCTTATCTGCTGTACCAATTCTCCAGTCATTAGAATTCTATTTTATTTTTTACTGGTCAGATAAACTTTCACAGAGTGTTAAATTATAAAATGAAGAAGGAATAAAATATTAAACTTCATTTTATAATGAGGATCCTAATTAAAAAATTCTGATTGCTCCTTGCTTTTTGAGATATTGGATGACCTGAGGGCATTGCAATTACCATTGTGTTGCATCCATAACATTTGTAGGCACCGAAAGTTTAAATTCAGACAGTTCTGTTAAAATACACAGTAATAATCTATGCATTATAAACATGTCTATCCCTATCAAAACATCCCACTCATAATAGTGTATCCTCTTCACCAAAGCTTTGGAAACTTCAGTTTATAGATTATCTTTCTCAAAGTGGTTTGTTTTCACAAAGTGCAAACTGTATGCAAACAAACCTAGTTGCTATAAATTAGAAATAACCTTTATTTACCTTTAGGAGGTAAGATATTGTTTATTTTGGATTTGGTTTATTTTTTAAGAAAACCTAGTACTTTTTTATTTTTCATTTAGTTCTTATTGACATAACATTTGTGTACAAAAGTCTTGTCATAGTTCTAGAGTATAATATTCCATACCTTGCTCCCCACCAAAGTGCCAGTATCCTCTATCACAGTATTCTGGCTCTAGTCAGCACTTCTCCAGACCTTAGTAACCTCAATTGTGAAGTCCAACTTTAAGGGTTTGTCTACTTGGACATTGTCTGTTTTGATTTTCTATTTTTATTTTATTTTGATTTAGGGGCCACACCTGACATGCTCAGGGCTTACTCCTGGCTCTGCACGCAGAAATTACTCCTGGCGCTGCACAGGAGAGCATATGGGATTCCAGGGATCAAACTTGGGTTGGCTGCATGTAAACCAAATGCCCTACTCACTGTACTATTGCTCTGGCTACTGTTTTTATTTTTTAATATTAAGCATTTATTTTTTTCTGCTGGTATATGTTTTCATGCATGAGCCACCTCCTGTACACTCTCTCAAGCTTATACTAAATCATCATTTATTATTATTTTTTTATTTTTATTTAGACACTTTGACTTAAAAGTTGTATGCAATAGGGATCCAGGCATACAATATCTCACCTCTAATGTCACTTTCCATAACCTCATCCCTCCACCAATGACCAGGTTCCCTCCTACCTCCCAACCTGACTTCTTGACCAATATATTTAATTTTTTAATTATCATAGTTTAGGTCCCATGCTTTCAGTGTTGGATTGAGTGGGTCAGATCTATTTTCCTGTTATTGGCCAGTTGGGTTGTTTAAAGAATTTTGCTATTGTAAATAGCACTGCAATGAACATAGTTGAACTTATATCATTTCAAATAGTTCTTTTTTTCTTTTAATCTTATTTGAACCAGTATCCAGGGGGGTGGGACTGATAGATAATGTAGTCATTTTGAAGTTTTGAAAAAAATCTGTATAATTCTATGCAAAATCACTTTTTCATAAAAAACAGTTTACATTCCTACCAGCTCGATTAAGTGTAGTTTTCTCCCCCATTTTCTTGCTGGCCTCTGGATATCAGCCATCATTGATATGAGGTTATATTTTGTTATATTTTGTTATCGCTTGTTATCGATTCAATTATCCAATATTGATGATGAGAAACTCATTTTCTTGAATCTTCTGGCTCCCTAGTTCTTCAATGGAGAAGTATATGTTCAGCTCTGCTTGCCACAGTTTTAAGGGACAATTTTGTTGAATTTTGGGAATTCTTTATACATCTTAGATTTTAGCCCTTTGACCAAAGCCTGGTATACATATATATATATATATATATATATATATATATATATATAGGCTTTTTTAGGTCACACCCAGCAGTGCACAGGGGTTACTCTTGGCTCTGCGCTCAGGAATTACCACTGGCTGGCGGTGCTCAGGGGACCATATGGGATGCTGGGAATTGAACTCGGGTCGGCCGCGTGCAAGGCAAACGCCCTACCCGGTATACATATATTTTATCCTATTTAGTAGAATGTTTTTTTTGTTTTTTACAATCGCTTCTTTTGCAATTCAGAAGAAATTTTTCGATATGATCCCACTTCTTCATTTTTTGCTTTTTTCCTCTTTTCTGATCTCTCAAATCTGTTTTATGTTGTGTTTTGCTCAGGTATCTTTTAAAGTATTTTATAAATTATAGTCTAACAACTAAATCTTTAATGCATTTTAAAATTAACTTTTTTGCATAGTGTGTTATGGCAATTGCATTTTATTCTTTTGCATATTCCTGTCTAGTTTAACCTATATTTAACAAATGCACTTGATTAGAAGATATATTTTGCTTTTGGGTGGGAGCAACTTTCTATTTAATTAAAACAACTTTTCTTTACTCTAGGTTTACATCCCTCTATTATAATAATAATGGGTTAATAACTTCATTTTTAACGTCTGATTTTCCATCTCAAGTATGGATTACATATCTATATCCTCTACCAAAATTGCCTGTGGGCAATGCAACAATGACTATTCATTTAAAACAAAGCTTATGACAAGCACTCAATTACTTGATAAGTGAATGTGTCAATATATATTTGAAACATCCCTTACTTCTTTGTATCTTTGAATATATTCTCAGAGAATATTAGAGAATGTTAGTCAGTGGGTGTTAGCTAATTTTTCTTTTCTAACCCCAGAAACATCCTTAGTCTGTTAGGCAATATTTGCTTTGTAAATGTAAATACCTCAGTTATAATTTATTTAATGGGAAATAAAACAAGTCCTACAGTAGTTAACTAAGCTGATATTAAAATGGTGCCCAAACAACACTTTATTTTTTTAATATTCTGAAAGAATTCTGACAGTGTGTGTGATAAGAACAGTAACAGGGTCATAGAGTTGATTAATGTCTCATTTCATAAGGTCACTAACATGATTAAATCAGGGCCCCACCCTTAGGACCTCATTTGACCTTGTTATCTCCAAATACAGTCACACTGGATGTTGGAAAGTGGTCCTTGTAAAGTTTTGGAAGATACAATGCAGTCCATTAGGTATTTATCTGGTACCAGTAGGGGTAGGGTGGGTCTTCTGTGTGCAATCCAATCCCTGGGTCTCTGGCGGGTGGTGGAAGCAGACAGGGCAGTGTAGAGTGGGGCTCCTGGTTTTAATCCCTTCATCATCTGTGGTTGGTGGGAGCAAACAGAGAATCTCTATCACTGGGTCCATTGAGCCTGGAGTCTAAGGTCTCAGAGTTCCGCTTATCTTGTCCTGTGGGACTTCAATCGTGTGAATATACCAGTATCAGATAAATACCTCCTCCACTACCCAGCTGCCGCCAAGTGACACATTATAAGACACTTAATACCCATCTTCCAGAATTGCCGAACCATATTTGAACACTGTATTACTGTCCAACAGGATGGTCGTGATCGTGATCGTATTACTGTCATCCTGTTGTTCGTCGATTGCAACGAGCAGGCCCCAGTAACGTCTCCTTCGTCCTAGCCCTGAGATTTTAAAAAGTGCCACATTCGAGGCACTTTCAGGGTCAGGAGAATGAGAAGTATCACTTTTACTGGGTTTTGGCATATTGAATATGCCACGGGGAGTTCACCAGACTCTGCCATGTGAGCAGGATACTTTTGGTAGCCTGCCAGTTTCTCTCTGGAGAAACATATTTGATAGTGTTCAAATATGGTTTGAACCATGGGAACACCCACAAGGGCGATTAGAGGCCTCCCCAAAAGCCTCTATCTCTCTCGGAGAGCCAAGAAAGCAACCGAGAGTATTCTGCCTGCATGGCAGAGCCTGGCAAGCTATCCGTTGTGTAATCAATATGCCAAAACCAGTAATTACAATGGGTCTCATTCCTCTGACCCTGAAGGCATCACCAATATGGCAACGTTGAGAAGGATGAGGAAGGCTGATAAAATCTCAAGGCCTAACTAGTCTCCAAAAAAAAAGAAAGACAAAAATGATTGTACTTTCAATGCACGTACGCTGGAATCAGATGAATCCATCGAGGACCTGATGGTACAAGCCCAAAACATCAAGTACAACATCATTGGTCTGACCGAGACAAGAAGGCATCAATCACATCACACCGTTTTCAACACAGGAGAAGAACTGTTCCTCAGAACATGCGATAAAAGCGGCCTTGGAGATATCAGTGTCCTTGTCAACACAACTTGGCTATGAGAATTGATTCATTCGAATGCCTAACAACCCGAATCGGATGTTTACATTTGAATAGATGTGGCTCACTGCCAGCACTTTCTATCTTCATTGTCTACGCACCAACATCCAATTATGATGAAGGAGAAATTGAGAAGTTCTACATGGAACTGGAGAAGTTCTATAAAGAAGACCACACCTTCTACAAGATCATTGTCGGTGATTCTAATGCCAAGATAGGACCGAGAAGATCAGCTGAAGAACTCCACATCGGGACCCATGGCCTAGAATGGAACGAACAGGGTGAAAGACTGAGTTCATCATGTCGACCAAGACCATCTATGGTAACTCACAGTTTCAGAAGGCTGAATGTAAACGTTGGACATGAAAGTTTCCCGGTGGATGGTTCCACAATGAAATTGACCATATCATATTCAATTGACGGTTTTGCCAGACCAATGTTGCTGTTGTTCCCAAATACCAAATAGGATCAGATCACTGTCTCCTTCATGCAAAATTCTACTTCACTATTGCTGCAACATGGGAAGATGCCATTGTTGACAACATTGACGAGGAATACGATCGACTGGTTCAGCACCTCCATGAATGTGTGAGGAACGCCAAGAGAGAGAGATAGCCACAAAAAATTGCCTATCTTCAAAAACTCTTGAGCTAATTCGCCAGCGTGGTTTGGCGCATGCCTCACGCAACCGCAAGCTAATGTCTGAGCTCGCAAAGCAGTGCAGAGATGCGATCAAGGAAGACCTCAAAGAGAGAAGAGCAGAAGTACTGGTAGATGCGGCAGAAGCCGGGAAAAGTATTCGTAACGCCCACCTGTCCTTCGCCAACGATAAGACCAATGACTGCCCTCCGACGTCCTGATGGATCCATCACATCCTCCAGAACGGCAATGGAGAAGATTATCCATGACTTCTACTCAAATCTCTTCAATAGCCATGTCCACTTGCCGACATACCAAATTCCACAGGATGGATATGTCGTTCCCAATGTTCTCCCTTCCGAAATCCGACACGCCATTTCGTAGGTAAAGAAACAAACAGCACCCGGCCCAGACAAGGTCAGACCTGAACACCTGAAGAACCTGCCGTCAGTACTCATCAATACACTGGCTCAGCTCTTCACACGCTACCTGTCTGAATGCAAGGTTCCGTCCCAATGGAAAACCAGCAGGACCATACTACTGTTCAAGAAGGGAGACAGCCATGACATTGGCAACTATCGCCAGATCTGCCTATTGTCTGTCATCTACAAGCTGTTCACTCGAGTCATCCTGAATAGGATTGGCAGAACACTAGATGAAGGACAACCATGAGAGCAAGCTGGCCACAAAGGATTCAGCACCATCGACCATATCCACATGATAACCAAGCTCATTGAGGTTTCTCGGGAGTTCAAGATGCCGCTCTGTTTAACGTTCATTGATTTAAAGCCTTGTTCCTGACGCCCCATTCGCTCTCAATGGAACGACCATCTCCGAATGCAACAGCTATGTGTACCTAGGTCGAGAGGTCAACATGACAAATGACCTGGCACCTGAGCTGCGCAGGAGGAAGAACGCGGCTTGGAACGCCTTCAAGAACGTCGAAGAAATAGCTAAGAGGACAAAGAATCTCCGGCTCCGGGCACATCTCTTTGATTCCACTGTTCTTCTTGCATTAACATATGCCTCAGAGACTTGGGCCCTACGCAAACAAGATGAGAACGCTATTCAGGTCTCCAAAGAAGAATAGAAAGAGCTATGCTTGGAATATCACGTTTCACTCAAATGAGAGAGAGAATCCGGAGTTCTGACATCCGTCGACAATCAAGAATCAGGGATGCTGTTTCATATGCCAAGGTGTCAAAAATCAGATGGGCTGGTCACGTAATGAGATTTAAAGACGACCGTTGGACTAGAGCTGTTACTGATTGGATTCCATGGGATGTCAAAAGACCGCGTGGCCGCCCACATTCCAGATGGTCAGACTTCTTCGTCAAGATCATGAACGATCGGTTTGAGGCCCTTCATGTTCCCGGAGTGAACAGATGCCCTTGGGCTACACTAGCACGCGACAGGGACAAATGGAGACGTTACTGGTGCCCGCTCGAGCAAATCGACTACTAATGGGAAGTTAAGTGATTAAGTGATTAACAGTTGGGTCTTCCCCTGCAAAACAGTCTATGAGCTGATGGGTGGGAGGTGAGTCCCTATTTCACTGGAAGCTTCTACAGGCTTCAACCTTTTGAAAAGCTGCAAAACCAGCAGGACCTGGTCATTGGGTGGTCTTTTCTCTTTCTAACTTGTCACTCTTAGGCTGCTCCCACCATCCCACCACTCTCATCTAAGAATCTACAAGGGGTGTCAACTGGGGTGGGAGATGATGCTGGGAGGACAACGGGGTGACTGGGTTCCTGGATTAGCACTGAGAGTCATGCTGCATTCCCTCGGGGACCTAAAAATTAATAATAATAACAACAATACTCGAAAATAAGGTTTAAGAAAAGGAAAATTTAAATTCCTAATGTAGGACGTGATCCCTGACGGAGATGGAAATTAATGAAGAAGAAAGAGTAGGATTCAGGCACAGCAAAAAAGCGGTCATAAGTTTTGGGCTCTTTGAATATTTCTTTGGGCAATGAAATTTATGTATCGGAAATTTATTTTGTGTTTCTGTTTCAACTCTAATTTTTTTTATATTGCATCATTTATTTTTCTTTAAATTTTGAACTTTGATTATTTAAGATAGTTTTCACTAAGTGAACTCAAAATTTAGTCTAGCAGTAAAATAGTTTCAAAAAACTAAAACAAAGACTAGCAATTTATGCAGTATGTAGGAGATTACACAATTCCCAATTAGTAATGCATACCCAAGGATGAACTGACTCCAAAGATTGTTTTATTTTTATATAAGACATGGCAGTTTCACTGTATCACTGTACCACTGTCATCCCACTGGTCGTCAAATTATCCAAGCAGACACCAGTAACGTCTCTATCCCTCTAAATCCTGCAATTTTAGCAGCCTCTTCTTACTCACCTTTTCCTAACGATTGGAGGCTCTTTCAGGGTCAGGGAAATGAGACCTACTGTCGTTACTGTTTTTGGCATATTGAATACACCACAGGGAGCTTGCCAGGCTCTGCCTGTGTGGGTGGGATGCTCTCAGTAGCTTGCCAGGTTCTCCAAGAGGCATAAACGGGCAGGAAGTGTTTTATAATGTGTTGTGTGGCTGCTTTGCGGCCACAGAATCCTTGGTCTGGAAAGTGACCTGGAGCGTAGTGGTGGTTGGGCAGTGGAGGTCAGCTGCTGGGGTAGGGTCCCTTGTGGTGGGGAGGACTCTCACCTACCCACAGCCTGCTGCGGAGTCTGGTGGTGTGGTTCTGGGAGACTTCTTTTATACTCTCCTCTGGGAGAAGCATCAATGAGTTCTTGAAGGTGACCCGATGAGGAGATTATCTGGTGCCGGCAGGGTATGGCATATTGGGTGTGATCCCTGAGTCACTGGAGACTGGGGGAAGCAGGTCTGTTGAGTCCAGAGTCCAAGGTCACAAAGTTCTGCATTATCTGGGTTCCGTGGGACTTCATTCTTGCGTGAGGCTCAGCTTGAGTGTGGCAGTGGTTGGGCAGTGGAGGTCGGCTGCCAGGGTGGGGTCCCTTGATAAGACATGGCAGTTTATACAAGAAAAAAACAAGTTTTATTCTTTTACTTGAAAAGCAAAATGTGTTTTGTAAACTATTAGAAATAACTTCAGTCTCCATGGTGAGGAAGAAAGCAGTTCTGCTTTCATATATATCCTGTAAGAAGAAAGCATTTCAGTTATGACTCTGACTTTATTTTTATTTTTTTTACAATAGTTTTCCCCCTTCTGAATAATAAAACTACAGTACATGCCACCATACATTTGATTAGATTAACTGGCATTTGATCGTGCCCTGCCTCAAACTTTCTTCTGTTTGCCTCAGGTACTAGCTTTTTATTTTCCTGTAGAGATCAGCAACTAATGAGATTTGCACCCTTGACACTAACAAGTAAATTACCTTCATAATCTGTCAAATTCTACTGGCATAATAGCAACTCTGACTGCATTGTGACATGCAGCCTTTGTAAGGTGTTTTAAGTGGTTTGAAGATGGATGCCACATAAATATGTATGTCTAAAGATGAATATAACATTGTTCTATGATACATTTCCTTTTGCTGCAGACAAAAATCTTATTAGGGAAAAAACTCTCAGGTGTGATCAATAACTTATATTAGAAAAAGGTACAATATTCTATGATAAGTTGTTACATATACATTTTCTATATCACATAAACACTTCATAGAAAGAATGTAGTATTAGAAAGGTGGATTCGGTACTGGCTTTTCTACATCATGAATCTGTAACCATTAGCATGTCTTTACTTATTTGTAAAGAATTCAAGTTAATTTAATGTTTCAGATTTTATTATTTATAAGCATTATTAGGATAGTAACCACACCAAGTATTTGGGGTAAAGTTCACAAAAGACAAGTGATCTTGCTATGAATGACCGATATTTTTAAGTATTAGCTAAACAGACAAATGCTACATCCTGTGAAATGTACTGTTTGGGATTGTAAATTTTCTGGGAATCAGTAAAAATAATCCATACTGAACTTTAGTATTTTTGTAAAAAGAGAAAACTTCTTGAAAAACAGGACAATATATGAGAATATGTATAACACTGTTGGAGAAATATTATTATTATTATTATTAAAATAATGAAGCTCTTATTTGGTGAGGTAGATATTCTGGGTGTCAAACCCAGAATATCACACACTTAGGCAACTGAGCTATCTCCCTGATTCCTATGAAAATTTAAAACATTTTTAAAATAAGTAAATTTAAAATCTTACGTATTTATTATTTTTATTTAAATTTTTGGTTTAATAAAATTCTGTGTAGTTTCATTATCTCACCTTCATGTTATTAAACATATAATTATCATAACTCCTACCACCAAGATTCTAGTGCTGTCCTTTCACCAAGAGATGCGGGGGGGGGAGTTTTAGCAAATAATTTGGTTAGGTAATAAATTATGTCAAAAATGGAACTAGAATGGAACTAGTACAAATCTTAAAATATTGTTAAGATTGGGGGGTGTCCTAGGTCCTAGTGAGCTCAAATGGCATGTTTAATGGCAGTTGGTGAACGAGGGAGACCAAGTGAATGAACTTTGGTTTCTAAAGCTAGTGTGTTGCAATTTATTTCAGGACTAAAGCATTTCTTAGTGATGGCAAGAATGGTAGTATGGGTTAATGGAAGTAAAGGCAACTTGAAATAAGAAAATCAAAGATGTAAGCAGGTGGGCTAGTAAATGATTTGCTTCTGTGAGTTCCATACCCTAAATAGATGGCACGGTTTCGGATGGAGAAGAAAATGGAGGTGTAAAGTCTATTTTGAAGAATGATGTGGAGGTGTAATGAATTGTTTGATTTTCCCAATGCAATGTGGTATAAATTGCATTCAGTTTCCAAGGGAAAAAGGGCTTTTACAGGAAAGTGGAGCAATAGTACAGCAGTGTCATTACAATATAATGAGGAGAACACCAAGACTATGTTTTAGCTTTAAGAACTAAGATAAAACGAGTGTACTATCCTAATACTTTCTTTCTACATATTAGTGTACCTTTTTATTTATCTTATTAAAATAAGTACTGTTTCCCATGAAATGAAGCATAATATTTTCTAAAGGCTGAATTTAGGAAATATGAATTATTAAGGAAGATATGCTTTATAAATAATTCTGTAATTATAGGGCAAGAAACAATTTAAAGACCCTGGTTTCAGAATTATATTGTTTTGTGGAGTTTTTTTGTACAAGATTTAAGAATTTTGTTTTAATCTTAGAGATACAGCATCAGCTTAGGGGTTATTTTAGTTTTTCTTCTATATTTTATTTTATTTTTGAAATTCCCCAAGTTTATTTGGCAAGATGAAGGGCAGGAAAGGGGGAGGGGGAGGAAGGGAAGAGGAGGGGAGGGTTTTGAGAGAGCACAAGATTCTCCAGAATGGGGGAGGGGAAGGAAAAAAATGTGACTTTTCAGGGAAGATTAAGGTTAAGGTTATTTTCCATAACTGACTTTGTCCCAAATTCTTTACACAATTAGGAGTTAATGTGGCTTATGGTGGGGATGCCGGAGGGGGGGGCGGTGTGTGAACTTCTGGGATTCTCTCTTGAATTCCTATTGCAACCTCTGTGCATCCCAGGTCTCTCTCCTCCCAGGGAATTCTCCCTGGTCTTGTCCTGGAACTCCGGCTCTGAATGGTTTTCTAGCTCCTGAGATGAGGCATCCTTTATCTCAAAGACATTCATGGTCTGCAGCCGGTTTAGATTTCAGATGATGTTTTTACCAGCATATATGAATGAGGCCCCCCTGTCTCTCTGCCTGCAGCATTTTCCCTTTAAAGATTTCACCTCCTTAAATCCTTAAGGCTTACATAGGTGGAGGGTTGGCTTCTGGGAGTTCTTTAAACTGATGAAGGATGCGAGAGAGTGAAACCGTTGAGGTTCTGCTGTAGTCAAAGCGATCAGAACTGGAAGAGTAAAAAGCTTGGTCTCAGATCAGAGGACACAATTTCTAACAAGAAAATGCTCTAGGAGGTGCTTTAATTTCTTTCTTTTGTATATTGGTGAATTACTTGTAAATGAAGTTGTTAGTTTCTGTTTTTACTGGTTTTACTGGTCACTGGTGAAGACAGTAATCAAAATTCTCAGAAGTAAAATTTAGCCTTTAGTTTTGGGTGTTTCAACTCATGTGTTTGGGCACTTGAGTTTTGTATTTTTTCTTTTTTGGGGGGTTACACCCAGTGATGCACAGGTGTTACTCTGGCTCTGCGCTCAGGCATTACTCCTGGCAGTGTTTGGGGGACCATATGGGATGCCAGGGATTGAACCCAGGTTGGCTGTGTGCAAGGCAAACATCCTACCCTCTGTACTATCGCTCCACCCTGGCACTTGGGTTTTACCAAGACTCTAGAATGCTCCCTTTCTGTCAACCACTGTTTAGATGGAAAGGCCCTCATCAAGTTATACCAAGTGACCCCACTGCAGTAACACTGAATGGAATTCCTAGTTGGGTTCATCTCTCCAGGATAAAATTAATACAGTAATCTAGGAACGTTAGCTTGCGGTTGCCTGAGGCATGCGCTCAAACCATGCTGGCGAATTAGCTCAAGAGTTTTCGAAGATAGGCGACTTTTTGTGGCTATCTCTCTCTTGGCGTTCCTTGCACATTCATGGAGGTGCTGAACCAGTCGATCGTATTCCTCGTCAATATTGTCAACAATGGCATCTTCCCGTGTTGCCCCAATAGTGCCAAAGAGTTCCCAGTTGGTGGTCATTCTGGGAGTTCTCTTTTTGAACTTTGCAGCCCTTTCTCCCCGCTCTGTGAAGTAGAATTTTGCACGAAGGAGACGGTGGTCCGATCCCGTTCGAAATTTTGGGACAACAGGGACATTGGTCAGGCAAAACCGTCGATTGAATATGATGTGGTCTATTTCGTTGTGAAATCGTCCACCGGGAGACTCCCATGTCCATCGTTTAGATTCTGCCTTCTGGAACTGTGAGTTACCATGGATGGTCCTGGTCCACATGATGAACTCAGACAGTCTCTCACCCTGTTCGTTCCATTCTAGGCCATGGGTCCCAATGTGACGTTCTTCAGCTGATTTTCTCGGTCCTATCTTGGCATTAAAATCACCCACAATGATCTTGTAGAAGGTGTGGTCTTCTTTATAGAACTTCTCTAGCTCCATGTAGAACTTCTCGATTTCTCTTTCATCATAATGAGATGTTGGTGCATAGACAACGAAGATAGAAACTGCAGGCAGTGAGCCACATCTATTCAAATGTAAACGTCCGATTCGGGTTGTTAGGCATTCGAATGAATCAATGCTCTTGGCCAAGTTTGTGTTGACAAGGACACCGACGCCTCCAACACCTCTTTTATCGCATGTTCCGAGGAACAATTCTTCTCCAGTGTCGAAAATGGCATGGTGAGATTCATGCCTTCTTGTCTCGGTCAGACCAAGGATGTCGTACTTGATCATTCGCGCTTGTACCATCAGGTCCTCGATGGATGCATCTGATGCTAGCGTACGTGCATTGAAAGTACAGACGATCATTTTTGTCTTCCTTCGTTGTGGCAGCCTACGTCGGCCTTGAGATTTTGTCGGCCTCTCCTTTCTCATCCTTCTCAGTGCTGCCATATCGGTGAAGCCTTCAGGGTCAGGTGAATGAGACCAGTTGTAGTTACTGGTTTTGGCATATCGAATACACAACGGATAGCTTGCCAGGCTCTTCCATGCGGGCAGAATACTCTCGGTACCTTGCCAGTCTTTCCGAGAGGGATAGAGGCTTTTGCGGCAAACTCTAATCACCCTTGTAGGTGTTACCATATTTGAACCCTATCAAGTATGGTGCGACAATTCCGGAAGATGGGTATTTAGTATCTTATGATGTGTTGCGCTGCCGCGAAGCGGCTGCGTGGGTCCGGAAAGTGTCCTGGAGTGTGGCGACGGCTGGGTAGTGGAGGTAGTGTCGATAATGGAAGTCTGCCAGTGGGGTATTTATCTGGGTAGGGTGGGTCTTCTGTGCGCAATTCAATCCCTGGGTACAGGGCAGGGTAGGGTGGGGCTCCTGATTAGAATCCCTTTGTCACCTGTGGTTGGTGGGAGCAAGCAGAGAAACTCTGTCCCTGGGTCCGCTAAGCCTGGAGTCCAAGGTCTCAGAGAGTTCCGCTTATCTTGTTCTGTGGGTCTTCAGTCATGCGTGAGTCTCGGCCGGAGCTGCCACACGGGTCCGGAAAGCGTCCTGGAGTGTGGCAATGGCTGGGTAGTGGAGGTAGTGTCCTCAGGCAACCACAAGCTAACGTCCGAGCTTGCAACGGAGTGCAGAGATGCGATCAAAGGAGACCTCAAAGAGAGAGAGCAGAAGTACTGGTAGATGCGGCAGAAGCCGGGAAAAGTATTCGTTACGCCCGCCTGTCCTTCCCCAACTACAAGACCAAGATGACTGCCCTCCAACGTCCTGATGGATCCATCACATCCTCCAGAATGGCAATGGAGAAGATTATCCATGACTTCTACTCAAATCTCTTCGATAGCCATGTCCACTTGCCGACATACCAAATTCCACAGGATGGATATGTCATTCCCAACGTTCTCCCTTCCGAAATCCGACATGCCATTTCGTAGGTAAAGAAACAAACAGCACCTGGCCCAGACAAGGTCAGACCTGAACACCTGAAGAACCTGCCATCAGTACTCATCAATACACTGGCTTGGCTCTTCACCCGCTACCTGTCTGAATGCAAGGTTCCGTCCCAATGGAAAACCAGCAGGACCATACTACTGTTCAAGAAGGGAGACATCCATGACATTGGCAACTATCGCCCAATCTGCCTATTTTCTGTCATCTACAAGTTGTTCACTCGAGTCATCCTAAATTGGATTGGCAGAACACTAGATGAAGGACAACCATGCGAGCAAGCCGGGTTCCGCAAAGGATTCAGCACCATCGACCATATCCACACGATAACCAAGCTCATTGAGGTTTCTCTGGAGTTCAAGATGCCGCTCTGTTTAACGTTCATCGATTTAAAGAAGGCCTTTGATTCTGTTGAGACGGAAGTGGTTATTGAAGCCCTAGCCAATCAGGGCATTCAAGCCCAATACATCAGGATCCTCCGTGAGCTGTATTGTGGATTCACTACCAGGATCTCACCATTCTACAAAGAAGTGATCGTTGATGTCAAGAGAGGGGTGTGGCAGGGTGATACCATTTCACCGAAACTCTTCAGTGCCACCCTCGAGAACATCATGCGGCAACTGGAATAGGAAAGAATGGGAGTGAAGATAGATGGTCGGCAACTACACCACCTCCGCTTTGCTGGTGACATTGTTTTAATAACACCAAACATCAGCCAAGCGGCACAAATGCTGGCCGACTTTGACCGTGAGAGTGGAAAGGTAGGACTACAGCTGAATCTTACGAAGACAATGTTCATGAGAAACAGCCTCGTTCCTGATGCCCCATTCGCTCCCAACAGAACGATCATCTCCAAATGCAACAGCTATGTGTACCTAGGTCGAGAAGTCAACATGACAAATGACCTGGCACCAGAGCTGCGCAGGAGGAAGAGAGCGGCTTGGAACGCCTTCAAGAATGTTGAAGAAATAGCTAAGAGGACGAAGAACCTCCGGCTCTGGGCACATCTCTTTGATTTCACTGTTCTTCCTGCATTATCATATGCCTCAGAGACCTGGGCCCTACGCAAACAGGATGAGAACGCTCTTCCGGTCTCCCAAAGAAGAACTGAAAGAGCTATGCTTGGAATATCACGTTTCACTGAAATGAGAGAAAGAATCCATAGTTCCCACATCTGTCAATGATCAAGAATCAGGGACGCTGTCTCGTTTGCCACGAGATGGGCAAAAATCAGATGGCTGGTCTTGTAATGAGGTTTAAAGACGACCGCTGGACTAGAGCTGTTACTGACTGGATTCCACGGGATGTCAAAAGACCACGTGGCCGCCCACCTACCAGACTTCTTCGTCAAGATCATGAACGATCGGTTTGAGGCTCTTCATGTTCCCAGAGCGAACAGATGCCATTGGCCTACACTAGCACGCGACAGGGACAAATGGAGACGTTACTGGCGCCCGCTTGAGCAAATCGACGACTAACAGGAAGTTAAGTGATTAAGTGAATCTAGGAACAAGAGGACATAGGCAGGATGAGATTAGAAAGAATGGCCTTAAAAGTCCTAAAGAACGGGCCCAAGATATACAAGCCAGGATTTCTGGAAGATAATTCTCTTAAACGTTCTGCTTTCCCCTGGACCCCAACCCCTTAAACTCTCCATCTTCCCTCCTTAAACCCAATTCCGGGTGCTCACGAATCCCCTGGTAAAGAAAATATAAAATGAGAATGGTTGAAGAGATAGTAGGGGTGGGAGATGGTGCTCACCTTGCAGTGGCTAACTCAGCTTTGATCCCGCCATCCTATATTGACCCATATTGTCCCCCAAGCACTATCTGGAGAAATTTCTGAGTGCTGGGCCAGAGTAAGCCCTGGACATTGTGGGTCTGGCCCAGAAACAAAACAAAACAAGCAAAAGGGGGGGAAAAAGCGTTTCCTACTTAAGGATACACATTCCACCCTCCCTTTCCTTTCCTCAAATAGTGTTTCTACTGAATTTGGCAGTTTCTTCTCAATTCCTTTGCTTTCAAACTTGACTGCCTGAGGACAAGAACCGGGGAACTTGCACTACAATAAAACCAGCTCCATCTCCATCCTGCAAAGAACAAACTCAGACTTAAAGGGATACAAACCATTGCTGGGAACCTATCTAGGACTTGATTGAAATAATTTTCATAGGCTTTGAGTGACTTGGTAAAGTGGAGAGCGAGGGATATACCATGGGAAAACAGTGTTTAACCATCTGCTTGGTCCCCCTTGGCGCCCCTGCGTCAGAATGAGTCACTCTCCAGTTCCAATCCCACAAGCCTCATGAGACGTTTGTCATTCTGTGCCTGAAGGCCACTTGTTCTTCACAGTGTGGGAACTGGTCGCCATCACCCAAGTTCTTGGGGAGTTAGGGATACAGGCAGACTTGGTGCAGAGATGCTCTGCAGGAAATCAGGCCTGATGTAACGCAGGTATTCCAGGCCAGCTGCCTTCACTTACAGAAAAGAATTTTAGAAGGGGACAAAATAGTGTAGCAAAATAGTTTTTTTTCTTTTTTTGCTTTTCTTTTGAATACCCATCCCTCCACCAGTGCCCATTTCCCACCACCATAGATCCCAGTATCCATCCCACCCTCCATCCCCCCCATGCCACCCTGCCTCTGTGGCAGGGCATTCCCCTCTGTTCTCTCTCTCCCTTTGGGTGTTGTGGTTTGCAAAAGAGTTAAGCCTAATTTTTAGGGAGAAACGTTGGATGATTTACTTTCCATTGATCACTTTGTATATAAGGAGATGTTGCGTGGCCGCATTAGTGGCTGCGCAGTTTGGAAACAATGTCCTGGTTCCCACATGCCTGAGCTATGATTGCAGAGGCTCATGGTCACCGGGGTTCCATCTGAAGAAGGTGGGATGCAGCACCTACCCCATCTGGGACCTCCTGGTGATATTGGCTCTGTTTGGGACCTGGAGCATTTTCTGGGAACTGTGGGGCCCTCCAGCGGTTTTCTTCTTTGTTTGCAAAATAGTTTTATTGGAGGAAATTTATAGAGATGTGATGGGACAGAAAGAAAAGACAAATGCATGTTCAAGAGAGAAACAGGGATTGTCCACAGTGGACAAATCTGAGGGTGATAATTTTTGGGAAGTTCTATACAGTTTTTCCAAATTGTCTCGACCTGGATGGAGTTCTCTGTATACCTCAAAGTTCATCTGGGTGCTGACACAGGAAATGCCTTGCTCCTGTGATGCCTGTTTCTTCTTTCCCTTTAGTTTCTCCTTCTCTGCCAGTTCACTCTTCTTTGGGTGATACCTCAGCTTCTGCACCTACAAAAGTCCCAGAGTTTGCATCTCAGTGGGAGGTCTTCTTTATGCCTCTGGGACACTTCAGGGCTGTACAACTTCTTAAGTTTTATTCTTTCCCTAAAACTCATTACCAGACCCCACCCTGCTCCCCCCAACCCCCATATCCTATCTACCTTCCTGCACCACTTCTTTTTTTTTTAATTTTATTGAATCACCATGAGATAGTTACAAGCTTTCATGTTTGGGTCACAATCACACAATGATCTAACACCCATCCCTCCACCAATGCACATTCCCCACCATCAACATTCCTGGTATATACCCCCCTTCCTACCCTCCCCCTGCCTCCTTGGAAGACACCATTCCCCATAATCTCTCTCTACTTTTGGGCATTATAGTTTGCAATACAGACCCTGAGAGATTATCAAGTTTGGTCCTTTATCTACTTTCTGCACACATCTCCCATCCCCAGCAATTCCTCCAGCCATCATTTTCTTAGTGATCTCTTCTCCATTCCAGCTGCTGTCTCCCCTTTGCTCATGAGGCAGGCTTCCAGCTATGGAGCAATCTATCTGTCCCATGCATCTACTGTCCTTAGGTGTCAGCCTCATGTTATGTTGTTTTAAACTCCACAAGTGAGTGTAAACCTTCTATGTCTGTCCTGCACCACCTCCTTTTGCAGAGCATGCTAGCTCTTAGGTGAACTTCACCTGAGCCAGCTGGGACCCCAAAGCCCTATTTTAAGGAAACTGAGTGCCAAGGGCTCAGTTGAAATGAAAAAAGCAGGTCCCGTGAACAGTTATTGTTATAATGTGAGCCTCCGGGAGACTCCGCAGCAGATTGACTCTGAAAGAACCAGGAAACTTCCTTCCCCCTAGGGAAAATGTGGAATTTTCCAATCGGAAACCACCACCTGGGCTCTTGGGAAATGGAGAACTTTCCCAACTCTGGAGAGGGATGGAACAGACTCCTTCAGCCAGGCCATGATCACAAGGAGAAGATGAGAGACCCAAGGCCACCTCATTGTTATCTTGCTCACCTGATCTTCACATCTTCACAGTAGCCAAGGCAGGATAGCCTCTGAGACAGGTAAAACATATTAATGCATGGAGGGATGGGTACTTGATCATTGTATCACCAAAACATAAGCACAAAAGTTTATGTCTGTAACTGTACTTCATGGTGATTCATTAAAAAAAAAAATTCCCTGCTTCTTCCTTAGCCAATCCCTGTCAACAAATGGAGAGTTCTCCAGACTTGCTGGTTTTTTTTTTTTTAAATATCTAGCCAAGTATATTAAAAGCAAACCTTTTGGTGAAGGAAAGGTAGAGAGAAAGCTATTTTGGCAACATTCCTTTTTGTAGAAATCAGCCTCAACTTCTACAGAGGTCTTTATTAGACACATTGTTCAGGTGTTAAATTTTCTGGGGGAACAAAACTTTTAAAAACACAAAACAAAAATACCCTTCTAAGGCTCCAATGGCCATCTCGCACTTACCCCGAAGGTTAATGTCTATCTAAAGACTTTAAGGAGGTTATTCATTATTTTTTTAATTGAATCACCATGGGATACAGTTACAAAGCTTTCATGTTTGAGTTTCAGTCATACAATGATCGAACACCCGTCCCCCCACCAGTGCACATTTTCCAGCACCAATGTCCCCAGTATCTCCCCTCCCCCTCCCATTCCACCCCTCTCCCTGCCTCTATGGCAGACTACTTCCCTTTTACTCTCTCCCTACTTTTGACCTTTATGGTTTGCAATACAGAGACTGTGAGGCCATCATATTTGGTCCTTTATCTACTTTCAGCACACATCTCCCATCCTGAGCTAGCCCTCCAACCATCATTGACTTAGTGATCCCTTCTCTCTTCCAGCTGCCTTCTCCCCCAGCTCATGAGGCAGCCTTCCAAGCATGGAGCAATCTTCCTGACCCTTGTCTCTACTGTCCTTAGGTGCTAGTCTCATATATTATGTTATTTTATATTCCACACATGAATGCAGTCCTTCTATGTTTGTCCCTAGGAGTTTATTCTTAAACTCACAGCCTTTTCAACTAGAAACTGATTGCAAACCTTTTTGTGGATGACAGACTTCTCTAGGCCTTGGGTCCCCATCTCTGGCATTAGAGCAAACCTTCTCCATGAGGCATAAGGAAGGCTGATTTTTGAGTCCTTGGACTGGAATAAGAGCTGCCAACTAGCATTTCAAACTCTCAAAGATCCTTTAGTTGCAGCTCCAGTGTTGCAAATGCCAACAGCAGTTGGCAGTGGGAAAAAAATCAAGGATCATTGGAGATACTCAACTCACCATTCTCTGATGCTTTGGTGCTTGGGCAGCAGTGCTGGAGGCTTCCAAGGCCACGCTCAGCACTATTCAGGGAGCACTTTTTTACTGGCTCTTGGACATTATGGATGGATTTTCAGGATTTCTACCTTCAGAGAAGCTCAGACCCAGTTTTTTTTTTTGTCTCCTGATTCAAAGATGACATATCAGTATCTTCAGAAGAGTCATTGTCGTGGAATATATTATTGTTTCACACTTGAGGAGTTCTTTTTTTTTTTTTTGCTTTTTGGGTCACACCCAGAAATGCACAGGGGTCACTCCTGGCTCTGCACTCAGGAATTACTCCTGGTAGTGCTCGGGGAAATGTATGGGAGCCTAAGAATTGAACCTGGCTCGGCCGCGTGCAAGGCAAGCCCCCTACCCACTATGCTATCTCTCCAGTCTCTTGGGGAGTTTCTTTATTGTCACAAAGTTATATAATTTGATCCACCAATTGAGACCAGAGACAAATTTTGTACACATACACACACACAACACACACACAGACACACAAAGATATATATATATATATATATATGATACCCATCACCTGATTGTTAATCAATCTGCAAAGTCAGCTGCACTGACATTATTTGTTTTTTTGAATGCTTCCTTTTATGCGTTTGATACCACAGTTAAATATAAGTGATTTTAGCATTAACAAATAGAAGCAAATAGTAGATGTGTCTAGGGGAAACCTACTTATGTTAAATAAAATAATATTCTTGATCACTTAATCACTTAATCACTTAACTTCCCGTTAGTCGTCGATTTGCTCGAGCGGGCGCCAGTAACGTCTCCATTTGTCCCTGTCGCGTGCTAGTGTAGCCCAATGGCATCTCTTCGCTCCGGGAACATGGAGGGCCTCAAACCGATCGTTCATGACCTTGACAAAGAAGTCTGACCATCTGGTAGGTGGGCGGCCACGCGGTCTCTTGACATCCCATGGAATCCAATCAGTAACAGCTCTAGTCCAACGGTCATCTTTAAATCTCATTACGTGACCAGCCCATCTGATTTTCGACACCTTGGCATATGAGATAGCGTCCCTGATCCTTGATCGTCGATGGATGTCAGAACTCCGGATTCTCTCTCTCATTTGAGTGAAACGTGATATTCCAAGCATAGCTCTTTCTATTCTTCTTTGGGAGACCTGAATGGCGTTCTCATCTTGTTTGCGTAGGGCCCAGGTCTCTGAGGCATATGTTAATGCAGGAAGAACAGTGGAATCAAAGAGATGTGCCCGGAGCCGGAGGTTCTTCGTCCTCTTAGCTATTTCTTCGACATTCTTGAAGGCGTTCCAAGCCGCTCTCTTCCTCCTGCGCAGCTCGGGTGCCAGGTCATTTGTCATGTTGACCTCTCGACCTAGGTACACATAGCTGTTGCATTGGGAGATGGTCGTTCCATTGAGAGCGAATGGGGCGTCAGGAACAAGGCTGTTTCTCATGAACATTGTCTTCGTAAGATTCAGCTGTAGTCCTACCTTTCCACACTCACGGTCAAAGTCGGCCAGCATTTGTGCCGCTTGGCTGATGTTTGGTGTTATTAAAACAATGTCATCAGCAAAGCGGAGGTGGTGTAGTTGCCGACCATCTATCTTCACTCCCATTCCTTCCCATTCCAGTCGTCGCATGATGTTCTCGAGGGTGGCACTGAAGAGTTTTGGTGAAATGGTATCACCCTGCCGCACCCCTCTCTTGACATCAACGATCACTTCTTTGTAGAATGGTGAGATCCTGGTAGTGAATCCGCAATAGAGCTCACGGAGGATCCTGATGTATTGGGCTTGAATGCCCTGATTGGCTACAGCTTCAATGACCGCTTCCGTCTCAACAGAATCAAAGGCCTTCTTTAAATCAATGAACGTTAAGCAGAGCGGCATCTTGAACTCCCGAGAAAACTCAATGAGTTTGATTATCGTGTGGATATGGTCGATGGTGCTGAATCCTTTGCGGAACCCTGCTTGCTCACATGGTTGTCCTTCATCTAGTGTTCTGCCAATCCTATTCAGGATGACTCGAGTGAACAACTTGTAGATGACAGACAATAGGCAGATCGGGCGATAGTTGCCAATGTCATGGATGTCTCCCTTCTTGAACAGTAGTACGGTCCTGCTGGTTTTCCATTGAGATGGAACCTTGCATTCAGACAGGTAGCGAGTGAAGAGCCGAGCCAGTGTATTGATGAGTACTGACGGCAGGTTCTTCAGGTGTTCAGGTCTGACCTTGTCTGGGCCGGGTGCTGTTTGCTTCTTTACTGACGAAATGGCGTGTCGGATTTCGGAAGGGAGAACGTTGGGAACGACATACCCATCCTGTGGAATTTGGTATGTCGGCAAGTCGACATGGCTATTGAAGAGATTTGAGTAGAAGTCATGGATAATCTTCTCCATTGCCGTTCTGGAGGATGTGATGGATCCATCAGGACGTCGGAGGGCAGTCATCTTGGTCTTATAGTTGGCGAAGGACAGGCGGGCGTTACGAATACTTTTCCCGGCTTCTGCCGCATCTACCAGTACTTCTGCTCTTCTCTCTTTGAGGTCTTCCTTGATCGCATCTCTGCACTGCTTTGCAAGCTCGGACGTTAGCTTGCGGTTGCCTGAGGCATGCGCCAAACCACGCTGGCGAATTAGCTCAAGAGTTTTCGAAGATAGGCGACTTTTTGTGGCTATCTCTCTCTTGGCGTTCCTCGCACATTCATGGAGGTGCTGAACCAGTCGATCGTATTCCTCGTCAATGTTGTCAACAATGGCACCTTCCCATGTTGCCGCAACAGTACCAAAGAGTTCCCAGTTGGTGGTCGTTCTGGGAGTTCTCTTTTTGAACTTTGCAGCCCTTTCTCCCCGCTCTGTGAAGTAGAATTTTGCACGAAGGAGACGGTGGTCCGATCCCGTTCGAAATTTTGGGACAACAGGGACATTGGTCAGGCAAAACCGTCGATTGAATATGATGTGGTCTACTTCGTTGTGAAATCGTCCACCGGGAGACTCCCATGTCCATCGTTTAGATTCTGCCTTCTGGAACTGTGAGTTACCATGAATGATCTTGGTCGACATGATGAACTCAGACAGTCTCTCACCCTGTTCGTTCCATTCTAGGCCATGGGTTCCGATGTGAAGTTCTTCAGCTGATCTTCTCGGTCCTATCTTGGCATTAAAATCACCCACAATGATCTTGTAGAAAGTGTGGTCTTCTTTATAGAATTTCTCTAGCTCCATGTAGAACTTCTCGATTTCTCTTTCATCATAATGAGATGTTGGTGCGTAGACAACGAAGATAGAAACTGCAGGCAGTGAGCCACATCTATTCAAATGTAAACGTCCGATTCGGGTTGTTAGGCATTCGAATGAATCAATGCTCTTGGCCAAGTTTGTGTTGATTAGGACACCGATGCCTCTAACACCTCTTTTATCGCATGTTCCGAGGAACAATTCTTCTCCAGTGTCGAAAACGGCATGGTGAGATTCGTGTCTTCTTGTCTCGGTCAGACCAATGATGTCGTACTTGATCATTCGCGCTTGTACCATCAGGTCCTCGATGGATGCATCTGATGCTAGCGTACGTGCATTGAAAGTACAGACGATCATTTTTGTCTTCCTTCGTTGTGGCAGCCTACGTCGGCCTTGAGATTTTGTCAGCCTCTCCTTTCTCATCCTTCTCAGTGCTGCCATGTCGGTGAAGCCTTCAGGGTCAGGTGAATGAGACCAGTTGTAGTTACTGGTTTTGGCATATCGAATACACAGCGGATAGCTTGCCAGGCTCTTCCTTGCGGGCGGAATACTCTCGGTAGCTTGCCAGTCTTTCCGAGAGGTATAGAGGCTTTTGGGGTGACCTCTAATCACCCTTGTAGGTGTTACCATATTTGAACCCTATCAAATATGGTACGACAATTCCAGAAGACGGGTATTTAGTGTCTTATGATGTGTCGCGCGGCCGCTTGCGGCCGCGCGGGTCCGGAAAGCGTCCTGGAGTGTGGCGACGGCTGGGTAGACTATCCAAATAGAGGGAAATAAATCCACGTACCCTGACAAATTGCAGCATAAAATAGTTCAAGAGTCAAACAGTGGGTCCTTAAAACCCTGTTTCCCAGCTTTGTATGCTGCAGGAGCACACTTCTATCTCTGCTGTCAGATATTCCGTGTGTGTGTGTCTGAGCCAGAACCAACAGTGTCAGGAGTACTCCTAGCTCTGCATTCAGGGATCTGTCCTGGAATGTCTGAGGTTTGCCGGGATGCAGCTGATCAAATCTGTGTTAGCTGCATGCAAGGCAAGCATCCTACTTGCTGCACCATACCTCTGGCCCTTTCAAAGTAAATTTCTTGCCAGCAAGCCAGGAGTGACCCCTGAGCAAAGTTCCCCCCCCCCCCAATGCGAGAATAAGAACATCTTCCTTCAAGAGCAAGAAAAATTAAATCCTTGACCTGCTATACTCACCCCAAGAGCCAGTATCCAGGGATCGCCCAGTCAGGAAGAGATGAAGCATAGAGGATTTTTCATAACTGAAGATGAGTCTAAATTCCTCATCCCAAGAGCCAGTATCCAGGGATCGCCCAGTCAGGAAGAGATGAAGCATAGAGGATTTTTCATAACTGAAGATGAGTCTAAATTCCTCATCAGAACAGCTGACGGTCGTCTAGTGAGGGTGGGATTTCATGTGTGGGGTGCTTTGCAGCTAGTCCTTAGGAAGCAGAAATACTTGATCTGCTTCCACGCCTTTAATCACTGGCCTCAGGGCTCCTCCTTCAAGCCAGGAGATGACTGGAGGCTTCAACTCAGAATGCCTTGAACCCACAACAGCTGACGTTCGGCAAGTGAGGGTGGGATTCCATGTGTGGGGTGCTTTGCAGCTAGTCCTCTGGGCGGGGGCTGGGCGTCCAGGGGAGGGGCCGCCGCCCGCTCGGCACAGAGCGACCCCCGCTCACAAGGCAGAGACCGCGGAGGCTCAGGGTGCCCAGAGCGAGCCTGCGGAGGAGGAGGCTCTGAGGAGCGGCTCTCTCAGGTGGCTGAGGAGGAACTGGGCGGGACCCCCTAGTCCGCCTGGTCGCCCCTTCCCGCCCCTCCCCGACTGCTCACGCTCCGACGACTCCGGTGCCTGGTGGGAGATCCAGGATGATTCAGGAGATCCAGGGAGATTCTTGATGTTCAATAATAATATTGAACTGCAGCTCTTTAGTTAACAACTACACATATGCTTATTTCCTTACCATCTTTCTGTTCCTGTTTTGGTAGACAGAAATGAATTCTGGACATTTCTATTGCACAAAGGTTCTTCAGTTTAATGTGACATATTAGAGCCACTGTAGCCTTGTCCACTTATCTGAACCTTTTGATTCTTTCTTCTACACCTCCAGAATTTAATGTGTTCTGTGTTAAATGTGGCTCTTCTCTCTCGAAGCATCTTGCTGAGTAGTATTTAAGAAGCATTTTTAGAGGATTTGTTCTTACTGATGGGAGAATGTCATTTAACACATTTTCTCCATCCTATGTTATGTATGTTCAGCTTTCTCAGCATTCATTCCCAGGTAGCAATACCACTTAAGCATACTAAGAAATTTTTTGAAAAAATTATTTGTGAAAAGATGTACTGTCACTGTCACTGTCCTCCCATTGTTCATCAGTTTGCTCGAGCGGGCCCAGTAACATTGTGAGACTTGTTACTGTGTTTGGCATATGGAATACATAAAATGAAATTCCTCCTGTGCAAATAAATCTCCCTACATAGTGGTCCAAGATATCATTTTGTTTCATTGGTCGCACTTTGAATGACTTTGTTTAGGACTAAGATTTTAGTTGACTGATGCCATGCTCTTTTTAGTATATGGAAATAATGCGTCTATTTGGAGAGGCAGGGCTGGAGCCATAGCACAACAGTAGGACGTTTGCCTTGCACAAGGCCAGCCTGGCCGAGCAGAGTCAGGTTTGACTTCTCTGCCCCTCTTGGTGAGCCCGGCAAGCTACTGAGAGTATCTCGCCCGCATGGCAAAGCCTGGCAAGCTACCCATGACATATTCGATATGCCAAACACAGTAACAAGTCTCACAATGGAAATGTTACTGGGTCCACTCGAGCAAATTGATGAACAATGGGAGGACAGTGCTACAGTGCTACACTGCTATTTGGAGAGGCACTCACTATAAATAAGTGACTGATTAAATTGCAGGACTCTGTGTGTGTGTGTGTGTGTGTGTGTGTGTGTATTGCTAATTTAGGCTGAAGCAATAGTACATTAGGGTGCTTACCTTGCTCTCAACTGACCTGGGTTCGATAATGAATATCCCATGTGGCCCGCTGAGTACTGCCAAAAGTAATTTCTGAGTGCAGAACCTGGATTAAACTCTGAGAATCATTAGGTATGGCCCTCACAAAAAATAGCAATAAAATAAAAAAGAAGACAACAACAAATGATTGTTAATTCTTTCCTTCTATTTCATCTTTTCTTTGAATTTTATTTCATCTCTCAAACACTGCTTTTTTCTCAGACAATCCTTTTGAAAATAAATTATTTTCCATTGCAATCACAAGGGCTTATACCATTACATAGGTTTCTGGTGTCCATTATTATAAATGTTTATAGACTACACTATTGCCACCAAAAATCCAGTCTTCATGTATTACCTTATGTTTGACACCTCTACCCTATTTTTCCTTCTCTACCCTCTAACCTAATTCCTTTGGTTGAAAGACCTCTGCCAATATCGCACTTACTCTTTTGATTGTGTATTGTTTGTGCATAACAATCATAAAACTAAGCTGTAATGCGAATTATTTATGGAAAGGTTTTGGCTTCTGAGCTATTGGATCTTGTACTTTTAGTGATAGATATTCTTGCAACTGTGAAGTGATAGATAGGCTTATTGCAGATTAGATTTTCCCAGTGGTTAGTGATGTTAAACCCATTTGAATGAACTTATTGTGTATTTCTTGGTCTGTTTTTTGAGTCACCACCTGCAGTGCTTGGGGAACACTCCCTAAAGTGCTCAAGGGGACTCTGTGGTACTGGGGAACAAATTTGGGGCTCCTTTCCATGGTCTGTTGAACTCTTCCCTCATCCTTGGTGGGCATTTATATGTCTTTTTTTGAAATATCTGTTTAGTTGTATTCTATTATGTGATAAGCTTCTTATAATTTAAGTTCCTGTGACAATAGCTCTTATCAAATTGCCTTTTCATTTTATTGAAGATTTCCTTGCTCTAAAGATCCTTGGGGGGGTGTGTGTGGGGAGAAGGACAAGATAGAGTAGAGCAGACAGGGTGTTTGCCATGCAAGGGTGTTGACCCGGATTCCAGCTATAGCAATGAGTATGGTCCCCCAGGCACTGCCAGAAGTCATTCCCGCATGCAGGGTCAGGAGTAGGACCTGAGCACTGCCAGGCAAGACCCAAAACAATAACAAAAAGAATCTTTTCAGTTTGACAGTTTGATACAATCACTTGTTTACACTGGATTTTTTTTTTTGCTTTTGCTTTTGGTATTTGAGCTATAAGACTCATCAAGAACAATATCAAGGAGCTTATGTCCTATGTCTTTTCTTAGGAATATTGTGGGTATTTTGTGTATGGGGGTGGTCACACCTCAGAAGAATTTTATAGTCTGCACGTACTGAAAGTAGAGTATGGACCAAACATGATGGCCACTTAGTACCTGTATTGCAAACCATAACACACAAAAGGAGAGAGAGAGTAAAAGGGAATGGACCTGCTACAGAGGTGGGTGGTGGGGTTGTGGGGGATGGGAGGGATACTAGGAATATTGGTGGTGGAGAATATTAATCCTTCCAACAAAAAAGTGAAGAATATTATTTGTCCATTCATTTATCCCTTTAACTTCTTATATCAATAAGTATAATTTGCAGTGTACACTAGATGAAGGACAACCATGCGAGCAAGCCGGGATCCGCAAAGGATTCAGCACCATCAACCATATCCACACGATAACCAAGCTCATTGAGGTTTCTCTGGAGTTCAAGATGCCACTCTGTGTAACGTTCATTGATTTAAAGAAGGCCTTTGATTCTGTTGAGACGGAAGCGGTCATTGAAGCCCTAGCCAATCAGGGCATTCAAGCCCAATACATCAGGATCCTCCGTGAGCTGTATTGCGGATTCACTACCAGGATCTCACCATTCTACAAAGAAGTGATGGTTGATGTCAAGAGAGGGGTTCGGCAGGGTGATACCATTTCACTGAAACTCTTCAGTGCCAGCCTCGAGAACATCATGCGACGACTGGAATGGGAAGGAATGGGAGTGAAGATACATGGTCGGCAACTACATCACCTCCACTTTGCTGATGACATTGTTTTAATAACTTGACTGTTCAGTTTTACCAAACTGCTTTTGGGGGCGGTGCTATATCCAGCAGTGTTCAGGGTTACTATTGTCCCTGCACTCAGGGATCCATCCTTTCTGGCGAGCTCCAGGGACTGAAGGCAGTGTCAGGATCCAAGCTGAGCCGCGTTGTGTTCAAGGCAAATGCTCTATTTGCTGGACTCTCTTTCTGGTCCCTTACAAAATCATTTATCGAGTTAGTTATCTTTTCCTCATTTTATGTTTTGGGCTCTTTCTTGTAAATTAATAAGCTCTGTGTAGCATGAGCTTACTTCTGTGTATTCTGTTCCATTCATGTTCAGCTTCGTACATCTATAACCTTATAAAATAGCATGATATCAGGAAACATATTAATTAAAGCTTTGTTTCTTCTTTATATTATTTCTCCTTGGTTACATTTACTCCTATCATTTTACTTTATTCATTTGTAAATGGAATTTCTTTATTTTACTTTAGATTGTTTTAGCTATTCAGAATCTTTGGTATTTACTATATTTTCTCTCTATTTCCTAGAAAAATTCTATGAATACTGATTGCTCTGGGCTATTTTGCAAAAATATTCTGGCATTTTAATAATATTAATACTTCCAACAAAAGAGTTAAGAATATTATTTGTCCATTCATTTATCCCTTTAATTTCTTATATCAATAAGTATAATTTGCAGTGTACACATATATCTACTCCTTGATTACATTTACTCCTATTATTTTATTTTATTCATCTGTAAATGGAATTTCCTTATTTTTACATACTTAATTGCTAATAAATAGAAAATAACCTTTTTTGAATATTGATTTTTATCATGAAACAATATATGACCCATTTATTGGCTCCTGCTGAGTTAACGTATGTGTGTGTTTAATCTGAGTTTTATGCATACATAATGATATGTCTCTTGCAAATAAATAATAATTTAATTATAGCTTTCTAATTTTGATGTCTTTTATTTTATTTTGTTGCCTAATATCACTGTTGCAGAATTCCTTTTAAATAGAAATAGTGACAAAAATTAATATTCCATTGAGAAAATCCATTTGAAAATTATGAATAAGCAATGATTGTCAGCAATTATTGAACTCCAATTCTATTACTGAGAAAATGTCTGCTCTTATACATCAGGAAAAGGAATGACTGCTTGTGGAATAAGATTTTACCTTTATCCATATTCTTTTCAGACTCTATTAGATCACTCAGAAATGTTTTGTTTAGAGGCTATCTCAAAGTTGCTACTCATTTGTAAAAAACTATGCACGCAGAAGGTTATGTGTTCGTGGGCTCTCTGGAGGCTCTATCTCACCGCCACCGTTCGGTGCCCTAGAGCCGCTGTGTGTGGCCTGCATCGGGACGGCTGTTGGCCAAGGGCAGATGAAGGAAGAGACGAGGGCCAGGCCGGTTGATCTTAGTGGCAGTTATTACAAGGAAGTTTATCCCATAGAAGAACTTATGTTGTGGAGGGCCTAGGTTCTCTCAAGCACATGTTCCCCTTGCTAGTCTCTCTGTAGTCCATCTTTCAGCCCTGCTCTCTCCTTCTCCAGCTCCCTTCTAGTCTGGCCTGACACTCCACCCAGTCAGGTAGCCAAATCAACATAAGAAAGCCCTTCCTGACTGCTCAAGGGCAAGATACCTCTTAAGGTGTTTTTCTCTTTTCCTCAGTCCAATAAACTATCAACTATTCCTGAGGTTATGCAGGAAGGATAGAACAGTGTTATCCTACACTCATTAAAGCATTTTACAAATTGTTATATATGTACAAATATATATATAGTTATATATATAGTTATATATATATGCATATATATATGCACTTGATTTCCTACTCTGTACCCTTGAAGTTGATCTTTTTTGTATTTTACTTTATTTTTTATTTTTTAATTTTTTAATTTTTATTAGTGAAACACCATGAGGTACAGTTGTAGACTTAGAAATTTTTGTGCTTGGGTTTCAGTTATACAATGATTACGTACCCATACCTCCACCAGTGCCCATTTTCCACCACCACTGATCCCAGTATCCCTCCCACCCCCCCTTTCCCCCCATCCCACCTTGCCTCTGTGGCAGGGAATTCCCTTTTGTTCTCTCTCTCCTTTTGGGTGATGGGTTTGCAAAAGAGGCATTGAGTGGCAATCATGTTTGGTCTATAGTCTACCTTCAACATGCATCTCCCATCCTGGGAGAATCCTCCAAACACCTTTTATTTTGTGCTCTCCTCTCTATCTGAGCTGCCCTTTCCCCTAGAATGCCCGGCTGGCCTCTAAGCCATTGAGTAATTCTCCTGGTACTGATCTCGGCTATTCTTGGGAATTAATCTCCTATTTTGTTACTTTATGTGACCCAGATGAATGCAATCTTTCTATGTCTATCCCTCTCTTTCTGACTCATTTTGCTTAACATGATGCTTTCCATGTAGTACCACTTGTATGTGAATTTCATGACTTCATCTTTTCTAACAGTTACATAGTACACCATTGAGTAAATGTACCAAAGTTTCTTTCTTTTTTAAAAAATTTTTATTAGTGAGACACCATGAGGTACAGTTGTAGACTTACAAATTTTTGTGCTTGGGTTTCAGTACCAAAGTTTCTTTAACCAGTCATCTGTTCTCAGGAACTCAGGTTTTTTCCAGATTCTGGCTATTGTAAGGAGTTGATCTTAAGATAAACTTAGTATTACTCAGACTTTACAGTATTTGAATGCAAAGTCCTGAAAGTATTAATTTTTCATTTTACAAATAAATCTGTAATACTTAAAAGTATATTTATTTCCAAATATGCTCATAAAATATATTTGAAGAGTATTGTTAGTAATTTGTTTGCAATTTAAAATATTTTATAGTTATCAATACATTTGATAACTATAAAATATAGTTAACTAAAAAAACTAAAAATATGGAGCGATAGCACAGTGGTAGGGCATTTGCCTTACACGCAGCCAACATGGCCGACCCGAGTTCGATTCCTCCGCCCCTCTCGGAGAGCCCGGCAAGCTACCGAGAGTATCTCGCCCGCACGTCAGAGCCTGGCAAGCTCCCCGTGACGTATTCGATATGCCAGACACAGTAACAACAAAGTCTCCAATGGAGACGTTACTGGGCCCGCTTGAGCAAATCGATGATCAACGGGAGGGCCTTTACTTTTAGGGCCTTTACTATCAATACATTTAAATTTCTGATTAGTGATTTAATATTCATCAATGCTTTAATAATTAATGCAGGTATCACATTAATAGCTAAATCAAGACTGCAAATTGAAAAGGAAATGAGTTTAATGCTTTAGGAATAAAACTTCCACTTTTATTAAGATGTTCTTGCCAATGATGAAAAATAAACATCATACTTTTACTTTTATAAATTCATTTTTTTCTTGGTTTTAGTTTTGAGGAGAACCTCCCAAGAGGTGCTCAGGATGTGGGAACGTCCTCTGGTGCTTTGGTGCCAATTGGACCACTTGGTTGAATGCTAGGGCTTGTGATGCATCGGTGCTTGGTGGTGCTTAAACTCTACAGTGCCAGCATGACCAGGAACACCAGCAGTGCTGAGAATATCCAGGGCTGTGTCCTGCAGTGCCTGAAAGGTTCTATGGAACTTGGGCTCAGGCCCTAATCCCTAACCCCATACTGTATCCTGTGCCCTCGGTCCCACAATTTTTTAATATCATAATAGCTGAGCCTCAGGGAAACTACCTGATTCAGACCACCATGTTGCTTTTTCATTTTTGCCTTAGAGCAGACTTTAGAAATAGATGTGTCCTATGATTATGTGTCTTAAGGTTATGACCAGTGACAGACTCTTCCTGAAAACTGTAACTAAAACCTTAACACTTAAGTAACCTTTATTAGAACTGTAACTTAAGCTGTAACAAATAATCCTTATGATCACTGTCAGGGATTTCATGAGATGATGAACTTGCAGAAATAATCACTTATTAAGAACAGAGAGAGGAATTGCCAAATTGCTAAACGCAAAAGCAACTGACCCCAGTTGTGACCAAACCGTAACATTGAACAACCCGCTGACCTGCTTCCATGCATCTAACACCCAATTGTCTGATTTCCTGATAGGAGGATGCAAAACCCTTTAGAAGGATGGGAAATAATGTAATCGGGTCTGCATGATTTGGCTCTGGGATTCTGTGCAGTCTCTGCTAATAAACTGCCCAAAATGTCTCTGGTTCTCTGAGTCTCTGATTCTCAACCCCATAACAATATAACATTTATTGTTAAATGATACATTTTTCATTTGACACAGTATTCTTTCAAGTTAAAAATAACTTCAGAAAAGTTCTCCCATTGTTCAGATAATTATAATTTAAAAATTCAAATTGTTCTTGATTAATCATATTATTTTAGATTCAATCCATTTAGAAAACAATAGTGTCTAACTAAGGGTAGTTCTTAGAAAACCTGTTATATTCCTTCCTGTTACCAACTGGGTTAGAGGGAAGAAGTATTGTGTGTCCTGTGTTGCTTTTCCTGAATTGCCACTTTGGGAACACAAAGGAAGACATTTTTCCTTTTTCAGGTTTTGATTTGTGAATTTTTACTTAGGGCATGAGTTCCAGCTCTTATTCTGATATTTAGTAAAGGGGGTTGAACACTAATTACAATAAAACTTGGTTCTTTTTGTTTGTATTTTGAGTTTTTGAATCACCTCTGGCAGTGCTTAGGGGTTACTCCTGGCTCAGTGCTCAGGGATCACTCCCTATCTCTTTAGCCCCAAACTTAGTTCTTAATGGCAGAGTAGTGGAGATTTATTTGTATGGTAGAGATGTCTCTACTGCGAACAGAGAGTTTCCCTCCTGAGCTGTAGTTCATTTGCCAATTTTACTTTATTGCTGTTTTCTTCTCTGATCAGTTCTATGAGAGATTATATCTTCTATCATATTATTGTCATTAAGAATAAGAATAGCTTATTTTGTTAATAACATTATTTTATTATTATGCAATAAATATATTATGTGTGATATATATAATTATATATAATTTGTTATTAACATAGTGGTCATTGGTAATTATTGTTTCTGGAACCTTTTCTTTTGCAGTTTATAGTAATTTGGGAGCGATAGCACAGTGGTAGGGCATTTGCCTTGCACGCGGGCAACCCGGCCGACCCGACTTCAATTCCTCTGCCCCTCTCGGAGAGCCTGGCAAGCTACTGAGACTATCTTGCCCACACGGCAGAAGTCTGGAAAGCTACCCATGACGTATTCGATATGCCAAACACAGTAACAACAAGTCTCACTATGGAGATGTTATTGAACCTGCTAGAGCAAATCGATGAACAATGGGAGGGCAGTGCCCTACCCAGTGACATGGACATTTCAAGGTATAGTTTGAAGTGAAAGAGCCCAAATATACAAAAGTGAATTTCAAAATTAGAAATGCTGAGGTTTTACATCTTGACAATATATATCTTTTACACAAAGTACAGGATTTAGAATTAAGAAGAGTGGACACTGTAACCCCAAGATGCTAGACTCTTTTTTCTCTAGTCTCCTAATTTCAATATAACTTTTTCAACTGATTCAATCACTACTTAAAACATTATTACAGGGCCTTTTATTATAGTTTAGGTAACATTATTTTAGTAATGTCAAAATTATAGTAGGGATCTGCGTAGTTGCTTCACTCCTCACCACCAAAGTGCCCCAAAATGTCCAGTGGCTACCTCCAGTTTGGTTTTGAATCTCACACCGCTTCTCTGCCTGCTTGTTTATCATAGTTTTGCAATATGAGGCCAGCAGTTTGTATTATTCAGTACTGTCTAGCCCTTTGTTCAGTTTCTTTATATGTCACAGAAGACAGATTGATTATGTGGTATTTCTCTTTCTCCATCTGACTTATTTTACTTACACGATGACCTTTAGTCCATTAGATCCATGTTATAGCAAACTGCATAATTTCATGTTTTTCTTCACAGTACATATCACAACGTTATCACACTACAACGTATTTTACTTTTGTCTATGCCCTGAGCACAGCCAGGTGTGACTTAACTCCCTTGCCCTTACCTATAGGAACTGGATGAATATCAAACAGGTTAGTGTTATGACTAAAATGACTATGAAAAGGTAGGAAAATGAAGTCAAAAGTTGTCATAACGAAGACAATGACAAAAATTAGTAATGTAGACATAACTTTTTAATTTAATATTTTAAATATGCAATATCAATAAAACCAACTACCGGGTCCTTGCAAAACAAAATCAGTTTTCTTTGTGATCACTAAAAAAAATTCTAATAAAATATCTAAATGGAAAACAAAGAGCATATGCATCAAGAAAGCAAAGAATTATTAGAACACACTGAAAAACTACACACCAACAAACTGAACAATCTAGAGGAAATTGACAAATTCTCGGAGTCATATAGGTATCAGGAAGAAAAATTAGATCTGTACATATTATGAATACAGAGATTCAGAGTAATCAGGCCCCCCCCCCAAAACATGAGCCCAGGACCATCTTTTGGTTTAAGGTATTCTACCAAACTTTCGTAGATCTTAATACCGAACATTCTTAAATGACTTTCAAAGAGTTGAAGAGGAAAAAGAGCTTCCAAGTACATTTTATTAGGTAAACCTGTCTTCTCTTACTTTAACACACCAGCCCATACTAACCGTTCTTTTATTGTTGCTATGAATATGATTAATAGTTTCCACAATAAGTGAGATCATGCAGTATTTGCCTCTTTGTGTCTGTTTCACCTAGTCACTGTCACTGTCACTGTCCTCCCACTGTTCATTGATTTGCTTGAGCGGGCCCAGTAACATTGTGAGACTTGTTTCTGTGTTTTGCATATTGAATATGTCTTGGGTAGCTTGCCAGGCTTTGCTGTGTGGGCGAGATACTCTCGGCAGCTTGCCAGGCTCTCTGAAAGGGGCAGAAGAATCAAAATCAGGTCTGCCATGTTCGTTGCATGCAAGGCAAACACCCTACCCACTGTGATATAGCTCCATCTAGTAAACAAACTCACAATTTGTGAGTTTTCAAAAATGGCAGGATTTTCTTATTTTAAAGCTGAATTTGCACATACATTTTTAATTTATTGATCATTGATGAACATACAAGAGGTTGTTTCTATACATTGTCTAATTTGAATAATGCTGTAGTGAAAAGTGACTGCAGGTGTCTCTTCCATATAAAGATCCTATTTTATAAATATGAAAAAAATCTATATATTCAGTCACAAAATTGTTGGGTAATATAGTAGTTCTACTTATAAAGAACTCTCCATACTATTTTCCACAGTGGCTATGCTGATTTAAATTCCCAACAACAATGTTTAGTGGTCCCTTTGCTCACACTTATTTTTTTTTAAAGATAAAAGTCGTTATACAAATACTATCAAATGCAACATTATCATAAAACCAAATGTGGGAAAAATACTGGGCTTATAAAACTGTGAATAAGATCTAAATTAAAATACTAACTATATAGGACTTAACTTTCAGGATGAAAATAATTTTAATGACTTTTATGTAAAAATCATTACTGGTTCTTCCAAGTTACTCATCAATTTTGCAGAATACAAGATTTAGTAAGTCATATAAACCTTATATCAAGCAGAACTTAAATGTTTTCTCTTTGATACCATTGTAATGTAACACTTTTATGAAGCAAATTTAACATCATCAGAAGGATGATACCATATTTGTTCTGAAAGAGAACTTTAAGTTATAAAAACAAAAGAAAACAAAAACCTTAAGTTATATGAAAGAGATACTAACAGAGTCAAAATCTAGAGTTTTCCATGTCATGGCTATGGTATAACTATAGGTAGGATATAGTTATATAAGGAAGGATTTATTATGGCTTGGTATAAGGGAAAGTCTAAGCAGAGATTTTGAAAGTTATGGTAAATAAAATTTTATCCAATAAACATTTTTATGCAGGCCTAATCCTATGGCTTCATGTAACTCCCAACACCCCTCCCCACACTGTACTATCTTCTCAGAAATTCTAAAGGCCCGTTATTTGTATTTAAATTTTTAAAATTCCAATATTTAAAAGCTAGACACAAAGATAATAATTATATTAATATAATTTTATTTTTTTGATGATGATGATCCATAATATTTTTGTATGTTAATAAGTTTGAAAACAAAACGCAAAATTGTAAATTATCCCATAAATAATCTTTTACTTGTCTAGTCATTTACTATTAAACCTATTGATGGTTTCTCTAACTGGACTTAAAATATGTGGTTACCACCATGATATAAAATACTAAAAGGTGACATCAGAAAACACCTAACTAATATCTTGGAAAAGAAGTTTGCTTATCTGTAATTTTCTTCTCAAGAAATATATCAGGCTGCCATTTCAACATGGACTTTCTGGATTAGTGTGACTTACTGCATTAATGTAAATATAAATAAGCCAGTAAGAGTTGTTTAGCCTTTGTATGTTTCTGTTAACCTGAGGCACTATTAGTGATACTTTGTAGAGAAAATCAGCAGCAGATGTGGAGGACTTAGGAACTGATTTGCACCTGAGATGCCAGCATGTAGGTGAAAAATTGTAGACAAAAGTAGTGGAGAGCTTGGAGTAAGAGAACAGCAGAAAGGATGTTTGCCTTGCATGCTGCCAATCTGGATTTGATCCCTGGCATCCCATATGGTACTCCGAGCACCTCCAGGAGTACTTCCTTAGTGCAGAACCTGGAGTAATCCCTGAACATCATCGGGTCTGAACTCAAAAAATAAAAAACAATAGTAGTAAAAATTGGAAAAATAAAAGTAAAATATACACATAACTCTTACTTCTTATGATATTATAGACTGGGGTAAACCATGGGCACTTCTTATTTAACAGGGTTTATATGGTCCCTACCTTACTTAGAATATGCAGTAAAGTAAGCAATCTTAAAATCAGTTGAAGAAAAAAATAAAGATAATGCAAAGAAAGAAAAAAAACAGTTGGAGAGAGATAGACAAAATTTTGAATTCAGTGTAAAGACATATGATCTCATGTTAGGGTATGTTAAATGAACAGAAATGGGAAAAAATAAGACATTTATTAAGATAGCAAGCTTAGGGATCTGTAGTATATGGCCAAGGCATGGTGATAAGAAACAGATTTGCTTATAGGATAGCTGAAATGAATGTCTGGCTGCACTTTGGATACATCATAGTACAGAAGGGAACAGGTGAGAGTTGAAACAAGAGTGAAAAACTTAGGACTGGAGTTATAGTACAGCAGGGAACAGGTGAGACTTGATTCCCTTTATGGTTCTCTGAGCAGAGGGAACTATGAGTCATCCCTGAATGCAGAGCCAAGAGTAAACCCTGAGCACCATTGAGTGTGGACCTGTCCAAAATAAATAAAGAAACCTGATCAATAGTGTAGAAGGGGAGGACATTTCCTTGCATATGGCTAACCCGAGTTTAATCCCCAGTGCATCATATGCTCTGGAACACCACCAGGAGTGATCCCGGAGTCCAGAGATAGGAGTAAGCTCTGAGCATCAATGAAGTGGCTCAAAATAATGGGGAATTTGACACGTGGCTGTCTTAGAATTTATGGTTAAATTATAATTGACAAATCCAAGTAAGCCATAGCAATTTTTCTTATATATTTTTTGAGTTTTCCTAAAAATTTCAATCTTTCAAAAAACAGATAAATTATTTTCTAATCTCTATTTAATTTCCAGTCTGAAAATTACATTAAAATAGAGTGAGAAGTAGTACAATTCCATGAGTCTGAAATAATAAAGAAACTTTTACAAAACTAGGAAAGTAGAGAGGAAAGTTGAAGAATGTAGAAAGGCTTAAGAAATGGGGATGGGGGGTGGGAGGGATACTTGGACCCGTGGTGGTGGAAAATGGGCACTGATAAAGGAATGGGTACTTGATCATTGTATAACTGACACCCAAGCACAAAAATTTGTAAGTCTACAACTGTACCTCATGGTATTTCACTAATAAAAATTAAAAAAGAGAAATGATTCTTGAATACACAGTTGTCTTTTTTTTATGTGGGAGATAAAGAAATAAAATAGGAGTAATAAATGGCCATAGAAAACAAACCTGGGAACTTGGTCTGTAGAAGTGAGATTTCCCTGTGGGGACAGGAGTCCTGAGGGTAGGGGCTGTGAGACAATCAATAATGGGTGGAAGGCACACAGTCGGCTGGTGGGCATGGTGTTGGAACATTGTGTGCATAAAACGATCATGGACTATATGGTGCATCAATTAAAAAAAAGTTATGGGGAGTTGATCAAGCTGAGGGAAGCACTCATAGAAGTACACTAAAGGATAGTAAGTACATTGGTTTAGAAAGAGAAGAGAACTGCTGAAGTCTGTTCTGAACTGCTAAAGTATTTTTTTGCTTTGTTTTCTTTTGTGTTATTTACTTTACCAATAGAGATTTGTTTTTCCAAAGTCTGCCTCAGGAAATATCCTAGATGATGATCCGGAAGCACACGCGTAGTATGTCCATATCATTTTCTCGGAAAATCATGGCGTTGCCCATGAACAACCCTACAAGTTTAACTCCTTCATTTTTGATCACTGAATGTGTGGATGATTTTCCTCATACCATGCAATTGATATTGGCTGGGTGTTTGAACATTTTACTAAATTCTGACCCTTGAAATAGAAACAGATCCCTTTTGTAATATCTACATTTTTCCTCTCTATACTTTTGCAACATCTATATAATTTTTGGTAGGGATTAAAAATACCCGTATTATTGCCCTTTATGGGATAAAAACATTTTAGTGAGGCCAAGTCAGCTAATGGATAATACGCTTGCTCTTTATCCATTAGCTCACTTGGCATGACGGAAATGTTTTCCTGGTGAGCAACTTACAAGATTTGCATGTGGCAGCTTTGGAGGCCGCATAGAAGATGTACTGGAAGAGACACAAATAGAAGACAAGAGATTAATTAAAAAGAACAGCAGGAAATATAACAAGAAATCATCAGATCTTGAACTACACTAATGTCAATGCAATATAGATTGAAGGGGGTGAATATGAAATGTATGTAGGAGACGGAATAAATAGATCCAATTTAATATTCATGATAACTTGTTAAAAGGGGCTCAAATGGATCTGAAGAATTTCTTCTTTGACAACCAATAATTTGTTTTGTTCATAAATATTTTGATGGCATTTTAAGTGGATCTACTAAAAGATTTTTGATCAGAAACATAAATGTGACTTTGTGTTTTTTTTAAATTATTTTTAAGAGGTTATATTCAATGAATGTTGCTGTCTAGTGACCTCTGACAAATTTAATTTTTCTTGCTTAGAATTTTAGTGTGTTATGACAATAAAGAACATGAAATTGTGATGTTTTCATTTTGGGGTTTTTTGGGGGGGAGGGGAGGCAGCGGCAGGAGGTTCATCGAGTTCAAATTCAGAAACACAATGTGATGTAAAAACTGTTTATACATACACAGTTCCTCTTGAAGTTCTTGTTAATCAGTAAACAGTAAAAGTATGCTTTCTTTTTACATGTCTTTGGGAAGAGAAGCTATTCAGGATTTAGGATTTGTTAAACGTCAACAGCCTTCCTTTAACTATAAGATTTCAAACTAAATGATCCCATGAACACTTTGTATGTTAGAAATTACTAAAAAGGTAAAACTAAAACAATCCTATGAATGCATGAACTTAAATAACGAAGCAGCTTTTAACCATGGGTTATCTATCTTAAAAAATATTCCTTTCCCAAAAGCTAGTGCATATTAGATTTATAAATAATTATAGATGAACAATTTTATTTCTATACTTAAAGTCAATTAAGAGTAGTATCTCCTTTCTAGTTATGTTTTATCACTGTTTTGCCTTTGGGCAATTTATGCAATACTATTTTATATATATCTATGTGAGTATATTTGGTAAATCTGGAAATATTAGAAAAATAATGGTACAAATGGATCTTATACAACGGGAGACAAAAGAAAGAAAAACCTCAGTGCTAGTGGGCGATTTGATGTCAGCTAGAATGCAGATCATGTGGCAAATGCAACTGCAATAAGAAGATCATTTGATCCAATTTAAGAAATACATTACTCCACAGTAGGACCATAAGACTCTTTACAGTAACTGACAACTGGATACATAAGCAGACATATTTGATTTTCTTTTGTATTCAGCAGAATTGAGCAGAATGTACTTCTGGCTGACCTAAAAAGAATATTGATGCCCCTCTTCCTTCTCTGTCTCCTTTTTGAAGTGCTTATATATAGGTCACTCTGCCTGGGGACATGAATCGACTCATAGGACTGTTTCTTCCAAACAGTGTGGGGACGGGAGTGCCTCAAAATCCTGAGGATTTGATGACAAATTGACGTCTAAACAATTAATCTATTTTCCTTTTTGACATATTTTCTTGTTTTACCCTTTTGGTGGAAACCAGTCTACTTAATGTTTTTGTCTTTTCTGAGGGGGGATCCCCCAAATCAGTGATCAGGAAGTCTGGGGGACCCTCCCGTTGTATTTGGTTAGTCAATGGAAAGTGCTCAATCAAGGGTTCAAAGCTTTGCCCTGCTCTGAACAACAGGCTCGCAAGACACAAGTAGTGGTGCTCAGGAACCTCCAAACCTGTACCTAGTAATTAACTGTGGAACCATGCGCTCACCATTTTCATCAATTTGCAAGACACGCCCCTTCATCCCTGTACTATGAAGAGTGCATTGATAAAGAACTGTGATTTCTCTACTGATCAGGTTGACATATCACATTGTTGTAAATCTAAATGATGCAATGTAATGCCATGGCATTGAATTTTAAGTCACACAAATAAACTTCAAATTCACTATTTTTATATTGCTTTTATAACTATAAGCACATTACAAAACCTCTAATACAGTTTTTTAACCTCAAATTGGGATATTATTGCATATTTGATAGATTTTATGCAAGATATGCATTAAGTTATCTTGCACAAAGTTCTCAGGGCAGAGTTTCAGAAATGTCCTCAAAAGATACTCAATAAATAGGATCCATCAAGAGTACAGATTACTAGGGCTGGAGCAATAGCACAGCAGGTAGGACATTTGTCTTGCAAGCGGCTGACCCAGGTTTGATTCCCAGAATCCCCTATGGTCCCCCGAGCACTGCAAGGAGTAATTCCTGTGTGCATGAGCCAGGAGTAACCTCTGTGCATCGATGGATGTGATCCCCCCCCAAAAATTTTACAGATTACTGACTTAGCCTTAAAATTGATCTCTCTGGGATCAAATCTATTGGGGCAAAATCCAGATTCCACACATTAGCAATCATGGTCTTATATAAATTATATAGCATCTTTGTGCCTCCATTATATTTTTCATTAAGAGAGTCATAGAAGGATCTACTCTGTGGGGTTATTAGAAGATTAAATGTGTTAGAGCCCGGCAAGCTACCGAGAGTATTCGATATGCCAGACACAGTAACAACAAAGTCTCCAATGGAGACGTTACTGGGCCCGCTCGAGCAAATTGACGATCAACGGGAGGGCCTTCACCTTTATCTTTTACCTAGTACACAAAAAATCTTAGACTGACTCATTATAATGAACCCTCAAAATGTTTTTTTTGGGGGGTCACACTTGGCGATGCACAGGGGTTCCTCCTGTCTCATGCACTCAGGAATTACTCCTGATGGTGCTTGGGGGACCATATGGGATGCTGGGAATTGAGCCTGGGTGAGCCACGTGCAAGGCAAACACCCTACTGGCTGTGCTATCACTCCAGCCCCTCAAAATATTTTTTTGAAACAAACCTCTAAATATACCAAAATCATTATATGCATATGATACTATAAAAATATTCTAGAAACTATAATTTAATACTTGATTTTTTAAAAATTTTTATGAGGGGTGTCCTACATGGCAGTGCTCAGGGATTACTCCTGCCTCTTTGCTCAGTAACCACAGGTATCAAAACCCAATTAGTGCCAACTGGTCATGAATAAGGCAAGCGTCCTACCTCCTGTAGTTTGTTTCCGCCACCTCAAAACTTGCTTTTTAACCAATAAAGTTTATGCCATAAATTATGTTTACTATTGTTATTGAACCCCACCCAGCAATGGTCAAGGAGTATTCTTGGCGCTGTGCTCACAGGTGACCCTGGCAACATGTGGGAGACCATATATGATGCTGAGATGACACCAGAGTTGACTTGCATTCCTGCACTAACTCTCTGATCTTCATCTCATTTTAAAAAATGTTCATTATTAGCATAAACTGATCGTGCATACTCTTTCAGCCTATAGCCTAGGCAGTTATCTTTTAAATGAGGTAGAGAAATAATTCTCCCCAAACCACGAACTTCTTAACAATTTTTAGTAATTTCCAAAGGATGCAAAAACATTGTGTTGAGATTATTTTTGTAGCACTTATAGAAAGTAGGGAAAAGTAGTAAAATCATCATTAGTGAAACACAACACAGCTCAGAGGCAGTAAGTGTGTGGCTTTGAAGGAAGGAGTTAAGAGTTCCGCTTCCAACATGTCTGCCTGGTCTTGGGGCAAGACAATCTCCAATTGCCTTTTGAAGTTCTAATGCTAGTTGACCAGCCTCCGTCTGCCATAGTGTGAGAGCTGATCTTTTGTGCAATTTCTAATGTCATCTGAATAACCCCTTCAACCAACTCAACATACATGATTTTTCCTTGAAGGCATTACAGCTATGCAACGGCCACGGATATTTCTGCTTCCAAAAATTACTTATATGCTTATTGCTTTGTGGAATTCTATTATTCACGGTACTGCACTGAACTAGGCTCATTACAACAAAAATAAAATAACAGATAAAATAACAGCTGTAATTAAAAGAGAATAATTGCAGTTTTAGTACTTTACAAAGTAACCATACATACCTTCCAATGCAAACAATAACACCAGAAGGAACTTCCCTGGGGAACAAGGGAATTGTGTGTGCTCTTCATTAGAAAGAAGCTGCCTATCTGTTGTTCAAATCTGAAAGCCATTCCTAAATATGTAGATCGATGAGTGTTTTGTTGCTATTTAAGGAGGGACCTCCCCAGATGTGCTCCAGGACCTGAGATCATTCCCAAGGAACCTCAAGTCTGTAGTGTAGATCTAGACACTCAGTGCTCTGGCTTACAAATGCTGGGGCCAGTAGGGTGAATGCTAATTTTTGTTTGTCTGTTTTAGCTTTGGGGTCTCAGACTGTGGTGCTCAGAGCTTGTTCCTGGCTCTGTGCCTACAAACCACTCCTTGGGATACTCAGGGGGATATATGTGACAATGGGATAAAACTTTGATCAACTATGTGTAATGTTTTAAGATACCTTATAAGGTGACATCTATAGGTGCTAGTGCAGGCAAACACACTGTGTCTAGATTAAACGAGTGTCTTTGCAGATGCAAGATACCATTTCCATGCTTCTCCAGTGCTCTGCTCTTTTTAGATATTTCCCTGGGCATATTGTGCTTATATATTAAGCAAATTTCATTTAAAAATTGGAGCTGATTAATTGCAATCAGTTTAAATTTTACACGCCAACTATTTTTATAGAAATAACATTGTAAAAAATTCAATTTCCAAATGCTACTTACAGAAATAAACTCTAATGTGTTTTAATTTTATGCAAAGTTAAATTTATACTTTTCTGAAATAGATTATAAAAAATCTAATCATGGACAATTAACAGAACGTAAAAGCTACTGAAAGTTTTTGACAACATGTTTCTCTTTAGCTTGGAATATCAACTTTTTTCTAAAACAATGCCCATCAATGTCATGTAAAAATCAAATACTAAATATATATATGTGTATATATGTATAATATATGTGTGTATATATGTGTATATATATCAAGTACTAAATATATATATATATGTGTGTCTATATGTCATGCGACGACTGGAATGGGAAGGAATGGGACTGAAGATAGATGGTCGGCAACTACACCACCTCCGCTTTGCTGATGACATTGTTTTAATAACACCAAACATTAGCCAAGCTGCACAAATGCTGGCTGACTTCGACCGTGAGTGTGGAAAGGTTGGACTACAGCTGAATCTTACAAAGACAATGTTTATGAGAAACAGCCTCGTTCCTGACGCCCAATTTGCTCTCAAAGGAATGACCATCTCCAAATGCAACAGCTATCTGTACCTAGGTCGAGAAGTCAACATGACAAATGACCTGGCACCCGAGCTGTGCAGGAGGAAGAGAGCGGCTTGGAACGCCTTCAAGAGCGTCGAAGAAGTAGCTAAGAGGACGAAGAACCTCCGGCTCTGGGGACATCTCTTTGATTCCACTGTTCTTCCTGCATTAACATACGCCTCAGAGACCGGGCCCTACGCAAACAGGATGAGAACGCTATTCGGGTCTCCCAAAGAGGAATTGAAAGAGCTATGCTTGGAATATCATGTTTCACTCAAATGAGAGAAAGAATCCAGAATTCTGACCTCTGTTGATGATCAACAATCAGGGACACTGTCTCATTTGCCAAGGTGTCAAAAATCAGATGGGCTGGTCACGTAATGAGATTTAGAGATGACCACTGGACTAGAGCTGTTACTGACTGGATTCCACGTGATGTCAAAAGACCACATGGCCACCCATCTACCAGGTGGTCAGACTTCTTCATCAAGATCATGAATGGTCAGTTTGAGGCTCTTGGTGTTTCTAGAACGAACAGACACCATTGGGCTACACTAGCACGTGACAGGGACAAATGGAGAAATTACTGGCGCCCGCTCAAGTGTATAGTTATAATCAGTGCAGAGTCTCCTGCCACGTGCCTGGTTGTCCTCTCTGGGGCCCCTTGGAGGGGGGCGGGTTGATTTTCCCTCCCCACCCCAAGCAGAGCCCCGGAAGCTGAAGACTTCCAGAACTAGCCACAACCATGCTAAGACCACTCTCCACATGCATGAAGGTACCGGCAGAGGAACAAAGGCATGCGGGTCCCAGGACTGAGATCTCCAAGCCTACTCGGATCAGGGCTGAGCATCCTCCACCCAGATCCTCCATCTTTCAGTAGGCAGGAGTCACACCCAGCAACTGCCCCCCCCCCCCCCCCCCCGGAGCGCCATGTAATCCCATCAACGACCAAGACCCAGATACTGTAAAACCCAGCTCCCGGAAGACCCAAGACATCTTATTATCTCATTCCTACTTTGGACAGCCTGGCTGGCTACCGAATGTAACCTGCCCACACGGCAGAGTCTGGCAAACTCCCCGTGGCATACCCAATATGCCAAATACCAGTAACAATGATGTGTCTCATTCCCCTAACCCTGAAAAAGCCTTGAATATGGCACTTTTTAAAATCTCAGGGCTAGGATGAAGGATACGTTACTGGGGACTGCTTGAGGCAATCGAATAACAGGACGATCATGATCGTGATAATCAGTGACTGTATGTAATTTAGACTATATTTAAAGAAAAGCTTTTTCAATCAAGAAATGACTAAACACTTGAAATATCGATACTTTTTTTTTCTTTTTTAAAAATGTCATCAATTTAATGTATAGGATTTTTAAAAGTTACTTAGAATTTGTTTGGGGGCATCTTCTGAAGCACAGCTCAGGGCTACTGAGGACCGCTCCCATCAGTTCCTGGTGAACCCTGGCTGTGTTTTCACCCAGCATGTCAGGGAACTTCCAAGGCTAAACCCCACAAAGCTGCTGGGGAGTCTATACAGTGCTGGAGAATGAACTTGAAAGAATTCTCATTTTCCATAATTATAACTTTCTTAAAAAATGTTACATTTAGGCACTGTGATTTACAATGTTATTCATAGTTGAGGTTCAGGCACTGTGATTTACAAAGTTATTCATAGTTGACTTTCAGGCTGGGCAGAGCCATAGCACAACATGTAGGGCATTTGCCTTGCACACAGCTGACCCGGGTTGGATTCCTCCATCCCTCTTGGAGAGCCTGGCAAGCTGCCGAGAGTATCTCCCCTGCACGGCAGAGCCTGGCAAGCTACCCATGGGGTATTCGATATGCTAAAACCAGTAACAAGCAGTCTCACAATGGAGACTTTACTGGTGCTCGTTTGAGCAAATCAATGAACAGTCGGAGAGAGGACAGTGCTACAGAGTTTCAGGCATACAATTTCAACAGTGTCACCTTCCTTTCACTAATATTCCCAGTTTTCTTTCTATCCTCCAGCTGCCTCCTTGGCATACTTTGAAGTTTGGCTATTATGGTTTGGATCTCCTGTTTTATTTTCTTTGGTTCTAAGGTCATCTATGCAGTGAACAGCGCCTCTTCACACGGCTGTATCCCCTGGGGCCCTGACTTTCTAATTTTTTTTTTCAATTGAATCACCATGAGATATAGTTACAAAGCTCTCATGTTTGGGCTTCAGTCATATAATGATCAAACACCCATCCCTCCACCACTGCACATGTCCCCAGTATACGATTATCCAATGTCCCCAGTATACGATTATCCCCCTTTTTCAACCTTGACTTTCTAAATTTTTAATACATCATTTTCTTCATTGCAGAATTTCTACATTATAATACTACATTTCTACATTATAATAATCTACATTTCTACATTATAATAATCTTTGAGTAATTTTCACAGTTTCAAAATCAGAAAGCAATAAACAGCATTTTTCCATTCCAATACTTCCAAACTCAAATACTTTCACATCTGTAAGTTATTTTTATTCAAATCTTTCAGGGTCTCTCTCTGTGATTCAACCCAACTCCTTTTCCTTACTAATCACAACAAATACATTATAAAATCTTATTTGATCTTTCTTTGTAGCATAGCTTATTTATTATTGATGAATATTTCTTTATAGTTTCTTCACTGCTTCATATGATGCATTATTAAAATTTTTGTCTAGTTTTAATATTTTATGAATATAACTTCCTAGAAGTGAAATTTTATTCAAACATGTAAACTTTTAACAAAATATGGTTTCTAGTCATTCTGAGATTACAAAATTAAATAAGCTCTGATTTTTTTGTCTGTTATTTCACTTTATGTATGAAACACCCATTTTTATAAAGGCTTTCCTGGCACTTTTAAATTTTTAATATGCAAGATAAAACTATCACTTCCCATTCTTCATTCATCCATGTCACTTTCTTTAACCCTAAGCTGTCTTGTTCCCATTTCTTTCACTCAGTAAATAAACTAGGATTTACATAAGTGACAAATCTGGTTACCATATTTGGTACTATTGTTCTTTTCATAAATATGCTACTATCAGTGAGTATTTTCAGGTTTATTACCAAAATTATTTCTTTGATTAATTATTATTTCTAGTTTGCGTCTGTCTGTCTCATCTCATGTAATCTCTGTTAGGTTCTTATTACTCTCATGGCCTCACTGCAATAACTTCCTTTCTAGAGGCTTGGCATCTTCTAGACTGGATGGCTACTGGAATGTTCTAAAACAAAAACTGTGTTTCATTGGCTCTCCAGTTAAAGTTATTTGCTTACAACTGCTTGTCTAATAGAAGCGGAATTCTGGTCCAGAGAGCTAATATAGAGTTAGGGTACAAGACATCACCTTAACTCTGCACTCCATGAATCACCATAATTAATACTAATGATTAAGTTTTAGTCATCACAGTCATGGTCCTGGTCACGGTCCTCCCGTTATATTAAATATAGGAGTTACTTTAATTAGGATTCCCTGATTGCTAGTAATATTTCATATTTTATTGACCACTTGGTTATATTTGTCTATGGATTTTATTAATATTTTTTTGTTTTCTATTTCCCTGTATTTCCAGTTTGTAAGAACTATTTATCATTGTTTTAATATTTATCAATTTAAATTCATATTTTTATTCAGTTTTATAGATCCATTTGTATTATATATTTTATCATAAAGTTTTAATTTTTGCCTACTGAAATAGTCATAGGAAAATTTTCTTTTGTATCTCCTGTCTTTCCACTTTTGGTTTTAATAATGGTATTTTTAATTCTCTCAGTCATTGACAAGGTAATTTATTTTTCTTTGATGGTGGTTATTATTCACTACTTATATTTAGCCTCTAGTTCTTATTTATTTATTTATTTATTTATTTACTGAATCACCATGGGAAAGGTTACAAAGCTTTCAGGTTTAGGTCTCAGTCATGCAAATATCAAACATATTTCCCTTTACCAATACTTATTTTTTACCATGAAGAACCCCAATAAAACCCCAGCCCCCACCCCTCTCAGTCCCTGTGGGGCAGATGAATTCTAGTTAACACTCTATCTGCTTTGATTAGATTCATTGTTTCAATAAAAGATTCACCACTATTATTTAAAGTTTACCCCCCCCCAAATCAGACATGCTGAAAAAGCATTGTGAAGTGATTTACTTTCTACAGCTGGGTTCAAGAATTAAATGTTGGTTTTGGATTTCTGCTATTTTACTTATTGACCCTGGAAGTATTTCTACTGAAAGTCAGATAGTTAAGAAATTGGTTTCTGTGCTCTGGAGTCGTGGCCGTGCTGGAGAGCCGCTAGTGGGGGGCAACTGGTGGCCTCGGTAGGGCGTGAAGGGCGGACCGAAACGCCCCCCTTCCCATGAGGTTTTAGTCGCCCCCACACCCCCGGCTCATACCTGCTGTCCACAAGGCTCCCATGTGGCCACCATCCTTCTTTCCAGAGAAGAGAGGGCGAATGGGGCAACACCCTTTCCCCTCTGGCAGACTTGATGGCCTGGATTAACGCATAGTCCTTTCACTTTTCTGCTCCAAGCTGCTGGGTTCTGCATTGAGTCCTTGTGCTTCTGGGGCTGTGGCCGTGCTGGAGAGCCGCTCGTGGGGGGCAACTGGTGACCTCGGTAGGGCGTGAAGGACGGACCGGAACTCCCCCCTACCCATGAGGTTTTAGTCGCCCCCACACCCCCGGCTCATGCCTGCTGTCCACAAGGCTCCCATGTGGCCGCCATCTTTCTTTCCAGAGAGGAGAGGGCGAATGGGGCAACACCCTTTCCCCTCCGGACAGACATGATGGCCTGGATTAACGCATAGCCCGTTCACTTTTCTGCTCCAAGCTGCTGGGTTATGCATTAAGTCCTTGTGTTTCTGGGCTGTGGCCGAGCTCCAAACTTAACTATGATTTTCAGAGAGAAACGTTGGGTGGTTTACTTCCCATGGTTCACTTTGTATATAGAGAGATGTCGTGCGGCTGCATAAGCGGCCGCGTGGTTTTGAGGAAAAGTCCTAGTTCCCGCATACTCGTGCTGTGCTTGTAGAGGTTTCTGGTCACCGGGGTTCCATCTGGGGGAGGTGGGATGCGGTACCTACCCCATCTGAGACTTCCCGATGATCTTGGCTCTTTTTGGAACCTGTTTTTTTTTTTTCCCTTCGGGATCTGTGGATCCCGCCCTCCATGTAGTCCTTCTCTTCGGCTGTATGCTGTAAAGATGGCGCTGGGGGGCGGGCTGTGGGCGTGACTTCCGGAATCTGAGGTTACCCGGGAGTTGTAGTCCCGGCAGATTTGAGGAAAAGTCCTAGTTCCTGCATACTCGAGCTGTGCTTGTAGAGGCTTCTGGTCACCGGGGTTCCATCTGGGGGAGGCGGGATGCGGTACCTACCCCATCTGGGACTTCCCGATGATCTCGGCTCTTTTTGGAACCTGTTTTTTTTTTTCCTTCGGGATCTGTGGATCCTGCCCTCCATGTAGTCCTTCTCTTCGGCTGAATGGCCTCTAGTTCTTATAGGATGACTTTTTATTTTTTTATTGACTTATCATTTATTTAACATGTTATGGAATTGTAGAGTTTATTTTTATATCTCTACATGTCTACCATTAATTATTGCCCCTGTCTACACTAAATTTCTATTTCTCCTTTCTGAGCCTTTCCCTCTGATAGAGACCAAAGACTTAATTGAGTCCAGAAGGTAGTTTTGTTATTTCTTGATGTTCTATTTGCTCTAGTTATTTATAGTTTACAATGAGTAAAATCATTAAAAATTGTCTTGTATTCTTATAACTTTTGCATATAACAGCATAATCACCTAGCATGATGTCATTTAACATCCACTTCAAGCTCTATATATTTTGTCTCAAAAGGCACACATTAATCTTTTATAATTTCAGAGTAATATTTCATTGGGCTGTACAATGGCAGAGGAATATTTCATTGGCACATTTGACTATAGCAAAGGTTTAGTCTTCTGGTGATACATTAAAACTGATTCTATGTTTTGCCTCTTATAAGTAATACAATGAACACAGGGTACAGATTTTCTTTAAAGGATTATTTGAATGTCTTTTTGATAAATTCCTTGAAGGATGGCATTCCTAGCTCATATGGAATTTCCATTTTTTTATTATAGAGTGCCGTGATGTGCAATAGTATTAATTAATTTTTTTTTTGCTTTTTTGGGGGGTCACACTTGGCAATGCTCAGGGGTCACTCCTGATTCTGCACTCAGGAACAATTCCTGGTGGTGCTCAGGGTAACCATATGGGATGCTGTGAATTGAACCCGGGTCAGCCACATGCATACTCGCTATGCTATTGCTCCAGCCCCTTAATTAACTTTTTAAGCATATGATATTATGGCACCATCCCTGCCACCAGAGTTCCTTTCTATTGGTAGAAACTCAGAGATTCTTTCATTAGACATTGTCTGATTTTTTTCATTGTTTTCTTATATTATGCATTTGAACAAGAGCATGTGGTATTTGTCCATTATTTAGTAGATGGGTGTCTCTAAGTACTGGTTATGGCAAATAGCACTGCAATAGATGCTGATGAGCTTGCATCTCTACAAACTAATGATTTTGTATTCCTGGAGTATTTGCCAAAGTTTGGGATTGTAGGATCATATGGAATTTCTTTTTCCCTCGGTTTGTGGCCAGACCCAGTAGGTTTCCTTCTGATTCAATGCTCAAGGATCACTCCGGTCAATGCTTGGGTGACTGGATGTGGTGACAGGAATTGGACCTGTGTTAGTTGCACACAAGGTAAGTATTTTACCCACTCTCTGTCCCATTCTTATTTTCTTTTAAAAGCAATTTTCATACTGTTTTCCATTAAGGTAGATAAAAGTCCCATTAATAGGGGGTGAAATTTTGTTTGTTTGATTTTTGTTTATTTGCTTTTAGGTAACATCTAGCAGTACTCTGGAGATACTTCTGACTCTGCACTCAGTGGTGCTTAGGGAATCATCTAGGGTGCCTGGAATCGAACCCAGGTGAGCCACATGCAAGGCAAAAGCCTTGCCCACTGTATTATTGCTCTGGCCCATGAAGCTTCATTTTTAGAAACGTTTATGACAAAGGCTGGAGCAATAACACAGAAGGTAATACCTTTTAAAAGCCTTGCATGTTGCCAACCCAGGTAAGATCCTAACACCCCCCCCCCCCCGCCAACATTACTGTGTCCTGAGCCTGCCAGGAATGAGTCCTCAAAATGCAGAATCTGGAATTAGCTCTCAGTATAGCCAGGTGTAGCCCCCAAATCAATGCCCCCCTAATATAATCCTGCCAGACTGTTTCCAGATATTTTACTATAGGTCATTTTCATTAGCATAGTTAATTCATTGCTATTCTGATTTTCATTTCCATGATAATCAGAAATGACAAATATCTTTTCATATTCCTATTGACTCTATTTTTAAATGAAGGATCTCTACATCTCCTCCTTGCATACAAAATATTTTTTCAAGGTTTTGGGTCACCTGAGCAGCCTCAGGTGAGCTCACAATCTGGCCTCTTGTTCAATACAATGTGACTACCCTTCCCACAGTCCCCCTCCCCACCCGCCAGACTCCCAGCACTTGAGTCATTGTTGTTTAAGTTGACAGAGACATTAAGCTCAGTGAGTAGACTGTAGGTTGTTTGCATTGCTGAGTAAGTACTTCAGCTATATTGAATATTAGCCCTTTGTCAGATGTGTGATGTGCAAGTATTTTCTTCGATTCAGTAAAGTGTCTTTTTATTTAAACCATCATTTCTGTCACAGTGCAAAGATTAGTTTGATGAAGTCCCATTTGCTTATTTTTTCCTTTCATTTCTCAATGGAGTAGAATTATAAAGTACTTCTGAAGTCAGTGTCTTAGAGATTATTCTGGTTTTCTAACTATTTTATGGATTCAGGTATAATATCAAAGTCTAGAATTAATCTTGGTTTTGTGTATGTATAGTGTGAGATAAGGATATGGTTATTATTATTTTTATCTCTGTCATTATTTTGCCTGTGGATTGACCAGTTTTTTCAATACCATTTGTTACAAAGTTTTTACTTTCTCTACTTAATATACCTAATTCTGTTGTCACAAATCAGCTATTCATATCTGAGGATGTATACTTCTGTAATCTCAAAATTATTTGATGAATCTAAATTTCAGTTTCTATAGTTCTGTTTACAATAGTTTATAACATAGCTAAAAATTAACGAATACTATAGCTCCCATCTTCATTTATGCAGAAGTGTTTGAATTTCAAGAAGTTTTATAATTTTGTTATAAAATTTTTTCTATATCTTTAAGGAATTTCAGGCTGAAGAGAGGGAGAGGAAGAGAGAAAGCGAGAGAGGGGGAGAGAGAAGAGAGAGAGAAAGAGAGATGTCTACCATAGAAGCAGGGGCAGAGCAGGGGACCCAGTGAGAGGGAAACTGGTGACATTGGTGGTGAGAAGTGTGCACTGATCAATGGATGGGTGTTGGAAAATTGTGTGATTGAAAGTCAATCATGAACAACTTTGTAACTGTACATATCATGGTAAGTCAATAAAAAATATTAATGAGAAAAATGTCAGACCAGATATAGTACAGGGGTGAAGGCATTTGCTTTGTGCTTGGCTAACCCTAGTTCTACCCTGCACACATCCAGTAGTAAACCCAGAGTGCAGACAGGAGTGGCCCAAAAAGAAAATAAAAAAGACAAATGTATCTCTAACTCAGTGTTCGTTAAACTGGTGTCCCAATATGTATTAAACCACTCCAATGATAGGTACCATGAAAAAAAGTGGTAGAAAGAAATTTAAGGGGTTGCAGACCTAATGCAGTGGGTAAGGTGCTTGCCTTGCACACATTCCTGGACCGTGTGTGGGCTCCTCACGCCCTCCAGGAGTGATCCCTGAACATAGAGCCAGGGTTAAGCCCTGAATGCAGCTAGGTGTTTCCCCTCTAAAAAAGGGGGGGAAAGAAAAAAAGAAGAAAAAGGAAAAAGAAGGAAGGAAGGAAGGAAGGAAGGAAGGAAGGAGAAAGAAAGAAAGAAAGAAAGAAAGAAAGAAAGAAAGAAAGAAAGAAAGAAAGAAAGAGAGAGAAGGAAAGAAAAGAAAGAAAGAGAGGGGGGAGGGATAGAGGGAGGAAGGAAGGAAGGAAGGAGGGAAGGAAGGAAGGAAGGAAGGAGGGAGGGAGGGAGGGAGGGAGGGAAGGAAGGAAGGAAGGAAGGAAGGAAGGAAGGAAGGAAGGAAGAAAGGAAGGGGAAAAGATTGGCAGTTAGAATAGTTTGCTTGTGAAAATTTACAGTCACAGGACTTTCCCAGAATTATGGAAGAAGCTCATGAAAATCAAGTGACAGACAGTAACCTAGTTTTTTGTATAAATCTAAGTGCAAAAAAAAAAGTAGAAGAAAATAAGTCATACTTCTTTAAAAACAGATTTTGAATTTGTAGTGAAAGGAGGTAGAGAAAAATTGAAAATAGTGAGGAATACAGCAAATAAAAAATAATGAACCTAAATCAAAGAGCATGGAGACATTATCCTAAATATACAATTTGAGAAAAAATGGCAGAAGTGATAGTATGGAATCTCCAGTAGGATCCAAATACTTGGTTCCTGAAACATATGATTCTATTTGTTTGTCTATGCAACTTATATGCATAGTCACATGGGCACTAATAGTTCTCCTCAACTGTTTATAATTTTGTGTTCTCAAGCTTAAGGATACACAAGCATTTGTAGAAATTACTCAGCTGAAATTCCTGACTTTTAGGTTTATAACATTTAATTAAAAGTTCTCTGAGCTATTTACATATGAGATAGAAATTTCCATTTAAGCATATCATTTTTTTTGAAAACATAAATTTTATTTTATTTTATTTTTTTGTATTTATTTATTTTTTAATAGTGAGGCACCATGAGGTACAGTTGTAGACTTACACATTTTTGTGCTTGGGTTTTGATTATACAATGATCAAACACCCATCCCTCCACCAGTGCGCATTTCCCACCACCACGGACCCCAGCATCCCCTCCCCCCCCCAGCCAACATCCCACCCTGCCTCTATGGCAGGGCATTTCCCTCTCTCTCCTTTTGAGTGCCATGGTCTGCAAAAGAGGCATTGAGAGGCATTGAGTGGCAATCATGCTTGGTCGACAGTCTACCCTCAGCATGCTCTCCCATCGTGGGCGAATCCTCCCAACACCCTTTATTTGGGGTTCCTTTCTCTTTCTGAGCTCCCCCTTCCCCTAACATGTGTGGTTGTCCTCCAGGTCATTGAGTAAAATTCCTGGTACTAATCTCTGCCATACTTGGGTATTAGTTTCCTATTTTGTTACTTTATGTTCCCCAGATGAATGCAATCTTTCTATGTCTATCCCTTTCTTTCTGAGTCATTTCGCTTAACATGATACTTTCCATGTAGTATCACTTGTATGTAAACTTCATGACTTTTCTAACAGATACATAGTACTCCATTGTGTAAATGTGCCAGAGTTTCTTCAACCAGTCATCTGTTCTCGGGCACTCAGGTTTTTTCCAGATTCTGGCTATTGTAAAGAGTGCTGCAATAAACAGACAATTGCAGATGTCACTTCGGCTATACTTTTTTGCCTCTCTGGGACATATTTCCAGGAGTGGTATTGCTGGGTCAAATGGGAGCTCAATTTCTAGTTTTTTGAGAATCATCCATACTGTTTTCCAGAAGGGCTGAACTAGTCGGCATTCCCACCAACAGTGAAGGAGTGTCCCTTTCTCACCACATCCGCGCCAGCACGGGTTGCTTTTGTTCTTGTGGATATGGGCCAGTCTCTGTGGTGTGAGGTGGTACCTCATTGTGGTTTTGATCTGCATCTCCCTGATGATTAATGATGTGGAACATTTTCTCATGTGTCTTTTAGCCATTCGGATTTCTTCTTTGTCAAAGTTTCTATTCATTTCATCTCCCCATTTTTTGATGGGGTTGAATGTTTTCTTTTTGTGGAGTTGAACCAGTATTTTGTATATCCTTGAAATTAACCCCTTATCAGATGTGTAGTTGGTGAATATCCTTTCCCATTCAGTTGACTGTCTTTGTATTTTGGTCACTGTTTCTTTTGAGGTGCAGAAGCTTCTTAGTTTAAGATAGTCCCATTTATCTATCTCTGTTTTCACTTGCTTGGCCAGCGGTGTGACATCTTTGAAGACACTATTAGTTTCTCTATGTCATGAAGGGTTTTGTCAACATTTTCCTCAATGTATCTTATAGATTCCGGTCTGATGTTGAGATCTTTAATCCACTTAGATCTTACTTTTGTACATGGAGTTAGGCAGAGATCTGAGCCCATTTTTTTGCATATAGCCATCCAGTTTTGCCAGCATAATTTGTTAAAGAGGCTTTCCCTGCTCCACTTCACTTTTCTTGCCCCCTTATTGAAGATTAGATGATCATATGCTTGGGGGGGGGCGTCAGTATATTCAACCCTGTTCCATTGGTCTACAGCTCTGCCTTTGCTCCAGTACCATGCTGTTTTAATTATTACTGCCTTGTAGTAGAGTTTGAAGTTAGGGAGGTTGATTCCTCCCATTTTCTTTTTCCCAAGAATTGCTTTAGCTATTCGTGGGGGCTTATTGTTCCATATGAATTTCAGGAGTGTTTGCTCCAATTCTTTGAAGAATGTCATGGTATCCTAATAGGGATTGCATTGAATTTATACAGTGCTTTGGGAAGTATTGCCATTTTGACAATGTTAATTCTCCCGATCCATGAACAGGGGATATTTTTCCATTTCCTCGTATCCTCTTTTATTTCCTGAAGTAGAGTTTTGTAGTTTTCTTTGTACAGGTCCTTTACTTCCTTAGTTAAGGTGATTCCTAGGTACTTGATTTTCTGGGGCACAATTGTGAATGGGATTGTTTTCTTCATGTCTTTTTCTTCTCTTTCACTATTTGCATATAGGAAAGCCATGGACTTTTGGGCATTGATTTTATAACCTGCCACTTTATTATACAAGCCTATTGTTTCTAGAAGTTTCTTGATAGAGGTTTTAGGGTTTTCTAAGTATAGTATCATATCATCTGCGAATAGTGAGAGCTTGATTTCTTCCTTTCCTACCTGGATGCCCCTAATATCCTTTTCTTGCCTAATCGCTATTGCAAGCACTTCCAATACTATATTGAACAGCAGTGGAAAGAGTGGGCATCCTTGTCTCATCCCTGATCTTAGAGGGAAGGCTCTCCGTTTTTCGCCATTGAGGACAATGCTTGCTGTAGGCTTGTGGTAGATGGCTTTAACTATATTGAGAAAAGTCCCCTCTATCCCCATTTTGGCTAGGGTTTTCATCATAAATGGGTGCTGGATCTTGTCAAATGCTTTCTCTGCATCTATTGATATGAACATATGATTTTTATCTTTTCTTTTGTTGATGTGGTGGATTATGTTGATTGATTTCCTAGTGTTAAACCAGCCTTGCAACACTGGGATGAATCCTACGGTGTATGATCTTTTTGATGAGTAGTTGAATTCTATTTGCTAGTATTTTGTTGAGAATCTTCACATCCGTGTTCATCAGGGATATCGGCCTGTAGTTTTCTTTTCTCGTGGTATCTTTGTTTCCTTTTGGTATTAGAGAGATATGGACTTCATAGAAACTGTTTTGGAGAGTTTCCGTTTTTTCAATTTCCTGAAAGAGCTTGAGAAGGACTGGCAGCAGGTCCTCTTTAAATGTTTGGAAAAATTCGCTATTGAATCCATCTGGGCCCGGGCTTTTGTTTTTGGGAAGGCTTTTGATTGAATCTTCTGTTTCGTTGATGTTAATAGGTCTATTCAGATACTCCAGGTCTTCTTGATTCAGCTTTGGGAGATTATAGGAGTCCAGGAATTTGTCCATTTCTTCCAGGTTCTCTTGTTTCGTGGCATACAGACTTTCAAAGTAGTCTCTGATGATCTTTTGGATTTCTTTGGTTTCTGTTGTGATGTCCCCCTTCTCATTTCTGATTCGGTTTATTAGGGTTCTCTCTCTGTTTCTTTGTGAGTGTTGCGAGTGGTTTATCTATCTTGTTTATTCTCTCGAAGAACCAGCTCTTGGTTTCATTGATCTTTTGGATTGTTTCTTTGGTTTCCATGTCATTGATTTCTGCTCTAAGTTTTATGATCTCTTTCCTTCTGTCTGATTTAGGTTCTTTCTGTTGATCCTTTTCTAAGGACTTGAGCTGTGAGGTCAAGTTCTTTATGTGCACCATTTCTACAGACCTAAGATATGCTTGCAGAGCTATAAATTTTCCCCTTAATACAACTTTCGCTGCATCCCATAGGTTCTGGTAGCTCGTGTCTTCAATCTCATTTGTTTCCAGGTATCTTTTGATTTCGTCCTTGACTTCGTTCCTGACCCATTCATTGTTCAGCATCGAGTTGTTTAATTTCCAGGTGTTTGATTTGGTTCTCCGTGTCTGTGTGTGATTCACTTCTATCCTCAGTGCATCATGGTCTGAAAAGATGGCTGATACTATTTCTATCTTCCTTATTTTGTTGAGGTGTGTTTTGTGTCCTAGTACATGGTCTATTTTGGAAAATGTTCCATGTGCACTGGAGAAGAATGTGTATTCTTTCTTTTTGGGGTGTAAAGCCCTGTATAAGTCTATAAGCCCTCTCTCTTCTATTTCTTCTTTCAAAGCCAATGATTCCTTGTTAGGTTTTGCTATTGTTGATCTGTCCAGAGGTGATAGGGCAATGTTGAAGTCTCCAAGTACTATTGTGCTGCTTGCAATGTCCTCCTTAAAGTCTGTTAGCAGTTGTTTTAAAATATTTGGCTGTTCCCTCATTAGGTGCGTATACATTTAAGAGTGTGATTTCTTCCTGTTGTACATATCCCTTGATGAATAGAAAATGGCCTTCACTGTCCCTTCTAGCCTTTTTCAGGGTGAAATTAATGTTGTCAGATACTAGTATGGCCACCCCAGCTTTTTTTACAGGAGCTGTTTGCTTTCAGGATTGTTTTTCATCCTTTGACTTTGAGTCTGTGCTTGCTCTGAGTGTTGAGATGAGTTTCTTGTAGGCAGCAGAATGTTGGTTTCTGTCTCTGTATCCATTTTGCCACTCTGTGTCTCTTCAATGGTGAATTGAGACCGTTGACATTGAGAGAGAGTATGGTTATGGGGTTTTGTGTCATGTTTCTGTGCGGGTGTGTTGTGGTTGTAGGGTTTGTCTTGTCTTATAGTAGCCCCTTTAGTCCTTGTTTTAGGTTTGATTTTGAGTCTATGAAGTTCCTGAGCTGCTGTTTATCTAGAAAATAGTGTAGCTTTCCATCTATTTGGAGTGAGAGTTTAGCCAGATAGAGTATTCTTGGTGAAGCATTCATTTCAGTGAGTTTTTTGACTATATCTCGCCACTGTCTTCAGGCTTGTAGGGTTTCCTCTGAGAGGTCTGCTGTGAATCTCAGGGGTGCTCCTTTGTATGTGATTTCCCTTTTTGCCTTTGCTGCTTGCAGTATCGTGTTTCTATCGGCAGCATTGATCATTCTAACTATAATATGTCTTGGGGTGTTTCTGTTGGGGTCTCTTTTAGCTGGCACCCTTCGGGCTTCTTGAATCTGGATGGCTGTATTATGGAGCTCTGGGAATTTTTCGGCAATAATTTGCTTAAGCATGGTTTTTTCATTGGGATTGTTTCCTTGAGTTTCTGGTAGTCCAATGATTCTAATGTTGTTTCTTCTGGAATCATCTTGTAGGACTCTGATTCGCTCTTGAGCTATTTTGAGGTCTCTTGCCATTGTTTGCTGTTGTCTGTTGGCTTGGTGCAGCTGATCTTCCAAGTCACTGATTCTTTCGTCAGCTGTGGTTGTTCTTTTTTGAGAGCAGTGAGTGAGGTTTTGACTTCATCTATGGAATCTGTGATGCATGCATTTCTGTGCGGAGCTTTCCAATTTCGGCTGTCATTTCTTTTTGTATTTTGTCAATTGTGCGATCGATTGTTTCTTTCATGTCCTCTTTCAGTTTAGCGGATATGTGTGTGACTGTTTCATCAAGTTGATTGAACATCTTGATGACTTCATATCTGAATTCCTTGTCAGAGAGGTCCCTAAGGTAGCTAGTACCTACTGAGGCTTCTAGGGGTATTTTGTCATGTTCTCCCTGTGGTGGGGATTTGCATTGTTTCCTCATGTTGTTGTGTATGTGGAGGGGCAATATTTGTTGGTTTGAGTGAACTACCTGCGCCTGCCAAGATTTAGGCCACGCCCACTTTTAAAGACATGCCCACCTCTGAAGTGGCCACACCCCCACGGATACCTGGTTTTTGTCCAGGAAGTAAAGACTGGGTGGGGGACAAGGAAGCAGCTCTGATGGGCGGCCGGACGAAAGGGACAAGCAGACAGAGCAGGTCCCCTTTTCCTCCCAGTGTCGGGGGTGGGCACCTGCAGACACTGGCCTGGTGGGGTTCCAGTCCCAGCTCAGAGGGGAGGTGCAAAGACCAACCTGGGGGATGGGGGACAAGGAAGCAGCTCTGATGGGCGGCCTGACGAAAGGGACCTAAGCATATCATTTTAATGAAAGAGATTATACTCAAATATCACCTTGGGTCTTATTAGTATTTTAACAAAAACATTTATGACAACTTAAAATCATTTTAAATACTGAATTGTGACCTCTCTCACACAAAGATTATTTACTTGTTCATTTCTCTATATATTTCAACAAATTTGTATAAAATTATCATCCTGGAGTCTAATGTTTATATGAAATTTTTCTTCTATCATTAATGTGCATATCACCTTCTAGCTGACTTCTTATTTGAATTAATCAGTCAAGGATGAATAAACAAAAACAACTTATTTCATTCAATCACCAAATTCATTTGACAAATATTAATTATCAGTTTTTTGAAATTGAATTTTATTATTTATGAAGTATAAACATTAGACATCTGAGTCTTGGTTTGATTCAATTTTTTCTTTGCTCTTCCTATATACAACTGAAAATTGCAAGATCACTGACAGCAACTATAACTCTTCTTTTCAAGCTTAAACAATTTTTATGATTAGAATCTAGTTATTGTTTTTATGTTTAATTGTGTTGTTTACTTCAACTGTTTACTTTTCTACATGTCATCTTTCATTATGAAACCTTTAAAGTCCATTAATTATATTGCAAATAGAAACATTTAACATATTTGTATAGATAACTGTTACTATACTGTATATTATCTATATTATACATATCTTTATATACCTATAATACACAAGCATCATTATACCTGTTTTACTCATTCATCAGACAAGGCAATGCTAGTAAGTTCTACCAAGCCTTTAGTTAATCTGACTTTTTAAGTTCTTCCTAAAAATTGAAGAAAAGGGAATCCTTTCAGTTTATGAGATCAACAATATCCTGATACTAAAGTCAGACAAAAACATTACAAGAAAAGAAAACCTACAGATCAATATCCTCAATGAACACAAATACATAATTTTCAGCAAAATCATAGTATATTGAATTTATCCTTACATAAAAGGATTATATATTATGATTAGGCTAATTATTAGGAGACTCATTCCCCCCTGTAGTGTGGGGATGATTCAGCATATGGAAACCTATGGACTCGATATATCTCACATAAAAAATAGGAATAATTCACTTAAAAAATTATATTATAGGCACAGAAAAAGATTTCAACTATTTTCAGTACTGTTTATGATAAAAATTACAATGAAATGTTGATGAAAGAATCATATCTTAACATAGTAAAAACCATATATGACAAACTCATAACTAATATAATACCAATGGAGAAAAACAAAATTTTTAAGCTAAGGTCAGTCCAAGACATCTGTGTCCATTCTTAGCAATAAGATGCAACCTAGTACTTGAAATTCTACCCACATCAATAAAGAGAGGAAGTGAAATATTTAAATAAGAAAAGAAGTTAAACTCTTTGCAGATAACATGATGGCATATATATACACACACACACAAACATATGTATATGTAGCTATACTTATGTCAATATATAACTACATCTATATATATACACATATGTATATACAAATATATGATTAATGTAATAAAGTAGCACTGTAGCACTGTCTTCCCATTGTTCATCGATTTGCTCGAGCAGGCTCAGTAACATCTCCATTGTGAGACTTGTTGTTACTGTGTTTGGCATATCGAATACGTCATGGGTATCTTGCCAGACGTTGCCGTGTGGGTGGGATACTCTCGGTAGCTTGCCATGCTCTCCGAGGGGGGCAGAGAAATCAGACTTGGGTGGCTGGGTCAGTCACATGCAAGGCAAACACCCTATCTGCTGTGCTATCACTCCAGCCCATGCAATAAAGTAGGTTTACAAAATCAAAATTGGTTGCTATTCTATATGAAAGAAACACACTAGAAGAGTAAAAATGAAGAAAAAATTCCATTCAATCACAAAAAAATTAAGTGCCAACTTAGGAAACTTATCAAAAATGCTGAGAAACATATCCATAGATAACTATGTTATTTTTGAAAAAATATAAGACACCATGAAATGAAAAAATATTCTGTTTGTGGATTGGAAAAATCATTATTAAAGTTATCCTCCTGCCTAAAATATGCCAATTCAATGCAATACCTATAAAATTTACAAATCTATTTTCAAAATATAGGGTAAACATTACAAAAATTTTATGATGCCAAAAAGATATTTCAGACAAAAAGAATCCTTTGAAAAAAATATGATCAAGGATATTAGTACTTTGGTAGTTGTTGTGATTTGGTAACATGTATTTAGAATAGCTGTGAAATTATATGCTTAAATATAATACTACACATAGTAGTATTAAAAAAAAGGATAACTCAATAAAAAGCGAACAAAAAATGAACCAAATCAAATATAAACTTATAAAATTTTAAAAGTACATGGCATACGTACACAATGGAATATTATCCTGTTATAAGAAAATATGAGAATTTTCTTTTGGCTATAGCATGAAAGGAATGTGAATGGAGAATCTTGTGCTAAGCAAATATGCCAAGATGCAAAACCAATGAAGCATTGCAGAATCATGACGCAACAACAAATTATCACTTAAACTCTGACCAGATATCTGATTATAATAAGATGTTTGGGGTGGTCTGAAAGGGTGAAGGACAGGTCCAATGTATCATAGTTGAGTGTTATACTTGACTACCGTACTTGAGAGGTACGAATAGAAAATTTATGCTCATAAAGCATATAAACTTTTGTAAGCTTTGAAACAAATTGATTAGGATAAAATACCCTTGAAAAAATATTTAAATTTCATAGCATATTCAAAATGCTTAAAAATACAGATGGAGAAGAGAAAAGAATAACGATGGTGTATTTTTAAAGATGATGATTTTAAATACTGGACAAAATGGAAATTTTCTTAGGCTGACACAGAAAAAAAGGAAGAATCACATTACTAAAATTAGAGAAGAGTGAGTGGCATCTCGATAGACTTTGCAGAAGAACAAAGAATTATAAAGGAAAACTTGTATAACATTGGTTTGTTCTTGCTCCTTCTGCAGGGAGCTTAGGCTTACTAAGTTACTCCCTCAACAGTGTCCCTGAAGCACACCCGATTCTATTAGGCACTAATAACCCTATATTGCTTTTATCTTTCCTTTATGTCATTTGCATAGTTTAGCAATGTCCTTTTTGTATAGACACAGGAAGACAGTTCATACTGTGCTTTTGTAACGTAGGCGTTAATTAACTCCAAATAATATTTACTCCTTGTTGGGGAACAGTTTTTCCCCAATGTGCCCAGACACATTGTGAACATGGTCCGGGCAAACTCGGGGAGTGGGATGGATGTGCAGAGAAACCATTCTAGGAGACACCTGATGTGCAGAGAAACCATTCTAGGAGACAATATATATATATATATATATATATATATATATATATACATATATATATATAGGCTCTAGACTCAGGAATTATTCCTGGCAGTGCTTGGGGGGACAAAATGCAATACTGGGAATCAAACCTGGGTTGCCTGCGTGCAAGGCAAACGCCCTACCTGCTATGCTATCTTTAAATCCCCGGCCATTCACTTTATTGCCAAATACACACAGGGACGATGTCTCTTTTGCCAAGGAATCGAAAATCAGATGGGCTGGATACGTAATGAGATTTGGAGATGACGGCTGGACTAGAGCCATTACCGACTGGATTCCATGGGATGTCAAAAGATTGCATGGCCACCCACCTATGAGATGGTCAGACTAGACTTTTTCGTCAAGACCCTGAACCATCGGTTTGAAGCTGTTCATGTTCCTAGAATGAGCAGATGCCATTGGGCTACATTAACACACGACAGGAACAAATGGAGACATTACTGGTGCCCGCTCGAGCGAATAGATGAGTAATGGGATGTCAAGTGATCAAGTGACACACATATTTTATAGAGGCTCTTGGCTTAAGAGGATGGTCCAGTCACATAAAGTTTAGCGTTAGTGGCCTATCACCTTTCCATCTCTGCTCTGCCCTGGCACAATCCCAATTAGAGCTAGATGCTGCAGTTAGGAATGACTTGCTAAATGTAGGTGACAATTCGTGGGGGGTTGGGTGAGACTCAAGACCTGATACCTGGTGCTTATAAAATGTGCCCAGACATTCCCTACTGGGTCATTATGCAGGGACAGTTCTTATCTGCTATACAGGGAACAGATCTTATCTTCTCTGGTGCCTGTTACCATGCTCGAAAATCCTGGGCATCTGCCTTATTTACCTGACTTAAGCCTCAGTTGCTCTTACTTCCTAACACCCCAAAAGGAGGGTTCCAGTGAGGGAGAAGGATGGATCGGGGGCAAGCTGTAAGTTACCCTAGCATCTACAGGGGACAAGTTGAGCGTCATAAATATAGTAAGTTAAGAGCACAGTCATGGAACAAATTCTGTCATGACCCAAAAAGAAGTAACTGAATAAGGACCCTGCTGGGGTTAGGAAAGACTAACCTGGCATGAGGACTGTAGTCTGGGATATATAGCGAGATGTCCCCAGGAAGAGCCAACCTTAAGCTTAATATGTATCTTTCTGTGTCCATACAAAATGACTAGAACTATTAGTAAGAAATAAATTTAATATGACTGGACACATAATGAGATTTGGAGCTGACCTCTTAACTAGAGCCATTACTGACTGGATTCCACAGGATATCAAAAGATTTTGTGACCTACGAGATGGTCAGACTTCTTCGTCAAGACTCTGAACAATTGGTTTGAGATTCTTCGTGTTCCTAGAATAAGCAGACACCATTGGGCTACACTAGCACGCAACAGGAATGAGTTGAGATGTTACAGGCGCCCGCTCGAGCAAATTGATGAGTAACGGGATGTCAAGTGATCAAGTGAAATTTATTATGGTTGTTTACATGGGTTACTAGCTGAGAAGAGGAGAAAGCAATATACCCTACATGAAATCCTGCCCTTGAATGGATCTCCTAGTAATCTGGAGTGTTGAACCCTCAGATGAGATTTTTTCCTTGAGTTAATCTCCTAGAATTTCCTCAGAGAGATTTTACCTCTGTTTGTTGTTAACACATTGTTCAACCCCACCTATGTGTACCCCCATTCTTTATAATTTCTATATAACAGTGCTGTAAAGAGGGATAAAGGAAAAGAAAGTATTATGCCTTAAGGGGAGAGGTAGAATTATGTTAGGGAGGAGATAAACTGTCTACCAACCAGCCTGCGTCCCATTTTCTCCATTACCCGGGTCCTTCGTCCATATGTTTCCATGGACCAGCACTGAATGTACAGGCTTCATTGAAACTCACAGAAAACTATTTTTAAAAAAATACTAGACAGTTGTAAGGAATGATGAACTCAAGCAATTTGTGGCAACATGGAAGAAACTGGAAAATACCATATTAAGCGAAGTAATCCAGAAGAAGAAGGATAAACACAGGAAACCACTTATATGTAGACAATCAATGTTTTAAGGGGGGGGGCTGATTGTTCAACCTGAGTGTAGGGAGAAGAAAGAAAGAAAGAGTAGAGGGGAGGAAGAGAAGAAAAGATGAGAAGCAATGGGGGCGAGCTCAGGAAGAAGGGGGCGCAGATATAGGAATATAGGAGGAAACCTGAAGGGAAGTTGACGCTGGTGATGGGATTGATGCTACAATGCCTGAAATTTAATTATGAATAACTTCAAACATCACAGTGCTTCAGTTGAAAAATGTGGAAAAGTAGTTACTGTCCTGTCACTGTCCTCCTGTTGTTCATCAATTTGCTCAAATGGGCCTAGTAATGTCTCAATTGTAGATTTGTTTTTACTGTGTTTGGCATATCGAATACGTCCCCGGGGAATTTGTCAGTCTTTGCCGTGTGGGCAAGATACTCTCGGTAGCTTGCCAGGCTCTCCAAGAGGGGCGGAGAAATTGAACTCAGGTCGGCTGTGTTGACCACGTGCAAGGCAAACGCCCTACCTACTGTGCTAAACAAAAAACTGTATTCCAATAATGTTATCAAGAGACAAATTCCAGGAGAGATCAAAAAGAAAAAAATTACTAAAACTGACTAGGAAATCAAAAACAAAACCAGAAACACAAAACCATTTCAATTGATTAAACTTAAACAACACCAAAAGAAATGAAGAATTGAATTCAAGAACCCTGGGAATAGCTTTCTTAGGTACCCAAGTCTTTCTAAGAACTGCTGGGTATAGCCCTGGTGGCTGACGTAACCCTCAGATCTATGAGACAGCATGGCCAAGCTGGGTATTACCAGGACATATCCCTTAACCCTGCTAAGGAGGTCCCAATTTTAAGAAAAAAAGCAAAGGAACTGATGTCAATTCTTTAAATTTTTTATTGAATTATTGCTGAGGTCACATGTTTACAACAGTGCCAACTGCCAGGCACACCCTCCACTTTTTGAATCATCTCTTTGACCTCAGGGGATTGATCCTGACATTTTCTTTGGTTGCTAGGAAATGACTAAGAGAAGGAAATTATTTTCCACATTTTCACAGCTCCTGCCCAGAAATGTCTGTCAAGTTTTAACAACAACAAAAAAACTTGGCTTCGAAGAGGGCAAAGATGTTGGAGAGAATGTGGTAAGCTGGAAGTAACTTCAGAATCCTAGTTGGATCCCCTGACTTTGTCTGCCCCCCCCCACCCAGAATTTCCCTGTTACCCACAGCATGACAGGGTCAAGTGGTACCATATCTCTGTCCAAGCACCAGACTGTCAGGTTCACACTGGTGGCTCAAGAATCCCTGGGAATGTCCCCCAGGGTCCAAGCATTGCTGGAGAGATTTCCCAGCTAGAAAAAAATCTTTTACCAGAAACCCTTTAGATTTGCAGATAAAGTGGAGTGTGTCTGTAAATTAAATTATCCACAAAGTAATGTATCACTCACTCTGACAGTCTGAATCTGTGACTTTACCTTTTGGAAAATATGCTGGTTGCTGAGTAAATCTCTTTCCCTTCCTATCCAGTGTACTGTTTCTCAGTTGATTAGACCCTGAAGGGGTAACTGAAAGAGACTTTGGAATTTAAAGAACAAGTAAAGATTGATTTGTTAATTAAAAAGAAATTTCACACACACACACACACACACACAGGCAAACTTACTTTTAGGTAGTTTATCTGGTTATTTGTACCAAACTTGAAAATTAGAATCAATGACAATTCCTAACAAAATTTAGAAGAATACATTTATTTTCTCATTAATCAAAATCTTTGTCAAATACTTTTTGACAAAATCACATTTATTCATGATTTTAAAAAATGGAAGAAAGAAACACTGGCTTTTCCTATGAAGTCAGCATTATCCTGATAACCAAACCAGAGGAAGATACCACAAGTTATCTACACTACAAGCCAATGAGCCTCTGAACATAGATGAAAATATTCTCAACAAAATAGTAGTAGATGGGATTCAGAAACAATTTGATTATCTACCATTACTAAATTGAAATTTATCCTTGTAATAAAATGAACTATAGTAACAGGATAAATACAAAATGCACGATAGTCTCAGTATACCTAAAAAAGTTTTTGACAAAATCCAACATTTATTCATGATTTTTAAAAAAATCACTTAAATGTGGGTGAATGCAATGGCTGTCAACAGCAATGGATAAATGAAGGAATGGGGTCACAGGCTGGTTGGTAGTCAGTGGCCTTTTATTCAAGTCTCACAGCTTTAGTTATAGACAAATCATGAAGTGTAGGGTCAGGATTACAATGAATAGATGTAAAGTCCTTCCTTCAGAGGAAGTTCTACTAGAAGATTCACTCAAGGACAAAATCTCATCTGGGTGCTCAGAATTCTAGATTCTTGATAGGAGATCTGCCCAAGGGCAGAATTCCATCCGAGGCAATATTGCTTTCTCCTTTCCTTAGCTAAAAATCCATTTAAACAGTCATCTTAAATTTCCTTCTTAATAATATTTCTAGTCATTTTGTATGAACACAGTAAGAGATATATTAAGCTTAAAGATTGGCTCTTTCTGGGGAACATCTCTCTATGTACCCCAGACTATAGTCCTTAGGCCAGGTTAGTCTTTCCTAATCATAACAGGTTCCTTATTCAGTTACTTCTTTTTTGGGTCATGACAGAGTTTGTTCCATGACTGTGCTCTTAACTTATTATACATCTTATGGGACTTAGTCTGACCCTTTTCAATGCCAAGGTAGCATGTGGATTGCCTTGAGTTCATCCAGATCCCTCTCTGGGACCCTCCTTTTTGGGGGTCTTAGGAAGTAAGGACACCTGAGATTTAAATCAAGTAAATATGATGGATCCCCAGGAGTAAATATTATTTGGAGTCAATCTCTCTGTTCAATGAATCAATGACTGTGGCAATCACTCTCAACAAATTCATCAGAAGCACAATATTTGAGTGCCTCCAGATGGGTAAATGTGGAGATTTGGAAAGAACGCTGTGCTCTGGGACAGAATGGAAACTCTATGCTCGTTGTGATTGCCTTGCATATGGCCAACCCCAGTTTGATCCCTGGCATCCCATAGGTCCCCTGAGTACTGCCAGAAGTCATTCCTGAGCACAGAGCCGGGAGTCTCCCCTGAATATCACAAGGTGTGGCCCCAAAATAAAAAAAATAAGTGGGGCAGTCCCCATATCATAGGTATCTTTATATAGCCCTTAAGTGGAACGAAAATATAATTTTGGGAACTCAAAACTCAATTATTCTTTGCTTGAATGTTTTTGTTTTTGTCTTACTGATGCTATGGTATTTTTCAATTTGAAATTTTTATTTTTAGGCCCACTCAAAGGACAAAGCAAGAACACAATATTGTGTGGAAGATGTTGAAGACAATTCCAGATTTAACTGAAAAGATAAATTCTGAGCAATTGAAATCCCTTAGTATGAACATTTTTTCAGAAACCTGGATAAAAGGTAGCACAGGTAATGAATTAATCTGAAAGGTAATTTGGTGAGACAAAGTGCAGATAACTATATTGTATTCTTTTCATTAATACTTGTTATTTTATTTGATATGTTAGAAATTTATTTTGGGAATATTTTATTTTTAAGTGTTAAATAGTCAATAGCATTTAACATTTTAATGCATTTTTGAAGCTAGTGTATAAGCAGTGATATTTATATACATTGATCATGCACCAGATTTTCCCAGCAGGCCCATGAAAACATATTATTGGGTTCAATCTCTTAAGTTTCTATAGGTCTAGTTCTGTGATCATGTTTCCAATATAGTTCCAGGTAATGCTGCCATCATGCGCTGAAAACCACTTGTTGACATAACATTTAATAGCAGTCCAGCATTAGTTTTTATAGTTCTGACACCAAGTGATGAAAATGATTATTTGACTAATACAAGTACTGATCCAGTTACTGAAAAGAAATCTAGAGATACAATTTAGTTTCTTAGTTTCTAGATGCTTTACCAAGCATATGATAAAAATGTTAATTTATAAGACAATTTTTATAAGATATTAACATATCCACTGTCATATATCCTTACATCAGAACTACAACATTATCTTTTAATTTGGGGGGCCCTATTTAAAAATGTATTTAATTATTTTTGTGTCATAAATATCCCTCTTTTATTTCTGGCAGTAATGAAAGAAAATATTCTCTCTCAACACGTAAGAACCCCAAGGCACAAAATGTCATCAGATGGTTTGATTGCAATTGAATTTCAAACAAACTTTATCTTTATGATTAACTTCATTCTTTTCCCATTATGCCAGTTTCTATTTATTAAAAATGTGTTATAGTTTAGGTGATAGAATTATAAGGGTGTTTGAGTTTCTGGTACTGATGTACAAAGATACCACTTGTCCCATCTGACCAACAGCCCATAAGCCTTCCATCTCAATCCCATGTCCACTCTGATCCACTCTTCCTTCCCTCTCACACCCCATTATGTGTTTTTGACACTTATGTTTTTAGTGTATGCTTATGCCTCTCTTGGTACCATTCAATGTATTCTATTGGTTTTATAAAGTAGTATATTGGGATCATTGTATTTCAAAACTAACTGAGATTCTGGAGAATGTTGTTTGCAAATGATAATATATTTTTTTAAAGAATTTCTACTCAATCATTCTTTCTTTCTTATTTATTTATTTAATTATTTATTTTGCTTTCTGGGTCATACCCGGTGATGCACAGGGGTTACTCCTGGCTGTGCACTCAGGAATTACTCTTGGTGGTGCTTGGGGGACCATACGGGTTGCTGGGAATCAAATCTGAGTAGGCTGAGAACAAGGCAAATGCCCTTCCGCTGTGCAGTCACTCCAGCCCCTCAATTATTCTCTCTTACAACAAGTTTTATTCAACTTGGTGCCATGAAATGAAAATTAAATCTTGAATTTCTATTATACAGGGATTCCAACTCAGGGCCTTGCACATACAAGATATGTGCCACTACTTGAACCACATTCCTGGCCAGAAATAATGATTTTGAAAACGATATAAGAACAAACATTGAATATTAGTTTGCTATTACCTTGAAGACAGCAGTTAAAGATTTATTTGCTTTCTCATAAATCTCTAAAAACATACTTATTGTGAAAAATATATAGAAACAGCATAAATGCCCTTTAGTGGAAGACAGACTACATAGTCTGTGATGTAGCTATTCCATAGACTTCTGCCATGGATGAAATGTAGGAGACAAGTTGGAGAGAAATTATAGGAGGTAATTGTACCTGCCTTGCATGCAGCCAACTAGGCTTTTTTTTTCTTTTTGGGTCACACCCTGTGATGCATAGGGGTTACTCCTGGCTCATGCACTCAGGAATTACTCCAGGCAGTGCTCCATGGGCCTGGGTGCCGAGGATTGAACCAAGGTTGGCCATGTGCAAGGCAAATGCCCTCCCCGCTGTGCTATCACTCCAGCCCCCCAACTAGGCTTTGATACCTAGAACCACATATGATTCCCTGAGGACTTCTAGGCATTATCCCTGAACATAGAACCAGAAATATGGATGGAGCGATAGTACACTGGTAGGGCTTTTGCCTTGCATGCAGCTGAGGTGAGTATCCCATATGGCTGATCCTTGATATTCCACATGGTACCTGGAGCACCACCAGGAGTAATTCCTGAGTGCAGAGCCAGAAGTAATGCCTGAACATCACCATGTATGACCCAAAAAGCAAAACAAACAAAACCAGGAATGCTATGAGCACTGCCGCTTGTGTCCTGAAACAAACAAAAAATAAAAGGTGTATCTATACATTTATACATATTCACAAACTTATTACAATTGTAGGAAGTAATTAATATGCACACATAAATGCAAAAGCTTTTTAGAAATATTAAGTAAAACAATAATTACAGATTATGTTCACAATGCTTTCCTGTATATGAAATATTTATGAAAAATATGAAATCTCATAAGTATATAGAACACATAATGAAATATAAATAGGAATAGACCTAGGCAGGTGTTTCAAAATGTATATTCTAAAAATCCTCGATTTAAGGGAGAGAAATTGAGAGGAACTCAAGTAAAACAATTAACTTTCTTCTATATACATTTGTGACAAAATGTTCATACATAGTGTACATTCATTCATGAGTTTGTAATTATGCATGTGATTTTTAAAAGGTTATGGAACTGCAATTAGAAGCAAGCATTTTATTTTGTTTTCTTAATAACTCTGGTGATTAACTATTAAAATATGAACTTTCACTCCCTGACAAATATCAACCTCAATTTAATCATTTCTATTAAAGAAGGCATTCCAACTCACATTGCAATGAAGCATAGTTCTGAACACTTGAAAAAAATACCAAAGCCTGTGTTTATATCTACCTGTGTCAAAATCCTTCTCTTGAGTTTTTAAGACATCTAATTCTGACAGCTTAGATCGGTTTCACTATCAAAGCAGTCAACTCATTAAATATCTGACCTTTGTAAATCTCTTTGTTCATCCAACTTAAAAAACAAGCTCAACCAGGTGTCTTTCTCTCTCCCTTTTCTTTATGCATGCTTGACTTCCCCTCCCTCTGCTGTTATTTAAAGTATTCCCCCTAGAAGTCCCTCATCACCAGACTGCTGACTTTCAATCTGCTGTTGAGACTTTGATTTTTCTCGCCTGCAATTCCACACAGCTGTTTGTACCGTCTGGTCTCTTTCTGGTCACAAGTTCCTTGGAACTTCATTATTTAAAGAAGCTTCCTAATAAGTCTCTTACTCAGTTTTCTGAAAAGAAAACAAACAAACAAACAAAAACAAACCCAGAACATTAATAGGTATAACAATATTACTATTATAAGTATAGAAATACCATGCGAATATATTTTTTTCTGTGAAAATGGTACTAACACAGAATTACGATATATAAAGATAAACTTTAATTATATATAAAGATAATATATTATATATAATAATTATATATTAATTTTATATTGTATATAAATTTATGTACCTATTTATGTGCTAAATATTATATATAATATATAATATATTATCATTGCTGTATATAATTACTGTATATCTGTAATATATACTGCACTATTATTTATGTACTATGTATTAATATATTACCTTATTTATACACTACATGTCGGATAACAATTGATTTGTCCTTTCTCTCTTGCCAAAAGGAGCTTAGGTTTATCAGGTTACACCCATTACGGTGCTCCCGAGTCACTCCCATTCCTTCATTTATTTGTAACCACTTCTCTATGCTCTCTTCCCCAACCAGTTAATCAGCTTTTCCCTCTAATCAGAATCTGTTAATTTGTAAGGTCAGATCCTTCTAGGACACTGAACTTGTATTGTAAGTTAATATTGCCTTTCTCCTCTCCTTATGTCTTTTGAATAGTTTACTTTAAAGCAATGTCCTTTTTGTATAGATACAGGAAGACAGTTAATATTGTGCTTTGTAGTTTAGGATTTAATTGGCTTTGAATATTATTCACTCTCGGGCATCTGCTTTCTTGACTTAAGTCTCAGTTGCCCTTAGTTCCTAACACCCCAAAAGCAGGGTCCCGATAAAGGACTGAATGGACCCAGGGCAAGCTGTGAGCTACCCTGGCATCAAAATGGACCAGGCCAAAGTGCCACGATTCTTAACTATAAGTTGAGAGCTTGATCGTAGACAAGTGCTGTCATGATCTAAAAGTAACGACAAGACTAGGACCCTGCTAGGGAGAGAAAAGACTATCTGGCCTGAGCACTGTAGTCTGAGATTGAGATGGCCCTAGGAGAGCAATTCTATAAGCTTAATATATTTCTACTGTATCCATACAAAATGATTAATATTATGAATGCTTATATGTTTGTTGGACAAAGAGAGAAGAAACACACCCAGGGGATTCCGTTCTAGGGCGGGTCGTCCTGCTGAGAGAGTATCTGCCCTAGAAGCGGCTTTCTCCGAGGGAAAGAACTTTACCCCTGTTGATTGTGACGACACCTATGTGTAATTGTTACCCCAACTCCTCATGGTTTTGGGATTTAACGAGACTGTAAGAGTGGGTTGCCTATCTGCCTTACTATTGATCTGGTGTTGGGAAAGGTTTTCCCTCTTTTTTACTTGTATCACCTTTGCTGTTTTATTTTAAGTTCTCTGAGTTTTAGAGTATCTTTCTCTTAGCATTTCTTCATTTTATTTAACTCCTAACATTTGTGGTTATATCTCCAACACACTACATCTTTTCATTTAATAATTTTGTATATTTATTTTTAATGCTAAAAGTGTTCTAATAATCATTTAAAAAAACATTCCCTTAACATGCCCAACTTTACTTTCTGTTGTGCCTTAAATTTCACTTATGTATTATAAAACCAAATGAGCTAACTCTCATGAAAATAAAGCGGAATGTAGTTAAATCTTTCTTGAGATACATCTCATGAAAAATGTAGTATACATTTTTCATATACAAATGTAGTATACATTTTTCATATACAAATCACCATAATCTTAAAAGCACACTCTTGCAGAAGAAATTAAAAGTGTTTAGACCTACTGTAAAGACCACAGCTACCATAGAGTCATATTCAGCCTTGAAGAATATTCACTGATCCTAAAGTGAATAAACTTTCACTGGTTACTGAAGTGTTCCTTTGAGGTCATGAAGATTGACTCTTGGAAGTTAGCCGTGAATCTTTTTCCACCTCTGTATGCATTGAGAATACGCAATTCATTTTTGCCTTTTCCTATCCAAGACATGATTTGTCAGCTTGTTTTAAATTAAAAAAAATAAAGAAAAATAAAACAGGGTTGGTTGGGGCTGGAGTGATAGCACAGCGGGTAGGGAGTTTGCTTGTAGGCGACTGACCCAGGTTTGATTCCCAGCATCGCGTATGGTCCCTCAGCACCGCCAGGAGCAACCCCTGAGTATTGCTGGGTGTGACCCCTCTCCCCTCAAAAAAAAAAAAACAGGTTTTGGGAAAATTAATGCAACACAAAGGATGATGACTGCCATCACAGAACAGTACAGAAGTCTTTAGCCTTAGTATTGTTTTTCTATTGAAACTTATTTTTTAAAAAGTGAGTCATATAAGCAGGGTCATATTTGGAGCATTGAATTATTGACCAGAAAAGCCACTACCCAGTCACTGTATACACACTTTCAAGTGAAAATTGGATTAACTGTATTAATAGGTAACACCAATAAGGATGTCCCGCTAATCCTAATTTCCTCCAACTCCGTTACTGGAATTGTGATGTGTAAGCATAACTGGCAGGGTTTGCTCTGCTCCCTGTGCCCTTTGAACTAAGAAATGCCTTATCTTGATATATTGTTGTAGCACTGGGAAAGTTAGAAAGATAAGCAGTAGCTAAACACGGGCAAGCAGAGGGGCAGCAAGAGGCAGGAGCTCTGAGTGGCCGGATCTGGGAGCTGAACAGAGGCCATAAATCATAAAGCAGACCAGGACAGAAGGACCCAAACCAAGCTGTTACCTCAGTGGGAAGGCAGTGGAGATACCAAAATAATGCATGGTACCCTTTCTGTAGTAGTATTGCAAAAAATTAGAGACAGAGACAGAGAGAGAGAGGAAAGAGAGAGAGAGAAGAAAGAGAGAGGGGGAGAGACACACATAGAGAGAGAGACACATAGAGAGAGGGAGACAGAGAGAGAATGATGAAGGGAGGGAGGGAGGGAGCGAGGGAAAGAGGGAGGGAGGGAGGGAGCGAGGGAAAGAGGGAGGGAGGGAGGGAGGGAGGGAGGGAGGTATCTCCCATAGGGGCAGGTAGGGGCAGGCTATAGGGTCAGGGCAGGAGGTAAGCAGAATGGAGACTTGGGAACATTGGGGACATTGGTGGTAGGATACATTGGTGAAAGTTGCTTTACTGAAAAGTTTACCAAGTCTGTAACTGTGTATCTTATGGTGATTCATTAAAAATAATATAATAATAAAATAAAAAATAAATGATGTTTGCTTCATAGAAACTGGGAGTTTTCTGCTTCTTCAGTTTCCTGCAATAGCCTGAAAGAGATTAGCAGTAGGTCTTCTTTAAAGGTTTGAAAACACTCACTAGTGAATATATATGTATGCCCAGGCTTTCGTTTCTAGGAAGGCTTTTGATCACCATTTCAATTTATTTGATCATGATAGATAGGTCTGTTCAGGTATTCCAAATTTTCTTGATTCTTTCTTTGAAAGTTACAGTAGTCTAAGAGTGTATCTATTTCTTGTCGGTTCTCTCAATTTGTGACATAGCACTGTAGCACTGTCTGTAGCACTGTCCTCCCGTTGTTCATCGGTTTGCTGGAGTGGGCCCAGTAATTGCTCCACTGTGAGACTTGTTGTTACTGTGTTTGGCATGTCGAATACATCACAGGTAGCTTGCCAGGCTTTGCCGTGAGGGCAAGATAGTCTCGGTAGCTTGCCGGGCTCTCTGAGAGGGGCAGAGGAATTGAACTCGGCTCGGCCACATGAGCCATGTGCAAGGCAAACACCCTACCCGCTGTGCTATTGCTGCAGCCCTGATTTGTGACAGAGAGATTCTCAAAGTAATCTCTGATGATTCTTTGAATTTCTGTGGTGTCTGTTGTGAAATCCCCTCTTTCATTTCTGAGTCAGTTTATTAGGATTCTCTTTCTTTTGGGGTCTCGATAGTGGTCTCTTGATTTTATTTTGTTCAACAAATCATCTCTGGGAGTATTTGATCTTTTGGAATCCCGGTTCTTTAGTTTCTGTGCTAAATTTTATTATTTTCTTCCTTCTGCTTTGGGCCCCTTTTGTTGGTCAATTTCAAGTTTTTTAAGTTGTGTAACCAAGTTATTTATGTGGGCTATTTATTCCTGATGAATGCGTGAATGAGCTGTAGCTGTAGCACAGCAGTAGGGCATTTGCCTTGTGCACAGCCAGCCCAGCCAAGCCAGGTTCCATTCCTCCTTCCCTCTCGGAGAGCCCAGCAAGCTACTGAGAGTATCTTGCCTGCACGGCAAAGCCTGGCAAGCTACCTGTGACATATTCAATATGCCAAACATGGTAACAACAAGTCTTACAATGATGACGTTACTGGGTCCACTCAAACAAACCGATGGACAACAAGAGGACCGTGACCGTGACTGTGATTTCTTGAATGGCTATGAAGTTTCTTTTTTATACTGTTTTGCTGTGTCTCACATGTTCTCATAGCTTGTGTCCTCATTCTCATTTGTTTCCAGGGATCTTTTAATTTTTTCTTTGATTTCCTCTCTAACTCATTGGTTGTTCAGTGATGAGCTATTTAATTTCTAGGTGCTTGAGTTGTCTCAATTTCTCTTTGGGATTAACTTCTATTTTAAGTTGATTTTAGAAGTCTGAGATGATAGTTGGTACAATTTCTATCCTCTTGACTTGTAGAAGTATGTTTTGTGTCCAAACATGTGGTTTATCTTGAAGAATGTCCACATGTGTTGGAGAAAAATATATATTGAGTTTTTTGAAGTTGCATTTATATTTGCCAAAACCCTCTATTCAATTTCTTCTTTCAAAGAAAGTATTTCTTTACTGAGCTTTAATCTAGTTGATCTACTGAGAGGTGACAGAGTGGTGTTGAAATCTCCAACTACTGTTGTGTTGCTATCAAAGTCTTTCTTAAAGTCCATTAGTACTTGTTTTGCGTATTTTGCTGATCCCTCATTAAGTATGTGTATGTTTATGAATGTGAGTTCTTCCTGATATATGTTAATATATCTGTCTCACACAAACACACACACACGCACATACACATACACACACACATATATATATATATGTATGTATATCTGCCTCTTATCACCTTTGTTGGCTTGAATTCTATATCCTTTGATACCAATATGGACACCCAGTCCTTCTTGTGGGAATTGTTTGCTTGAAGAATTGTATTCCAACCTTTGACTTTGAATCTAAATTTGCTCTGGCTATTCAAATGTGTTTCTCATAGGCAAGAGAATCTTGACTACAAGAAATTTTCTACTTTTTCTAATCTGTCCTGCCATTCTGTGTCTCTTAATTGGTGTACTTAGCACATTGACATTGAGAGAGATTATTGTCACAGAGTTTTGTGCCATATTTCTGCAAGCATTTGGTGTGTTTGTGGCATTCATCTATTCTTAAAGTAGCTCCTTTAGTAGCTCTTATAAAGATGGTTTTGAGTCTATGATGGTCGTGAGCTGTTATTTACATGTGAAGTTACGTATTATTTCTTCAAATATGAATGAGAGTCAGGTTGGGTAAGGTATTATTAGTGAGACAATCATTTCATTAAGGGTCTTTTTTTTAATATATCAGGCTGGAGTGATAGCAGAGCAGGTAAGGCATTTGCCTTGCATGTGGCCGACATGGCTGACCCGAGTTCAATTCCTTTGACCCTCTTGGAGAGCCTGGCAAGCTATCAAGAGTATCTCGCCCACCCGGCAAAGTCTTGCAAGCTACCCGTGACGTATTTGATATGCCAAGCACAGTAACAAGTGTCACAATGGAGACTTCCTGGGCCCGCTTGAGCAAATCAATGAACAACAGATCAAGCCAGAGTCTTCCTGCTGGGAGAGTTTCCTCTGGTAAATCTGCCATCAATCTTAAAGACATACTTTGTCTATAATTTCCTTTATTGATCTTTCTGCTTCTGGTACTCTATCCCTCTATGATTTCCATCATTCTGATTAGGATGTGACTTAGTTTATTTTTATTTGTGTCTCTTTGACCTGGTCTCCTTCAGGCCTCTTGGTTCTGGTTGCATGTACTATCCAGCTCTGGGAACTCCTCAGCAAGTGACAAAGTGTTGATGCTTTCTGAAGGTTGCCTTGCTGGCTCTTTGGGAGCCCAGTGATTCCTATTTTTTTCTCTTGACATCACCCCAAAATTCTCTTGTCAGCTGTTCATTTAATTTAAAGCTTTTTTTTCTATCTTATGTTGTTGTCAGGAGGTTTTTTGCATCCCGTCTTGTTGCTCACTGATTCTGTCCTTAACAACCATTACTCTGCTGGTGAGGCTTTCTAGTGAGTTTTTCCTCTTGCCTTCCAGGTTTTTCAGTTCAGTTATGTCTGTTTGTAATTCCTCATTTCTATTCTCATACTCTCTTGAATTGGTAGTTTTTCCTATTCTTTCTTTGAGTTACTTAAACATCCTCAATATTTCCTGTCTGAATTCCTTATTAATGAGATTATATAGCTTGTTATCACTGGCTGAGTCTTTTGGGCAAGCATCATTCACTCAGTAATCATGAGTGTAGGATAACCCCTGGCCGCCCTTGGAGTTTTATACACATGAGGGGGTTCTGTAATTTTTTTTCACATTGTGACTTCTGCAGCTGAAGGTGTTTCTTATGTGTTGTGTGGCTAGGTGATTGGAGTTAGGTTATCTTTGTATGTTCATGTTGAGATATGAAGAGGGGAAGACTTATTGGGACCTCCTAACTGGGGACAACATTGTTATCTTCAGGTTTTTGTTCTTGTTTTTTGTTTGTTTTGAGTCAAACCCAGCAGTGCTCAAGTGTTAGTCTGGACTCTGTGATCCTCCAGGATCACTCCTGGTGGGCTCAGGGGACTATATGAGATGCTAAAGTTTGAGCCCAGGTTGGCAGTCTGCAGGGCAAGTTCCCTACTTACTTACTTTATTGTTGCTCTGTTCCTCTAAATTGCGATTTTGAAGAACAAATAATGGCCTTATGTTGTGATGCTTCTGTTAGGGGAGTCTGAGGCTGGAAGACGTCAAGCTTGGGTGTCTAGCAGTGCCATTCTTCCCTGCCTCTTCATAAAGTCACCTTTGTTTGGCAGCTCCTCAAATGTTAAATGCAATACTACCAAATAACTCCCTCTCGGAAAGCCTGGCAAGCTACCGAGAGTATTCCACCCAGATGGCAGAGTCTCGCAAGCTATCCGTTGTGTATTCGATATGCCAAAACCAGTAATTACAATGGGTTTCATTCCCCTGACCCTGAAGGCTTCACCAATAAGGCAGCATTGAGAAGAATGAGAAAGGAGAGGCCGATAAAATCTCAAGGCCGAACTAGGCTGCCACAACGAAGGAGTACAAAAATGATAGTCTGTACTTTCAATGCACATACACTAGCATCAGACGCATCCATCAAGGACCTGATGGTACAAGCGCGAAAGATCAAGTACGACATCATTGGTCTGACCGAGACAAGAAGGCACCAATCTCATCATGCCATTTTCGACACTGGAGAAGAATTGTTCCTTGGAACATTCAATAAAAGAGGTGTCGGAGGCATCGGTGTCCTTGTCAACACAAACTTGAACATGAGCATTGATTCATTCGAATGCCTAAAAACCAGAATCGGACGTTTACATTTGAATAGATGTTGCTCACTGCAGCAGTTTCTATCTTCGTGGTCTACACACCAACATCCAATTATGATGAAGGAGAAATTGAGAATGTCTACATGGAGCTAGAGAAGTTCTATAAAGAAGACCACACCTTCTACAAGATAATTGTTGGTGATTCTAATGCCAAGATAGGACCGAGAATATCAGCTGAAGAACTCCACATCGGGACCCATGGCCAAAAATGGAATGAACAGGGTAAGAGACTGTCTGAGTTCATCATGTCGACCAAGACCATCCATGGTAACTCATAGTTCCAGAAGGCCGAATCTAAACGTTGGACATGGGAGTCTCCCGGTGGACGGTTCCACAACAAAATAGACTACATCATATTCAATCGACAGTTTTGCCTGACCAATGTCACTGTTGTCCCAAAATTCCGAACGGGGTCGGACCACCGTCTCCTTCATGCAAAATTCTATTTCACAGAGTGGGGAGAAAGGGCTGCAAAGTTCAAAAAGAGAACTCCCAGAATGACCACCAACTGGGAGCTCTTTGGCACTATTGCGGCAACATGGCAAGATACCATTGTTGACAACATTGATGAGGAATACAATCGACTGGTTCATACCACCATGATTGTGTGAGGAACATCAAGAAAGAGATAGCCAAAAAAAAAGCCTGTATTTGAAAACTCTTGAGCTTATTCACCAACGTGGTTTGGCGCATGCCTCAGGCAACTGCAAGGGAACATCTGAGTTCGCAAAGCAGTGCAGAGATGCGATCAAGGAAGACCTCAAAGAGAGAAGAGCAGAAGTGCTGGTAGATGTGGCAGAAGCCGGGAAAAATATTTGTAACACCCGCCTGTCCTTCGCCAATTACAAGACCAAGAAGACTGCCCTCCGACATCCTGATGGTTCTATCACATCTTCCAGATCGGCAACGGAGAAGATTATCTATGACTTCTACTCAAATCACTTCAATAGCCATGTCCACTTGCCGACATACCAAATTCCACAGGATGGATATGTCGTTCCTAATGTTCTGCCTTCTGAAATCTGACACGACATTTCGTCAGTAAAGAAATGGTCAACACCGGGCCCAGACAACGTCAGACCTGAACACCTGAAGAACCTGCAGTCAGTAATCATCAATATGCTGGCTCGGCACTTCACACACTACCTGTCTGAATGCAAGTTTTCATTCCAATGGAAAACCAGCAGGACTGTACTACTGTACAAGAAGGGAGACATCCATGACATTGGCAACTATCACCCAATCTGCCTATTGTCTGTCATCTACAAGCTGTTGACTCGAGTCATCCTGAATAGGACTGGCAGAACACTAGATGAGGGACAACCATGCGAGCAAGCTGGGTTCCGCAAAGGACTCAGCACCATCAACCATATCCACACAATAAGCAAGCTAATTGTGGTTTCTCAGGAGTTCAAGATGCCACTCTGTCTAGCATTCATTGATTTAAAGATGGTTTTTGATTCTGTTGAGAGGGAAGCAGTCATTGAAGCCCTAGCCGATGAGGACATTCAAGCTCAATACATCAAGATCCTCATGAGCTGTATTGCGGATTCACTACCAAGATCTCACCATTCTAGACAGCATTCAGCTGAAGAGAAGGACAACATGGAGGGCGGGATCCACAGATCCCGAAAGAAAAAAAAAAACAGGTTCCAAAAAGAGCCGAGATTATCGGGAAGCCCCAGATGGGGTAGGTACCGCATCCCGCCTCCCCCAGATGGAACCCCGGTGACCAGAAGCCTCTACAACCACAGCTCGAGTATGCAGGAACTAGGACTCTTCCGCAAAACATATAGACATCTCTCTATATACAAAGTGATCCATGGGAAGTAAACCACCCAACGTTTCTCTCTGAAAATCATAGTTAAGTTTGGAGCACGGCCACAGCCCCAGAAACACAAGGACTTAATGCATAACCCAGCAGCTTCTAGCAGAAAAGTGAACGGGCTATGCGTTAATCCAGGCCATCATGACTGTCCGGAGGGGAAAGGGTGTTACCCCATTCGCCCTCTCCTCTCTGGAAAGAAAGATGGCGGCCACATGGGAGCCCTGTGGACAGCAGGTATGAGCCGGGGGTGTGGGGGCGACTAAAACCTCATGGGAAAGGGGGCTTTCCACTCCGTCCTTCATGCCCTACCGAGGTCACCAGTTGCCCCCCACGAGCGGCTCTCCAGCACGGCCATGGCCCCAGAAGCACAAGGACTTAATGCAGAACCCGGAAGCTTGGAGCAGAAAAGTGAACGGACCATGCGTTAATCCAGGCCATCAAGTCTGTCCGGAGGGGAAAGGGTGTTGCCCCAGTTGCCCTCTCCTCTCTGGAAAGAAAGATGGCGGCCGCATGGAAGCCTTGTGGACAGCAGGTATGAGCCGGGGGACTGGGGGCGACTAAAACCTCATGGGAAGGGGGGCGTTTAGGTCCGCCCTTCACGCCCTACCGAGGCCACCAGTTGCCCCCCACTAGCGGCTCTCCAGCACGGCCACGACTCCAGATCACAGAAACCAATTTCTTAACTATCTGACTTTCAGTAGAAATACTTCCAGGGTCAATAACTAAAATAGCAGAAATCCAAACCCAACATATAATTCTTGAACCCAGTTGTAGAAAGCAAATCACTTCACAATGCTTTGTCAGCATGTCTGATTTGGGGGGGGGGGTAAACTCTAAATAATAGTGGTGAATCTTTTATTGAAACAATGAATCTAATCAAAGCAGATAGAGTGTTAACTAGAATTCATCTGCCCCACAGGGACTGGGAGGGGTGGTGGGTGGGGTTTTATTGGGGTTCTTCATGGTAAAAAATAAGTTTTGGTAAAGGGAAATGTGCTTGATATTTGCATGACTGAGACCTTAACCTGTAACCTTTCCCATGGTGATTCAATAAATAAAAAAAAAATTAAAAAAAAATAAAGCGTACTGTGCTCCAGGCAAAAAAAAAAAAAAAGATCTCACCATTCTACAAAGAAGTAATCATTGATGTCAAGAGAGGGGTTAGGCAGGGTGATACCATTTCACTGAAACTCTTCAGTGCCACCCTCAAGAACATCATGCGATGACTGGAATGGGAAGGAATGGGAGTGAAGATAGATGGTTGGTAACTACACCACTTCCGCTATGCTGATGAAAGTGATTTAATTACACCAAACATTATCCAAGCAGCACAAATGCTGGCCTACTTCGACCGTGAGTGTGGAAAGATTGGACTACAGCTGAATCTTACAAAGTCAATGTTTATGAGAAACAGCCTCGTTCCTGACGCCCAATTTGCTCTCAAAGGAATGACCATCTCCAAATGCAACAGCTATCTATACCTAGGTCGAGAAGTCAACATGACAAATGACCTGGCACCTGAGCTACCCAGGAGGAAGAGAGCGGCTTGGAACGCCTTCAAGAGCGTCAAAGAAATAGCTAAGGGGACAAAGAACCTCTGGCACTGGGCACATCTCTTTGATTCCACTGTTCTTTCTGCATTAACATATGCCTCAGAGACCTGGGCCCTGCGCAAACAGGATGAGAATGCTATTCGGGTCTCCCAAAGAGGAATTGAATGAGCTATGCTTGGAATATCACATTTCACTCAAATGAGAGAAAGAATCCGGAGTTCCGACTTCCATCGACGATCAAGAATCTGGGATGCTGTCTTGTTTGCCAAGGGGTCAAAAATCAGATGGGCTGGTCACGTAATGAGATTTAAAGATGACCGCTGGACTAGAGCTGTTAACGACTGGATTCCACAGGATGTCAAAAGACCGCGTGCCCACCCACGTACCAGAAGGTCAGACTTCTTCATCAAGATCATGAACGATCGGTTTGAGGCTCTTCGTGTTCCTAGAGCGAACAGACGCCATTGGGCTACACTAGCACGCGACAGGGACAAATGGAGACGTTACTGGCGCCCACACAAGCAAATTGACGATTAACGGGAAGTCAAGTGATCAAGTGATCAAGTGATTACCAAATGACGCCATGATTCTGATCCTAGTTTCATACTACAGAATTAAATAATAGTGTATTAAAAACTTGTACCTGAGCATTCAGGAGACTGGAAATATAATAGAACATCTAGGGCACTTTTCTTGCTCATTGCCAACCTGGGTTCCATCCCCAGCATCCCAGATACTCCCCACAGTGATCCCTGAATGCAGAGCAGGGAGGAAGCACCATGCGCTTTTCTGGGTTTAATCCCAAAACAAACAGAAGAAAAAAATTCCACATTTTTAGAAAGAGAAAATCTATTCTAACTTTAGATAAAGATGATTGCACATGTCTTTGTATATACAGAAAAACGATTATTACACTTTTGAGAGTGAATTAAAGTAAAATTTATGTGGAATATTTATAAATTATAATCAATAGTTCTATATTTAGCATTTAATTTAGTGGTATTTAGTATATTAAGGAACTCTATGCCAGGCTGTTTTCACTCCGGGTGTCCCAGAGGGGGGTGGGCAAGAGTCCACTCTGCCCGAAATGACCAAGCCCCAGCAGCCAACCTCCACTACCCAACCGTCACCACGTTCCAGGCTGCTTTCCAGACTGCGTGGCTGCCATCATGGGACACTTCCTACCCATTTTCCATAATTACCGCACCACCAGGTTTGGTGAAGTTTAGACAGTAGGCAACAAATCATAGAGGAAAAAAAAAAAAATATATATATATATATATATATATATTGCCTCTAAGAGAGCCCGGCAAGCTACTGAGAGTATCTTGCCCTCATGAGCAGAGCCTGGCAAGTTCCCCATGGCGTATTTGATATGCTAAAACCAGTAACTATAACAGGTCTCATTCCCCTGACCCTCAATGAGCCTCTAATATTGGGGAAAGATGAGTAAGGAGAGACTCCTAAAATCTCAGGGCTGGAACTCATAGAGACGTTACTGGTGTCTGCTCCAGTTAAGTCGACGAACAACAGGATGACAGCGATACAGTGATACAGTATATCAAACTGTTGTAGAATCATCCTTGTTGTCTTCCTTCCTCTTTATGGATTTACGTATCTTAGACATGCATACCAAGGGATTAATAGAAATATGTGCCTTAGGTGTATATCTGGCTCCTTTCATTTAGCAAGTCTTTTGTTTGTTTGTTTGGTTTTTTTTTTTTTTTTGGCACACCCAGCTTTACCCAGGCTTGCCTCCTGTCTCTGCACTCAGGAATCACTCCTGGCAGCCTTGGGGGATCTTACGGGAAGCCAGGGATCGAATCTGGGTGGGCTGTGTACAAGGCAAGTGCCATACCTGCTATACTATTGCTCCAGCCCCCATTTATCATTTTTAAATGTTCATCCACATGCTAGTATTTTTGTTATATATTCAATAATATTCAAATATATGAATGCTTTCATAAAGTAGCTAAAAATTACAAGTCACTGAAAATAGAGATCACTAGTATATTCATTACATGCTAAAAAACTGGATGTCAATTTCCCACAATAATTCTGTTTAACATTAAAATAAAACAAGATGAAGTGGTTTTTCTGAAGAGACATACTTGTGAATTGGTTTTTAAAAAAGTGATTTAAAAATATCAGAATATCCCAACACCTTAATATGCAGTGTGATTTAAATATTTCCCAAACAATAAATGACTTCTGAAACATCATGTATCCTAGTGATTTTCTTTCTCATGTAGCAGCTTTATGTAATACACTTGATTGCCTTTTCTTTACTTATTGACACAACTGTTTTATGATGTGTAAAATCCTTTTACCCTTATCAATCATTTGATACACAGAAACTGAAACTATGCAGGATGGACCTCATTATTTCTCTTAAGTGTTGTAAGATTTAAATTCAGTCTTGTAACTCATCACTCTTGATGAGTAGACCTAGAAATTTGAATTTGATGCCAAACCGTATTCTCTTACCATTTATCTCTTATACTATATCACTAGTGAATATGTATTTTCAATAAGTAAAAATAATCTACTGCACTTCTAGAATTCTAAGGAAACATGGCAGTGCTCAGATCTGCAATGTGAGACTGTTTACAAGAATTAGAAGATTCTTAGTGTAATATATTGTTTTCATGACTCTGATGGACTTATTGTAGAATGTAAAATTTAATATTTGTCTGCATACAATACTGTGAAAAAAATTAAAAACAAAGTAATCAAAGGGTTACAGTATGTGATTTTTAGAGATGATTGTAGTAATTGGTTTTATAAACTGAAACTTTTGTGATTTTACTTAACCAACTTTTGCACATATTAAAAGTTCTAGGGGTTGAAGAGACAATATGGGACCTTGGTTTGATTCCCAGCATCACATATGGTCATCTGAGCATTACTAGGAGCGATCCCTGAGCACTGCCTTGTGTGCCCTAATCCCAGTTCCAACCCCCCAAAAGTTCAAACACTAAAAAAAAGAATAATGGAAAATAATGAGAATCATTAAAATGATGTATTGTTGCTCAATTTTATTTTATTTAGGGAAATGAGCCAAATAATTTTCACCATGACAGCTAAAAATGTAGCAAACCTAATACACTAAGGATTAAACTGTGCTATAACTTGATATTTGGATCTGGACTAAATATTTCAGGAGGAAATATTTTAAGTCATTTATCCTAATATAGATTTATGCTAAAATATAAACACAAAGGGGGAAATGTTCCACAAAAATGATTATGTTTTAAGTAATAAGTTCCCAATTATTTTAATTTAGTGCACAGCTATAAAAGCTATTTAATTTTAATGAACAGAATAATTTTTATGTTACTTATTCTAATGAATAAAAAAGGTTGTGCTTAGTAGAGAAGTGCATTCTATATAATTTATCAGAGAAGATGGTCTAGATCGGGGTGCGAAACATTCTACTTGCGGCATGTATGAGGCTCTGGGAATTATTTTATCTACCCCTGCCAACATTACACAGGACTCAAAATTCAATACATCATATATAAATATATGTATAGACATATACATAGGACTAAATATATGTATGTATACATAATATATAAAACATATTTGATGCTAAATTTTTGTTGTAAATTATGATAACAACAACATAAATCTTGTAGGATAGAAAGCAAGAAAAATTCAATTTAAATGTAGATAGCACACATATAAGATGATCACACATACTTTTTTTTTTTAAGTTTTTTTGGGTCAACCCAGCGATGCTCAGGTTACTCCTGTCTCTGCACTCAGGAATCACTCCTGTTAGTGCTCAGGGACCGTATGGGATGCTGGAAATTGAACCAGGGTCAGCCGCGTGCAGGGCAAATGCTCTAACCGCTGTGCTATTGTCCAACCCTGATCACACATACTTCTTGTATGCTGACCTCAGCATCCTGTTTGCCTGAAGTGAGAGTCAGGTTGGGAGTGTACTTGTAGAAACAATTAACACACTGTAGAAAAACTATGTGAACAGGATGAGAACGCTATTCAGGTCTCCCAAAGAGGAATTGAAAGAGCTATGCTTGGAATATCACTCAATTGAGAGAAAGAAACCGGAGTTCCGACCTCCGTCGATGATCAAGAATCAGGGATGCTGTCTTGTTTGCCAAGGTGTCAAAAATCAGATGGACTGGTCACGTAATGATATTTAAAGACAACCGCTGGACTACAGCTGTTACCGACTGGATTCCACAGGATGTCAAAAGACTGCGTGGCCGCCCATCTACCAGATGGTCAGACTTCTTCATCAAGATCATGAACGATCGGTTTGAGGCTCTTCGTGTTCCTAGAGCGAACAGACGCCATTGGGCTACACTAGCACACGACAGGGACAAATGGAGACGTTACTGGCACCCGCTAGAGCAAATGGACGATTAACGGGAAGTCAAGTGATCAAGTGATCAAGAAAAACTATGGACCTTAGTATCCTTGTCTTACTTATTTTTGATGGGGGTGGGGGGCTGGAGGTGCCAAATCCAGCTGCACTTGGGGGCTACTCCTGCCTGTTCTTCATGCTCTTTATTTCTCAGTGTTGCTCAGAACACCATGTAGTACCAGGGGATCCAAAAAAGCCGTAACTGGCTGCAGGAAAGACAAGGGTCTTAACCCTGGAGTATTCTAGTTTTGCAGGGCCTGATACCAGATGCCACTGACTTCTTTGTCAACACAGATGATAAGCGCAATTCCATTTATTTTTACGTGTAAATAGCCAAGTCTTGCAAAAACTACATCTTGGATAAAGACTAAGGAAATTACTGTGCACAGAAAAGACCTCAAGGATTGATGATATGATCATTTTGTACCTTCCAAATTCAAGGTGAAGAATCAGAACAGTAATTGAACAAAATCATCTCATCACTGGCAACAGACACTGAATAGGGGTCAGAGAGATGGACAGGGGCTAAGGTGGTCCCCTTGCATGCAGCCAATCCATGTTCAATTCTTGTTTCTAGATGGATCTCAGGGCTTTAACAGGAGAGAGCTCCAAGGAGAGAGCCAAAAGCAAGCCCTGGGACCACAAACTGTGACTTCCAAACCCAAACCAGAACCAAAAATAAAACTTGAAGCAGTATGATATTCATGAAATGCTAATTGCAGAGAACAGAAAAGTTGGTGCAGTCTGTCTCTCTTTCCCAGATAAATGAACAAATGGTATTTTGTGCTTCCTGAAGATTATTTTTCATTAACTTTTTATTTTTAAAGATTACTTTTATCCTTGAAGTCAAAGGCAGACACATACGTCTTGTTTATATGGAAGTCCATTAGCAGCAATGAGAAAAGCTCATTTGGACCATCATTTTACAGAATGCTAAATTCAATGAATCGGGGAGTCAAATGTGTATAAATTCAATGCTTTACAGTGGAGTTGGGAAACAGCCTGTTTTCACTTGACCTCATGGTGACGTCAACAATGCTTCAAGAAAGCTTTTCAAATGGGTTACGTAGTGAATGAGCTAATAGCAAAGAAGCTGATATCTCATGTGAAAGTACTCGTGTCTGCTATGGAGTTTTAGCACCAAACTGAAACTGAGTGTTCTTTTGTCTCAGAGAACCATCCCCGACCAGATATATCACTGATGGCACAGGATATTGAGAAGACAGCGAAGATATCTGTTAGATATTCCATGTTTGCCTCCACTGGTTTGTGACAAAACAACGGATATGACAAATACTGCCTGTCACATGGTTTTCATTTGTGGATCGCTGTGGAGTATGACATGTGAATGGAGTGGAAGACCCTAGAGGCAATTCATAGCACTTTAAGAAATGAGAACTTATCTGAGAGACTTGTTTTATCAGTGTGAAAACTCGAGCTAATATTTGAAAAGTGGCATTAGTTCATGTAGAGATCCAGCTATTGTTAGATCAACAGCTGTGTCATGCATAAATTTTATGGAAAATACAGGGTTGAACAGATGTGGGTTTAAAGAGTTACAGAATCTGAATTTGGAGATCTTGTTTATCACCGTGAAGTGCAGTGGCTAATCTTTGTGATGAGCAGGTACAGCAGGTAGAGTGTTTGCCTTGTATGCAGCCAACTTGGTTTGATCCCCAGCATCCCATATGTTACCCTGAGCACCATAATAATAAAGTAATAATCCCTGAGTGCAGAGTCAGCAGTGATGCCTGAGCATCACCAGATGTTGCCCCCAAACTAAAACCAAACAACAGAATTGTGGGATGAAGTCAAGCAGTTCATGGAGATTAAGGGAAGTTCTTCAGGGAACTCAGTGATAACAAGTGATTGTGATCTAGCTTTCATGGTGATTGTCCCGAGTAACTCTCAGTCAGGCTGCAGGTCCCCAAACAGCTTCTCAGCTACTTGCTTGAAATCACTGGAAGCTAAATGAAAGGTGTAGAAAGTGCAACTTGAAATGAATAGCACGCTGTGTTTTCCCACTCTGGAAGAACATACATCTTCTATAACACATGCTGGAAAATGTGTAGAACTAATTGAAACATTTAATGGAAGATTTGAGGATGTAAAAAGTAACAAATGGATTTAAACATCATTGTCTGGTACCTTACAACAACGTGCAAGATCATTCAGCTGCACAGTGATGATGATGAGCTGAAAGCCAGGCACAACTCTCTCCCACTGCTTGACGTCTGTAAACCTTACAGAAACAATGAGTTTCCCACTTGGAGGAGACAGTTACTGAAATATGTAACTGTGTTCAGAACAATTCACTACTGTCAGCAGTTATTTTCCATGCTTAGCATCACAAAGAGTCTCTCCAGACTGACCAAGCAAACCTAGAAAAGCAGTTGTGTGTGTAGCAATGCCAGTAATACAAGCTCAGAGCAAACACCTCACTCATTATTTTTCTTTGGTTTTTAGACCATAAGAACTTTTGATAATTATTTAAAAATGCTCGACCCATATAATTTTGGGTCAGGAAAAACACATTCTCTGTTAGAGTTACTGATATTTATTACTGCAGGTAAAATGACTCTTATTCCTATCACTAGATGCCAGAACATTTTTTGACGTGACCTTACCTCAAGCTTTCCTGCCTCCCAAAGTTGTGCATTTGACCCTTAACCCACTCACTAAACATCAGGATTGACTTTAACATATTTTCTTTATCTGAAATATGATGAAATATAAACTCAGCAGCATTTTCACATAATAGTTAATAAATATTATGAAACAAGTGTGCATTATTAGTTCTCTTTGTAATTTCTAACAGTAAAACTTTGCACATATGATACAGATATAAAGGGTTCCAGGGTAAAATTGTGCTGCATGATGTTTTAAAATATATGTAGCTCACACGCAAAAAAATGAACTCAAACCTCTTTCTAATGCTAGCCACAAAAGTCAGATCAGAATGAACTAAAGACCTCATTATCAGACATGAATTCATAAGGTACATGGAGAAAATTGTAGACAGAAACCTCCATGACATTGAAGCTAAAGGCATCTTTAAGGATGAAACACCACTGGCAAAGCAAGTGGAAATACATATAAACAAATGGGACTACATTAAACTCAGACATTTTTGCACCTCAAAGGAAACAGTGATCGAACAGATACTTCCTCAAAAAAAAATACAAATGCCCAAAAGGTACATGACAAAATGCTCTTACAGCATAGAAACTGGCACACATCAAAAAGAACAACAAACAGTGCTGGCATGGATGTGGGGAGAAAGGGACTCTCATTGATTGTTGGTGGGAATGCCAATTTGTCCAGCCTTTTTGGAAAACAATATGGGCATTCTTCAAAAAACTAGAAATTGAGCCCCCACATGACTCAGCAATACCACTTCTGGGAATATATCTTGAGGGTACAAAAAGTACAGTATAAATGACATCTGCACCAGTATGTTTATTGAAGCACTGGTCACAATAGCCAGAATCTGGAAACAACCCTAGTGCCTGAGAACAGATGACTGGTTAAAGAAATTGTGGCAGGTCTGTACAATGGAATACTATGCAGCCTTTAGAAAAGATGAAGTCATGAAATTTGCATTTAATTGGATGGACATGGAGAGTATTATGCTGAGTGAAATGAGTCAGAAAGAGAGGGACAGACATAAAATGACTGCACTCATTTGTGGAATATAAAATAACATAATGAGACTAACACCCAAGGACAGTAGAGACAAGGTCCAGGAGGATTGCTTCATGGTTGGAAGCCTGCCTCATGAGCTGGGGAAGAAGGCAGCTGGAATAGAGGAGGGATCACCAAATCAATGATGGTTGGAGCGATTGTTTGGAATAGAAGATGTGTGCTGAAAGTAGACAAAGGACCAAACATGATGGCCTTTCCATATCTGTATTGCAAACCATAACACCCAAAGTAGAGAGGGAGTAAAAAGGAAAATGACTGTTGTAGGGGCAGTGGGTGGGGTGGGGTTGGTGTGGCGCGGGGGATACTGGGGTCATTGGTGGTGGAAAATGTACACTAGTGGAGGGATGGGTGTTCGATCATTGTATGACTGAAACTCTACCATGAAAACTGTAACTGTATCTCACGATGATTCAATAAAATTTAAAAATATATATGTAGCTCATCTATTCTTTCAACTAACGTAATATTTAAGTTTAAACTATGCCAGTGAATCTCACAGTGCCAAATGCCATCCATTTTTATCTTCCAATATAGATATGGGTGTTAGCTCTTAGAAAAAATCTTAGTGTTAGCATATGTATGGCATTTTATAATGTTTGCTTTGGGGAAACTTCTGGGAAAATATGTTCAGTGGATTTTAGACATGTACTTTCTAGTCATTTAAAAATTCCTTTGTTGTTGTTAAGTCCCATCACCAGACATGATTTCTTTGTTTATTATGCTTGACATTTGTGGGGAGTATTTTCCCTCTTCAAATCCTGGTGGTACATGGTCCAGGCTGTAGACCTAATGACTCAGTGATGGTCTGTCTTGCAGTGTGATACTTAGAACCAGTAGTGCTGGCTTCTAGAGAACTGCCGTGATGAAGCCTTACAGGGTCAGGAGTTGAACTTGGCCGTCCAGCTCTTTGAGCTAATTTCCCTATCACGTTTGCCTTTAGAAAGCTTAGGGATGGTTGTGTTTTTAGGATAACTTAACCTTGAAGCATATGAATTTGACTTGATAGACATTCTAAACACTACAATATTTTGAAATTCAGGAAAATGGACCAATATTTCTTTAATTTTCTAATCCTTTCTCATTGCAAATATTCAGGATCAGTCAATCTGTTTCATAATTTATTTTCTGGCTTGCTGATTTCTCTTTACTTCCTCACTAGCTTTAAAGCATTCTGTATCATACGTTCACTTCTTATAGTTTCTGTCAAATAACAAGAATCTATCTAAATGAATGAAATGTTTTACTCAAATCAAAGATCCAGCCTTAGTTTTGCATGTTATTCATATGACCAAAAACACTTAAAATAAGAACTCTATTTTAGGTCCTTTTGGGTAAACCTCCCAAGAATTGCCCAGGGGTATGAGATTAAAAGGTAAGGTAAAGGTCCTCCCGTTGATCGTCGATTTGCTCGAGCGGGCCCAGTAACGTCTCCATTGGAGACTGTTGTTACTGTGTCTGACATATCAAATACTCACGGTAGCTTGCCAGGCTCTCCGAGAGGGACAGAGGAATCGAACTCGGGTAGGCCATGTTGGTCGCTTGTAAGGCGAACGCCCTACCCGCTGTGCTATCATTATCAAATAAAAATCAGCCAGTCAGGCCAGACAACTCAATGTTGGGGTGCAAGGATGCTGTGGTGTTTGGAATAACAAGCCCATAACTTTCAGGGCTGGGGTGGGGACCACCGGGTAGTGTTTCGGGAGATATGTCTCGCCAGAAATTCAACTGAAGATGGAAGTGCCTATGCTCCCTTACCCCTGACAGTAAATAGATAAATGTTTATTTACTGTCTTTAGCAGAAGAAAAGGGGTTTGGGGACCACACTCATGCAGTGCTCAGTACTTATTCATCATTTGGCTCTCAGGGATCACTCCTCGAAATTTTCAGGGGACCATATGTGTTACTGGAGGTAGAATCCAGGTTCACCGTTTGCAAGCCAAGAGCCAAACCTACTTTACTAACTCTCCACATCCAATATTACCATTTTTCAATGGGGTGGTTTTTGTTGTCAAGTTTTGAGAGTGTTTTATATATTTTGGATATTAGTCATACATCTAATGGATAATGTAGGGATATCTTATTTTAGTCAGTGAATGTATTTTTACTTTAAATCTCTTCTGAGTGCAGGCACTTTGAATTTGATGCAGTTGTGTTTGTTTATTTCTGCTTTCTTTTTTTTTTACCAATGAGATTGAATCATTGAAGATTTCTCTGAGGAGTCCAAGATTTTGGAAAACCCTTTCTATATCTTACTTAATGTATTTTATAGAAGCAGGTTTAATATGGAGGCCTTTTGTCCATTTTCAATTTACATTTATATATCACATGGGCTAAAAATCTAAATTAATTTTTTGTACCTGGCTAACTTGTTTCCTTGGCACCATTTGCTATCTCCTTGTTCTGCTTTATACACCTAGCCTGTTTGTTGTAAATTAACTGACCATACATTTGATGGTTTCCATCTGGACTCTCAATTGTATTCTTTTAAATTCTGTCTTTGTTCCAGTACCAAACAGCTTTTATTACTATAGCTTTATAGTAAAGATTGAAGTCTGTGAATCCATTACTTCTTATTAGAGAATGTCCTCTTTTTTTTTAGAATTGCCTTAAATATTTGGGGAAATTTATAGTTCCATACACAATTTAGAAATATTTGTTTCATATCTTTGAAGGATGCCATGGGAATTTTGATGGGGATCACATTGCATCTCTAAATTACTTAAGGTGACATAGTTTAATTATGTGAATCCCTCATGAAAAAGAAATATATTTCCATTTCATAGTTTTTTGTTTCTTTCAGCAGTGAACTACAATTTTCATTAAATAGGCTTATGACCTCCATTTTTAGAGTGAGTCTTGACTCAAATATTTTGTTTTTAATCCATTCATGAATGGAGTCTTTTAAAAAAATTTCCATTCTCCACCATTCTGTATGTATAATAAAGGACAAATTTTATGCATTGATTTTGTAGCCTGTAACTTTGATGTAAAGGTTTATAATTTTCAGGAGTTTGTAATGGAGTTTTTGAGGTTTTATATGTATAATATCATGTCATCTGAAAATAGTAATAGTTTAATTGCTTTACCAATTTGTCCTTAGATTTCTCTTTCTATCTAATTGCAGTGCTTAGCACTTCCAGCACCAGGTTGAATAATAATGATGAAAGTGGAAAGCCTGTCTGTGGCTTTCAGTTATATCACTTAATCACTTAACTTCCCGTTAGCCGTCGATTTGCTCGAGCGGGCGCCAGTAACGTCTCCATTTGTCCCTGTCGCGTGCTAGTGTAGCCCAATGGCATCTGTTCGCTCCGGGAACATGAAGGGCCTCAAACCGATCGTTCATGATCTTCAGAAAGAAGTCTGACCATCTGGTAGGTGGGCGGCCACGCGGTCTCTTGACATCCCGTGGAATCCAACTAGTAACAGCTCTAGTCCAACGGTCGTCTTTAAATCTCATTACGTGACCAGCCCATCTGATTTTCGACACCTTGGCATATGAGACAGCGTCCCTGATCCTTGATCGTCGACGGATGTCAGAACTCCGGATTCGTTCTCTCATTTGAGTGAAACGTGATATTCGAAGCATAGCTCTTTCTATTCTTCTTTGGGAGACCTGAATGGCGTTCTCATCTTGTTTGCTTAGGGCCCAGGTCTCTGAGGCATATGTTAATGCAGGAAGAACAGTGGAATCAAAGAGATGTGCCCGGAGCCGGAGGTTCTTCGTCCTCTTAGCTATTTCTTCGACGTTCTTGAAGGCGTTCCAAGCCGCTCTCTTCCTCCTGCGCAGCTCGGGTGCCAGGTCATTTCTCATGTTGACCTCTCGACCTAGGTACACATAGCTGTTGCATTCGGAGATGGTCGTTCCATTGAGAGCGAATGGGGCGTCAGGAACAAGGCTGTTTCTCATAAACATTGTCTTCGTAAGATTCAGCTGTAGTCCTACCTTTCCACACTCACGGTCAAAGTCGGCCAGCATTTGTGCCGCTTGGCTGATGTTTGGTGTTATTAAAACAATGTCATCAGCAAAGCGGAGGTGGTGTAGTTGCCGACCATCTATCTTCACTCCCATTCCTTCCCATTCCAGTCGTCGCATGATGTTCTCGAGGGTGCCACTGAAGAGTTTCGGTGAAATGGTATCACCCTGCCGCACCCCTCTCTTGACATCAACGATCACTTCTTTGTAGAATGGTGAGATCCTGGTAGTGAATCCGCAATACAGCTCACGGAGGATCCTGATGTATTGGGCTTGAATGCCCTGATTGGCTAGGGCTTCAATGACTGCTTCTGTCTCAACAGAATCAAAGGCCTTCTTTAAATCAATGAACGTTAAGCAGAGCGGCATCTTGAACTCCCGAGAAACCTCAATGAGCTTGGTTACCGTGTGGATATGGTCGATGGTGCTGAATCCTTTGCGGAACCCGGCTTGCTCGCATGGTTGTCCTTCATCTAGTGTTCTGCCAATCCTATTCAGGATGACTCGAGTGAACAGCTTGTAGATGACAGACAATAGGGAGATTGGGCGATAGTTGCCAATGTCATGTATGTCTCCCTTCTTGAACAGTAGTACGGTCCTGCTGGTTTTCCATTGGGACGGAACCTTGCATTCGGACAGGTAGCGAGTGAAGAGCCGAGCCAGTGTATTGATGAGTACTGACGGCAGGTTCTTCAGGTGTTCAGGTCAGACCTTGTCTGGGCCGGGTGCTGTTTGCTTCTTTACCAACGAAATGGCGTGTCGGATTTCGGAAGGGAGAACGTTAGGAACGACATACCCATCCTGTGGAATTTGGTATGTCGGCAAGTGGACATGGCTATCGAAGAGATTTGAGTAGAAGTCATGGATAATCTTCTCCATTGCCGTTCTGGAGGATGTGATGGATCCATCAGGACGTCAGAGGGCAGTCATCTTGGTCTTATAGTTGGCGAAGGACAGGCGGGCGTTACGAATACTTTTCCCGGCTTCTGCCGCATCTACCAGTACTTCTGCTCTTCTCTCTTTGAGGTCTTCCTTGATCGCATCTCTGCACTGCTTTGCAAGCTCGGACGTTAGCTTGCGGTTGCCTGAGGCATGCGCCAAACCATGCTGGCGAATTAGCTCAAGAGTTTTCGAAGATAGGCAACTTTTTGTGGCTATCTCTCTCTTGGCGTTCCTCACACATTCATGGAGGTGCTGAACCAGTCGATTGTATTCCTCGTCAATGTTGTCAACAATGGCATCTTCCCATGTTGCCGCAATAGTACCAAAGAGTTCCCAGTTGGTGGTCATTCTGGGAGTTCTCTTTTTGAACTTTGCAGCCCTTTCTCCCCGCTCTGTGAAGTAGAATTTTGCACGAAGGAGACGGTGGTCCGATCCCGTTCGAAATTTTGGGACAACAGCGACATCAGTCAGGCAAAACCGTCGATTGAATATGATGTGGTCTATTTCGTTGTGGAATCGTCCACCGGGAGACTCCCATGTCCATCGTTTAGATTCTGCCTTCTGGAACTGTGAGTTACCATGGATGGTCTTGGTCGACATGATGAACTCAGACAGTCTCTCACCCTGTTCGTTCCATTCTAGGCCATGGGTCCCGATGTGAAGTTCTTCAGCTGATCTTCTCGGTCCTATCTTGGCATTAAAATCACCCACAATGATCTTATATAATATAGTTTACAATTTTTTGTTGTGCTTTATAACTCAGGTCATAATGTTACACTTTTGTTTGATTTTTATTTTCAAATATTTGCATGCAGGAGTAAACCCAAAGCTTTTCTCACCTTGCACATATATCTGAAAATTATTTTAAATGATTTTAATTTTGAACCTTATCAAAGTATTTTGTGATGGATCATAATGAACCAACTACATTTATAAATTTTATTTTATGTTAAGAAGTATCAGTGAACTATACAAAATTAAAATAAAGGAACCAAAGAGATGGTAGAGCAGATGACCCAGGTTCAATCCACTCGTATGGTTTTCCAAAGTCCCACTAGGAGTGAGCCTGAGTTAATGCCGTTTGTGGCCCCCAAACCAAACAAAGCAATTTAACTAAAAAAACCCAAAAGAATATAACTATACATATTTAGAATTTTTCTCCCAATTGCCTTTTCTATTCAGATATTACATTTTATATCATAAATATGTGTAAGGGCTGGAGCGATAGCACAGCAGTAGGGCATTTGCCTTGTGCATGGCCTGCCTGGCCGAACGGGTTTTGACTCCCCCACCCCTCCCGGAGAGCCTGGCAAGCTACTGAGAGTATCTCGCAAAACCTGGCAAGCTACCCGTGATGTATTCGATATGACAAACACAATAACAAGAAGTCTCATGATGGAGACATTACTGGGCCCGCTCGAGCAAATCAATGAACAACTGGAGGACAGTGCAGTGCTAATGTAATTCTCAAAACACTTTTCTGATAAGTATTAAAAGAATGTATTCAGTGCCCTCAAACCGTAAATTTTGTTTATTTAGTGAGTGATGATGTTCTGCCTAGAAAGGAATTGTTTTAAGTATGAGCATTCAAGTACACACAAACCGTACTTTATTTATTTTTTAATTTTTTAAATTCATTTTTTCTTTTAATTTTTTATTAAGTGAATCACCATGAGGTACAGTTATAGACTTACAAACTTCCATGCTTGCTTTTCAGTCATACAATGATCAAGTACCTATCCCTCCACCAGTGTCCATTCTCCACCACCAATGATCCCAGTATCCCTCTCCCCCAACCCCTCCGCCACCTTTGTGGCAGGGCATTCCCTTTTGTTCTCTCTCTCTCCTTTGGCATATACAACACTTACTTTAAAGAAGACTAAAATCACTTTTCCAAGTAAATACCATGTACAACAGGTGATGAGAGATCTGATAAACAGTTCAGTAACAAAGAAGAGAAGGTAAGGGTTTGCATACTTTTCGCATAAAAAGAAAGACAGTTCATCCTTGAAGTTAGTGTATGCTGTTTCTTTTTTATATAAAATGAATGACATGGGAGTCTCCCGGTGGACGATTCCACAATGAAATAGACCACATCATATTCAATCGACAGTTTTGCCTGACCGATGTCGCTGTTGTCCCAAAATTTCGAATGGAATCGGACAACTGTCTCCTTCGTGCAAAATTCTACTTCACAGAGCGGGGAGAAAGGGCTGCAAAGTTCAAAAAGAGAACTCCCAGAACGACCACCAACTGGGAACTCTTTGGCACTATTGCAGCAACATGGGAAGATGCCATTGTTGACAACATTGACAAGGAATACGATCGACTGGTTCAGCACCTCCATGAATGTGCAAGGAACGCCAAGAGAGAGATAGCCACAAAAAAGCGCCTGTCATCGAAAACTCTTGAGCTAATTCGCCAGCGTGGTTTGGCTTATGCCTCAGGCAACCGCAAGCTAACTTCCCAGCTCGCAAAGCAGTGCAGAGATGCGATCAAGGAAGACCTCAAAGAGAGAAGAGCAGAAGTACTGGTAGATGCAGCAGAAGTTGGGAAAAGTATTCGTAACGCCCGCCTGTCCTTCGACAACTACAAGACCAAGATGATTGCCCTCCAACGTCCTGATGGATCCATCACATCCCCCAGAACGGCAATGGAGAAGATTATCCATGACTTCTACTCAAATCTCTTTGATAGCCATGTCCACTTGCCGACATACCAAATTCCACAGGATGGATATGTCATTCCCAACGTTCTCCCTTCCGAAATCCGACACGCCATTTCGTTGGTAAAGAAGCAAACAGCATCCGGCCCAGAAAAGGTCAGACCTGAACACCTGAAGAACCTGCCATCAGTACTCATCAATACACTGGCTCGGCTCTTCATTCGCTACCTGTCTGAATGCAAGGTTCCGTCCCAATGGAAAACCAGCAGGACCGTACTACTGTTCAAGAAGGGAGACATCCACGACATTGGCAAATCTCGCCCAATCTGCCTATTGTCTGTCATCTACAAGTTGTTCACTCGAGTCATCCTAAATAGGAGTGGAAGAACACTAGATGAAGGACAACCATGCGAGCAAGCTGGGTTCCGCAAAGGATTCAGCACCATCGACCATATCCACACGATAACCAAGCTCATTGAGGTTTCTCGGGAGTTCAAGATGCCGCTCTGCTTAACGTTCATTGATTTAAAGAAGGCCTTTGATTCTGTTGAGACGGAAGCAGTCATTGAAGCCCTAGCCAATCAGGCATTCAAGCCCAATACATCAAGATCCTCCGTGAGCTGTATTGCGGATTCACTACCAGGATCTCACCATTCTACAAAGAAGTGATCGTTGATGTCAAGAGAGGGGTTCGGCAGGGTGATACCTCTTCAGTGCCACCCTCGAGAACATCATGCGACAACTGGATTGGGAAGGAATGGGAGTGAAGATAGATGGTCGGCAACTACACCACCTCCGCTTTGCTGATGACATTGTTTTAATAACACCAAACATCAGCCAAGCGGCACAAATGCTGGCCGACTTTGACCGTGAGTGTGGAAAGGTAGGACTACAGCTGAATCTTACGAAGACAATGTTTATGAGAAACAGCCTTGTTCCTGACGCCCCATTAGCTCTCAACAGAACAACCATCTCTGAATGCAACAGCTATGTGTACCTAGGTCGAGAGGTCAACATGACAAATGACCTGGCACTCGAGCTGCGCAGGAGGAAGAGAGCAGCTTGGAATGCCTTCAACAAGGTTGAAGAAATAGCTAAGAGGACGAAGAATCTCCATCCTTGGGCACATCTCTTTGATTCCACTGTTCTTCCTGCATTAACATATGCCTCAGAGACCTGGGCCCTACGCAAACAGGATGAGAATGCTATTCAGGTCTCCCAAAGAAGACTAGAAAGAACTATGCTTGGAATATCACGTTTCACTCAAATGAGAGAAAAAAATCCAGAGTTCCGACATCTGTCGATGATCAAGAATCAGGGACGCTGTCTCATTTGCCAAGGTGTCAAAAGTCAGATGGGCTGGTCACGTAATGAGATTTAAAGACGACTGCTGGACTAGAGCTGTTACAGACTGGATTCCACGGGATGTCAAAAGACCGCGTGGCCGCCCACCTACCAGATGGTCAGACTTCTTCGTCAAGATCATGAACGATCGGTTTGAGGCTTTTCATGTTCCCAGAGCGAACAGATGCCATTGGGCTACACTAGCACGCGACAGGGACAAATTGAGACATTACTGGCGCCCGCTCGAGGAAATTGACGACTAACGGGAAGTTAAGTGATTAAGTGATTAAGTGATAAAATGAATGAACAGTGTAAGAAAATATCTCTGCACTTGAAATACTCAGTGACAGTCTTATAATGTAAATAGTTGAGATATGGAGTGAAACCATCCAATTCTTGTAATCTGCCTTCTCAAAAGCTCAAGTCTTAGGGCCAGGGAGAGAACTTGAATGGCCTCAGTGCATGCTTTTTAAGTAAGGAGCCCCAAGTTTGGTCCATTGGCACTGCATCAACACCAGCACCGATGGAACCAACCCGTGAGCAGTCAGCGGGGAGTATCCCCCTGTGCTATTGGGTGCCACCTGTTCCTCAGCCCCCAAGATAGTATTGAAGTAGCTAGAAGTAATTTTATTTTACTTGTTAAAAGATACATGTTTTCAAGACCTATAGGCATAAAGCTGAACCCTAGAAATTAATTAAAATACATGACAGATTCAGGAGTGTCCTAACACAGCACAGGAGAAATAATGGGGGGAAATACCTATTTCTAAGTAAGAGTTAAGTTCCTCTCCAAACTGCACTGGAGCACTGTCCTCCCATTGTTCATCGATTTGCTCGAGTGGGCACCAGTAACGTCTCACAACAAATTGTGAGACTTGTTGTTACTGTTTTTGGCATAACAAATATAACACGGGTAGCTTGCCAGGCTTTGCTGAGTGGGTTCTCTAAGAGGGGCGGAGGAATTGAACCTGGTTGGCTGTGTGCAAGGCAAACGCCCTACCCACTGTGCTATGAAGCAAAGATAAATAAAATTTAATTGGTATAATAGTGGGTCTATAAAATTATTAAATGAAATTTTAGAGGGGGAGTTACATAGTTTTCAAAGTTCAAGGATTAATTAAGTATATGTTAGAAGCTCAAGTTTATGTTCTGTTTTTCTTATAAAATCCTTTTCATTGTTGTTGTTTGGGGGCCAATCCTGCTTAGGGGTTACTTGTGGCTCTGCACTCAGGAATTAGTCCTGGTGGCATTTTGGGGACCATATGGGATGAAGGAGATCCAACCCAGATTGATCCCATGCAAGGCAAATGCCCTGCCTTCTGTACTACAGTTATATCCTCTTGTAATATCTTAAATATCTTAAATATCTTAAATAGTTTAAAGTATATTATGTTTCTATGGATCTTTCATAGAATCTGTCAATTTCATGAGAGAATTGATCACTAAATACCAGAAAAATATCCTACAAATATGTCGATCTGGCAAGAGAGACAGCAACCATTCTAAGGTGCTTGGCTTCACACTGGGAGCCTTTGTTCATCACCACATTGTATCTGATCCTTCAGGCACGGACAGGAGTGATTCCTGAACACAGAACCCGGGTATAAGCCCCAGACACAGCTGGGGATAGCCCCCAGGCCACAGAAGTAAATATGAAGACATGCCATTTACTTATTTTTAATTTTTTAAATTTCTGTTTGGGAGTCTTGCATGAAAGTACTTGGGAGATACTTCTTGCTGGGTGCTCAGAGGTTGCCCTTGGCAGTCTTTGGGGACCCATGTAGTATCAAGGATCAAATTTAGATTTTTCATATGCAAAACATGCACTGCAACTCTTTGGACTATCTCTCCAGCCCCTTTCATTTTTAGTAAATTGAATGCCATTTACTATCTGAGGAATCTGCTGATATGAAGTGATTATAATATGTGTTTTAGTTGTTATGAAAGTGAGTGTAACATATGTCGTAGACTTTGTTGAAGACCCTGAAAAATAAAATCTACAGAATACCTTTTTCGGTTTTGTTATGTTTCAGTATTTGGAAATGATGGATTTTATGTTATACTGAAAGGCCTGGCTCGACTGCAAAAAGATCCCTATAAACATTTGGTTGAAGACATTAAGTCAGCAACTTCTTTAATGTCTTCAAATTGCTACAGCTTTGTTTACAATCAAGACTTCAAAAATACTTCAATTACTGACTTGTGCGTATCTTCAAAATGCTTAAAGGTGAGAAATAAATGTTTATTTTTCCAAAATAATGAGGTAATATTTGAAATTTTTAATCTTTTTTTTTCACATTCTTAAATCCACATTTCTTTGGTTCTGAAATAGTCTAAATACTGTGTCTTAAATAATACTATTATATTAAATTTGCTTAAAACTTCTTAGAACAAATTTTAAGACATAGAATGATTGAACTCATTTGTGGGATGTAAAAAAACATCAATATGAGACTAATACTAAAGACAGTAGAAACAAGGGCCAGAAGGATTGGTCCATGGGAGAAAACCTGTTTCAAGTGCTGGGGGAGAAGGCAGTTGGGAGAGAAAAGAAACCACTGTGACTAAGAGAGTTGGAAATGATCACACTCTGGATAAGAACTGTGTACTGAAAGTAGGTAAAGGAACAAACATAATAACCTCTCAGTATCTGCATTGCAAACCATAATGTCCAAAGGAAGGAAAGGGGAGAGAGAGAGAGAGAGAGAGAGAGAGAGAGAGAGAGAGAGAGAGAGAGAGAGAGAGAGAGAGAGAGAGAATACCTGCTGTAGACAGGTAGAGGAGAGGGGATATAGGAAGGAATCAGGGAACGCTGATGCTGGGAAATGTACACTGGTGCCGGAATGGGTGTTGGAATATTGGATGACTGAAACCTGATCATGAACAGCCTTGCAACTGCATATCACAGTGATCTATAAAAAAAAATTAATGAGAACTACCTTTAACGACATAGTACTGACATAGTACTGACAAGGATTGTGTGTCATGCTTGGTGACGGACTAATTTGATAAAAAGCAAAGGAGCACATGAATTCACAGAGACGGAGATCATAAAATAGGGCTTCAATTGTGTTCCCGTCATCCTGCTTACAATCTCGAGAAAAAAAGTAGCTGATGTTCACAAAGCAAATTTTATGATTCCTAATTTTTTGTGCAAATATTTCAAACTTTACCTATTAAAGCTCTGAAGGAATAGGGAAACTTACCTTTATAACAGAAGGCTGCCAATACCCTTTATAACTTAAATATCTATTATTTATCTAGTCTTTTATTTATATATTATATAATTATATATTATATAAAAAACTCATATGTTATTTATAACCTGCAATAGAAAACAAATTGTCTACTGTTGCCTTTTCGGCAGATCTGAGTGCTTGGGTAGAATCCCAAATAATAATGGTGGGTATGGTGTCAAAATATTGAATGTGATCAAAGTAGAGAGAGAGTAATGTGGAAAACATCTGCCCACAGGTAGGGGGAGGATGTGGAATTGAGGGTATACTGGGGGTTTTGGAGGTAAAAAAATGGGCACAGTGAAGGGATGGGTGTTTCATTGTATGACCGAGATTTAATCCCAAAAGTTTTGTAACTGCTCTCACGGTGATTCAATAAATAAAATTATGAAAAAAGGGGAAAAAAAGGAAGGTGGAATTCATGCCCATTTCAATCATCCTAATTAGTGGATGTATAAACAGCAATACTCCTAGAAAAAAAAAAGAATTTCTACTTCCACATGCCCAGTTGCAAACAGTCCCTTTCTCTTCATCCCTCCCTGACCAGGATATCAGGGATACTGGTTCTTGGGGTGGCTACATCGGTAAACTTGTTGTTTTATGTTTTTCTGAAAGGGAGATATTTGAATATGGGGAAGCATCCTCCACCCAGATCCTCCAAATTCCAGTAGGCGGGGGTCACACCCACCAACTGGCCTCCTGGTGCCATGTAATCCCATCAACGGCCAAGACCCAGAGATTATAAAACCCAGATCCCGGAGGGAGAACAGTGCAGTCTCCTGCCCCCGTGCCTGGCTGTCCTCGCTGGGGCTCCTTGGAGGAGAGTGGGTTGAGTTTCCCTCCCCGCCCCGACCAGGGCTCTGGCGACCGAAGACCTCCAGAACCAGCCACCACCATGCTGAGACCACTCTCCACACACATGAAGATACCGGCAGAGGAACAAAGTCATGCAGGTTCTGGGGCTGAGATCTCCAAGCCTGCTCGGATCGGGGCTGAGCATCCTCCACCCAGATCCTCCATATTCCAGTAGGCAGGGGTCACACCCACCAACTGGTCCTCTGGCGCTGTGTAATCCCATCAACAGCCAAGACCCAGAGACTATAAAACCCAGATCCTGGAAGTGACATCTTATTATTTCATGCTTACTTTGGACAAACTGGCAAGCTACCAAATGTAACCTGCCCACACGGCAGAGTCTGGCAAGCTCCCCGTGGTGTACCCAATATGCCAAATACCAGTAACAATGATGGGTCTCATTCTCCTAACCCTGAAATAGCCTTGAATCTCAGGGCTAGGATGAAGAAGACGTTACTGGGGCCTGCTCGAGGCAATCGACGAACAACAGGATGGTCGTCGTCGTGATTATCGATTAATTACATAATACAAAATATAATATATTTTAATTTAACATATTAAAATCCTGGACACAGAATAAAATTGTTTGTGTCATATAAATCCTTTTTTATTTCCAGATGAAATAGAATTTTTTCTCTTAAGACACATTTTGATTTGGTAAAATCTGTCATTGATTGAACATATATATTTTTGCCTTGTGACTGTTGTCACATGTATACACAAAGTAGTTTTGACAAGATAATTTTTGTTGTAAAGTCAGAAAGTAAAGTCACTTGCCTTAGACTCAACCACTGGGATTTGATCCCTGAGCACTACCAGGAGTGATCCCTGAGCACAGAGCTAGGAGAAAGCCCTGAGCATTGCCAGTTGGGACCTAAAACATAAAAGCAAAACAAAAGATAGGTTTTAAAAGAAAATGTTAGAAAGAAAATCAAAATGGCAAGGAGAAGTCACCTCACACCCATGATAATGCCTAAATGACCAACCCCAGAGTCAGCGATATTTCTCCAGAGGTAGGGTATAGGCCTGGTATTGATTTCTCTGGGCTCAGTTCCTGGCACTGCTGTGACTGTGGAACCCTAATGGCCACAACATACTCTGAGTCAAGCACCAACTTTGTTCCACATTTCCAGGTTAAGACTCATAACATAGTGGCCCCACCACACACTTCTGTCTGCCACAGCAACCGGTGGCTGTGGGCCTTAGGGAAAGTAAGTTGAAAATAATTAAAATTTCTGAAATAGCAAGTGCTGGTATGGCTCCCCTGGAAGAAAGGGGAGCCCTGATACATTGCTAGTGGACACATAAACTGGGCCAGGTTCTGTGGAAAGTAGTACGAATATTTTTCAAAGAATATTTTTGGAGTATGGCCCCAAACTAATTTTTTAAATTACTTTCAAAATAAATCAAAAGAAATTACCTTTAATTAGATGCAAAAAATTAAATTGACTTGTTTGGTGAAATATGTAATTCTTCTATTGAGTGCTATGCTGTGTACATACAATGTTGAATTCATTAGAAAACTATTGTTAGAATTATCTATAGAAATGTGCTATTCATTAACATAAATTGCCCAGAAAGATAAAGCCAGACAAAGAGTATTTCAAAAAAAACAAGCCGTGTTCAGGAGAAATTTTTTTAAAATTATAGTCTTGGCAACATGGTACAGTAGTATTAATGTTTATGATTTAACGTATGCAATCATTCTACCTAACCTCTACCATCTTGCTGTTACTTTTTATTCACCGTTGCATTCCCCTCAGTAGATAGTAGGGTGTTGAATGCATGTTAAAGGTATACTATACGTTCCCTTGTTTAGTTTCTCAACAAAACACAGCTGATCGAGATCATCTAGTATTTTTCCTTTTCTTCTGACTCATTGTTCTTAAATGATATCCCCTGCACCCCATTTTCACCCAAGTTGAAAGAAGCTGAAAGTTTCTTTCATTTTTATAGCAATGTGAAGTTCACTTATGTATGCATATTATGACTTCTTTATTGTTATTTTCTAATTGCATAGTTTCCATGTGCGGGCTGCTGTAATAAGCATTTTCATGAATATAGATAAGCATAATTTTTTTAATTAATGATTTTGCATTTTGGGCTAGATACTAAGAAGAGTTATCACAGGATCACAAGAAACTCTATCTTAGTTTTCTAAAGAATTCTCCTGAAGGTTTTCACAAGGTTGAGCCAATAAACATCCTTATCAACAGTAAAAGAGGGTCCCTTGTTCTCATACCCCCTTCACTGTTTGAATCTAGCTTGAGGCAGTTTTGAGTAATTTCCACATATTGGAGTAAGGAAATGGGCTCCCTATATGCTCAGAGAAGAGGCCAAATTAGAACTTGACAGAGTTCTCAGAAGTCAAAGTCGAGAAAAAATTTCCTAAAGCGTGAGATGATTAAATTTCCTTCATAGATGGGGCTCCTTCCTTTTACAATGAGATCTTTGCATGGGATCCTCTTAATTTTTTTTTTTTGCTTGATTGTATCTTGTGTCCATGTGAGCTCTTGTTAAATGATTTGACAGGCGGGTGAAAGCAGATTTTCATTAAGCAATACAATTTCCCAAAATGTTCACATATTTAACCTGACAGAAAAAAAAATGTGTCCTTGAGTCATTTATCTCTTTCTCTTTAAAAAGGAGTACAGTTGTGCTATAAAAAGCATTTTTTCATGAACATAGATAAGCATGATTTTTTTAAATTAATTATTTTGCATTTTGGGCTAAATACTAAGAATTATCACAGGATCACAAAAAGTTCAATCTTAGTTTTCTAAAGAGTTGGCTACTGTATGCAACTTTTGTTTTAATAGGCGGGTTGCTTTGTTTATTCAGTAAATATTCTTGTTTTTTCTCAATAGTACAAATAATAAAATAAAAAGTAATAAATCTCCTATCCTCCTGCCCTCACAAATATCGAGAAAGTGATATGCAATGGTGACACAGAGTTGAAAGTCCATCTGGGAAACTTGAGGATGTCGCTCTGATCCAACAGGACCGGCTCTGGAAGGCTTCAGATGCACGTGGGAGCTGCCATATGGCTGATGTTGAAAGTGGCTCTTCCTTTCCTATGTGATATAACTTTTAGAATCACAAATAATAGGTAATATTATAATAATACCTATTATAATATATTATATCATATATCACATCATAATCTCATATCATATGATTATAGCATATTATATATGATATAATATATAATAGGTATTATTATAATATAATACCTACTAACAGATTCTGATATAATCTGTTACATTCAATATTTTGACACGAGTCTCACCACCACTCAAACTTGCCAAAAAGGCAATGCTAGACAATTTGTTTTGTATTGCTTGTTATGGTCTCCACCCATCTCAGAGAGCCCGGCAAGCTACCGAGAGTATCTAGTCCACATGGCAAAGCCTGAAAAGCTACCTGTGAGGTTTTTGATATGCCAAAACGGAACAAAAGTCTCACAATTTGTTGTGAGATGTTACTGGTGCCTGCTGAGCAAATCGATGAACAACGGGAGGACAGTGCAGACAGTGATGATATAATCTATCATATGATATATAATATATCATATGATATATATAGTACATTATAGGGTATATTACATACAGTATATAGTATATTATATATATTATACATAATATTACCCATTATTATAAATAATGGGCTGGAGCGAGCGATAGTACAGCAGTAGGGCATTTGCCTTGCATGTGGCCGGCCCAGCCGACCCTCATTCGATTCCTCCACCCTTCTTGGAGAGCCCGGCAAGCTACCAAGAGTATCTTGCCCACATGGCAAAGCCTGGAAAGCTCCCTGTAACATATTCAATATGCCAAACACAGTAACAACAAAGTCTCACAATGGAGATGTTACTGGGCCTGCTTGAGCAAATCAATGAATAAGAAGAGGACAGTGCTATAGTGTTACACATTCCATTTTCCATTCTTCTGGTTTTCTTTTTTTTTTTGGTAAAAATGTCTCTGAAATGGTACACAATTTAACACATACACAGACACATACACACATATGCACACACTCACACATACATAAAATATATCTGACATTGTGGTTGAACCGGGGGATCACTGAAACAAAATATAAGAAATGTCATTGTCCCTAATAGGAGACAAAGTTGCACTTGTTACAAGGATTGTAATACCCAACTTTGTGAGTTGACATAGCAACAATGCTGAGCATATTGTTAGAGTTCATTTTTTACTATGATTATTACTGTTTTTAATGGCTTTATATTTCATTACTTATTCCATATTGTACCATCAGACTTTTAGTTTTTGGTATCAGTTGTGTGACAAGTTCCTCTCATTGTAATCTATGAAGCCCATCAGTTCATCAACCACGTTGTCAGTGGAATATTATTGAACACCTGTCTAATTTTATTTTGTTGCTCCCTTGCGTAAAATAATTCAGTCCTTTCTAGGCACTTGCAAGATATATTCAGATTCCTTTTCATGTATTTCAAGGCTCTTCATTTAGAAATTTAACTCCCTGGTGCACTTTTTTGCGTAGCCTTGAAAAACTACCTGTAGTTCAATGAAACTTTGTATTATTTTCTTACTACTATATATTTTCTTCCCTATACTTGGAAGAGTATGCTCCTTAACCATTTCCTTATAGTCTCTGTGAATTCTCAAGGAACTAATTAAGCTTTATTTCCTGCCAAATATTTTCTTGCTTCACCCTGTGCCCTGGGTATTTTAAATATATATATTCCAAGATTGTTCTATTGCTTTTTTGTCATACGATTCACTTTTCTGTGCTTTTTGACTTTTGTTTCAATCAGTTACAAATTCATTGAATTAGTATGTTTTATTCTTTAGAACTTGTTCATTGGTATAATTTGTATAGATAGGTCTAAATCAGTCTCACATACATATCTATGATTGGGTGATTAAAAATGAATGAGTGGAAGGGTCTAAAATGGAAAAGGCAGTGGATTTATGGAGAAGTATATATGATGTGGGAACCTTTTGATTCATAGTACTTGGACAGCAATTATAGATCACTAAGTCAAATTGGGAAAGATTGTATTTAATTGCTAGAACCAATCAGAAAACTTCATCTTTTATAAGAATTTATGAAGGAATTGCATTAGTCTATTGAGAGCTAAACTTCTTTAGGAAGAATAATTGGAAGTTTAGGTCACAATCATGTGTATCTTATTATTGTTTAATCCATGATTATTAATTTAGGATTTGTAAATCATAATTATGATTTAATGATGTCTGACTCCATTTCCATAGAAAGCTATGGTTCCTTCCTGACACTGTGTGACCTCGTGATCATATAAAAGTCCAAGAGTACATTGGGTATGGCCCATGAAATATAGAAATTGTACCTAAAGCATTTTACGAATTCAATTCAATTCCTCTCAAAACCCCACTGATATTTTTTCAAGAAAATACGAAAATTCTAAAATACATATGCAAACAGATACCTGCATAGTTAAAGAAATTCTGAGAAAAAAAAGAATAAAATTAGAGTTCCGCACTCTCTTACTTCAAATGATGTTAGAGAATATTCTTAATCTAAATAGTCTGGCCTTAGAATAAAAAATACACAGATTCCAGTGGAATAAAACCAAAAATCTTGAAATAAGTCCTTAGTTCTCTAAAAGTTTAATTATTATATAGCTAAACAGTTACAGTGAAGAAATAAAACCTCTTTAAATATTGAGAATGGCAAACACGAATAACCAAAAGCAAAGGAAAAATGAAACTAGGGCATTACTTACTATGACACACCAAGTTAGTTCAAAAATGGGTTAAGACTGTAATATAAAACCTGAAATTATAAATCACAAAAAAATTAGGCAAAATAATTTATAGTATTGGCTTTTTTGTCGTAACTGGGAATCTAACAACAAGGAAAGAAAAACAAAAATAAAGAAATGTATCAAATTGAAAGGTTTATGTACTGTGGTAGAAATCACAACAGAAGTTAAATGCAGCATATAATTATATTATAGTTGTACATCATGCATCTGACAAGAAGTCAATATCCAAAATATATAACTTGCATGACTCAATATCAAATAAACAAACAATGGGATAAGATGTTCTTAGACATGTCTCCAAATTAACCATCAAATATCCAACAGGCAGACAAATATATATTCCACATTGCTTATTATTAATGAATTGCAAAAACCCATAATGAGATATCACCTCATTACTACTAAAAGATATAGCTACATAAAAATGATTGAAAACAATAAATGATGTCCACAATTAAATGAGCTTGTTTTTGACTCTTAGTCAGAGTAAACCTGGCTACAAATCAGAAATTACCTTATTATCCATCCAAATAACTAATGTTTATGTCCATTCTTAATGTCATATAAAGTAGCTCTAACAGATACAAACTTTGTCTTATACTGCAACTGTGATGAAATTAAGGTGATTAAGCAAAATAAATGGGGAAAGAACTTTTTAAATAATAAAGAACAGAGTTATTAATTGCTAAATATTATAAACTGACACTAAAGGAGAATAAATGTTTCATTTATTGGTAGAATGTTTTTAAGGTAATAGAAATTCCTCTTACATCTTTTCAGTTGCTACTGATAATCTTCCCATGATGAAAGGGTGCTAATAGGGTTTTCTTCCATCTTTAAAGAGTGATTCCAAATGTGTTTATTTTCCACTGTGTCACTCAAGTCAACATTTAGCTGACAAAAATCTATACATAGGTCATTGCCTATGTCATTAAAACAGTCAATGAAATCAGAAGCAATTCATTGAATGATTATTTGGACAACTTTGTATGAAAAGTGATGAAGAAGGCACTTGCTTGATGTTTATAAGAATTTTGCTGACTGTCAAAGGCTGCCTACTTGGATTGGTTTAATAGACTCTGGCTTAGAGTTTCTAGAAAACAAAAATGATGCTTTATGAGCCAATTTATTCAATCCCCAAAATTACATATTAACTTGACAAATTTGTTTAATACATTTAATGAAACAATTTTACAGCTCCAAGGTGATGGACTGAATGTAATCAAAGAAAAAAAACTGCTATTTCTATGTTTGTAGCAAAGCTTCTGTTTAAGTTATATTTGTGAAGAGGAACATTCATCCAGTTTTCAAATAAGCAGTAGAAAATATAAGAGCTTATGTCACCCATTGTCAGTATCCAAAGTTCTCTATTTTTACACCAACAAGCATTTAAAGATATCCTTATAATGAAAATTTTAAGAATAAAAAGGGTTTTGAACATCTTTCATGCATAAAAAATAGTCTCCAAAATTATCAGACAAGCAATAACAAATGAGAAATAAAAATTTAAGTTGAAAGGCAGCTAATAAACCTGATTGCAAAAGCAGATACCTACAGTTTATCCTGTAGCACAGCGGGTAGGGCGTTCACCTTACAAGCGGCCAACATGGCCGACCCGAGTTCAATTCCTCCGCCCCTCTCGGAGAGCCCGGCAAGCTACCGAGAGTATTCGATATGCCAGACACAGTAACAACAAAGTCTCCAATGGAGACGTTACTGGGCCCGCTCGAGCAAATCGACGATCAACGGGAGGGCCTTTACCTTTTTTACCTTTACAGGCTAATGGTACAAAAATATTTTATTGTACTTCCTTTATCATATTGAGTGAAACATGAGTTCAGTGCTGTCACAAACCTGTTAACTAAAAAGTGAAACCAGTTATAGTAGTTTATCATGGACATTTAAGAATGTTGCTGATATAAGTAAAATATTAATGAATTAATATTTCACATCAGTTCTGTTCTTTTCACTAGGAATATTATGAAGCTAATATTTTAACAATTATTAATTATCCTATTTTTCTGTAATATGAATGTTAATTTTGAACATTTTAATAAGTAGTTATATTTTCAAGCTTAAAGCTATTTCAACATATATTGATAGCAATTAATATGATGTATTCATATTAGTTTAATATATCACTTTGATATAACGCATTCATCTTACTTTAATCTAAATTAATTACTTTAATATTTTAATACTTTAATTAATATATTGGTACACTATTGATATTTATGCTTATATTAATCAGGTAATTTAAATAGATATTACTAGTATCAGTATATAAAAGAAACAAATATTTACTTGAAATTGTTTTTGGAGTTATAATTGCGCCTTTTATACACAGTTAAAATAAGAAAATGTAATGTTTCTTCTCTTTGTAATAATTTTGGTCTGAACTGTAACTGTTGACATTTAACATTACTATTTTTCTGAGATAATAATAGCTTTAAAAAACTTTTATTACCTTGCATCAGTTACTATCTCATCAGTCAAAAGGAAGCTGTGTGCGTGAGGAGTGGGAGGTGGTGGCATTGGCAGCAGACACATTGACAAACTGTTCTGTTGCCAACGTGTTAGTATTTGTGTTCAAGAATAACAATATTTTGAGGAAATTAATCAGTCAACCCCATCCGGGGCACTCTGCTTCCCTCCCCGCGTCCTAAAGAGAAGCACTTCGGGTGTACTGGCAAATCTGAACATCTCTGAGAGTGCGTTGCGCACATCCCGTGGTGTCAGAGTGTCCTGTCTGGCACTGGCTCCTGCCTGCCCGACTGATTATCAGGGATAAACTTTAGCCACCGTGAGTGGTGTCTGATTAGAGTAAGTGGGTAAGAAAATAAATAAATTAGTGCGTGAATAAAAATGATTTTTTAATATAAAACGTTTTGAAGATCTTTTGAGAAACTTGGTGATATATTTGTTAAGCAAAAAGATGCCCTATGAACCTTCCTTTCATTTATACAAATGAATCAATAGTAAAATTGATTATATTGTGAACCAATGCCTAAGATTTTAGTGATTAAGAAGCAATGAGAGTGATAAGTAAGGACCTATAGTATTGTATTGATTATTTATAGAACACATTTACTCCTTTACAAACATTAGGATACTAAAGGGAACATAATGTTATATACATTTTTTTTATTCTTTAGTAGAAATTTACTGAATGGCTAATGTATGCCAAATATTATTCTAAGTCTTTAAAATAAATCTTAAAATAAAGCGTAACATTTGTTCGTCATTATTTTCTCCATTCTAATGTCAGGAAGAAAAAACACATTTTTTTCTATTACTGGGAAGGGACATTAAGCCAAAGTGTGACTCATTTGTTCATAGATTTGGGCCTTGACCTATAATTCTCAACTCCTATAGTCTTTTACATTACCCCTAAATCTACAACAAGCATTTTTATGTTGATGAGTAAAGCAGAATTCTAATTCGATATTGCTATTTTTACAGCTCAAACAATGGAGTACCTTTGGAACTCTTGAAATTACACCAGGCATTCAATCAGACAAAATAGCATATGCAGTGGTCACTGAAGAAGATTGTGAAATAATTAAAATTCCTGCAAAACAATATGAAAATTTAAAATTGGTATGGCTTTATCTTATCTATGTGTGTGCTTGTATATATGTGTATAAATAAATATGTGTATTCATTTAAGCAAGTTTTTTCTACTTTAGAGAAGAGTCTTGTCTCTTTTAGTTTCTAAATTTTACTAACTTGAATACTATACAAACGTGGTTTTTTGATGACCATTACCTAAAAGTCTGATAGCAATGAATGTTGGGTGGAAAGAGTTCTAAGAATATATTTTATGTATACTTAAAGAATTTTATGTCTTCCACACATTTAAAACTGCATTCAGGGGTTGGAGTGATAGCACAGCGGGTAGGGTGTTTGCCTTGCACGTGGCCAACCCGGGTTCGATTCCCGGCATTCCATATGGACCCCAAGCACCGCAGGAGCAATTCTTGAGTGCATGAGCCAGGAGTAACCCCTGTGCATTGCCAGGTGTGACCCCAAAAAAAACTGCACTCATTGATTTAACAAACATGCATCTTTGTTATCAACAGTATCTCATGTATTGACATGACCAGGTAGACTGATTTGTACAATTTATTTCAGGAAAAAAATTGCTAGGAGCCAGGGATATAGTGCAACATTAAAGCAATTTTTTTTATGTGCGAAGCCCTGAGTTACATCCCAGGGTTTTATCCCACCAAGAAACAAAGAAAATAACACACGTGAACAAAACTACAAGGTAATTATTGGCATGCTATTTCAGAGTGAGACATCTAAACCCCAAACTTCTTGCATCATAACCAAATTCTGACCATTTAATTCTGCTGTCTGGAGAGAGTATATTGATTCTTTTTAGTTAAACCCTCTCTCCTCTTTCCTCTTTCCTTTCTCCTGGATGCAGAGGAAGATTGCATAAATGATGGGATTGGGGGTTTCCTAAACCCGTGATCTTTGTAAAATTCTCTCTTAGTCTAATCCTTAGGCTCTTGGTACAGGCTACTGATGTTAGGTGCTGTTGAGTGTTTGTGCTTGAGAGTTGAGGGGCGGAGCTTATACCAGAGTGAGATGAGAAGATAACGGCATTCTTGATTTCGGTGTTGGTTATTGCTGTCAGTGCAAGGATCTCAGTGTTAGTAGTATCAGTGGCTATTTTAGAAATTGGTTTTCTTGCACATCCTTGCTTCGAGTACTGATGGCTTAAGAAAAATTGTTTCGTATATTTTATCTTACTTTCAAAATCTAATCATTTGATAATACCTGATATAACTTGATTTTATACCTGCCTATAAGAGTGTTTTTTTAATATTAAAAGTACAAAAAGTTACAAACAGTGAGAAATGTAATTTTAATAGCAGTTATGAAGGCTAAAAATTTAAATTGTGGGGCCTGAGAGATAAGTAGGGCACTTGCCTGGCACATAGCCAGCCCTGGCTGGATCCATAGCACCCCAAATAGTTCCCTGAGCTTGCCAGCAGAGCACAGCTAGGTGTGACCCAAACACACCCCCACTCCAAATAAAAAGGAAAAAGAAAAAATGAAATGCAATTATAGAATGATGTCCTTATAAAATTCACTGCACTGTACTGTCCTCCCATTGTTTTATCGATTTGCTTGAGTGGACCCAGTAATGTCTCCATCGTGAGACTTGTTGTTACTGTGTTTGGCATATTGAATACGTCATGGGGAGCTTTCCAGGCTTTGCCGTGCAGGCATAGCTTGCCGGGCTCTCCAAGAGGGGCAGAGGAATCGAACTCGGGTCAGCCGGGCCAGTCGCGTGCAAGGCAAATGCCCTACCATTCAAATATATTTAATATTAATTTTTATTAATATAGATCATTTACTTTATTCCTTATTTCCATTCCTTTCTTATTTCCTTATATTTTTCTAACTCAGAAAATTTGATCATTTTTTAGGAAATGATGAAACATGATATTGCAAAAAAAGAAAACTTAATTAGTAAGTGTCCATGTTATGTGGAATTGCCTACTGTCTCCATAAGTAAGTTAGCTACATTCATTAAGTGGAAAAAGTTTTCTCCAGGTCATGGTGAGTTAATGAATTTTGGATATTTCCTTTATGAAACTACAATTTTCTTTATAAAATTATATTGCTCTAATTTCTTAATTTAATGCTTTATTAGGTAAAAGGCCCTAATATTTATTAATTAGTATTTAATTATATTTAATATTTTTCACATGACCTTTTCTAATATTTTGGTGTTACCTTTAAATTAGAAATTTATTGACTTTTTTTAAATTTAAAAACTAGTCCCTATTATCTTAAAGGGTAGCTCAGGAAAAGATTTATTTCTACATTACTCTGTAATTCCTACAGTAGTTGGAACTTCTTGTTCCAACCTAACAGTCAAAGTAAGGATCAAATTAAAAGAGTAATGCAATAAAAGTTTTGATAATCTGTTTCTAGGTATTCTGGTTGAATGTCTACTTAAGCAGTCAGTTTGATTGCTTATATCTGTTTTATTACACAGTGACCCACAGTTTCCCTGGATTATGCTAACTCCAAAACTGTATATGGAATTGAATCATTTTTCCTAAAGTTTCCTCTATGAGCACATTAAATAAAAGATGTCAAGTGCAATGGACAGAATGTTTGTTGTATAAAGAGCCTATGTTCCAGTTCTAGTCACCAATGTAGTATAAGTTAGAGGTGGGAACTTTAGAAGGTAGTTTAATCATGAGAGTAAAACAATCATGAATCAATTAATAAATTCTCAAAGGCATGAGAGGTCGCGCCTATGGGCCACATGATAATACGGCACAGGGATTCAGCAGTCTATAAACCAGTAAGAAGTGATCTCAGCAGATACTGAGTCTGTGGTACCATGGTCTTCAACTTTCTAGATTCTCACACTGTGAGAAATAGATGCTTTTTATGTAAGCACTCATTCTCTGACATTTGATATTGAAGTCTAAATTGCCTAAGATGCTTAGCACAAGAAGAACTGTGATAGGTAGGGTGGGAATCTTAGATTCCCTTCAGTACTTATTGTCCCTCTGGAGACAATGTCAAAGAACAAAGAGATTTCTACTTTGTTTCACACTTCTATTAGTCAAACAGTAAAAAATCTAGTCTTAGATCGGAAGAGGTCCTTGAATCCACCCCAAGCCTACCATGCTGTCATCGTAATGCGTGATATTGTGCAAGGGGCCCCAGAAACCACTCTCTGGCCCGCGGAGGTGGCCCGAGGATTGATCCGATGGTGCAAGGAGGGACCAACCGAATGAACACGAGACACAAGAGACAGAGTACAGTTTAGAAATAGAAAAAGAGAGAAAAAGGGACAGGCTTTATTGAAGGGTACAGAATGTTTATATAGGGTCTGGGCAGCTCAGTCAGGAGCAGAAGCAATATAACCACATATGGTAAGGTCAGCAACAAGAGCTTTACCTAACATTCAAGGTAGACATTTGTACATCAAAGGGTCTTATGGCAGTAGGTGCATCCTGAGCTTTACATTTGTATATCAAAGGGTCTTAGGGCAGTAGATGCATCCTGGAGTTTACTATAGATAAGGTCAGATAAGATAACTGTCAGCCTGATGTTATTTGCTATAGATCAGGCATCCACTGAGGTCAGGAAGCCCTGGGAGACTGTCACCAATGTCTGTCCCAAACAGTTCCTAACATGGGAACCATGGCCAGGGTCTATGAGAGGGCTCTTGGCTTCCCACAATATTGTGTAAAGTGGAGACAATTTCTGAATCAAGATTGATATTCAAGTGTAAGAATGAAAAGTCTGAATTGTAAAACTCATAATGTAATTGTTCTAATTAAAAATATTATGGTTATAAAATCTGTCTAATCCATCCGGGAGGGAGTTAATTATAAAATAATTAATAATTTAAAAAATGTGATTCAGCATAGGTATAGAGGTTTCTTTCACTGGAAACAGTATTTATGCTTCAGAAACTGAGATTTCATAATAAACTTGTTACTTTTAGTGAGACAATAAACTCTTTGTTTATTGAAAATTCATTTCCAGTGTTTAATATTTTATTTTAAAAATATAGTCATATTTAAAAATATGGTCATATTTTTCTGTTGTTTATAAAAATTGAATACTAGTTGTGTTAAATTTGCATGAAACTTTTCTCTGATGAGATATAAATGTCATTTTTCCCAACATATATACAAAAATCCAACACTAGATTAATTTAGAAAAAAGATGAATCAATGGGGGTATGATGCTGCCAGCAGGTCAATTTGTACCTGTGAGGTTAGTGCATCGCAGCCTGATGGCACCATCAGGCTTTCAGATACCCCAAGATTGCTGCTGTGTCTTTGGCCAGACACCAAAAACTTGAGGCAATGTTTACCAAGAAAGTAAACAGTCAAAAGTTAGGTATGTGGGAGACACACCCACAAACCACCTCCGGCTCATCTATATAATTGGAGGCATGGTCTCTCTGGTTCCTGATTGAACTGCTTAACGGCCATGATCCCAGAGACTCAGAAACAAATCTCGGAACCCAAAGGCTTTTGGCAGAAATGCATCCTGTTCCTGCAGTAGGTTACTGGTGCTGGGCCACTCCAGGTGGGAATAGGTTTCGTGCCTTGACCTGTTCCCCTTGGTGGACCGGTGACCACCAGCCTCCAGAGGCCACTGGACAGTCAGGTTTGGGCCTGCAGTGATGAGACATGCGGGGCCTCACCAGATGGGGGTGAAACCACCCCTTTCCTCCCCATCCCAGTGAGACCCAGAGTCGCCACCTACAAACGGCCTCTCTGGCTCCTGATCAAGCTAATTATGGCCATGATCCCAGAGACTCAGAAACAAATCTCAAAACTCAGTGGCTTTTGGCAGAATGCATCTGTACCGTATACAAGATGGCCACTGCCTTAGAGCTTCTTGGAAAGCCAGGTATGAGTCAGCGATGATGGGGCAACTGCAGTCTCATGGGAAGTGGGGAGGTACCGGCTCGTCCTTCATGCCCTACTGAGGTCATGAGTTGCCCCCTATGAGTGACTCTCCGGCATGGCCATACCTCCAGAGGCAAAAGGACATAATTCAGAGCCTGGCAGCTTGCGGCATAAAAGTGAATGGACCATGCATTAAACTACACACCATGCCTCCCTGGGAGGAAAAAGGTGTTGCTCCCTTCCGCCTTTTTTCCGCCCAGCAGCAAGGTGGCCACCGCCTCAGAAAACCAGGTATAAGCCAGCAGTAATGGGGCAACTGCAGTCTCATGGGAAGGGGGACGGTACCAGCTCGTCCTTCAAGCCCTACCAAGGTTACCAGTTGTCCCCCACAAGCGTCTCTCCAGCACAGCCATAGCACTAGACGCACAGAAATCAGTCTCATAATTATCTGGCTTTTTGCAGAAATCCAAAATTGCAAGGTCGCTATTGCGGCCACACAAGATTATATGATTCTCATAACCAGCTATAGAAAACAAAGTATTTCACAATGCCTTTTCAGCAATTCTGATTGGGGGGGGGGGATTCTAAACAATAATGGTGCATCATTTGTTGAAGTAACGAATGTGATCAATGTAGAAAAGAGTTAAGTAGAAATCATCTGCCTCACAGTCATTGGGAGGGGTGGGAGGGGGGGTGTATTGGGGTTCTTGGTAGTGAAAAATGAGTACTGGTGAAGGGAGAAGTGTTTGATCATTGTATGACTGAGATTAAAAGCTGAAAGTTTAGTAACTTTTCCCACAGTGATTCAGCAAATAAATACAAGAAAAAAATAAACACATAAAATTATGAAAAAAAAAGTAAGGTGAAGTTCACACCCAATTCAATCAGCTAATTAGTGGCTGAATAAATAGCAGTACTCCTACATAAAAAAAAAGATGAATCAAATTTTCTAAATTCAGAGTATTACACAGAAACGTATTTCTAAATATTAGTGCTTTTCATTTATCATACATTCTACTTTTGTCAAAAAAATTATTCATTAGATTGTTAGATTAATTTCATAAGATAATTGGTGTTTTTTTTGGGTGAAAGGGTTGGGCCACACCTGGCAGTATTATGGTTTACTGCTGTGGTGCTCCAGGGACCAAATCTAGTTCCAATGATTGAATCAGGATTGACTGCATACAAGGCAAGTGCCGTATGCACTTTACAGTCTATCTGGCCCATTCAAGGGCCATTTTATATTGAATATAATATTGAATATAATATTCAATATTGTTATTCTGTCAAGATAATATTTTTCAGATCATGTAAGCATAAATAAATTATAATCAAATATATACATATTTTTTGTTATACATGCTGGAGCGATAGCACAGCAGGTAGGGCTTTTGCTTTGCATGCGACTGACACAGGTTTGATTTCTTTCCCCTCTCAGAGAGCCCGGCAAGCTACCTAGAGTATCTCGCCCACATGGCAGAGCCTGGCAAGCTCCCTCTGGTGTATTTGATATGCCAAAAACAGTAACAAGTCTCACAATGCTACAGACAGTGTTATATTTTGTTGCAATGTTATTTCAAATTTTCTGTTTCCCCTTTTGAATTGAATCACCATGAAAATACATTTTAACCATGTGAACTAATAGAGTATGAAATTTAAAATCATTAAATACATTTATGGTTTATTATATTTTATTACTAATAATTTGATTATTATTTGCATTTGTTTGCTAATTTATGTCTTCTCTAAGTAATCAATTAAATTGTTTAAACCTAGCTTTAAAGAATTGTGTATTCACTGACCTGACACAGTTTTCTAGACTAATGATGGCTTCAATTTCTTTTTTAGTAAATTTCATGAAAAATAATTTTGGAAATGATTGCTTTTGACATTCTATAATTATATTGAATAACATAAAATTACCAATATTTTTCAGTTGATTCTAGTTTATACTTACACAGTTTAAAAAGTCATTTGTTCTCCATAGGGAAGAGTGCCAATTTTACTAGATGAACTTCAAAGCCCCTTTAAGCTCTGAAATACCAGGGTTCTTATAAATAAACATAACTAGGTGAAGAATAAGTCTTGTCAACCTAATCACATTTCCTTTATGCAGTGACAAATGTAATATATCAATGAGAAGCATTAGATATAATAATTCTTGTCTTTTCTTGAGATTAAGTTTGAATTTTCATCAGAAAATGTAGAGAATATAGCTCACATTATACTTTTATTATCTAAGTTTTAAATGGTCAATAGTGTGATTCACAACACACAACTATCTGTGCTTTGATCTTATGTTACACATTTGTATCAGATCAAGCTTTAGAGAGATTTATTAATTATTGAAAGGCTTAATAATATTTAGGACTAATCCATGGGAATCTACAAAATAAGCTTATTGTCTGACTCCATTTTCTTTATTAACTTTGTAATTTATTTTGCTTTAGTTGGGGCGATGCTCAAGGCTTACTTTTGTCTCTGCGTTAGGGGAAAACTTCAGGGCTGGTATGTGGGAGATGCAACTGGTGCTGTGTTGAGATTGAGCCCAGGTTGGCTGCATGCAAGTAGTACCTCTTCTACTATCTCTATGGTCCAAGTTTGTTGAGTTGTTTTTTTTTTTATAATTTTTCTTTTTTTATTAGTGAAACACCATGAGGTACAGTTGTAGATTTACAATTTTTTGTGCTTGGGTTTGATTATACAATGATCATATACCCATCCCTCCACCAGTGCCCATTTTCCACCACCATGGATAATATCCCCCCACCCCCATCCCCCCATCCCCCCCCTGCCTCTGTGGCAGGGCAATCCCTTGTGTTCTCTCTCTCCTTTTGGGTGTTGTGGTCTGCAAAAGAGGCATTGAGTGGCAAACATGTTCAGTCCATAGTCTACTTTCGACATGCATCTCCCCGCCTGGGAGGATCCTCCAAACACCCTTTATTTGGTGTTCCCTTCTCTATCTGAGCTGCCCTTTCCTCTAGAATGCCCGACTGGCCACTAAGCTATGGAGTAATCCTCCTGGTGCTGATCTCAGCTATTCTTGAATATTAATCTCATATTTTGTTACTTTATATCCCCCAGATGAATGCAATCTTTCTATGTCTATCCCTCTCTTTCTGACTCATTTCGCTTAACATGATACTTTCCATGTTGTACCACTTGTATGTAAATTTCATGACTTCATCTTTTCTAAGAGCTACATAGTACTCCATTGTGTAGATGTACAAAGTTTCTTTAATCAGTCATCTGTTCTTGGGCATTCAGGTTTCTTCCAGTTTCTGGTTATTGTAAAGAGTGCTGCAATGAACAAACAAGTGCAGATGTCACTTCGACTATACATTTTTGCCTCTCTGGGATATAATCCCAGGAGTGGTAGTGCTGGGTCAAATGGGAGCTCAATTTTTAATTTTTTGAGAATCGTCCATACTGTTTTCCAGAAGTGCTGAACCAGTCGACATTCCCACCAACAGTGAAGGATTGTCCCTTTCTCGCCACATCCGCGCCAGCATCTGTTGCTTTTGTTCTTTTGAATGTGGGTCAGTCTCTGAGGTGTGAGATGGTATCTCATTGTGGTTTTGATCTGCATCTCCCTGATGATTAATGATGTAGAGCATTTTCTCATGTGCTTTTTTGCCATTCGGATTTCTTCTTTGAGAGAGTTTCTGTTCATTTCATTGCCCCATTTTTGGATGGGGTTGGATGTTTTCTTCTTGTGGAGTTTAACCAGTATTTTGTATATCCTGGATATCAAGCCCTTGTCAGATGTGTATTCAGCGAATATCCTTTCCCATTCTGTGGACTGTCTTTGTATTTTGGTCACTGTTTCTTTGGAGGTGCAGAAGCTTCTTAGTTTAAGATAGTCCCATTTATCTATCTCTGTTTTCACTTGCTCAGTGAGTGGCGTGGCATCTTTGAAGATACCATTAGCTTCAATGTCATGGAGGGTTTTGCCAACTTTGTCTTCAATGTACCTTAGGGTTTCTGGTTTGATGTTGAGGTCTTTAATCCATTTTGATCTTACTTTTGTACATGGTGTTAGGCAGAGTTATGAGCCCATTTTTTTGCATGTAGCTGTCCAGTGATGCCAGCACAATTTGTTAAAGAGGCTTTCCTTATTCCACTTCACATTACTTGCACCTTTATCAAAGATTAGATGGTCATATGATTGAGGGGAGATGTCAGTGTATTCAACCCTGTTCCATTGGTCTACAGTTCTGCCTTTGTTCCAGTATCATGCTGTTTTAATTATTACTGCTTTGTAGTACAGTTTGAAGTTTGGGAGGTTGATTCCTCCCATTTTCTTTTTCCCAAGAACTGCTTTAGCTATTCGTGGGGGCTTATTGTTCCATATAAATTTCAGGATTGTTTGCTCCATTTCTTTGAAGAATGTTATGGGTATCCTTATAGGGATTGCATTGAATTTATACAATGCTTTTGGTAGTATTGCCATTTTGACAATGTTAAGTCTCCCGACCCATGAGCAGGGGATATCTTTCCATTTCCTCATGTCCTCTTTTATTTCCTGAAGTAGCGTTTTGTAGTTTTCTTTGTACAGGTCCTTTACTTCCTTAGTTAAGCTGATTCCTAGGTACTTGATTTTCTGGGGCACAATTGTGAATGGGATTGTTTTTTTCATGTTGCTTTCTTCTCTCTCACTGTTTGCATATAGGAAAGCCATGGACTTTTGGGTATTGATTTTATAGCCTGCAACTTTACTATATGAGTCTATTGTTTCTAGGAGTTTTTTGGTGGAGGTTATTGGGTTCTCTAAGTATAGTATCATATCATCTGCGAATAGTGAGAGCTTGATTTCTTCCTTTCCTACCTTAGTGTCCTTAATATCTTTTTCTTGCCTAATCGCTATTGCAAGTACTTCCAGTACTATATTGAACAATATAGTGGAGAGAGTGGGCATCTTTGTCTCGTCCCTGATCTTAGAGGGAAGGCTCTCAGTTTTTCCCCATTTAGGATGATGCTTGCTCTAGGCTTGTGGTAGATGGCTTTAATTATGTTGAGGAAGGTCCCCTCTATACCCATTTTGGCTAGGGTTTTCATCATAAAGGGGTGCTCGATCTTGTCAAATGCTTTCTCTGTATCTATTGATATAATCATATGCTTTTTATCTTTTCTTTTGTTGATATGATGGATTATGTTGATTGATTTCCGAATGTTGAACCATCCTTGCATCCCTGGGATGAATCCTACTTGGTCATGGTGTATGATCTTTTTGATGAGTAGTTGGATTCTATTTGCTAGTAGTTTGTTGAGGATTTTGCATCTGTGTTCATCAGGGATATCGGTCTGTAATTCTCTTTCTTTGTGGTATCTCTGTCTGCTTTTGTTATCAGTGTGATATTTGCTTCGTAGAAACTGTTCGGAAATGTTTTTGATATTTCAATTTCGTGGAAAAGCTTAAAGAGGATAGGGAGTAAGTCCTCTTTAAAGATTTGGAAGAATTCACTAGTGAATCCATCCGGGCCAGGACTTTTGTGCTTGGGGAGACTTTTTATTACCATTTCAATTTCCTTGATGGTGATAGGTCTGTTCAGGTATTTCAGGTCTTCTTGGTTCAGCCTTGGGAGTCTGTAGGAGTCTAGGAATTTATCCATTTCCTCGAGGTTTTGATGTTCCGTGGCATAAAGTTTCTCAAAGTACTCCCTGAGGATCCTTTGAATTTCTGTAGTTTCTGTTGTAATGACCCCCTTTTCATTTCTGATTCGGTTTATTAGGGTTTTCTCTCTCCCTTTCTTTGTGAGTTTTGCTAGAGGCTTATCAATCTTGTTAATTTTCTCAAAGAAGCAACTCTTGGTTTCATTGATCTTTCGGATTGTTTTTTGGGTGTCCATCTCGTTAATCTCTGCTCTGAGCTTTATTATTTCCTTTCTCCTGTTCGGGTTGTGCTCCTTTTTTTGGTCCTTCTCCAAGCTCTTAAGCTGTGAGGTTAGGTTACTTATGTGTGCTCGCTCCTCCTTCCTGAGGAATGCTTGTAGAGCTATAAACTTTCCTCTTAACACAGCTTTTGCTGTGTCCCATAATTTTTGGTAACTCGTGTTTTCATTTTCATTCGTTTCTAGGAATCTTTTGATTTCCTCTTTGATTTCCTGTCTAAGCCACTCGTTGTTCAATAGAGCACTGTTTAATTTCCAGGTGTTTGATTTAGTTTTCTGTTTTTCAAGTTTGTAGAGTTTTACTTTTGCTTCAGATGCCAACGTACATTGGTTATAAGTAAGTAAAGTAAGTAAAGGCCCTCCTGTTGATCGTCGATTTGCTCGAGCGGGCCCAGTAACGTCTCCATTGGAGACTTTGTTGTTACTGTGTCTGGCATATCAAATACTCTCGGTAGCTTGCCGGGCTCTCCGAGAGGGGCGGAGGAATCGAACTCGGGTCGGCCATGTTGGCCGCTTGTAAGGCGAACACCCTACCGCTGTGCTATAATCCATGTATATATTTATATATAAATTGTTTATAATTTGATGATAATCAGTTTTTATCATACAGAGCAAAGTTTCCCTAGGCATTTCCAACCTGTTAGAAAACAACAGCCATCGGGGACAGGAGAGACAGCTTAGTGGCTAGGGCACTTGATTTGCTCGGGACTGACCAACTCGAGTTTGATTCCAGACATCCCCTAGGGTCAGCTGAGCACCACCAGCAGTGATTCCTGAGCTCAAAGGCAGGAGTAACCTTAGGGCATCACCAAGCGTGACCTCAAAAGACAAAACAACAAGAGAAAATATCAACCACTTTCTCACTAATAAAACCTGTTTCCAGGTATGCCATCTGTATATTGGCAAACTGAAGTATTAATACAGTCAGTAGAGCTCTTGGCTTTCAATGCAGCCCATCTGGGTTCAATCTCTAGCATCCCATATGGTCCCTCAGGCAACACCACACCATGAGTGATTCTGAGTACAGAACTCGGAGTAACCCTTGAATATAACCAGGTGTCATGCAAACACCAAAGAAGTATTGGTAACCTAAGGTGTTATCAATGAATCACCCACACACAAACACACATGCTATTTTCTTGTTTTTGTTGGCTGATAAATTATATGGGCTGGAATGATAGCACAGCGGGTAGGGTGTTTGCCTTGCACACGGGTGACCTGGATTTGATTCTTCTGTCCTTCTCAGAGAGCCCAGCAAGCTACCAAGAGTATCCTGCCTTCAGGGCAGAGCCTAGCAAGCTCCTCGTGGCGCATTGGATATGCCAAAAACAGTAACAAAAGGTCTCACAATGGAGACGTTACTGGTGCTCGCTCTAGCAAATTGATGAACAATGGGAGGACAGTGCTGCAGATTACTTAAATGTTCTATCTTTTTAGGTAGGAGTTTGATAAACCAAACATAGTCGTAAAGATAATAAAAAATTGCACAATTTGTGAATGTTAAATGATAAATAAAAAATGTCAATAAAATAGCAAAAAATATATTTAATATCTAACTCAAAAAAGGGTGTTTCATCACAGAAAACATACTTTGAAACTATTGTTGAACTTCTTGGCTCTAAATCCTAGTTATTTATATTAATCCCTTTTATGTTGACTAAGTGTACAAGGTCCCAAACTTAGCTGAAGGCAACTCTTGAGTACAACAGAAATATTTTCACTCTTGTTTTAGTATTTCCCTTAGTCACATGAGAGGGTAATTTTTTTATGAGTTTATTTCTGACCATTATAACATATTTGGTGAGGTGTCTATTGGTGTTCTTAGCTCATTTTTATATTACATTGCATTTTTTATTATGTTGTTTATAGTTTCTTTGTTAACAATTTATTTTTAGATAATAAAGTTTTTTCAGATATTTTACAAATATTTTCTCAACTCTGCTTAATCTTCTCATACTAGTATATCATCTTTCACAGAATAGGGTATATTTTTCACTTTATTCACTTAAATGCTTGCTTGTTTTTGTATAACAGTGATTTAAAATAATGTTAACATTTTATGTTTTAAGTATACAAAGGAGTTGCCAGAATCACTTGATCACTTGATAACTTGACATCCCATTACTCATTGATTTGCTCGAGTGGACAACAGTAATGTCTCCATTCATTCCTGTTGCATGCTAGTGTAGCCCAATGGCGTCTGCTTGTTCTAGGAACACAAAGAACCTCAAACTGATCATTCAGGGTCTTGACGAAGAAGTCTTACTACCTTTTGATGTCCCGTGGAATCCAGTCTGTAATGGCTCTAATCCAGCGGTTGTCTCCAATTCTCATTATGTGTCCAGCCCATCTGATTTTCGATGCATTGGGAAACGAGACAGTGTCCCTAATTCTTGACTGTCAACAGAGTTTGGAACTCCAGATTCATTCTCACTTGAGTAAAGCATGATACTCCAAGCATAGCTTTTTGATTCCTCTTTGGGAGACTTGAATAGCGTTCTCATCCTGTTTTCATAAGGCCCAGGTCTCTGAGGCATATGTTAATGAAGGAAGAACAGTGGAATCAAAGAGATGTGCCTGGAGCCGGAGTTTCTTAGTCCTCTTTGCTATTTCCTTGACGCTCTTGAAGGGGTTCCTAGCTGCTCTCTTCCTCCTGCGCAACTCAAGTGCCAGGTCGTTCATCACGTTGATTTCTCAACCTAGGTACACATAACTGTTGCATTCGGAAATGTTCGTTCCGTTGAGAGCGAAAGGAACATCAGGAATGAGACCGTTTCTCATAAACATTGTCTTCATGAAATACAGCTGGAGTCCGACATTTCCACACTCATGGTCAAAGTTGGCCAAGCATTTGTGCTGCTTGGCACAAGCATGGTCAAAGTTAGCCAAGCATTTGTGCTGCTTGGCTAATATTTGGTGTTATTAGAACAATGTCATCAGCAAAGCAGAGATGCTGTAGTTGGCGACCATCTATCTTCACTCGCATTCCTTCCCATTCCAGTTGTCGTATAACATTCTCGAGGGTGGTACAGAAGAGTTTCAGTGAAATGTTATTACACTGCCAAACCCCTCTCTTGAGACCAGAATTTCACCATTCTACAAAGAAGTACTTTGTACTTTTACTTTTGTTTTAGATACTGCCTGAAAAACATAACCATGTATTTTGTACAAAGTTCTTTGTAGAATGGTGAGATCTTGGTAGTGAATCCATAATGCAGCTTATGGAGGATCCTGATGTATTGACTTTGAACGCCTGTTTGGCTAGGGATTATATGACTGCTTCCATCTCAGCAGAATCAAAGGCCTTCTTTAAATCAATGAACATTAGACAGAGCGGCATCTTGAACTCCTGAGAAACATCAATGAACTTGGTTATAGTGTGGATGTGGTCGATGGTGCTGAATCATTTGCAGAACCCGGCTTGCTCGCATGGTTGTCCTTCACCTACTGTTCTGCCAATCCTATTCAGGATGACTCGAGTGAACAGCTTGTAAACAGGACAACAGGCAGATCGGACAATAATTGCCAATGTCGTGGATGTCTCCCTTCTTTTATAGTAGTACGGTCCTGCTTCGAAAATTCTTGACCTTATTCACCAATGTGTCTTGGCGCAAGCCTCAGGCAACCGTAAGCGAATGTATGAGCTTGTAAAGCAGTGCAGAGGAGCAATCAAGGAAGACCTCAAAGAGAGAAGAGCAGCAGTGCTGGCAGATGCGGCAGAAGCCGGGAAAAGCATTTGCAACTACAAGACCAAGATGACTGTCCTCCAATGTCCTGATGGATCTATCACATCTTCCAGAAGGGAAATGCAGAAGATTATCGATGACTTCTACTCAGATCTCTTCGATAGCCATGTCCACCTGCCCACATGCCAAATTCCACAGGATGGATATGTCATTCCCAATGTTCTCTCTTCCTAAATCCAATACACCATTTCATCTGTAAAGAAGCAAACAGCACCCGGCCCAGGCAAGGTCAGACCCGAACACCTGAAGAACCAGCTGTTAGCACTCATCAATACACTGGCTCAGTTCTTCACATACTGCCTTTCTGTATGCAAGGTTCCATCCCAGTGGAAAACCAGCAGGACTATTCTACTGCCAGAATAGAAGTTTCAAATATTTTTCAGAAATCAAAATTAGAATATGTAAAATATAGTAAATTTGTGTCAGAGAGATAGGACAGAAGGCAAAACACATAACTTGCACATCTGCAAAGCACATGACAAAACACAGGACTGTTCCTGGCTTCATCACTGTCACCTCATGTAGTCACCTGAGCCCCACCAAGAGCAATATTTGAACACAGAGCAGGGACTAACTCTGAACACTTCTGGATGTTGCACAAAACAATGAAAAAACAAAATATATACTGTAGTATTAAGGTCGGAAAGATACTATATGTGTGTGTGTTTGTGTTTGTGTGTGTGTGTGTGTGTATAAGTGTGTTTTAAATCTATTTCATCAGTTCAGTTTTCATGAGAATGTGGCAGTGGTTAGGATAATGTTTATTCATTAGATATTCATGCTTTCAATTTTATAAACTTGCTATTCCCTAAATATATTTTCTTGGATAACTTTTACGACAATAATATTTTACATGAATATTTTTGTTGTTGAGAAATTGAAAGAAACAATTCCCAAAATCTTGAGGATTTTGGCCAAAGTAGGTAGAGTACTTACTTTACATGCAGCCAATCCATATTTAAACCACGTTACCCAAATGATTCCCCCTGCCCTCCTTTAGTTGTGATCCCTGAGTATAGAGCCAGGATAATACCTGAGCACCATATACCCCTCTTCCCCCAAAATATCTTTAAAAAAATCTTGAATGATTTATAATCACAAACAAAAAATAAACACTGTCCTCCTGTTGTTCATCGATTTGCTCGAGCAGGCCCAGTAACATCTCCATTTTGAGACTTGTTGTTACTGTGTTTGGAATATCGAATACGTTACGGGAACCTTGCCAGACTTTGCCATGCAGGTGAGATACTCTTGGTAGCTTTCCAGGCTCTCCGAGAGGGGCAGAGGAATCAAACTCGGCCATGTTGGCCACTTGCAAGGCAAATGCCCTACCCACTGTGCTATCTCTCCAGCCCTTTATAATCACATTATCTTAATTTTTCAATATTTTGGAAAACAATATGGACACTTTTCAAAGAATTGGGCTTAAATACGGTGTAGCAATTCTGTTTCCTAGTTTCTATCTTAAGAGCACAGAAACTCTGTTCTGAAATACAGTAGTATTCCTAGTTTTATTGCAGCATTATTCACTATAGCCAAAATCACAATAGCCAACATCTCATGTACAAGAACAGATGAATGGAAAAAGACATTATTGCTCATGCTTACAATGGAATACTACTTGGCTATAAAAATAAGATGAAACCATACAATTTGCTGCCATGAAATTGGATCTGGGGAGTATCTTGATGAGTGAAGTTAGCCAGAAGACTGACAGATGCAAAATGATCACTTATGAATGAGATATGAAGGAATATAGTTGGGAGGCGTGAGGTAATACTGTGGATATAGTGCTTGCCTTGCATGCAGCCAACCCAGGTTTGATTCCTAGAACCCCTATTCCTCCACCCACCCCCACCCTGAGCCCTGTCGGAAGTGAAATCTGAGCGTAGAGCCAAGAGTGATACCTGAAAACTGCTAAGTATGGCCCCAAACAAAACAAAACAAACAAAACAAGAGACACAGTAAGGCAATACCAAATGCCAAAGGCAACATGCTCTGAGGACTAGTCTACAGAATTGAGTTTCCAGGGCAGGGGATGGGATGTGGTTGTGAGGTAGGTGGAGCAGTCCAGACAGGGTCAATGGTGGAAGGAAGTGGACACTCCGGTGGATAGTGTTGCATTGAAACGTTGCAGGCATGAAACCATACCACTAATAATATAAATCATGGTGCCCAAAATTAAAAGAAATTTAATTTTTTTTAAGTTTTTTTTTAATGTTCTTGAAGTACAATTTGTCAGTTGTTTTTCTTATGGTCATGTTTTTCAGGCAGTATCTAAAACATACCATCTCAATCGCTTGTTATAAGCTATTTTCTAGGACTTTATTGTTTGCAACTTACATTTATGTTTGTAATATATTTTGATTTACTTTTTTGTGCAAATTCTAAGGCTTGGGTCCTCTCTTTCCAGGTGAATGTTCATTTGTTCTAGAGTCTTATGTCAAAGATTGTACTCCATTTGCTCCTTTGTTAGAGATCAGTAGAAGAATTATTTACCAACATAATTATGGGCTATCTATTGTTTCTTTTTTATTTGTATTTTTTAATTTAATTTAATTTTTATAAAGTAGTTCATAATATTTTATTACATTTAATATTCGAAAGAGCTGGAATGATAGCACCGCAGGTAGAGTGTTTGCCTTGCATACGGCCAACCCAGGTTAGATTCCTCTATCCCTCTCGGAGTACCCGGCAAGCTACCGAGAGTATCCCACCTGCACAGCAAGCTCCCCGTGGCGTATTCAATATGCCCAAAACAGTAGCAGCAAATCTCACAATGGAGATGTTACTGGTGCCCACTTGAGCAAATCGATGAACAACAGGAGGACAGTGCTACAGTGCTAATATTCGAACACCAATCCTACCACAATTACACCTTCCCACCACCATATTTCAGATGTTTCCATCCCGAACCCCAAACCTTACCCCCAAAGCAGAACCAGAATAATTTATTTTGTATTGCTTGTTATGAATATTCTGTTAAAAATGATCCAAAGAAGGTTTCTTAGAGGAAATGTGTGAAGATTGTTTCATTTCAACCAAGGACCATTAAATTCTTCTATAAGAGATTAGTAACGTGTTGTTAAAGGTTGAGTCTTGGGTGTAATCTGTAAAAATACATTTCCCCCTACTTCAACCACCATAAAGTATGGTGCGCTTTTCTTGGAATATTCGTGGTGTAAAGTATAAGATGTCACATGGCAGCAAATGAGACCAAGCAGTCCAGATATAGGTTCATTCATGTATGAGGCTCGTCCTGAACGTATGGAAAGAGGCTGTGAGCCTATCTATTCTGTTTAATTGATCTATTTATCCTTTTACTATTAGCACACAGTGCTGTTAGCTTTCAACAAGTTTATTTCTTCCCATGGTATGTTTTTTGGGATTTTATTATTATTTTATTTTTATTGACACATCATGAGATACACAGTCACAAGGTTGTTCATGATTTGGGTTTTAGTCACACAATGTTCCAATACCCATCCCTTCACCAGTGTACATGTACCACTACCTGTGTCCCCAGTTTCCCTCCTACTACTGTCCCACTTCTCCTGTCTGTTCACCCTGTCCCCAATCCCCCGGGTAACCTCCCCAGTCTGCCACTATAGAAGAAGTCGAAATGGTAATCAAAAATCTTTCCAAAAACAAAAGTTCAGGTCCAGATAGATTCACTAGTGAATTCTTCCAAACCTTTAAAGAGGACCTACTGCTAGTTTATTTCAGGCTTTCCCCCAAAATTAAAGCAACCAAAATACTTCCAGTTTCTATGAGATAAATATCACCCTAATGCCAAAAGCAAAGACACCACAAGAAAAGGTAAATTACAGGTTGATATCTCTGATGAACACAGATGCAGATTCTCAACAAAATACTAACAAATAGTAAGCTTTGAAGTCGGGCAACCTCAATTCTCTAACTTGGTGTTGCTTTTTCAGTATTTATAGCCTCTGTTTTTTTTTATATTCTGTAAAAACTTTAGAAACAGTTAATATCTAGAAATGAATATGATTTGAATTTTATTGGGGCTTCTCTGATGTAATAGAACAAGTTAGGAAGATAATATTTTGATATTATTTTTCTATCCTGTACATATATTTACATTTATTATTTGATTTGATTTATTGAATTGGAATGTCATAAATTTTGTATACAGATTAAATTTATATAAATGTTTGTAGATCTGCTAATATAAGTAGCATTGCACTTTTAATTTCATTTGTTCATTCCTTCCTTATGGGGCTGGAGCTATAGCACAGCGGTAGGACGTCTGCCTTGTGTGCAGCAAGCCTGGCTGAGCTGGGTTCGATTCCTCCGCCCCTCTCAGAGAGCCCGGCAAGCTACTGAGAGTATCTCGCCCGCATGGCAAAGCCTGGCAAGCTCACCGTGATGTATTCGATATGCCAAACACAGTAACAACAAGTCTCAAAAATGGAGACGTTACTGGGTCTGCTCAAGCAAATCGATGAACAACAGAAGGACAGTGTTTTGTGTTTGTATTCCTTCCTTATAGAACTGGATTTTGATTTGTTGATTTTCTACATTTGTATTTTATTGATGTGTGAACTTATTTTTATATCACTGAATACTGAATTTGGATTTAATTTATTATTTTATCATTTCCTAAGATGGTACATGATCAATTTTATATATTTCCTTTTTTCCTGACATATATGTTCAATATCATAAATTTTTTCCTGGAAGCACTTTTTATCTGCCGGTTTCCACTTATGTGTATAAATGTTTTTGTTTACATTAGAATGAAGTCTTAATATTTTTTTCTCGTGAGATTTCAAACTTGACTACTAAGGAAATTTTCAGTTGTTGCCATTGCTATGGGCTACATATGTCCATGCTTGGGGGCCAGGTGAGTTTTGGCAGCATCATTTAGTTCACCTGCATCACTTAGAAATCGATCCTCTTAAGATATATTTGCTTTATGGTTCATAAAGTTAGTTGTCGTGGTAAATGCCCTCTGTGAAATTGTGAATAATTTGTATGTTCTGTGATGTTATTTAATAACTTGAATTTACAGATGTCAATTAAATCCACTTGACTGTTGATAAATTCATATATGTCCCAACTGATGTTTTATAACTGTTGAAACTCACCTTTTCTCAGAGAACAATTGACATTTTCTAATACAAAAGTGAATTCATCCATTTATCCTTGAAATTATACCAGTTTTGCCTCATATATTTTAATATTATTAGGCAATACACATTAAATATTATTATGACTGACTGGATAATTAACTTCCTTATCATTATATAATACCCCTCTTTATCTCTGGTAATTTTCCTTACTGTGACGTTTATCTGAAATTAGTGTAACTATTCCATATTTTGTTTGATTGGCATTGCATATTATCTCGATCTATTTACTTTTACTGTAATCTGTATTAAAATTGCTATACATTTGTACTTTTAGCTTTTAAAGTGATTATTGATAGTTGGATAATATCTGCCATATTTTTACTGTCTTTGTTGTTCTGTGTTCTTACACTTGACTTTCAGCTGTTTCTGCCGTGTGGTTTTACTTGAGCATTTTATGTGATTCATTTTCATCTTTTAAGGCTTGTACACTTTCATTTATTACTGACTTTAGTGACTGTACAAGATTATGCAATAAATATATGAAGAATGAATCCAGATCACGTCGAAGAACACTGCACAGTGAGAATGTTTTGTCATAACAAAATATTTCTAATTCCTCTCTTCCATGTCTGTATCATTATTATATTTATTTCTTTTATGTGTAAAGCGGTAGGGCATTCACCTTACAAGCGGCCAACATGGCCGACCCGAGTTCGATTCCTCCGCCCCTCTCGGAGAGCCCGGCAAGCTACCGAGAGTATTCGATATGCCAGACACAGTAACAACAAAGTCTCCAATGGAGACGTTACTGGACCTACTCGAGTAAATAGACGATCAACGGGAGGGCCTTTACCTTTTTATATTCACAAACCTATTAAAAATATATATGCACGAACACACATACGAAACATGTAGTATTACCTATATTTATTTCTCTTGACATAATGTCTTATCTTTTTATTTTATTGCGAAAATATTGCTTCACAAAACTATAAATACTTACATTTTTAGAAATATAATGCTACCACACCATGTTCATCACTTGAATGTCAGTATCCCTTTATAGAAATCCGCTGAATCCTTTCCAAACTTTCAGCAATCCCCTTTCTTTGGTTATCACGGTTTTGTCATTATAGACTAAATGCTTTGTTTACTTCCTCTGTTTCCTGTTTTGACATATATGAGTGAGATCATCAGTAGTTATCATTCTCCTTCTGACTGTTTTGCTTGGTATGACTCCATTCCATTTTATCCATGTTAAACCAGAAGGCAGTTTCATCTTTTATTCAGTCATGAGGCTGGCTTTTGTTTTTATTGCCTATGAGTTGACGCCTTCTGTATTTCAGATATATTTTTATACAATGCATTTAATTTGCTCGAGCGGGCCCAGTAACATCTCCATTGGAGACTTTGTTGTTGCTGTGTCTGGCATATCGAATACGTCACGGGGAGCTTGCCAGGCTCTGCCGTGCGGGCGAGATACTCTCGGTAGCTTGCCAGGCTCTCCGAGAGGGGCGGAAGAATCGAACTTGGGTCAGCCATGTTGGCTGCGTGCAAGGCAAACGCCCTACCGCTATGCTATCGCTCCAGCATTTAATTATTCTATATATAGGCAAGTTTTTCTATTTTTTTACCATTGTTTAATCCCTTTTATTAGAATTTTTTTCTGACTTTATTTAAACTGCTGTGCCATCGCTTCAGCCCTAGGTTTTACTATCTAACATTAACTTAGGAAACAAATCATTAGTGTTGCAAATGTTTCTTGTATTGCTGTACCTTTAGTGGTTGTCCAACATTTCTTAGATATTGTGGCTTAAGTTTTCTTTTGATATTTGTTTCAGTTGGTTTTCATTTTTGTGTTCAGATATTCTTTTTTTTGTTATTTTATTTATTTATTTAATTATCTATTTTATTTCGAATATACATCCCTCCACCAGTGCCCATTTCCCACCACCACGGATCCCAGTATCCCTCCCTCCCCCCATCCCACCCTGTCTCTGTGGCAGAACATTCCCCTCTGTTCTCTCTCTCCTTTTGAGTGTTGTGGTTTGCAAAAGAGTTAAGCCTGATTTTCAGGGAGAAATGTTGGATGATTTACGTTCCATTGATCACTTTGTATGTATAAGGAGATGTTGCATGGCTGCATAAGCGGCCGCATGGTTTGGAAAAAATGTCCTGGTTCCTGCTTGACCGAGCTATGCTTGTTGAGACTCATGGTCAGCGGGATTCCCTCTGGAGTAGGCGGGATGCGGCACCTACCTCATCTGGGACCTCCCGGTGAGATCAGCTCTGTTTGGGACCTGGAGCATTCTCCAGGAGCTGTGTTGCCCTCCAGCAGTGTTCTTTGTTGCTGTGTGCTGTTGTGTTCAGATATTCTTAAGCAGGAAATAGTTTCTCAGCTATTTGTGATCTGCCAATGAGAGTATGGAAGACCTGCTTGTTTTCTGTAATAATGTCTTTAATCACTGGCATTTATGATTGCCATGTATTTATTTAACTTTCATAACTTTTCTTGAATGCCCATCTGTTATTGCATGTCACTTACTTTATACTTCAAATACCTTTCACACTGGGCACAATAGTTTACCCAGCTTGACAATGCCAATATGACTTTCATGTATGATTCTGAGATTTTATATCTCCAAACTCTGTTTTTCTTTATGGAATATGTAATACTCTTAGTGATATCTTGCATAATATACTTGAAAAAGAAAGCTACTATAAATAGGCGTTAGAATGCGGCTAACAAGGGAAGATGAGAAACATTTTCTGTTCTTGTGATTATGTGTGGTCTTTCAGTGAGTTTCTTAACTATGGTCTGTGAAAGTGAAAGGTACATTTTGGTTCTTTTCCTTTCCTTACTCTAAATGCAGGAATCAGGAATTTCCCGTTCCCCTGTTCAGTAAGAATCTGATAAAATACAGTAGGTCACAGCCAGGTTAATAGTTTCTCTTCAGGGCAATATTTGATAAGAAAAACGGAGTGTTCTGGCCCATTCCAGAACACTTAGTAGAGGACATGATTACTACAGCGGCTGAGTCAGGTGTCTCCTTTCCTCGGTTCAGTTAATAGTTTCTCCTTAGGGCAAGACTTGACAAGTGTTCTAGCCCATTCCGGGTCAGAAGCAAAAGTGAATTTTCTTGATATTTGGTGCCGGAACCTGCTAGAGACCCACAGGGTAAAACTTCACAAAAATAACAAGACGGTCTCTCCTAGAATTTTTTTCAATAAATTTCATCCACTGTGTGCCCTCAGAAAATTGTTAATAGTTATGTAAGTTTTCTTGTACTAACACAGGCTCCTGTAGAGGTTTCTGCTCTAGTAAGTTGTCTTTCTTTGTATCTGCCTAGCGATCTTGCCTTTGTGATGTTCGGGCAGCAGCTTGTCCTGATCATTAATTTCTTGATATTTTTAAGTATTTTTTCTTATTTTTACTTAATAAGATAAAGTGGACAAACTGGCAGGCTACCGAATGTAACCTGCCCACACGGCAGAGTCTGGCGAACTCCCCGTGGCATACCCAATATGCCAAATACCAGTAACAATGAAGGGTCTCATTCTCCGAACTCTGAAAGAGCCTTGAATATGGCACTTTTTAAAAAAATCTCAGGGCTAGGATGAAGGAGACGTTACTGGGGCCTGCTCGAGGCAATTGACAAATAATAGGATGGTTGTGATTGTGATTGTGAAGATAAAGTGATAACTTTGTTGTTCTGTGCAGACTGAATAGATCAGAAAACTTTGTACAATTGTTTTTATTATTTCATTAAGGTTTTTTCTAGACCTAACCATACCACTTCAATTTAGTAATTTCTTTTAAGCAAAACACGGGCCGAGGGTGATAATACAGAGGTAGAATATTTGCTTTGCACGAGGCCAACCCGGATTTGATTGCTGGTGTCCCTTTATGAGTCCCATACCACAGCCAGGAGTGACTCGAGTGCAGTCAGGCCCAGAGTGTTGCGGGCTCACGCTGCCATCCCCTGTACCCTCTAAAAAGTGGTAAAGGTAAAGGTAAAGGTAAAGGTAAAGGTAAAGGTAAAGGTAAAGGTAAAGGTAAAGGTAAAGGTAAAGGCCCTCCCGTTGTTCATCGATTTGCTCGAGCAGGCCCAGTAAAGTCTCCATTGGAGACTTTGTTGTTACTGTGTTTGGCATATCGAATACGTCACGGGGAGCTTGAAGCAAGGTAATTTTTATTGAAAGAAATTAGAATGCTGTGAGAGGAACACGTATTCAAGAGAATGGGGCATGAAAGAGCAAGACTCCAGTGACTTTGGGGAAAAGGTTTTATAATCAATTCTTCCAAATGTTCTTGGCCTGGAGTTCTCTGCACGTGTTGGGTGTTGTCACGGGGAGAGCCTTGCACTGTCAATGGCCTTCCGAATTCTGGCAAAGACCTTTGGGTTCCTCTGCATTCTTTCTGAGTATGACCCCCTTCTCTGTCTGGAGCTTGGACTTTCTGCACCAGTAACGTCTCCATCGTGAGACTTGTTACTATTTTTGGCATATCGAATATGCCACAGGTAGCTTGCCAGGCTTTGCTGTGTGGGTGGGAAACTCTCGGTAGCTTTCCAGACTTTCCAAGAGGGACTGAGGATTCAAACTCGGGTCGGCGGCGTGTAAGGCAAATGCCCTACTCACTGTGCTATTGCTTCAGCCCACTTTTCACATTATATGTATAAAATCCATTTGTAACAAACACATATTCAAGAATAAAATATTATTAATAGAATTTTAAATCTTGTTTATCTTATCTCCAGTTTATGAATTATCATGAAAGAATAATCCATCTGGTCAAGTACTTTCACTGATGATTATATGGTTGTTGTCTTTCTCTTTTTTGATGTCTTGTTACATTAATTAATTTGTGTATTGTCAACTATCTTTGCATACATGAAATATATATATTTGGTCCTTATGCAGTTTCCTTTTTGAACTCAGTCATTGAGATCTTGTTGAAGCTATTTATGTCTGTTTTCACTAGAAATATTTCTCTGTGTATTTTCCTTTTTGTGCTATGATCTCAATTCTTAGAGTAGTATTTGCCTCATGAAATATGTTTGGAAGAATATTATGCTCTTCTGGGTTTTTTGAATGAGAATAATAGGTACTTGGTATCCTTTGGCAGCTTGGTAGAAGAATTTAGTATTGTAATAATCTGATTCTTGGCTTTTGGGGGAGGCTTATTAACTTAATTTTTAGTTTTTGTTTTTGGGGCCACACCTGGCAATACTCACAGCTTAGTCCTGGCTCTGTGCCCAGAGAACACTCCTGGTAGTGCTCAGAGTGCTTTGGGATACTGAGAATCAAACCTAGGCTGACCACGTGCAAGAAAAGCATTCTACCCACTGTTCTGTCATCTGGGATTGGGAGATACATTTTATTCTTTTTTTTTTCAAAGGAGGCATATTATGACTTCATTTATTTATTGCTTTTTGGGTCACACCTGGCGATGCACAGGGGTTACTCCTGACTCTGCACTCAGGAGTTATTCCTGGCAGTGCTCAGGGGACCATATGGGACGCTGGGAATCGAACCCGGGTCGACCGCGTGCAAGGCAAACACCCTACCTGCTGTGCTATCTCTCCAGCCCCCGATACATTTTATTCTTATTTTAATATCTTAGATGGTAATTGGTATGCTTTTTGGTCCTATTTCTATTTAGTCCTGATCTGGTCTGGGTAGTTTGAGAGATTCTGATAATATATCTATTTCTTGTAAGACACAACTCTAAACAATGAAAATCACTTTGGTGAACCACATAAAAGAAATGAGTATATATACTGACGAGGGGTGTGGTGTTAGAACATTGAATGCCTAAAGTTTTATTACATTTTAAATCATGGTGCCTAAATACAAAAAAAAACAATAACTGTATTTTGCCAGATTTTCCAGATATCCTCCTTCCTTTCTCTCTGTGTATAATGAGTACATTTTCATAGCATACAGCATTTGCATGTACAATATGCATTGTGCACATTTATGTATAAATATTATGCATACACACTTGTTTATAGCCACCCTTTCTACTTTAGTCATAGTATCCTAATGACACCCTGGGAAAATTATTTTACAATTTTCAAGCAGTTGGCAATCTTCCCTCTTCCTCTCCCTCTGGAGAAACTACCCATGCAGCCATCTGATATATCTTTAAGGGATTATAGTTTTAGCATCCTTTCATTAGTTAAAACTATGGGAAAGAAGTGAATCCAACATTTTTAATTGACTGTCACTTTGCCAGAATGCAGACAAATCTCTGGAGATATCTAGATATGCATGAGTTTTAGTGACAGAAACCAAGTGAATCCAAAGGGGAAAAAACAATAATAAAAAAATGACTTCCCGGTAAACACAACTAGAAATTTCAGGAATTTTTTTTATTGTAAACTTTAACTACAGTGAGTATCTTTCAATAAATTCCCTTTTTTGCTTTGATAATTAGAAGAGGTATGGATTTTGACTTTTATATGAACCGTCTGCAGAAATTTTGAATTCTGATACCTTATCTTTAAAATCTTTCCTTTTCATAGTTCTTCCCTCTGTTTTGTTGTTTTGCTTTTTTCTTAAAAAGATTTCAATGTTTTTATTGACACCATAAATTAATAATAAAGTTTCACATATACAAAGTTTCAGCACCACACCCACTACCAAGGTGTCTGGATTCCTTGCCAATAGCTCAAGATCCCTCTACACATCACCACCCGCCACCACTCAATTTGTCAATCTACCCCATTGTCAAACTAAGTTTTTTAAACCAACTCATCATTTGTTACCATTGACCATAGTTTTTCTCAAATATTTTTTCTTTATGTTCTACCTAAGAGAAAATCATTCTATACTTCTCCCTCTCTGACTTCGCTGAGCATTAAACGTTCTAGTTCCATCCATACAGGGACTAATTGCATTCTTTATCATTTCTTGTAGCTAAGCAGTACTGTCACTGTCACTGTCATTGTCCATCAATGTGCTCGAGTAGGCACCAGTAACGTCTCACAACAAATTGTGAGACTTGTTATTACTGATTTTGACACATTGAATATGTCACGGGTAGCTTGCCAAGCTTTGCTGTGCAGGCTAGATATTCTAGGTAGGTTCCCGGGCTCTCCGAGAGGGGTGGAGGAATTGAACCCGGGTCCACCGCATGCAAAGTCAGATGCCCTACCCGCTCTGCTATCGCTCCAGCTAAGCACTACTATACGAACAGATTCTGTTTACTTTGGAGCCATACCAGTGGTGTTCAGGGCTTACTATTGGCTTTGTGTCCTAGAATATCTCCTGGAAGTAGTCATGGGACCTATTGTGCCATGCGTTACACCGGGGTCAACAAACTTGGGTCAGTCATGTGCAAGTCAATTGCTTTACCCACTATCCCATCTCTCTGGCCCCAGTACAAACCAATTTGTAAGGTTTTCATGTGTGAGGCAGGGAGATATCTTGAAAAATGAATGCATGCTGTATATGTGCAAGGTCCTGAGTTTTATTTGTCTGGCACTGAATGATCCTTTGAGTACCTCTGGGTGTCCTGGGAGTCGCCTGTGGGGAAACTCCCACAAATTAGAATGCAGTATTCCTGAATTTCATTGACAGAAATCAGATTCAGGACTGCAACAGATGAGGACCAGATCTTCTTTATTGTTTTTGTTATTTTATAATTGTTATTCATGTAGTTGTCTGTATCCAACTATGATTCTCAATAGGCCTATCACTCCCAGCTACCTGGAAAAAGCTCTTTTCCTTTTCTTACATCAATTTTGGTCTTCGTTTATTTATTTATTTATTTATTTATTTATTTATTCTTTTTGGGTCACACCCGGTGATGCACGGGGGTCACTCCTGACTCTGCACTCAGGAATTACTCTTGGCAGTAATTATACCCCAGGGGACTATATGGGATGCTGGGATTCGAACTCGGGTCCGCAGCATGCAAGACAAACACCCTACACACTGTGCTATTGTTCCAGCCCCCAATTTTGGTCTTGAAAAGACAGTTTCTAATCCATGTTTCTCAGAAGTAACATTTCTACTATGGTTTGCACATTTTTATGAACAACTTCCTTTGTATGACTTCAGAAAATATAAAACATCCTGTACAGCTTTATGTTTCAACAAAGCAAAAATCTTTATGTGTCTATCCATATTCATATCCTTATCTATGTATACTCTCTCCTGAGTTATAATGGAAAACATCCTCAATTTATTTATTTAAAACAAGATTATTTTTTGTACTTTCTGTCCTTCAAGGCACCCTATCTGTGCTTTGAGATAATCTAGTTTAGAAAAATCATTCCTTACCCCAAGGTTACAGTTGTTTCATTTTAGCTGTGTAAGTCACTATGATGTGTGAATCACGTACACATAATGTTCTGCATTCTTTTAGTAGAACAGTCAAATGGTCTTGCTCTTCAAGCCTGTATTCTTGAAGGAAGGAGAGGGAAACTGAAAACACTGGTGGAGGGAGGTGGACACTGATGGCAGGATTGGTGATCTAACATCTACATTAAAAAAGCCCAACTATGAATAACTCACAGCACTTCAGTAAAATAAAACTTAGAGAAAATAACATCTTGCTTCCAAAAAATAGAATGATAGCCATATGATCATACATATAATTAGCTTTTTCTACATGTGCTAACCCTTCTAAATTTGAATCAGTGCCATTGTTACACATTTTGAATCCCAAATAAATGACTATTCCATTTTCCAACAAATACTTAATGAAAGACAAGTGATACTCGGTTCTTATGAATACAGTGTGTACATTTATACTTATAAAGAAGAAATAATATTAAATAGGGAGCCTGTCTGATTGTAACATTTCCATTTTGTATTTTAAGTTTAGTATTTCTAAAAATAAATGACAGGTACTGTAGTAATTATTCATGAATTAATATATTTATTTTTAAATAGTAAAAGTAGTCTTATTCGGATGTTTTTATTTAATCTGGTGTCTTGGAAGACTAAGAAGTTGTAGAAAATAATACCCATAAAAATATTTAGCTGAAGCAAGATGAATCTTGGATTACAGAGGGCAGCCATGCCAAGAATCTGTAGTTCTTTCTGGTCACTTTAGATTTCCAATTCTGACAGAAGTTTGGGGGTATATAGGTACAACTATGGAATTAAGATTTGTTCTGATAAAACTGTAGTCATTTACATAAACTTAGGTTTAAAGATGGTGGTAGTTTTTTGACTTCTTAAATGGTCTATTTTATTTTTTAATTATTATTAATTTTGGTTGGTAGTTTCATTTTCTGATATTTATTTTACTATTAAGTTTGTCTGAAGCTTTTGAAAGTGTGGAAAGAATTTTATATTTAGTTATTAGGTACCTAATTTTATGTTAGAACAGATGGAGTGATATTGAACTTGAGAGGATTTGCTTCTTTCTCAGTATACAATACTAATGTTAGTTAACTTGTGTTTGTTTGATCATCTAATTGTTAATATATTGCCAGAACTTAATTGGAATGATATTTATGTTGGGATGCAAAGTAAATATTAAGCTTGATTTGTCATTCAAGCATACATGAGATGTATTCAAGTAATAATTTTACTTTCAACCAACATTTCTTTTCTTTTTTTTGCTTTTTGGGTCACACCCGGCAATGCTCAGGGGTTACTCCTGGCTCATGCACTCAGAAATTGCTCCTGGCGGTGCTCGGGGAACAATATGGGATGCTGGGAATCGAACCTGTGTTGGCCATGTTGGCTGCGTGCAAGACAAACGCCTTACCCGCTGTGCTATCACTCCAGCCCCCATCAACCAACTTTTTTAAAATATATTTTCAATAGTTCTCAAGCAGCACCTTACTTCCTTCTAAACTTATTTATCAGGAAGTTCTGAAGACTATACTTTGTTCTTCTGTTCTCTTTACTAGATTTAAAAGGTTACCACTTAATCACTTAACTTCCTGTTAGTCCTCGATTTGCTCGAGCGGGCGCCAGTAATGTCTCCATTTGTCCCTGTCGCATGCTAGTGTAGCCCGATGGCATCTGTTCGCCCTGGGAACATGAAGAGCCTCAAACCGATCGTTCATGATCGTGACGAAGAAGTCTGACCATCTGGTAGGTGGGCGGCCACGTGGTCTTTTGACATCCCGTGGAATCCAGTCAGTAACAGCTCTAGTCCAGCGGTCATCTTTAAATCTCATTACGTGACCAGCCCATCTGATTTTCGACACCTTGGCAAATGAGACAGCGTCCCTGATCCTTGATCATCGACGGATGTCAGAACTCCGGATTCTTTCTCTCATTTGAGTGAAACGTGATATTCCAAGCATAGCTCTTTCTATTCTTCTTTGGGAGACCTGAATAGCGTTCTCATCTTGTTTGTGTAGGGCCCAGGTCTCTGAGGCATATGTTAATGCAGGAAGAACAGTGGAATCAAAGAGATGTGCCCGGAGCCGGAGGTTCTTCGTCCTCTTAGCTATTTCTTCGACGTTCTTGAAGGCGTTCCAAGCTGCTCTCTTCCTCCTGCGCAGCTCGGGTGCCAGGTCATTTTTCATGTTGACCTCTCGACCTAGGTACACATAGCTGTTGCATTCGGAGATGGTCGTTCCATTGAGAGCGAATGGGGCGTCAGGAACAAGGCTGTTTCTCATAAACATTGTCTTCGTAAGATTCAGCTGTAGTCCTACCTTTCCACACTCGCGGTCAAAGTCGGCCAGCATTTGTGCCGCTTGGCTGATGGTTGGTGTTATTAAAACAATGCCATCAGCAAAGCGGAGGTGGTGTAGCTGCCGACCATCTATCTTCACTCCCATTCCTTCCCATTCCAGTTGTCGCATGATGTTCTCGAGGGTGGCACTGAAGAGTTTCGGTGAAATGGTATCACCCTGCCGCACCCCTCTCTTGACATCAACGATCACTTCTTTGTAGAATGGTGAGATCCTGGTAGTGAATCCGCAATACAGCTCACGGAGGATCCTGATGTATTGGGCTTGAATGCCCTGATTGGCTAGGGCTTCAATGACCGCTTCTGTCTCAACAGAATCAAAGGCTTTCTTTAAATCAATGAACGTTAAACAGAGCGGCATCTTGAACTCCCGAGAAACCTCAATGAGCTTGGTTATTGTGTGGATATGGTCGATGGTGCTGAATCCTTTGCGGAACCCAGCTTGCTCGCATGGTTGTCCTTCATCTAGTGTTCTGCCAATCCTATTTAGGATGACTCGAGTGAACAACTTGTAGATGACAGACAATAGGCAGATCGGGCGATAGTTGCCAATGTCATGGATGTCTCCCTTCTTGAACAGTAGTACGGTCCTGCTGGTTTTCCATTGGGACGGAACCTTGCATTCAGACAGGTAGCGAGTGAAGAGCCGAGCCAGTGTATTGATGAGTACTGACGGCAGGTTCTTCAGGTGTTCAGGTCTGACCTTGTCTGGGCCGGGTGCTGTTTGTTTCTTTACCGACGAAATGGCATGTCGGATTTCGGAAGGGAGAATGTTGGGAACGACATATCCATCCTGTGGAATTTGGTATGTCGGCAAGTGGACATGGCTATCGAAGAGATTTGAGTAGAAGTCATGGATAATCTTCTCCATTGCCATTCTGGAGGATGTGATGGATCCATCAGGACGTCGGAGGGCAGTCATCTTGGTCTTATAGTTGGTGAAAGACAGGCGGGCGTTACAAATACTTTTCCCGGCTTCTGCCGCATCTACCAGTACTTCTGCTCTTCTCTCTTTGAGGTCTTCCTTGATCGCATCTCTGCACTGCTTTGCGAGCTCGGACGTTAGTTTGCGGTTGCCTGAGGCATGCGCCAAACCACGCTGGCGAATTAGCTCAAGAGTTTTCGAAGATAGGCGATTTTTTGTGGCTATCTCTCTCTGCCGTGTAACCCCAACAAAGGCCAGGATCCAAAGATTATCACAACAAGCTTCCGGGAGCGCGTGGCCGCATTCGCGGCCGCGCGACTATTTATTTAATAATTTTCAGGATACCTTAAATATCCTTAAATATCCAACCCACACGGCAGAGCCTGGCAAGCTATCCGTGATCTATGCCAAATAGACCAAATTGATATGCCAAATCCAGTAATAAATGGATCTCATTCCCCTAGCCCTGATTATGCAGAGTCGAGAAGGATATGGAAGGAGAAGCTGATAAAACACCAAGGCAGACATGGGCTGCCAAAACGCAGAAAAACAAAAATGATTGTCTGTACTTTTAATGCTTGTACGCTGGCATCTGCTGCATCCATTGAAGACCTTATGGTACAAGCACGAAAGATCAAGTACGACATCATTGGTCTGACCGAAACGAGAAGACATCAATCCCATCATACTGTTTTCGACACTGGAGAAGAACTATTCCTTGGAACATGTGATAAAAGAGGCATCGGTGGTGTCGGTATCCTTGTCAACACAAACTTAGTCACAAGCATTGATTCATTTGAATGCCTAACAACCCGAATCGGACGATTACACTTGAATAAATGTGGCTCACTACCGGCAGTTTCTATCTTTGTTGTCTACGCACCAACATCCAGTTATGGTGAAAAAGAAACTGAGAAATTCTACATGGAACTGGAGAAATTCTATAAAGACGATCACACCTTCTACAAGATCATTGTCGGTGATTTTAATGCCAAGATAGGACCAAGAAGATCAGTCGATGAACTCCACATCGGAACCCATGGCCTGGAATGGAACGAACAAGGTGACAGACTGTCTGAGTTCATCATGTCAACCAAAACCTTCCATGGTAACTCACAATTCCAAAAGGCTGAATCTAAACGTTGGACATGGGAGTCTCCCGATGGACGGTTCCACAATGAAATAGACCACATCATATTCAATTGGCGGCTTTGCCTAACCGATGTTGCTGTTGTCCCAAAATTCCAAACGGGATCAGACCACCATCTTCTTCGTGCAAAATTCTACCTCACAGAACGAGGAGAAAAGAATGCAAGGTTTAAGAAGAAGACTCCCAGAACAACCACCAACTGGGAACTCTTTGGCTCTGTTGCAGCAACATGGGAAGATGCCGTCATTGACAACATTGATAAGGAATACGATCGAATGATTCAGCACCTCCATGATTGTGCAAGGAATGCCAAGAGAGAGATAACCACAAAAAACCGTCTTTCTTCGAACACTCTTGAACTTATTCGCCAACGTGGCGTGGCACGTGCCTCAGGCAACCACAAGCAAACGTCCGAACTGGCAAAACAGTGCAGAAAAGCCATCAAGGATGACCTCAAAAATAGGAGAGCAGCAGTACTGGTAGATGCAGCAGAAGCTGGGAAAAACATTCGTAATGCCCGCCTGTCCTTCACCAACTACAAAACCAAGATGACTGCCCTCCGACATCATGATGGATCTATCACATCTTCCAGAAGGGCAATGGAGAAGATTATTCATGAATTCTACTCAGATCTCTTTAATAGCCACATCCACTTGCCCACATACCACATACCACATGATGGATATGTCGTTCCCAATGTTCTCCCTTCCGAAATCCAACATGCCATCTCGTCGGTAAAGAAACAAAAAGCACCTGGCCCAGACAAGATCAGACCTGAACACCTGAAGAACTTACCATCAGTACTCATCAATACATTAGCTCGACTCTTCACACGCTACCTGTCTGAATGCAAGGTTCCATCCCAATGGAAAACCAGCAAGACTGTACTACTATACAAGAAAGGAGACATCCACGACATTGGCAACTATCGCCCAATCTGCCTATTGTCTGTCATCTACAAACTATTCACTCGAGTCATCCTGAATAGGATTGGCAGAACACTAGATGAAGGACAACCATGTGAACAAGCTGGATTCCGAAAAGGATTCAGTACCATCGACCATATCCACACAATAACCAAGCTCATTGAGGTATCTCGGGAGTTCAAGATGCCGCTCTGTCTAACGTTCATTGATTTAAAGAAGGCCTTTGATTCTGTTGAGACGGAAGCGGTCATGGAAGCCCTAGCCAATCAGGGCGTACAAACTCAATACATCAGGATCCTTCGTGAGCTCTATTGCGGATTCACTACCAAGATCTCACCATTCTACAAAGAAGTAATCATCCATATCAAGAGAGGGGTTCGGCAGGGTGATACCATTTCACCAAAACTCTTCAGTGCCACCCTCGAGAACATCATGCGACGACTAGAATGGGAAAACATGGGAGTGAAGATAGATGGTCGGCAACTACACCACCTCCGCTTTGCTGATGACATCGTTCTAATAACACCAAACATCAGCCAAGCGGCACAAATGCTTGCGGACTTTGACAGTGAGTGTGGAAAGGTTGGACTACAGCTGAATCTTACGAAGACAATGTTTATGAGAAACAGCCTTGTTCCTGACGCTCCATTCGCTCTCAACGGAACCACCATCTCCGAATGCAACAGTTATATATACTTAGGTCGAGAAATCAACATGATGAATGACCTGGCACCTGAGTTACGCAGGAGGAAGAGAGCGGCTTGGAATGCCTTCAAGAGCATTGAAGAAATAACTAAAAGGACAAAGAACCTCCAACTACGAGCATATCTCTTTGATTCCACTATTCTTCCTGCATTAACATATGCCTCAGAGACCTGGACCCTACGAAAACAGGATGAGAACACTATTCGGGTCTCTCAAAGAGGAATCGAAAGAACTATGCTTGGAATATCACGATTCACTCAAATGAGAGATAGAATCCGGAGTTCTGATCTTCGTCAACGCTCAAGAATCAGAGACGCTGTCTCATTTGCCAAGACATCAAAAATCAGATGGGCTGGACATGTAATGAGGTTTACAGACAACCGCTGGACTAGAGCCATTACTGATTGGATTCCACGAGACATCAAAAGATCACGTGGACGCCCACCTATAAGATGGTCAGACTTCTTCGTCAAGACCCTAAATGATCGGTTTGAGGCTCTACATGTTCCTAAAACGAACAGATACCATTGGGCTACGCTAGCACGCAACCGGGATGAATGGAGACGTTACTGGCACCCGCTCGAATAAATCGATGAATAACGGGTATTAAGTGATTAAGTGATTAAGTGATCTCTCTCTTGGCGTTCCTCGCACATTCATGGAGGTGCTGAACCTATCGATCGTATTCCTCGTCAATGTTGTCAACAATGGCATCTTCCCATGTTGCCGCAATAGTACCAAAGAGTTCCCAGTTGGTGGTCATTCTGGGAGTTCTCTTTTTGAACATATTTCTTAGGTAGAGTAAGAAAAATAGAAAAATAAGACATATGCATCCTACTTGGGTTCAATCACTGGCACTGCATAAGTTCCCTGGTGCATTGCCAGAAATGATCCCTGAACTCAGAGCCAAGAGCAAACTCTTGGGCACTGCTGAGTGAACTCCAAAACGATAAGAAGAGAAGAAGGGAAAATAAAGTAGCAGGAGAAGAGAGGAAGAAAGCAGAGGAGATGGGGGGAAGGGAAAGGAGAGGGAAATTCAGAGATGCTATTTGGAAAGGGAAGGCAGAAAAATTAGTTAGGAAATGATCAGACAAGAAATGGTCATAGAGGATTACACTCAGTGAAATTAAAAAAACAACACATAAAACATAATAGTATGATTGCAATAAGAAAATGGTGTCTCTTAAGCATTGGTACAATGATACCTTTTTAAAGGAAAGAAAACCTTTAAGAACAAAAGAATTTTGATACAGAATCAATATTTCAGACTTCTTAAATTAATTTGTATTGAATCACCTTGAGATAAAGTTACAAAGCTTTAATGATTAAGGTTCAGTCATACAATGATTTAACATCCTAACTCTTTTTTTTCCTTTTGACAAAATACAACTGCTAGATTTTTGTGTCTCATAAGACTATCAATTAGTCATTTGACTTAATTGATTACTTATATTTTTCTGTTATGTTTTACTAAGAAAAATAAACCCTTCAAATCTAGAAACAGAACATTTTCTTTGCCTTTAAAAAGTTTGACTAGTCAGAAAGAGCGGGATAGGCACAGAAAGATTGCATTCATCTGGGGAACATAAAGCAACAAAATGGTAGACTAACACCCAGGAGTGGCTGAGATTAGTACCAGGAGTTTTTCTCCATGACTTGGAGGCCAGCCACACGTGCTAGGGGAAAAGGAAGCTCAGATAGAGAAGAGAGCACCAAATAAAGGGTGTTGTGAGGATCCTCCCAGAGTGGAAGAAGCATGCTGAAAGTAGACTATAGACCAAACATGATTGCTACTCAATGCCTCTCTTGCAAAACACAGGACCGAAAAGAAGAGAGAGAACAAGGGGAAATGCCCTGCCACAGAAGCAGGGTGAGAAGGGGCGGATGAGGGGTGGAAGGGATGCTGGGATCCGTGGTGGTGGAGGATGGGCGCTGGTGGAGGGATGGATACTTGATCATTGTATAACTGAAACCCAAGCACAAAAATTTGTAAGTCTATAACTGTACCTCATGGTGTTTCACTAATAAAAAAATAAATAAAAATAAATAAAATAAAAAGTTTGACTAGGAATGTTTGATATTAGTTTCAATTTTCTCTAGCACAACTTCTACATAACAATGTTTAGGGTCAGAATTTAAATTATGTGCCATTTACCTTAGGTCAAAGAGTGATTAACAGTAATATCAAACAGTTAAGACAATTTCCTCTTTATATAGTAAAGTGTGTGTGTATGTGTAAGAGAGAGAGAGAGAGAGAGAGAGAGAGAGGAACTGACTCATGGTTTATTTGATGGAAAGATAAAGATAAAGGCCCTCCCGTTGTTCATCGATTTGCTCGAGCGGGCCCAGTAACGTCTCCATTGGAGACTTGTTGTTACTGTGTCTGGCATATCAAATACGTCACGGGGAGCTTCCCAGGCTCTGCCGGGCAGGCGAGATACTCTCGGTAGCTTGCCGGGCTCTCCGAGAGGGGCGGAGGAATCGAACTCAGGTCGGCCATGTTGGCTGCGTGCAAGGCAAACGCCCTACCTCTGTGCTATTTGATGGAAATGTAATAAAAATTTGTTATGTCTCACAGGTTAAGTCTGTTAGCACCGCAGGTAGGGCGTTTGTCTTTTACGGGGCCAAACTGGGTTTGATTCCTCCATCCTTCTCACATGGCAGAGCCTGGCAAGCACCCCGTGGCGAATTTGATATGCCAAAAACAGTAACAACAAGTCTCACAATGGAGACGTTACTGGTGCCCGCTCGAGCAAATCCATGAACAATAGAAAAACAGTGCTACAGTGTGCTAAAAACCACAAGACTTTACTAGTAGTAAAGACTTTACTAGTAGTAAAGTGTCATTAATTGTTAACTACAGGCCTAAGATTATACTGAATTTCTCTAGACCTACCTTGTGCATGATCTACTTATTGCTTCTCTCAAATTGTGCTTTATAATTTCTGACAATTCCATTATGCATCTCTAGATGTCAGCAGATTTATCCTAGTTGAAGTGAATTATGTTTTGGAGAGCCCGGCAAGCTACCGAGAGTATTCGATATGCCAGACACAGTAACAACAAAGTCTCCAATGGAGACGTTACTGGGCCCGCTCGAGCAAATCGACGATCAACGGGAGGGCCTAAAAATATTTATTTTTCGTAAATTTTAGAAGTGTTAAGCCATCAAGTTTGCTTCCTCTTTTTCATCTTCTGGGAATTCCTATAATTTTCTTTTATTTGTGATTTGAAAAATTATGCCTTTTAAATTTTTGATCCTTTCTTTTGTCTGGTTTTGGGCCAAAAGAAATTCCTCGCATGGGATAAAACTAGACAGCATTCAGTCTATCTGGTGAATTTTCCAAGTCAGTTATTTGATTTATCTGTATCATAAATTGTGTTTGGTTCTTCTCTGTTTCTCCTATCCCACCTCATTTTTCCGACTCAATGAGTTATCTCTTTTGATGTTTGTAGTCATTGAACATTTTCTGTGTTCCTTTTGCATTCTTTGAGAATGATTATATTTTGAATTCCGAAGGGTAAATTTTGGTGAATCCAACTGGGAGCGCTTTGGCTCTGTTGCGGCAACATGGAAAGATGCCGTCATTGACAACATTGATGAGGAATACGACCGAATGGTTCAGCACCTCCATGATTGTGCAAGGATTGCCAATAGAGAGATAACCACAAAAAAATGCCTTTCTTCGAACACTCTTGAACTTATTCGCCAATGTGGCTTGGCGCTTGCCTCAGGCAACCACAAGCGAACGTCTGAACTGGCAAAACAGTGCAGAGAAGCGATTGAGGATGACCTCAAAGATAGGAGAGCAGCGGTGCTGGCAGATGCAGCAGAAGCCGGGTAAAGCATTCGTAATGCCTGCCTGTTCTTCATCAACTACAAGACCAAGATGACTGCCCTCCGACATCCTGATGGGTCTACCACATCTCCAGAAGGGCACTGGAGAAGATTACTCACGACTTCTACTCAGATCTCTTTAATAGCCATGTCCAGTTGCCCACATACCAAATTCCGCAGGATGGATATGTCATTCCCAATGTTCTCCCTTCCAAAACTCAACACACCATCTCGTCGGTAAGGAAACAAAGAGCACCTGGCCCAGATAAGGTCAGACCTGAATACCTGTAGAACTCACCGTCAGTACTCATCAATACACTGTCTCAGCTCTTCACACGCTACCTGTCTGAATGCAAGGTTCCGTCCCAGTGAAAAGCCAGCAGGACTGTACTACTGTACAAGAAGGGAGACATCCACGACATTGGCAACTATCACCCAATCTGCCTATTGTCTGTCATCTACAAGCTGTTCACTTGAGTCATCTTAAATAGGATTGGCAGAACACTCGATGAAGGACAACCATGTGAGCAAGCCGGGTTCCGAATAGGATTCAGCACCATCGACCATATCCACATGATAATCAAGCTCATTGAGTTTTCTCAGGAGTTCAAGATGCCGCTCTGTCTAACATTCATTGATTTAAAGAAGGCCTTTGATTCTGTTGAGATGGAAGTGGTCATCGAAGTCCTAGCCAATCAGGGTATTCAAACTCAATACATCAGGATCCTTCGTGAGCTGTATTACGGATTCACTACCAGGATCTCACCATTCTACAAAGAAGTAATCACCCATGTCAAGAAAGGGGTTCAGTAGGGTGATACTATTTCACTGAAACTCTTTAATGTCACCCTTGATAATGTCATGCGACGACTGGAATGGGAAGGAATGGGAGTGAAGATAGATGGTTGGCAACTACACCACTTCCATTTTGCTGATGACATTGTTCTAATAACACCAAACATCAACCAAGCGGTACAAATGCTGGCCGACTTCGACCATAAGTGTGGAAAGGTCGAATTACAAATGAATCTCACAAAGACAATGTTCATGAGAAACAGTCTTGCTCCTGATGTTCCATTTACTCTCAACAGAATGACCATCTCCGAATGCAACAGTTATATATACCTAGGTCAAGAAGTCAACATGACTAATGACCTGGCACCTGAATTACGCAGGAGGTAGAGAGCGGCTTGGAATGCCTTCAAGAGTGTTGAAATAACTAAGAGGACAAAGTACCTCCAACTCTGAGCACATCTCTTCAATTCCACTGTTCTTCCCACATTAACATATGCCTCAGAGACCTGGGCCCTACGAAACCAGGATGAGAACGCTATTCGGGTCTCTCAAAGAGGAATCGAAAGAGCTATGCTTGAAGTATCATGCTTCACTCAAATGAGAGACTCCGGAATTCTGATCTCCTTCAACGCTCAAGAATCAAGGACGTTGTCTCATTTGCCAAGGCATCAAAATTCAGATGGACTGTACATGTAATGAGATTTAGAGACGACCACTGAACTAGAGCCATTACTGACTGGATTCCCTGGGACGTCAAAAGATTGTGTGGACACCCACCTACGAGATGGTCAGACTTCCTCATCAAGACATTGAATGATCGGTTTGAGGCTGTTCATATTCCTAGAATAAGCAGATGACATTGGGCTATGGTAGCACACAACAGGGATGGATGGAGACGTTACTGGCGCCTGCTTAAGCAAATCGATGAGTAATGGGGTATCAAGTGATCAAGATATGTTCCTTCAGATAGTATCAAACAATGACAAACTCTTTTTATTTATTTTTTAAAAATTTTATTAGTGAAACACCATGAGATACAGTTGTAGACTTACAAACTTTTGTGTTTGGGTTTCAGTTATACAGTGATCAAGTACCCATCCTTCCATCAGTGCCCATTCTCCACCACCACTAATCCCAGTATCCCTCCCACCTCCATCCCCCCCATCCCCCCAGCCTCTGTGGCAGGGCATTCCCTTTTGTAATCTCTCTCCTTTTGGGTGCTGTGGTTTGCAAAAGAGGCATTGAGTGGCAATCATTTTCGGTCTATAGAAACAATGACAAACTCTTAGCTCTGAATTACAGAACGGAGATTACCAAAGGTGGGGTGAGGGAAGGTAGGGAGGATGATTGGAAAGGTGGACTAAAAGTAACATTCGGACCATAACAGAAGGGTCCTGGGCAATTCGGAGGTGCTAGTGAAGTGCAGTAATGGTAACAACGTTGCAACTGTGTTCCCTAACCTAGAAGACCAATAAACACAATCAGAGAGATCAACCTGTCCAGCACATACAATGCATGCAAACTCGGCAAATGGTCCCCCATATGACTAGGAACCACTCAAAAGTTAAAGAACTGAGAGAGGTACCACGTGAGTTCTGCCATATGAAGCCCCCCTCCCTCCCAAAAAAAAGGAGAGAAAACAGTAAAAAAAAATAAAATTATGAGAAAAATTGAATGTAAAAAAATGTTTCTTACCATGGTTAATATTACCCTATTTCTCAGTGTATGCCTTCCCCAATTCCTGACTATCTCCCCTAGCTTCGTGGCATGCTTTTAAATTGTAAGGACGACTTGCTGTGGTCAGTTAGCTGGATCCTTTAAGTGTGTCATTCAAACGTTTCCCGGGACAGAGTCCTCTTGGAGAGAGCTACATTCAACTCCGTATCGCCACCTAGTGTGAATTATTGGTACTTCAGATTCTGGGACTGCCTCTGAACACGTTCTCAACCGGCCCCATGGCACTTAGAGCCAAGGATGATAATCTTTATTAACTCGCGATTTCTTGCGAAACGTCAGTACGTGTGTGTCTACTGCCAGAAAAGAAGTTGGTAGCAGAAAGCTTCCTTTCTAGGCTAGTGAAAGACTATGCTGAGTTTTCCCATCCCGCAAAGCGTTTACCCACCCCACGTCGTGCGGTTTTTCTTGCACTTGCCTGGTTAGAAAAAGGTTTTAATCAATTTCTTGGTTTTTTCACAAATTATTGGTCCAAATAAATTTAATTTCAGGTCCTTTGAGGGGACAAAGCGGGTCTAGTGCTTCCCATCCTTCTTTCTGGGGTTTCCCAAATCTTTTGTGGAAAAGACTTTTCTGGATATATGCCTGAACCCTTCTAAGAGAAAGATTTACTGCATACTTTTCCATTAAAATTTTAAAAAAAAACTTTAAAATGTTGAAAAAATTGCTTTTCTTGCTCCTAGAGGACACCCGGCTATGCTTGGGATCTATTCCTGGCTGGTGCTCAGGTTTCAGTCACGTTAGACTAGTGGACCCTGTGTGCTGTGAATCGAACCCCTCTCCCCAATCCGCAAAACATGTGCTCAACCCATAGAGATGTCTCTCAGGCCTCCTTTCTTTTGTCAGAACTCATAATCTCTTGTATTTTCGGTCACACCATGGATTTTCTGAAGCAGCTTCATGTCCCCCCAATTACTATTTTGTTCTCAGTACTCTCCCCAACTGAGTGGAAACTGGGGTGGGGGGTCCCATGGTCAGCAAGAAGAAAGACAACTAATGAAGGGTCTCCTCCATCTGTGGTATAAAAAATGAAAAAATGGAAACAGTCCTTTGCTTTCAATTCTGATTTTTATTACAAAACTGAGGTCACCACTCTGGGAAATATGGACAGGAAGCATCTGATGGACTAAGGTGAAGATCTATTAGCACTTGGGGGTGTGATAACATTGTATCCCTAAAGCATATAAGACATTTGAACTCTTGCAAATCAACATTTTACCTAATGAAAATGTAGCACTGCACTGTCCTCCCGTTGTTCATCGATTTGCTTGAGCAGGCTCAGTAACATCTCCATTGTGAGACTTGTTACTGTGTTTGGCATCTCAAATACATCGTGGGTAGCTTGCAGGCTTTGCTGTGCGGGCGAGATACTCTCAGGGGCTTGCCGGGCTCTCCGAGAGGGGCGGAAGAATCAAACCTGGGTCTGTAGGGCCGGCCACGTGCAAGGCAAACAACCCACCCACTGGGCTCTCGCTCCAGCCCAATTAAAATGTAAAGTGAAAAAACAGAAAACACTGATTAATTGCCTCCAAAAGATATAAACTCATACATAAAACTCACTGTAAGAAAGCTACAATATTAATTTTTTGATAGTGTTTTCCCTTCTAAATCCCAAGCCCTGGTCGCAGTTAGTGTTATTAACAGTTAGTTGTGGCCGTGGTGCTGATTGGGGCTCACTCATCAGCTTGAAGTGCTCACAGACGCATTGTAAGGCATCAGGGAACTGCATGTGACTCCCAAGAATCACAGTTAGCCGAGCTGCCAATCACAGAGAGTGGCGTGGAATGGCCAGACTCAGCCCAGGTGGTGGAACTCCGGGTGGGAGCTGCTGCCTTCAGCTTGTGAGGCAGCACTCTAAGCCACACGCCTAATGCCTGACTCTTTTCTACTCAATCTGCACAAAATGGACATTCTCAGCAATAGAGTACCGAAATGCAGCCTTGCATGAATCTCGTGTAGAGTGACTGAACTACTCTGGGTGTGATGTGAACAATCGGTTCCAACCATCTTATAGCACAAGGCAAGTTTAACTTGGTGAAGATCTGAGACCATTTCCTTTTGTCACTGCAGCTGATGCTGCTGTTGCAGGAACCCATCTTGTGGCCCTGGGAAGCAGACTCACTCCTGCCAGGGTCTGCTGGTACAGGGAATCAGACCCAAGATTTAACAAATACTAAGTCTTGGTCAGAATAGTACACATTATTAGTATTTCCAATTTTGATTGGAATTTCCCTAATAATAAGTGACACCAAGTGTTTTTTTTTATGTTTGTGAACCACATGCATATTATCTATTGAAATGCTCTTAATCCAGCCCTTTGATCATTGATTGGATTATTTGTTTTTTTCTGGAAGTTGAGTTTTTTTTTTACATATTTTGGATATTAACTTTGTCAGTAATATTATAAATTAGTAATAGTTTAAATCAATGAGCATAATATAAAATCTTTATTATAAGTGAACATTAGACATATTATAAATATCAATATATCTGATTAGGCATATAATAAATCATCTTACTCTTGCTCATGTGAAATAATGGTTCAAATTATTTAAAGTATACCAACTAGTTTGTTGATTATGTGATTATTAAGTAATTTATTGGGAATCAATTCTGATGGTTAGGTAGTGTCAGAGTGAAATAACTAATCAGAGAATCATTGTTGAATGGAAATTTACCATGATTAACTAGAATTTATGATTAAAGAGTATGATTGTCAAGCTGAAAAATTAAGAAGCCTTTTTTTCTACACAAATACAAAAATAATTCTCTGTTAATTTAGTGCTCTTGGTAAAGCACTATCTTTTGCAGATTGTTAGGTTATGTGTTTTGACCTCAGAAGACTCCTGTGAAATTAACTCATTTTCTCATTTCACTGAACAAAATTTTGATGTGGATGTCAGTCCAAATATTGCTGAACTTTTTTCTGACAATTTATAGTGGCTTATCATTGGTTCACAACAGTATGGAACTTAAGTTCTATACCTTAACATAGCATGTTAAGCTATATGTGTGCAGGATGTACCATACTCGCCAGTGAAATTTAAATCTCATCATCAAAAAAGACTATAAGTTCCTCCCACCTGCCCCTCCCCCTTTGTTCCAATAACTTTTCGTCATATTGATAATAATGTATCTTGGAATTTTTCTATTCGGGTTTATTTCCATTGAGACTATTTGGGTGCATGTTATCCACTCTGGGGAATTCTGAGTTATGATTCTTTGGTTAACAGTTCTTTGTTCATCTCAACTTTCTGTTCCTTGAGTACTTCTAGATTCTGATGTTGTTCCTCTCTATCTCATCCCTTTATTCTCTGTTATGCTGTTTATTTCTTTTCAGATTAAAAAAAACAACACCTTCTGTTATTTTCTTAAGGCTAATGGCACCTGAACCTGAACTTTGAGGTCTCTGATTTGTTACTCTGCATCTGAGTTTGCTGTTTCACCCATCATGATCTTTAGTTTTGCCTCCTCTAATTTCAGTTTTTTTGTTTCCACGCTCAGATTCCGTGCTTTATTAACATTCTCGCATGTTGTGGCTTTATTAACATGGTTTTTTTTTTGAGCTCTTGAACTATCCTTCTCATGGTGTCTCTAAGGTCACTGAGGCTTGGTAGGACCGGTTGTTGCTTGTAGAGCCTTCTGGGTGGTTTCCATTCATTAAGTTTAGTGGGTACGCCCTCCTTATACATGCTGCTCTCTGAGAGTTATGAATGAGTCTGTAGTGTCTCGTGCCTCAGTCTTGTCCAGTTGTTTCAGATGTTGGATTTAAACTGCTGTGGCACTACAGGAAGCTTTTGGGAGGGGGGATGATCCTCTGCGGGGGGCACCTGGATTGGAAGGCAAGACAACTTTTGCAGTTGTATGATGCCACCTACTGTAGATGCCTCTGCTTTGATTACCTACAGATGCACGGATGCAGAAACTTCTTTCCCCCGGCTCCTCTGAGACCAAGGACCAGATTTCCCTTTAGGCTTTGAGCTATTGGGTAGCTGGCAAGCAAGAGGAATTCTGTGTCCCTCGACACCCCTGCTCTATCTCTGCCTTGGTTGGCTTCCACCATCAGACTCTTTTCAAAAGCCTCTTGGCCTCTCTCCAGTCCCAGTATCTACATACTGATACTCGCTGCATCTTTGTTGTTTGAACACGAATCTCAGAGAATCGGCAGGATTCTGTTCTGGTGTGTTGATGTCTCAATCCTCTCCTCGTGGATAGTTTATAGAATTCACTTATGTATTCTATAATTTCGATCTGGAAAGACTTGATTACTGCTTTGTGTCTTTACATTTGAACGATGTGCTCAAACTACTTCTTCTTAGTTACAAATTTAGAAGGTTACCCATAATATTTTAAGGGTTGTTCAATTGTTTGCATATGTTATTAATAATAGTCTCATGATCCTTTGTATTTCTGGGGTGTGTTTTTTATTTTGCTTCTTTTTTGAATTTTTTAATTAGGATTTATCTCTTTTTTTTCTTGATGTACCTTATGAGAGACTTATTAATTTTATTGATTCGTTCAAAGAACAAAACTATGTTTCATTGACTTTAAATATATTTTTTTCTAGCTCATTTTTTTGTGTTGCGTTTGATTATTTCCTTTCTTCTTTTCTACAAATTGTAACCCTTACTTGAAACTTTTATTATTTATTGATGTGGGCTTTATTGGCATCAATTTCCATCTTGGTACTGCTTTTGCTACATTTCAGGAGATTCACAACTTCTTCCTTATTTTCATTGATCTCTAGGTAATCTTTACATGTCTCCTTTGATTCACTCATTGACCAAAGACTTATTCAGAAGCATGTTGTTTTTATCACATGTGTGCTTATTTCCATGTTCTTGTAATTAAAGAACATGACATGAGATTAGATATCAATCTAGTTTCCTGCTGTTTTGATTGGAAAAGATGCTATAAAATTTTGGTTTTCATGTTTATGAAAAATTACTTTATGTTCAAACATATGATGTATATTAGAGAATGTTTCATGTGCCCTTTAAGAATGTATACACATTCTTTAGAAATTGTTCTCCCTGAATGTATCTGTTAAGTTCATTTTGCCAATTCCTTCTATCTGTTAAGATCATTTCACCAATATTTCCTACTGCTTCTTTGGAGGTTCTGTCCATCATTCTCTAGAATGCTTAGACACCTTTCATAATTCCTGTTGCTGTCAGTCTATCTCTTGAAGCCTAGAAACAATTTTAATTTTGTAAATTTAGTATGCGTAGATGTCTTTAGCTTGTGTGAATAAATACTGACTCTGAAGAACTGACCCTTCAATAATCATATGCAATATTCAATTTTCCCACATACTTTTTAGTTGAAATATATCTGGCTCTTTTTCCTGCAGTATTGGAACACCTGTGTGCAATCATTCACTTTGAACCTAAGTTTGTCTTTAAGACTTATGCACATTTTTTTATATGCATAGCATTGTTTGATTGTGCTTTTATATCCATCCAGTCACTCTCTATCTTTTTATTGATGAGCTAGGACCATTCTGATTTAGATTGAGTATTGAAATATGGGATTACTGTCATTATGTCTTTTGTTTGATAGTTTTATATTTCTGCTATATATCCCTTATTTCTATCTGCCATTTTGCTTGGAATTCTTTACTCTGTTTATTGTCCAATCTCATCACTCTATATTTTTCCTTTTGTGGTTACCATAAGGACTCTATCAGGCTTTCTGTGTCCAAGGGAATCTTTTTTTCTGTGTGTGTGCTGCTATTGCAAGTAACAGGTATTAATAACAGTGTAGACGGTAAATGGTATGTTAAATTAGAATGATGGTGGAGAGAGTTTAAAGGAGGTGAACATACAAAGGTGAATATAAAGGGAAAATTACGAAATGGTAAAGTTTTCAAGGACTTTGAAAAACCAAAATGTTTATATTTGAAGGAGAAAAGGAAAGAATTATTAGTATATCACTGCCCTGACAGCTATAGGTCATTCAATAGTAGTTGTGGTCTTTGGTAAGAGTGTTTAAACTCTGTTACAAAATGATTCACCAGAGTATGTGTTGAATTGTGAAGTATCACCAGAGAATGCTTTGGGTTCTGTAGGTAAACTTACATTCTCTTTTATAGAATTCATATTTTATAGTCTCCATTGGACTAAATATAATCAAAAGTCATAGTTGATGAAAGCATGTGAAAATTCACATCATAGATAACATCACAATTAGGATAAACAATGAAATAGATAAAGACATGAACCTGAATTATGAAACATTGGATAACAATTTTAACTGCAAGAGCAAACACATATTATGTTTCAAAAAATCTTCCTTATTAAAATTTTAATGGTGGTATTGATATCACTGTGGTAAAAATCATATTATAATGAGCTGGAGTGGTAGCACAGTGTGTAGGTGTTTGCCTTGCATGCGGCTGACCTGGGTTCAACTCCCAGAATCTCATATGGTCCCCCGAGCACCACCAGGAGTAATTCCTAAGTACATGAGCCAGGAGTAACATCTGTACAATGCCGAGTGTGACCCCCACCCCAAAAAGTAGCATATTATAACGTCTAGAGTCCCCAATATGTCATTGGGCTATGCTGGCATGTGATAGGGACAAATGGAGACATTACTGGCCCCCACTGTAGCAAATTGATGAGCAACAGGATGACAAGTGATATAAGTGATAAAGTAAAAATAATTAGTGTTAGACACAAAATCACAATAAAGTCCGTGCAAAAAAGTGCTTCGCAACTATCAATTTGTACTTAACAGGCACATTTCACATCAATGAACATGGTATAAAATCTTTAGCAGTCATTGTGGGACTTTTGTCCATTGAGATCAAGTTCTTACCTTATATATTATTCAGATTATAAATAAATAATACAAACACATTAAATATCAAACATTACTTTTATTAGTAATATCTTCTTTTGGAGGGAGGTGGCACTGCGCCACAGTGGGGGGTTTTTAGGGCTTACTGATGGCTCTGTGCTGAGAAGTCATTCCTGGTGCTACTCATGAATATTATGCCAGAAATAGGAAAAGGGGTGACTGTATGCAATACAAGTGTCTTAAGGCTTGTGCAACCTCTCTAGTACTATATGAAGAGAACTTGATTTCAGTGTCTAGAAAACAGCAAAAATAAAACGATAAAATTATGAGAACTAAAGGCCCTCCCGTTGATCGTCAATTTGCTCGAGCGGGCCCAGTAACGTCTCCATTGGAGGCTTTGTTGTTACTGTGTCTGGCATATCCAATACTCTCGGTAGCTTGCCGGGCTCTCCGAGAGGGGCGGAGGAATCGAACTCGGGTCGGCCATGTTGGCCGCTTGTAAGGCGAACGCCATACCCGCTGTGCTAATATGTTTCACAATTTATATTATGATAAAGATTAAGTAGTGATCAGTATATAAAGTTTACCACAGGCAAATGGAGAGTCTAGTATTTAAAATAAATATTACACATGAAAATCTATAAAAATAGATAAATGCTAACTGCATAAATAAATGGATTCTATCCTTCATTAAATACCAAGTACTTAGAAAAGTCTATCGGAAACAAAGAAATAGAAGCACACAGCCAATCCAGATTGGGTCTTGGGCATTGCATATTCTCTCCCAGACCTGCTGGAAGTGCTCCTTGAGAGAAGGGCCAGGAGTTAGCTCTGAGTATCACCCTATGTGAACCTGAACCCAGAACCCAAAAGAGAATAAAATAGAAAAATATATTAAGTATTTAATGATATACATTACGTGACCAATTTTATTGGATACCTATTATGAATGAAGATGCATCATAGCTTTTTAAAATTTGGGGCTTTGGGGGGCTAGAGCAATAGCACAGCAGGTAGGGCATTTGCATTGCACGCAGACAACCCAGGTTCGATTCCCAGCATCCCATATGGTCCCCTGAGCACCGGCAGGGGTAATTCCTGAGTGCAGATCCAGGAGTAACCCCTGTGCATCACCAGGTGTGACCCAAAAAGCAAAAAATAAATAAATAAAAATAAAAATTTGGGCTTTTGGGGGCCCATACCAAGCTGTGCTCAGGGTTCACTCTTGGCTCTGTGTTCAGGGATCAGTCCTGTGGCTTAGGAGATCAATAGTATGTGGTAACAGGGATTGAACCCAGAGCAGACACATACAAAGTAAGTGCTGTACTATCTCTTCAATGCCTTGGAATTGATTTTGAAATGTTAACAAGAGGATCCATAGAGAGAGTCCAGTGGGTAGGGCATTTGCCTTGTACACAGCCTACTCAGGCTTGAGTCCTGGCCCCTGATGTGGTCAGTCCCCCAAGACCACTAGTATTAATCCTTGAGTGTAGAGTCAGGAATCAGCCCTGATCGATGGGTGTGGTCAAAAACACAAACAAAACTGGCAGCAAAATTATAGTTAGTAGTATCTGGAAACTAAATATATTACTATACCCCACTAATTGGGGTAAAATCAATTCTTCTCCAAGATGTGACAAAAATTCCTTTTTTTTCAGAGTATATAAGATGCAGTCGGAGTAGTCTTTTTAAAAATGTGTATTGTCAAAACATTTATCAGGAAACAAAGAAGAGGAAGAATAAATGAACTAATCATTTGAAACCAGAGACTTGGAAAACAAAAGCAAGACTAAAAAGGACACTTTCAAAAAATAGTAAAAGAACGGAGTTCAATGAACTGTGAAGAAATAACTCCACAGACACAATATTTGTGAAATGAAATTAAAAAGAGAAAATTGCAAGCAAATGAAATGTTCTTGAAGATCTAAGAACAATGAAAGCAGTAGAAAATAAATTTAATGAGATGAAAAACAAAATGTAAAGTATACATTTCTAAAATATATACTGTCAAAAGAAAGATAAGCGTGAACTAGAAAACTTGGAAAGACTGTTTTTGGATCATACCCAGAAATGTTCAGAGCTTTGCTACTGGCTTTGTGCTTAGGGATCACTCCTGGTGGGTTTGGGGACCCTATGGGTTACAGGTAGTCAAACCTGGATGGCCACTTACAAAGCAAGTGCTCTTAGCTGCTGTAGTATTGCTCTGGCTCCAAAATAATTTTTTTTTTTGCTTTTTGAGTCACACCCAGCAATGCTCAGGGGCTATCCCTGGCTCTGCACTAAGGAATTACTCCTGGCAGTGCTTGGGGACCATATGGGATGCCAGGAATTGAACCCAGGTTGGCCACGTGCAAAGCCAACGCCCTACCCACTGTGCTATCATTCAGGTCCCAAAATAAATTTTGTACTCATGATATAGTATATACACATGACAGATTATAATATAGTAGGCCTAAACTTATGTTAAAAACAATTATATCTCAATAAAATGGTTATTTTAACACATGTTTAGTGTCTCATGGGAATTTATGGATGCTGACCTGTGTGACATGATATGGTTAGAAAATTTTAGAGAAATTTGTTCTTTGTTCTTTCCTATTCTATTTAGTACCATGGTTGTGAGAACAATATATATTCAGGAAATCTGTGATGGGGATTTTCCCTTGGAGAACTCCTTGGGATTTCAAAGAGAATGCCTTCTTCCCCACTGGCAGACTTTGGTGGTAGTTCCCCAGGGCCCAGGGGGTGTGGCTCTAAAGGGCCCTGAGCATTACTGGGTGTTACAATAATCCCCAACACAACAGGATCTAAGCAGAATCTCTGCCTGAAATTCACAAAAAGGAGTTCCTGGACCATTTGAGCAGCACTTGGGAGACCCCCCCCCCCCCACCCCGCCAAAATATTCAGAGAAGAAAGGCAACTTAGCAGATGGGCTTGCTCCTATGTTAAGTTGAAGAAACAAAGAAAAGGAATAGACAATTCCAAATATATCTTTAGGATAAAATTAAACTTTCTTGTGTGTGTTCTTTTTAAAATTGTCTGTGCTTGAGAGTTTTAGAATATAAGTAAAATTTAATGAATCTGTTAAAATCTATTTTTAAACAGAAATCAACTTTATTTCCTTAATGTACAGTGTTCATCATAATATTTTTATTTACATAGTTCATGAATAAATATTTTTATTTTAAATTGTGTTAAAATCATTGTATATTATTAATTCTGTTGGGGGTCACACCCATCAGTGCTCAGGGTTTACTCCTGGCATTGTACTAGAGATCACTTGCTTGGCGGGTTCAGCGAACTATATTAGGTGCCAGGGACCAAACCCATTTCAGTTGCATACACTTTGCTATCTCTCAGGTCTCACAACACATATTTTTGACATCACAGGCACAGTGTTTTAGTAATGCAAATCAGGATTAGAGGCTGGGTCAAGCTAAGAAATACAAAGAGAGAAATGATGATTTTTTTTTAGAGTTAATTGGTTTGATTCTTTTTTCTTGTCAAGACTGTAGTATCAATTTTTTTTATTTAAGTGTATAGATACAGACTTCTTGAGTTTTTGCTATATTCCATTAAAAGAAACATTTGTCATATTATAACGACCATAACTGATCACTCAGCTAGAGGGTCTCCACAAAGAAAAAGGATCATCTTGAAATTTGCTGGGGGGGTGGGGGGGAGTTAACATCCCCATTGTTTCCTCATCTTTACCACAAAGAAAAATTCCTGTGATCTTCCGGAATCTCTGATATGATGTATGCCAAAATCACTTGCTCCCCAACTGAAAGCTGATCAGTAGAGAAATAGGATTGATGGTAAAAAGAAAAAAAAAAGACTTTATTCAGGTGTTAGCAAAGAGAGAAGATGATAGTATTTGCCCTCAAAAGTTCCCATTTTACTCAAAGCTTAGGACTAGATGTTTATATAGGACTTGCTGGGAAATAAGTTTGAAGAAATGTAAGGTTATGAGCAGAGCGGGGGTGGAGGGGTGGTCTCTCTGAAGGCTGCCTGGGTGGGCAACAGCGGCCAATGAATCCTGGTGGACCATGACCTGTCCTTTTTCATATGGGCAAACAACCACCCTGCTCCAGGGGATGTATGAGCTGTCTAGGATTCTTTCAGAGGGCTTTCTCTGAGGCTGAGAGGAGTCCTTGGGTGTGAGAATAGGACGGAGTCTTCAATGCTTGCTCCTTTACACATAGAAGGCATTATTTATTTATTTGTTTGTTTTTAATAAAAGGCTTACAGTACAATTCTGAAGTTAACAAAAATAGGTTTTTAAATACCTGTTTAGATGCATCTCTATTCAGAATAAACTGAGCACCAATCAATTTGGAAGAGTTCAAACAGTTATTTTAATATTTCTAAAGTCTTCAAATTGAATTTTAGGTAATTAAAAATGGATTGTAAGTGGTGATTATTTTTATTTAAATTTCTATTAACTCGTTGATAGCTAGAACTGTGGTATTCCTTTCACTTTCAAGTATAATTTTTCCTTAAAGGGACTCACAAACTGGATCAAGTAGGGATGTTGTTAATATGACTTATTACATTAAAATATGTTAGTATCATATTAAATCTTTTAAATTAAGTGCCACATATAAAATATAGACTCCAAAATTTTGTATTTTGAAGATGAAAATTTTGAAGCTTAGAGAAGTTATTTAATATATCTAAGGTCACATAAATTGTGGAAGAATCATCCTCCAAATGATCGCATTATTGCTTCAAAACCAATGCTTTTCACTACACTATAGGTCATAGAATATTGCTGTTGACTGCGGAATAGACTTAAGCTAAACAACTGTTACTTATTGCATTTTGTGAAACAGTTGTTGAACCACTGGCAGCTTAAAAATTAGTCATAACTAGTAGAAATATTGATATCGTAAAAGTTAAATATATTACAAATTTGGTCTTTCCATATGCTTCTGTTCATTTCTCTATGAATATGTCACTGCCTATAAATGTTTACTTCTATATTTATATATTTACTACTATCTGCTATCTATAGATATAAGTAGCAAGTATAAAATTTTTAATCATTTAAAAGATTACTTTTTTAAAAAAAATTTTATTAGTGAAACACCTTGGAGGAGAGTGGGTTGAGTTTCCCTCCCCACCCAGATATCTTATTATCTAGTTCTTACTCTGGAGAACCTGGCAGGCTACCAAAAGTATCCTGTCCACACGGCAGAGTCTGGCAAACTCCCCGTGACGTATTCAATATGCCAAAACCCAGTAACAATGATGGGTCTCATTCTCCTGACCCTGAAAGAGCTTTGAATGTGGCACTTTCTAAAATCTCAGGGCTAGGATGAAGGAGACGTTACTGGTGCCTGCTCGTGGAAATCGATGAACAACAGGATGACAGTGATACAATGATAGCATGATATATGAGATGCAAATTGTGATCCATTGAGAAATTTCTCATTAGCATCTTTTGAATGAAATAAGTGTTTTTATTGTCATAGTATTAAAAAAATTCTCATTCAAAAGTATAAAACAAATTTTCTTTTGTTTTTAGTGATAGCTGAAAGCGGAAGTATAATTACTTTTGTAGCCTTTATTAACTCTGGATATTGTGAAATTTATAGAAATATTATAGCATTTGTGAATCTACACACCAAAATGGTAAGCTTGAAATTGCATTTTCTCTACTTCTTAAATTTATGAACTATAATAAATAATGAATAAAATACTTAGAATGTATTTTCTATATCTATTGGACCTCTGGGATTCTTTTGTGAAATTTCTCTTCAATATTTTGACCACCTTTTGCTTTACTTTTCTTTGAGCCGTGGGATAAGTTACTATGAATTGTAAAATATATAGTGTTCAAAACACATAATAATGGCCGATAATCATAATAAAATATTATTCATATGCTTTTTGGGGCTGGAGCGATAGCACAGCTGGTAGGGCGTTTGCCTTGCATGCGGCCAACACGGTAACCTGGGTTCTATTCCTCCGCCCTTCTCAGAGAACCCGGCAAGCTACCAAGAGTATCTCTCCCAGGCGGCAAAGTCTGGCAAGCTACCTGTGATGTTTTTGATATGCCAAACACAGTAACAAGTCTCACAATGTTACTGGGCCTGCTCCAGCAAATCGATGAACAATGGGAGGACAGTGACAGTGACAGATAAGGTTTTTTAATGAAAAATACAAATTAAAAACATAAGGCACCACTATAAGCATGCTGAATTAGTTAAAAATGTGACCCAGGAATTCTATTCTATTTATTTGCTCACCAGAAATAAAATATGCCTATAAAAAGACAATTTTTATGTTAATAACTGGAAATAATAAAATTATCCATTAACAGCTGACTTGATAGAAACATTGCGGAATAGTCATTCTCACACTGTAATAAAATAACTAATAATACACGGACACATGCAAAGACAAAGATAATATCCTTCCTCCTTCCCTCCCTCCCTCCCTCCCTCCCTCCCTCCCTTCCTCCCCCTTTTCCCTTCTCTCCCTTCCTCCCTCTCTCCTTCCTTCCTTTCCTCTCTCCTTCCTTCCTTTCCTCTCCTTCCTTCCCTCTCTCCTTCCTTCCCTCTGTCCTTCCTTCCTTCCTTCCTTCCTTCCTTCCTTCCTTCCTTCCTTCCTTCCTTCCTGTTCTGGAGCAGCCTAAACAGTAATGTTGCAAAATGATTTTCCCTTTCTTTTCCTTTTTTTTTTTTTTTAGCTTTTTGGGTCACACCTAAAGACGCTCAGGGGTTAATCCTGACACTTACTCAGAAATCAGTTCTGGCAGTGCTCTGGGGACCATATGGGATGCTGAGGATTGTACCCAGGTTGCGAGTGCAAGGCAAATGCCCAACCCACTGCACTATCACTCAGTCCTGGAAAAAATGACTTTTAAAATTGTATTTGGCCCTAAACATAAACATGAATGTCCTAGGATAACTGTAATTGTAACACTAGGTAATGTCGCAAAATGATTTATTTACATTAGAACAAAGTATTCTTTCTTGATCGTTTTCAAAGGTAGCACTGCACTGTCCTGTTCTTCATCGATTTGCTTGAGTGGGCACCAGTAACATCCCCATTGTGAGACTTTTTAATGTTTTTGGCATATCTAATATGACACAGGGAGCTTGCCAGGCTCTGCCATGCAGGCAGGATACTCTAGTAGCTTGCCGAGTTCTCTGAGAGGGGCGGAGGAATCGAACCTGGGTCCATCATCTTCATCATCATCATCATTATCACCATCAACCTGGCCCTGGGCAATCCAGTCTAGCTATTTAGCTTGATCTTGGGCCTGTCTCTCCTCTGAGATTTGGGACACTAAGTCTGACTTGGAACAATCGCTTCCCAGTTTCCAAGTCCGAGCACTGCATCCCTCCCCTCCCCCCCAACACTGCTCTTCTGGGGATATGCCCTCCTTGTCCTGAGATGACGCCAGAACCCCACATGGGAAGCCCTCCCAACGACGGACACCCCTTCTCCCGGGATGATGCCAACTAGGACCTGCTCTGGAATGAGGCTGGATGGGAGGCCAGAGGCCAATGATGCCTGTCCTCCTGGGCATACCGCCCGTGAGGACACGGAGGCAGAGCAGTGAGCTGGCAGCCCTGTGCCCTTCCTCATTAGCTCTGCCATCAATACTCTTTACCGTCACCCTCAGCCTCATCGACGGAGGATGTTGGTAATGACAGTACCCACTCACTGGGTTTTGTCATTGTTTTAAACTAAGAGTCCACAACTATATTTCCACATTTCACAATGCAAATGAAAATTGCCGGATTTTGTTCCATTTACCAACGACTCCCCGCCAAAACTATCCTGTCTCTGATGGGAAAGAGGGGGTGGAGGGGAGCAAGTCTAACACCACCGGAGAACACCCAGAGTCACAGCAACAAGATCTCTGGTTACAAAGAACAAGTGACAAGTGACAGGAAGTGCAAAGAGAGACAGACAGACAGACAGACAGACAGACAGACAGACAAAGACAGAGAGACAGAGACAGAGACAGATGGAGAGACACAGAGAAACACAGAGAGAGAGAGAGAGAGAGAGAGAGAGAGAGAGAGAGAGAGAGAGAGAGAGAGAAACAGACAGACAAACAGACAGATTGGCTCCCTCTCTCCTGATTTGTCTGGTCAAGTCATTCCAGGCCCAGTGGGCACCATTGTAGGACGGGCAGGGGGGCCTCCTCATTGGAGGCCCAGGCATCATTGGCCTATGGCCTCCCATTCAACCTTACTCCGCAGGAGGCTCTGCCGGCATCATCCCAGGAGGAGAGAAACTGTCACTGGGAGGGCCTTGGTCCCGGCATCATCCCAGGGCAAGGAGGCCCCCTGGGAAGGCTTGGTGGAGGTGGGACCATCACCCATCCCTGCAGGAGTAGGATCAGAGAATGTAGTCGGAGAAATCTGGCCTCCTGAAATTCAGCAGTTGTCTTGTCAGGTTTTAGACCTGCTCCTCCATCCACTTCTTTCTTTATTTCTTTTAATTTAATTTTATTTTTATATGGTTGTTCACAATAGTTTCTTGCATTCAATATCCCAACACCAATCCCACCACTATTATACCTTACCTACTACCATTATTTTGAATTTTCCCAACCATCACCCAAGCCTGAACGGGACTGGATAGTTTATTTTGTATGGCTTGTTATGAATAATTCGCTAAAAATGATCAAAACACGTTTCCTTAGAATAAAGTAGGTGAAGATTGTTGCATCTCACCTTGGAGCCATTGAACCCTTGTATAAGAGAGTATTAACATGTTGTTACAGGTTGAGCCTGTGCGCTAATATTTCTTTTAATTGAGATTAGTTGCCTTCTACTTTACATCCTATTCAATGTGTGCTACTCCTAGTACATTATGGTATAGAGTATGAGATGTCAGGCATTCTAAAATTTTAAATAATTGATACAGCTGGAGCTAAATTTTCAAAAGTATTTGATTCAATATAAAAAGAGTTTAATTTTTCTTTATTTGTTGTATTCACTGTAAAATTATGACTCTAAGAGAGAAAGGGAGAGAGAAAGAAAGAAAGAGAGAGACAGGGAGAGAGAATGAACAAAAGAGAGAGAAAGAGAGGGAAAGAGGGAGAGAGACACACACAGAGAGAGAGAGAGAGAGAGAGAGAGAGAGAGAGAGAGAGATCCTCAGGTTAGATATTGGCTTTAGCTTACTGGCCACTGACTCAACCTCAACCCTCTTTCAGTTCTTATGGGTTCTCACTTAAAACATAATCTGGAGTTTCTACTTTTCCTCCAGAACCATGTGTTTTATTGTCTAGTATGCTTTAAATTATATATGAGTTATTAGATTCCTGAGTGAAACTCACTTCCCATCTCATTTTTTTTCAGTCAGAAAAGGCTTTTATTTTTTTTTAAGTCAGAGTAGAACCCCAACCGTTACGGTTTATTCTCTTGACTCTGCTCCTGGCACTATTTATTTTAATTCTCTGTTAATCCAGCAGTGTTCATTGTAATTGGGACTAAATTAAGATATGCTAGGTCATAGAGCAGATTGAGATAAAATTATGGTTGCATAATTGCATCTTAGGATCTTGAAAAAAGGAATTCAATATTTTCTAAACAAATGGGTGAATTAAAAATTTTATTTGCTGGTCATCAAATCACAGTGATTTCTCTTACTTTATATATACTGAACTTGGTTATCGGCTGAGTATTTTTTTTAGTAGAATTTGAGTGCATGTGCAAACGCATTTTTCAGACAGAAATTAAGTTGCTAATTTATTTTAAATGCCATCATACAAAATGTTTGCTTTCAGAAACAATGAGTTTCTGCATTTATTCATTATGTAAAATATTTTATTAAATATTTATATCTCTTACAGAAAAAAGTTCGAAAACTTGTTTATATGGGTACACTTAATGAGAAAGAGTCCTTCGGTGAAATTAGTGTTCTTCTTCAAGTTCCTTTTGCATGCACACTCATTGCTGGAAGTGAAGTTGAGTTGGCAATCATTGAAGATAAGAACATATTTGGTATATACGTGAATAACTTTTAAAAAAAATTGTTATGTAATTTTGATGAGTTTTAAGAAGAGTGGGCGTATTTCACAGGCAAATTGTGATAGACAAGTGTGGGCATAAGTGTTATTTACAAAGGAATCTATCCCTTTATAACTTCATATTCTAACTGGTTTTAATTGTCCTACTTGTACAAGATGTTATCATTAATCCAGAAGGTTTTTGTTTTTAATCTCTCTGTCAATTTCTAATTTCACCAATAGTAACAGTATTTCCTCTCTGGGATATGTGTTGGTTTTTCATCTAAAATTATTACAGCTGTATTTATGGTTCAGCTCACGTACTATTCCTCTTAAGTATAATTCAGATCATAAAATAACATAATAGACTGACACTCAAGGACAGTAGAGACAAGCGCCAGGAATATTGATCCATGGTTAGAAGACTGCCTCCTGAACTGGGGGAGAAGGCAGTTGGAATATAGAAGGGATCACTAAGTCAATGATGGTTGGAGGGCTAGCTCAGGATGGGAGATGTGTGCTGAAAGCAGATAAAGGACCATAGCCTCTCAGTATCTGTATTGCAAACCATAATGCTCAAAAGTAGAGAGAGAGTATGGGGAAAATCTTCTACTATAGAGGCAAGGGGAGGATTGGGGTTTGGGAGGGGGAATACTGAGGTGGACAATGTGCACTGGTGGAGGAATGTTGTTCGATCATTTTATGACTGAAACTGAAATATGAAAGCTTTGTAACTGTATCTCACGGTGCTTCAATAAAAAAATTAAAAAACAAAGTAAAAAAGTATAATTCAGATCAAACGTATATGATGATCAATGTCTTGCATTATCCATGACTATCTGAAATTTTAGAATTATATTAATGTTTAAAATAAACATAAATCATGTTTGATAATCATAAACATAAAATCATGTTATACTCAAGGATTGGGGAAAAACTCACAGTATTGAACACATAGTTGCACTAGCAGGCCTGGTCAGCACGGTATCGTGGGCACAAGCAATTAACATTTACACAGTTGGACCAGGATCAATCTCTGGCCCCTAAGTACTGCTGGGGATGTCTTCGAAAGTTAGAAAATGGAAAAGTAATTAAGGCAAACAAACATTATACTCGAATAGTATTTATGAAATTGGTGGTGAAGCAGAAGTTAATAGGGATTAATCATTATTAGTCATGATGTAATACTTAATGACATAATAGAATATGAAACTACTGTTGAATATACAATAAAAATAGGATTGTAAAACAATGAATTAAAAGTGGAAGAGGAGAAATTTATAGGAATTAATATAATGAGAGGCATATGAATGAACTCAATTAGAAATTTTTCATGGTCAGACGTCTGTGATTGGAGCGCATCCACTTGTTTCAGATTTGTTTTTAACTTCTTCCGGAATAGTGCCTTCTGCCTGCTTAATTCTCCACTTGCTAAACTTCCAATTCATATATACAATTGCAAAGCTATAAATTTAAAGTATAGTGATACATTTTCTTTCCTTTTATGAATATTTAGGTATAAACCTTTCTCAAGGGAAATTGCCCTTAAAATAATTACGAATCATCAGTTTAAATTACAAGATTCTGTCTTAATGTAAGCTATGCTTTTATTTTCCTGTACTAATGACGTAAACTGGTACAAGACAACTTTTTAATTTAAATAAATATTTCACAAATGAAGGAACTTCTTTCGAGTTTATATTAACATATTCTTTCCTGTAGAGTGACCTAAGTTCTACAGATGGCATAGTATAAGGTTTAGTTGGGTTGTTATATTTATGTTTTAAGTTTATTATATATTTTATTCAATTGAGACTAATATTTGTAAAACTATCACTAGATTGTGTACTAATTAGTTACATCAATTATGAGTGACTTTGTGACTGTGTATCTTACAATGATTTTATAAGAAAAATTAAAAATATTCTATAAAGATGAATAAATATAATAGTATATTTTCCACATATTACATTTATTGCTGAAAAATTGGTTTATATCTTTTCCCAAGTATATAAATTTGTTCTGTTTGATCACACATTAATAAAAATTGACTATTACTTAAATGATTATTTTATCAATATATTTACCTAGAGGCAGCAATTAATTTACTATGATCATATACTAGAATCCTAGAAAAAATTACTATAAAAACTTTAAATACTTTGGAGGATTACATATACAACTGAATTACTGCAATCACAGATAGTCAGTAATTAACTTTGTACTGCTTAAAGGAACTTAAAAAGTAATTTTTAAATTTTTTTATTTTGTACATTAGGTCATTAACTTCTGGGAGATAGGAACTATTTTTTTAATCTATGAGTGATTCTCAGAATTTACCATTAAAAATAAGAATAGTTATTAAGTTTAAAAATATAAATATTCTATTCCTGTATAATACTACTGAAATCTAGTTTTTTTCTGGAAGGTATATATTTTTGTCTAGATATAGAATTTATATCTTTAACTGTTTAGGTTATGCATGCCAGCTATTTCAATTTTCCAGTTACCTGAATTTGTAGTTCTCTTAAAACTACTACTTTATAATAAGAAAGAATGTTTTTTAAATAAAAATAAATGACTGTCACTATGTTATATCATTCAGATTTACATGGCTGAAAAATAAGGTATGAGTTTAGCGTGTTTTTCCTAAATAAAAAATTTCAATTGCCAGGTGATACTGGTACTAATGCCCTGAATATTTTTATTTGTTTCTGAAAAGAAAGAATGCCAATTTTTTTGTAACTCATAAAAGATTCTCATAATCAAAGATTGAGGAAGCTAATTATTTTTTTTCTTAAAAAAATAGATAGGACCATTTGGCATTTCAAGGGCAATGAAAAATAGTTTTACCTAAAAAGCTTTTCTTGCTTTGGGTATATGATTCAAATGTTAGAGCACATTCCTGGCCTGGGAAATTCTCCGGGTTCATTCCCTGGCACTGCCTGGCCTGCTTGCACCTTAGGGTGTCACCCTACTTCCTCTCAGCAGCACAAGGCCCCTGGTGACAACTTTAAAATTTCTATTATCCAATACTTTAGCACACTCTCCAAGCTTGGGCAAGTTATAAGCAGGTGTCTCCTTGGTAACGATGTTAGCTGTAGAAGCTTAAACTCAAACAATTTGTCAGAGGAAATGTGTTCCTTAATTCTTTCATTTCCTCTTTTCGTTTTTGTTTCTGATTTATATAAAATTTAAAATTAAAATGTTTCCTAACATAAAAATTAGGTTGAGCACTTAGAAGTGATTTTGCTTCTCACAATTTTTTTTTCTTACTCATTCTGAGCATGGGAAAGAAAGATAAACATTAATTTGAGTAAGATTTTTAACTTTTTTGATATAATTGTTTGGAAATTTAAAATTTTTGTATTGGTTGTTTTGCTGTATATTATTTTTTCCATTAAGCATGTTATTCACAGATTTAACACCTGTTGTGTAATAATTTACATCACTTAAAAGTAGTTTTTAGTTGCAAAACTGTTTATCATAGGAAATAATGAATAAGCAATATCAGTCAGAAAATTGTGATTGGCTAGCTCACTAGTACAGTGAGTAGGGCATTTGTCTTGCATGGAACCAACCTGGGTTTGATCCCTGACACCCGACATGGACCCTTGATCCCTGCCAGGAGTGATCCTGGGAAAAGAGCAAGGAGTAAGCACAGAGCACCTCAAATGTGATCCAAACAAACAGAGAGAAAAGAAAACAAAGTCAACTTGGTAATAAATTGGAACACGCACACACACACACGCACGTATATTGTGTATATATTGTGGCTGACAAATTTTTTAAGATGTCTGTTAAAAGTAATGCTTGGGGGGCTGGAGCGATAGCACAGCAGGTAGGGCGTTTGCCTTGCACGCAGCCAACCCAGGTTCGATTCCCAGCATCCCATATGGTCCCCTGAGCACTGCCAGGAGTAATTCCTGAGTGCGTGAGCCAGGAATAACCCCTGAGCATTGCCGGGTGTGACCAAAAAAGCAAAAAAAAAAAAAAAAGTAATGCTTGGGTGCTTGGGTTTGGATTTTCACTAAATTGTTTTATAAACAAAAATAATAACCATTTAAAGTTTTAGAATTTTTTGTGGGAAGTTCTGATATTAGGAAATATTATGCAACAGAGTTGTTTTAAGCACATTATAAAACAGGAGCACTGAGGTTTTAAATACTATATTTTTTATTTCAGATTTGCATATGAAACCGCTATTGTTCTGATAATAAATGTATTTTTTGATAAATTCTGTATTTATCAAGTCAAAGAATCTGTTTGCATTACCATTTCAGTCCTCTTAATATTTAATTTTAAAATCTTAAGCATAATTTTGTATTCCTATATCTGAAACATTTAAATGTTATATTACCCTAAGTTTTTTAATCTTTTATGACATACATACAGAATTACTAAAAGCGGGATAGGCAATTCATTTCTTGAACCAGATTAACGCGTAGAATGCATTCATTCACTTAGCAAGTTTATAATATCTGCGTTTTTGGATGGTTATTCAATAAGTCTTTCCCCTTCTGTTTGAAAACTCAGTATAATGATGAAAATGTAGTATAATGATTTTATGTCTTAGAATGACCTGTAAGGTATTTATTGAGATATTAATAAATCTGGTCTGAAAAAAATCAAGTATTCGACTTTGATTTATGGTTGATGGGCTTGCATATAACTTGCATTGGTTTTCTATTGGTATAGAAGAAATCACGTTACATTTAACAGCTCAACACAGCACTAATTTATTAGCTCACAGTTTTGTAGTTATGTCTAGACAGGGATCACTGGGTTTTGAGAGTTCTATTCAACAGAAATAAAAGTGTTTATCAGGTTGATTTGTAAATTCTCAAAAGAATTACGCTTCAGAATCAGTTAAATTGACAGAATTCGGTTCCCTGCAGTGCTAGAATTGAGGTCTCTCCTTTCCTGTTAGTTTACTGCTAGAGGTCACTGACCAACTAATGACTCAGTTACTTGGTCCTCTTCTTCCCAACAATGAAAAACTGCCTTCTTTCAAAACTCATACATTAAATTTCTGACTCCATTTTTTAACTTTCATTTTATTTGTTTGGGGGCTATGGCCAGTGGTACTCAGGATTTGCTCCTGGCTCTGCACATAAGTATCACTTCTGGTACCGCTAGGGAGCTATATGGGGTCTTGGGAATTGAAGCCAGGTCAGCTATACTCAAGGAAAGCTCCTTATCCACCATACTATTTCTTTGGCTCCTTGTTAAAAATAATGAATTTTAGCCACTGTGTCTTACAATTTTAAAATACTGTGAAATGATAGAGTTTCATGGTGCAAGACTTGGAAGATAACATTGGTTTGTCCTTTCTGCCCTGCCACTGGGAGCTTAGGTTTCTTGGGTTTCTCCCATCACAGTGCTCCCATTCCTCTGTGTTTACTTGTAACTTCTTTCTTTGTGCTCTATTGACTTGTAAATATTGCCTTTCTCTTCTCCTTAAGTCCTTTGCATAATTAATTCAGAGCAATGGCCTTTTTGTATGGACACAAGAAGACAGTTAATGCTATGCTTGTGTAACATGGGAGTTAATTGACTCCAGAAAATATTACCTCCGTGGCATCTGTTCTCTCGACCTAAGCCTCAGTTGTCCTTACTTTCTAGCATCCCCAAAGCAGAGTCTTGACAAGGGACTGGATGGGCCCAGGGCAAGCTGTGAGCTATGTGCTACCCTGGCATCGAGATGGGCTTGGCCAAAGTGCCTAATGGTTAACTATAAGTTAAGAGAGTGGTCATGGGCAAATGCTGTCATGATGCAAAAAGTAATAATAGATTCGGACTCTGCTAAGGTTATAACTGTAGCACTGTCCTCCCATTGTTCATCGATTTGCTCGAGCGGGCCCAGTAACTTCTCCATCGTGAGACTTGGTTGTTACTGTGTTTGGCATATCGAATACGTCACGGGTAGCTTGCCAGGCTTTGTTGTGCGGGCGAGATACTCAGTAGCTTGCCAGGCTCAGGGGCAGAGGAATTGAACCTGGGTCAGCAGGACCAGCTGTGTGCAAGGCAAACGCCCTACCTGCTAGGGTTAGGAATGATTAATCTGGCCTGACCACTGCAGTCTGTGTCTGTGGCGAGATGTCCCCAGGGAGGAGTCTCCCTACAAGCTTCAATGTGTCTCTTACTCTGTCCATACAAAATAACTAATATTAAGAAGTAGAATTAAAATGTTAATTAAGATGCTAATTGATTTTTGGACTAAGGAGAGGAGAAAAACCTCTAGGTGGGATTTCTGCCCTTGAGCCTAACAGGCAGTCAGGAGGGCATTTGTTATGTTGATATTGCTGCCTGAGTGGATATGGTTGCTAACCCCCAATTCGGGGGGTGGGTAGATGAGAGAGAGAGAGAGAGAGAGAGAGAGAGAGAGAGAGAGAAGCGAAATGGAGTCCAGAGAGACTAGTAAGGGGGAGAGAGGGAGGAAACTGTAGAAGAAGAATGAAGAAACAGATGCATGGAGAGAACGAGAGACCAGGCTTCGAGGGGGAGCACAGAGAGATGAGCAGGAGAGACAGGACGAGACGGGAATGAAGGGCAGTGTGAGACTAGAATGCAGAGCTTACTGGGATCATTGTTGGTGGAGAGTGGGCACTGGTGGAGGGATGGGTACTCGATCATTGTATAACTGAAACCCAAGCATGCTAGTTTGTAAGCCTACAACTGTACCTCATGGTGTTTCACTAATAAAAAAAAAAAAAAGAATGGGGAACTTAGTGAGACTGGAACAGGTGCGTGGGGAGAATGGAATAAACAGCATCTGATCAATCTACCGGTTTGACCCTCGCTTCTTCCTTCATGTGCCCCATTGCCTAGACCTCCCCGGGTGGGGGTGGGGGGGGGTGGCCAGGGACCACCCAACCTGTGTGGCTAAGGGGAGAGCCACCTGGAGTTTATACAAAGGTTTACCCAAATAATCTCCATGTGCTTTTTTTTTAAATAAAATGTTTTCTTACTTGGGGGTTATAACCAGCAAAGTGACCTCGTGAATATGGAATTTGCATGACATTCTATTCCCATAAAACTGCAGGATACTGAATCTTCTTTCTCGTCCTATTCCCCTGAGTTCTAACTGTGCTGTGTTTGTCATGGGACTTTGGGGCTGGGGTAAAGAAATAATAATGTTCCTAATTAATTTTAACTGTTTGTAAACTGATATTGATTTCTCACTTTCTGTGCTCAACTTCAAACTAACAGTTTCATCATGAACACCTTGAGGGTTTTCATTTTATTACATTGAATGGGGATGTTTGTAATAAATCATCACCTGTAATGTTTTAAATTGGGTAATGCAATTTTCTACCAAGGAATCAAGCCCTTGTTTTAATGCCCCATGAAATAAGTAAACAAATAAATAAATAACAGTACATGAACCAAGTAGACCTATAACTACACAATGGTGAGCTGACTGTGCAAAAAAAAAAAACTTTTACTGGTCATGTAGAAATAAGTAATGAGTAAATAATAAGAAATACTTTACTAATTATGTCTCTCTTGAGTTTACCTGCTTTTATAATAGTGCTACTATAAACTTTCCCATTTAATTCCCATTTATACTTTGTTCTGCTGATTAAATAGAGATTATTTAGGACAAGGAATATGTCATTGAAAATGTTTATAGCTCACAACATTTTGTTTCTTCCTGTAAATGTTCTTTTTACTAATTTTTTTTAATTTTAGGTACATGATTTACAATACTGCCATGCAACATTCCAACACCATATCTAACTAAAGTATTTTTCTTTCCTCTATCCCCCCCCCCCACAGTAAATTCTCTGCTGTAGTATTTGCTCAAAAACCCTACTAATTTCCAAATGTCTTCAGAAAGTCTAGGTTCTAAATATTTTTCCCTGTTTCATGCTTGCTATTTATACTTTCTCTAGTATGGCCTTTTTTTTTAAGCAATTAATATACAAAGAATAAAATGGCCATTTTATGAACATGAATGGGTGAAAATTGATGGATCCATAAATTGCCCTGCATTACTTATTTTTTTTAATCTACAAATAAGTAGTCATCTGTTCTCTGATACTCTTTTTGTTGCTTTTTATTTTATTTTATTTTTGTTTCTTTGGGTAACATCTGGCAATACTCAGGGATTTTATTCCTGGCTCTGCACTCGAGGATAATTCCTGGCAGTACCCTGGGGTCAGGGATCAAACCTGCTTGGCGATGTGTAAGGCAGTGCCCTATCAGCTCTACTACCATTCCAGAATAGGTGTTTGTTTATGTATTTTTGGTTTGGGCCTATACCAGGCAGTGCTTAGGGCTTATTTCTTGCTCTGCAATCAGGGATCACACCTGTGTGTGTGTGTGGGGGGGGGTGTGGGAGGGGGCTTAAAAGTTCTTGTGGTCCTGGGAATTGAAGCCGGTTGTCCTCTGGCAAGGCAAGTGCCCTTCCCACTTATCTCTCTGGCCCTTCTGACACTTTTACTATATTATATTCTTTTATGCAGAATAATACTTAATAATTCAAGTGTAATCAATTCACATATGGGAAATTATTAGATTTCTAGAGCAAGTTATTTCTTTCTGTAAAATATTATGTTCTTTTCATAGACCTTGAAAACCTTAATAATTTTAACTTACCCAGATTCTTGAAAGAAAATATCACCTACTTTGATGGATTCCTTTACTTATGTAAATTCACATTGTATTTCTTCTCCCTATTCCCCGTTTCTGATACTGTAATAATTTTCAGTTGCCCTTACTTACTCAATGATTCAGTCATAACCTTATATCAAGTAATTTCAAATAAGTTGTAAATTTAAAAATATACATATTGGGTCACCGCAACAGTACCGTGGGCAGGGCACTTGGATGCTGCCAACCAGACTCAATCAGCACCCCAGATGCTTCCCTGAGTTTGTGAGGAGTGATCCCTGAGCGCAGATCCAGCAGTAAGTTTTGAATCCAACCACGTGAGACTCAAAACCTAAACAATAAAAAAAAAATTTAAAAAGATATACATATACGATGTATCACATAGAAGGAAATGGATAAATTATTTAATAGTAAAGAAGGAAAGAATTTACGTTTTTTTCAACTTTGGCAGTTAAAGTATTTTATGGTATTTTTTTCTCAAGAAAAATCAAGTGTTGAAAATGGAACATTTTTGAAGATGATGACTAATGGCCAGTAATACTTTTCCTGACACATTTGTAAAATTATTAGCTCAGTGGACATAGGTGAAGTCACGAATGACATAAGTCATATTAAGTAGATAGTTGACCTTCACTACAATAACATAATTTGAAATTCAGTCAGTCAGAGTTTTCATTTCAAGTACATTATCACAAGTAGATTTGATGATGCATTACTTGCTTATTTGAAGATGAAGCATTTTGATAGCAATAATTTGCTCAATTTTAGTCTATAATCGTCAATGAGTTTGATTGTTCAATCTGCAATTATATGATACCTTAATCATGAATTCATTCACAGTAAGAATTTGATGACAGTTTATAAAAAGTTATTAGTATATTATCTTCCCCTTGAAAAATGTTTTTTTAACTTCAAAATTGCAATTGCCTATAAATAAAGAGAAATGGTAAGGAAAAAAAAAATGACAAGTAGAAATTACCAGATCATCCCGAAGAGTCTTGTTGGTTTAGCAGACAATACAGTACAAATCATATATAAAATTCAAGTCAACTTTGAGACTGATAAATATCCTTTTGTTGTAAATGAATTGACTTAGGCAAATCCTTAGGCTAAGATTCTTTATAGTTGCTTTGGTTTCATATATTTAGGGAAAGTCCTAATGAATGTATACATAGTGTGCTTTTATAAACTTCTATTATATTTCCTGAGTAGTATAAGTATTTATATAAAAAGACTTACTTAAATCTTAGAAACTAGGGATTGGAGAGAGAGTATGTGGGTAGTGCATCTGGCTTGCATGCTGTGGACTCAACTACAACCTCCATCCACTCACAAGGTCCCCAAGCCCCTCTTTGACCCCTGAGCACAGAACCAGGAGTAAGCCGCTTGGTGTGGTCCCCAAAACAAACAATTTTAGAAACTAAGATCTGATTTACTATTATAGCTTCTGGCAATTCCTACCAGATTTTCATTCTATAGAGATTTTTCATTTTTGTTTGTATTGGACCACACCTTGTGACTCTCACAGCTTCCTCCTGCCTCTGTCCCCGGGACCATTTTGGACAGTGTCCAGAGTGCCCTGAGCTGCTGGGAATTAAATTGAACCTGGGTCATTGGATTGGAAGTAAAGCACCTCGAGCTCCAATATCTTTGGGCCCCTTGGTATTTATACTACTTGGCAAATCTATTTTACAAAATACTCTAATACTCTATTCACTTACAAAATTATTTTTGAGAGGGGAAATCAACCTATAGTGTAAGTGACAGTTGTATACAGTAAAAATGAAACTACTAAAGTATATAATAAGTGAATATTTACCATGCACTTTCTCTGTCAGAGGGTTTTTTCCAAAGTATTTCTGCTATTGCAACTTGACTGATGACTAAATATTGACCATCAATCATATTTTCGGAAAGCTTTTATTAGCACAATGGAGAAGGGGAAAAGTCTCTGCAAAAGGGAAGGCTGAGGGGCAAAGGGAAACTGGGGACATGGTGGAGGATAGTGGACACTGGTGAAGTGAGTGGTGTTGGAACAATATATACCTGGAATGCAATCATACATATCTTTGTAAACTTATAACTCATGGCCATTCAAAAATAAAAAAGAAAAGCATTTACATGAGTAAAATATCTCATAATAAGGTATCTAATAAAATCACTTGTGTATTGTAAGTAAACTTTAATAGAAGCAAATAAATATTATAATATATAAAATAATATTTAGTTATAACTACCTTATGATTGGGCTAGAGTGATAGCACAGCGGGTAGGGTGTTTGCCTTGCAGGCAGCCGACCTAGGTTCGATTCCTCCACCCCTCTCGGAAAGCCAGGCAAGCTACCTGTGGTGTATTCAATATGCCAAAAACAGTAACAACAAGTGTCACAATTTGTTGTGAGAAGTTACTGGTGCCCGCTCAAGCAAATCGATGAACAAAAGAAGGACAGTGACAGTGATCTTGTGATTATATTATGTACATAATTATATAATAATGCCTTTTAAGTAATGTTATCTATATAAGTAATGTTATATGTAATCTAACAATTTATATATTGAACACTGTGCAAAGATTAAAGAATTCTCGTTTTTAAAATCAGATTCCTTGATCTCTAGAGGATTACTGTGCTAGGTGAAGTTAGAAAGGGACAGACAAAGTGATCTCTGTCATATGCGGGATATAAGGAAACATAGTAGGGGTAGAACAAAGACACAAAGGCAACAGACTCTGAGAAACGGGCTTTGGTAGGAGGCCACTACAGGGGACTGGGGGGATTGAGCTGAAGGGAAGACACTGGCAAGTGGCAAAGAGAAGTGGATAGTCTAGGAGAGGGTGTGATGAGGGATTATGTCACGCATCAAACTATCATTCATGGTATTGTAAGTCACAGTGCATAAAATAAAATTAAAAAATAAAATCAGATCCTTTGAACCAATATCCCTCCGAATGAAGACTGGTTTAGTAAAGAAATTTCTCACTTTCTATGCCATGTTTGGAACCAATATACTTGTATGAGAAAGGTTGACTAGAAATCCAAACGATTTCTTTCTTTTTTTTCCCTTCTTGAGCCTAAAGGAAAATTAAATTATTCCACTCCTAGTGAAGGCATGTAACTGAGTCTGCTTGCTGAAGAGAAATTATTGTAGCCTGGCTGTGAAAGACATGAACTTCCATGATCTCACTCATTGGCTGGATGTAGAATGTTCCAAGACAGCAGAATCACACAATGTTGTGGGAAAATGGAACTTGGAATCCTTTCCTGGGTAGGACAGCCCAGAAAACTAGCCCAGTCAGAAACATCTGTATTAAACTTGACACAAGTGAGAAACATTTGTTGAGGAAAGCAAGTCAAGATTTGAACTGTCTGTTATAGTATCTAGCAAGTGCTACCCTGAGTCACACAAATGGCATTAATCAAGATTTTCTTAGCTCTTCTTTCTAAAAATTAAAATTTCCAAACTGGGATACAAAGTGAATATGCTTTTCTTCAGCATTTTGTTGTTGCTGCTCTTAACATTTAGAAAAATACCCAAAAAGAATTTTAAGAAACACATAGAAATAAAATATATATGCTTAAAAAAGATACGTGTTTCATCAAGGAAATTGAAACTGTATTCAAAAGTCTTCCCAAAAACAAAAGACCAGGTCCAGATGGATTTACTAGCGAAATTTTCCAAACATTTAAAGAGGACCTATTGCCAGTTCTTCTCAAGCTTTTCCAGGAAGTTGAAAAAACGGAAACTCTCCCAAACAGTTTCTATGAAACCCATATCTCTCTAATACCAAAAGGAAACAAAGACACCACAAGAAAAGAAAACTACAGGCCAATATCCCTGAAGAACACGGATGTGAAGATTCTCAACAAAATACTAGCCAATAGAATTCAACAACTCATCAAAAAGATCATACACCATGACCAAGTAGGATTCATCCCAGGGATGCAAGGATGGTTCAACATTCGGAAATCTATCAATGTAATCCTTCATATCAACAAAAGAAAAGATAAAAATCATATGATCATATCAATAGATGCAGAGAAAGCATTTGACAAGATCCAGCACCCATTCATGATGAAAACCCTTGCCAAAATGGGGATAGAGGGAACTTTCCTCAATATAGTTAAAGCCATCTACCACAAACCTACAGCAAACATCATCCTCAATGGGGAAAAACTGAGAGCCTTCCCCCTAAGGTCAGGGACGAGACAAGGATGCCCACTCTCTCCACTGCTGTTCAATATAGTACTGGAAGTACTTGCAATAGTGATCAGGCAAGAAAAAGATATTAAGGGCATCCAGGTAGGAAAGGAAGAAATCAAGCTCTCACTATTCGCAGATGATATGATACTATACTTAGAGAAACCTAAAACCTCTACCAAGAAACTCCTAGAAACAATAGGCTTGTATAGTAAAGTGGCAGACTATAAAATCAATACCCAAAAATCCATGGCTTTCCTATATGCAAATAGTGAAAGAGAAGAAAGTGACATGAAGAAAACAATTCCATTCACAATTGTGCCCCAGAAAATCAAGTACCTAGGAATCGTCTTAACTAAGGAAATAAAGGATCTGTACAAAGAAAACTACAAAACGCTACTTCGGGAAATAAAAGAGGACACGAGAAAATGGAAAAATATCCCCTGTTCATGGATGGGGAGAATCAGCATTGTCAAAATGGCAATACTTCCCAAGGCACTGTACAAATTCAATGCAATCCCTATAAGGATACCCACGGCATTCTTCAAAGAAATGGAGCAAACACTCCTGAAATTTATATGGAACAATAAGCCCCCACGAATAGCTAAAGTAATTCTTGGGAAAAAGAAAATGGGAGGAATCAACCTACCTAACTTCAAGCTCTACTACAAAGCAGTAATAATCAAAACAGCATGGTACTGGAACAAAGGCAGAGTTGCAGACCAATGGAACAGAGTTGAATATACTGACATCTCCTCCCAAACATATAATCATCTAATCTTCGATAAGGGGGCAAGAAAAGTGAAATGGAGCAGGGAAAGCCTCTTTAATAAATTGTGCTGGCAAAACTGGACTGCTACATGCAAAAAAGTGGGCTCAGATCTCTGCCTAACGCCATGCACAAAAGTAAGATCGAAATGGATTTATGACCTCAACATCAGACCTGAATCCATAATGTTTATTGAAGACAAAGTTGGCAAAACTCTCCATGATATTGAAGTTAGTGGTATCTTCAAAGATGTCACGCCACTGGCCGAGCAAGTGAAAACAGAGATAGACAAATGGGACTATCTTAAATAAGAAGCTTCTGCACCTCAAAAGAAACAGTGACCAAAATACAAAGACAGCCTACAGAATGGGAAAGAATATTCACCAAATACACATCCGACAAGGGGTTGATATCAAGGATATACAAGGTACTGGTTAAACTACACAAGAAGAAATCATCCAACCCCATCAAAAAATGGGGCGAGGAAATGAACAGAAACTTTCGCAAAGAAGAAATCCGAATGGCAAAAAGGCACATGAGAAAATGCTCTACATCACTAATCATCAGAGAGATGCAGATCAAAACAACAATGAGATATCATTTCACACCACAGAGACTGGCCCACATCCACAAGAACAAAAGCAACAGGTGCTGGCGCGGATGTTGCGAGAAAGGGACCCTCCTTCACTGCTGGTGGGAATGCCGGCTGGTCCAACCCTTTGGGAAAACAGTATGGACGACTCTCAAAAAACTAGAATTTGATCTCCCATTTGACCCAGCAATACCACTCCTGGGAATATATCCCAGAGAGGCAAAAAGGTATAGTCGAAGTGACATCTGCAATTGTTTGTTCATTGCAGCACTCTTTACAATAGCCAGAAACAGGAAGAAACCTGAGTGCCCGAGAACAGATGACTGGTTAAAGAAACTTTGGTACATTTACATGATGGAGTACTATGTAGCTGTTAGAAAAGATGAAGTCATGAAATTTACATACAAGTGGCACAATATGGAAAGTATCATGCTAAGCGAAATGAGTCAGAAAGAGAGGGATAGACATAGAAAGATTGCATTCATCTGGGGGATATAAAGTAACAAAGTATGAGATTACTACCCAAGAATAGCTGAGATCAGCACCAGGAGGATTACTCCATAACTTAGAGGCCAGCCGGGTATCCTAGAGGAAAGGGCAGTTCAGATAGAGAAGGGAGCACCAAATAAAGGATGTTTGGAGGATCCTCCCAGGAGGGGAGATGCATGTCGAAAGTAGACTATGGACTGAACATGTTTGCCACTCAATTCCTCTTTTGCAGACCACAACACCCAAAAGGAGAGAGAGATCACAGGGGATTGCCCTGCCACAGAGGCAGGGGGGGGGATGGGGGGATGGGGGTGGGGGGGGTATTATCCATGGTGGTGGAAAATGGGCACTGGTGGTTGGATGGGTATCTGATCATTGTATAATTGAAACCAAAGCACAAAAAATTGTAAATCTACAACTGAAAAAAAAAAAGAAAGAAAAAGAAAAGATGAAGTTATGAAATTTACATACAAGTGGTACTACATGGAAAGTATCATGTTAAGCGAAATGAGTCAGAAAGAGCGGGATAGACACAGAAAGATTGCATTCATCTGGGGAACATAAAGCAACAAAACGGGAGACTAGCACCCAGGAATGGCTGAGATTAGTACCAGGAATTTTGCTCCATGACTTGAAGGCCAGCCACATGTGCTAGATGAAAAGGAAGCTCAGATAGAGAAGAGAGCACCAAATAAAGGGTATTGTGAAGACCCTCCCAGGGTGGGAGAGACATGCTAAAAGTAGTCTATAGACCAAACATGATTGCCACTCAATGCCTCTCTGGCAAAACACAGTACCCAAAAGAAGAGAGAGAGAACAAGGGGGAATGCCCTGCCACAGCGGCAGGGTGGGACGGGGGGGGGGGGATGGGGGTGGGAGGGATGCTAGGACCCGTGGTGGGGGAGGATGGGCACTGGTGGAGGGATGGGTACTTGATCATTGTATAACTGAGACCCAAGCACAAAAATTTATAAGTCTGTAAATGTACCTCATGGTGTTTCACTAATTAAAAAAATGATTAAATAAAAATAAAAAAAAGAAATTAACAGCACACTGGAGATCTATGATATAAATCAAAATGACTAATAATAGAACCGTCCATTTCCCTAATAGGAGGGTGACTTCCATAAAAACCACTAATCAAACAAATTATTGATAAAAATTTCCTAGAGTTATAGAGAAGGGACCACTATGATACCTCTTCTAAGAACTAGGTACTGTAAATAGGTAAAGGAACAAGCATGATAACCTCTCTGTATCTGTTTTGCAAACTACAACACCCAGAAGAAGAGAGAGGGAAAGAGGGGGAGGAGGGAGGGAGAAAGAAAGAAGAGAAGAGAAGTGCATGCCATGAGACAGGCTGGGGGGAGGGGGGAGGGAAAGGGGAGACATTAGTGGTGGGAAATGTGTACTGGTGGAGAAATGGTGTTGAAACATTGTGTGACTGAAATCTGACCATGAAGAGCTTTGTATCTGTGTATCTTTCGGTGATTCAATTAAAACAAATAAATATATAAAAAGAAAAGAAAAGATATGTGTTAGGTTCAAAAAACATTTTAGAATTGTGTATAGATAGTATTGTTATGAAAACTTTTAAAATGACAAAAGCACAAGTTTCTGTCTTTTACAAGATTTAGTTCAGTTTTAAAATGTCTAACAAAACACTTTTTAAAAAATCGCTTATGGTTTATTATTTCCTAATATTTATTTATTTTTTGAGAGAGCGTTGGGCAATATTTTATCAAGGTAAAAAAATTTTCATTTCATTTCATTTTCATTTCATCATCCTGTTATTTGTCGATTGCCTCGAGCAGGCCCCAGTAACGTCTCTTTCATCCTAGCCCTGAGATTATATTCAAGGCTGTTTAGGAGAGTGAGACCCATCAATGTTACTGGTATTTGGCATATTTGGTACGCCACGGGGAGTTTGCCAGACTCTGCCTTGTGGGCAGGCTACATTCGATAGCCTGCAAGTTTGTCCAAAGTAGAAATAAGACAATAAGATGTCATAAAAAAAAAAAGTTCTGTTAAGATGTCGTGCGGCCGCGAATGCGGCCGTGCGGTTCCGGGATCTGGATTTTATAGTCTCTGAGTCTTGGCCGCTGATGGGATTACACGGCTCCAGGGGGCCAGGTGGTGGGTGTGACCCCCGCCTACTGGAATTTGGAGGATCTGGGTGGAAGATGCTCGACTCCAATTCGAGTAGGCTTGGAGGTCTCGGCCCCGGAACCCGCGTGGCTTTGTCCCTCTGCCAGTACCTTCATGTGTGCGGAGAGTGGTCTCAGTGTAATCCCATCAGCGGCCAAGACTCAGAGACTATAAAATCCAGATCCCGGACGAGAACAGTGCAGTCTCTGCCCCCGCGCCTGGGTGTTCCTTCCCGGAGTCCCTTGGAGGGGAGCGGGTTGAGCTTTCCTCCCCGCCCCAACCAGGGCTACGGCAGCCGAAGACCTCCAGGACCAGCCACCACCAAAAAAATTTAAAGGCTCTAAATATTTTAATAGAGCAATTTCACACCTCTTCAAAATATATTTTACTGCATACATAAACCACAACAGTACTGATATCTACCTTGAATATTGCCTCTTTCCATTCCAATATTTCTCTCCTTTTCTTTTCTTTCAACCTCAATTCTGTGGCCAAGTACTACGATTTGTTTAAGTTTGGCTTTGTTCCCTTGCTTTGTTATATATTTCAAGAACATAACCGATGCCTTAGGGTATATTGTATGGTATCTGTCATACAGAAAAAAGTAAGAAAAATTTAGTATATTTTGAAAATTAAGCAAAAAGCTTAGGCACACCAATTATTAGAATAGACACCCATAACCTATGCCAACGGATGTAAATTCAATAGTAGAGATTACATCTCACTGTATCGGATTCTAGATTTCATCTCAGTATAACCAAAAAACAAAACAAATCCTCCACACCCAAAATCTGTCTGATAGACATTCAACAAAATGTAATAGAAAATAATACAGAAATATTTAAAGAGAAGGTTATCAGTGACTCTATTGTCAAAGCTTACAATGGCCATTTCAGAATTCAGTTTTAATACTTGTTCATATTCTATGTAGGCATTGCACAAAATTTTTGTCCTAAGGCATTATATCACAGAGACTAAGCTAAAGTTGTTAGATCAAAATCTTGGGTTTTGGAACCTGTCCAAACTCTTAATTTAAAAAAAAAAGAATTATAACATGTATGATAAAAACTGGTAACTTGATTTCTAGGTACTTGATTTAAATCCTTAATGATTTTTCTTTAATTTCTGCTTACCTACCTAATTATTTGCATATACAGATGATATAAAGTTATGAGTATTAATTTTTTAGCCTGCTATATAACTGTATAAGTTTATAATTTCAAGGAAATTTTAGTAGAGTCATTAGGGCTTTTAAGTATGATATGTCATCTGCAAATAGTGATAGTTTTTAATTTTTTTCTCCACTTTGAGTCTCTTTTATATCTGTTTCTTGCCTAGTAACTGTAACAAGGAGTTCCAATACTATGTTAAATAATGACAGAGAGTGGAATCTTTATCTTTTGCCTGATCTTAGGAAAAAAGACTTAGTTTTTCACCATTCAATCTATTAGCTGTGGGTGTGTGGCAAAAGGGCTTTGCTATACTGAAGGATGTGATACTCCCATTTTATTGAATATTTTAAGTCACAAATGAGTTGCACATATTGAACCATCCTTGCATCCTGGTTATAAATCTCACTCCATCTTGATACACGATTCCCTTAAAGCGTTGTTGGATTTAGTTCACTAAGATTTTCTTGAGGATATTGGCATTGCTATTCCAGAATTTATCTGTAATTGTTCTTTATAGGGATTTCTCCATGTGCTTTTGGTTTTGGGGTAAGAACAGCAACCATGTAAACCGTGTGGAAGAGATCTTGTTTCCTCATCTTTCTAGGAGTCAGAAATATAAAATGAGGGTCTTCTTTGAAGCTTTGGAAGTACTCACAAGTGAACACATCTGGGCTTGGGCTTTGGGGGCAAACTTTCATTCCTGTTTCAATTTCTTTGTTAGTAATTGATTTCTTCTGGTTTCTGTTGCCTTCTGACTCAGTCGTAGAAGGTTATGGGATTCCAGTTATTTACACATTTATTCTATGTTCTACAGTTTCATGGCATATACTTTATCATGGTAATCTCATATGATATTCTAAATTCCCATGGTGACTGTTGTAACTTCTCCCCTTTTTCCTTATCTAATATATTAGGATTTCTTTTCCTTTCTTTTTTTTTCTTTTCTTTCTTTTTTTTTTTTGTGAATCTAGCTACCGATTTGTCAATTCAGTTTATTCTTTTACAAAATTTGCTCTTGGTATTGTTAAATTTTTTTTTCCATTGGCAGTGTGTTTTTGTTTCTTTGTTTCTATTTTCTTTATTTCCACTGTAACTTTTATTATTTCCATCATTTTGCTTACTTTGGCTTACTTTATTGTTCCTTTTCAAGTATCATAAGATGTATGGTCAAATTTTACATACAGGATTTTTATGATTTCCCGATGAATAGTTGCATTATTCTGAAAATATCTTTTTGGACAGTCTTTTGTTGTATTCCATATGTGCTAGTAATTTCTGTCAACATGCTCATTTGTTTCTAGTAATGTTTTTATTTCTTTCTTTGATTTCCTATTTTACTCATTAGATGTTTGGTGATAAGTTAAAGTGTTTGAGTTTGCCCCTGCTAACTGTTTGTGAATAATTTCTACTTTCAAACAAGTGATCTGAGAAGACACGTGATCTCAAATTTATTTTATGGAGATCTATTTGGGATTCCAGCATATGGTCTATCTTGGACAGGGTGGAGATAGATCTGAACTCAAATTTGGGTGATGAGGAGGTGCAGAGTACTATGAAGTCTATTAGATTACTTTTTTCCTTTTATTTATTTAAGGTTTTTTTTAACCATTTAGAAATATATTTTAATGTGGACAAAAGTCACAACTGTTGATATAATTATAGAGATGAAATTGATTAGATAAAAAAAGCTCCAATAATTAAAATAAATAAGTATAAAAAATTAAGTTTTGTGTGAAAATTTATAGTCTCACTATAAGGGTTTAATTGTTAAGTCCTTGTCAAAGAATTCACTAAGTCGTTTGTTGTTAGTTGAGCCTCCCGTGCTATTCTTTTTGTTTGCTGAGTTTTAGTTGGCTTCTATGTTACTTTCCCATCTAATTTGATATGTTCTTACTGGAATTTCAGTATTGAAGAATTAGGAGGTATCATACAGTCCAGAGACTTCAGAATCTTTGGTCTGGACCAATGAATTGAGTTGGTGGCTGTGGGAAGTGGGCATGGCTTGTGGGGTTTCCTAGTAGTGTGGAGTTTGGGATGGTTGCCCACCTCAACTTAAAGAAGATGCCAGAATTCTTATTCTGGGCACCAGGGTACTGAAATTATTCGCTTTGAAATCTCTGCAGAGAATATCGGTGAAGTGAGGGAGTTGAGCCCTGGGCATGGCAATATTTACTTTCTTTGATGTATTTTTTTTTGCCTATTAGATTCATTCAGTAGTGTCATTGGGTATTGAAATATTAATAGTTCTTTTATTATGTCTCTGCTGATATATTTCCAGATCTATCAGCAGTTACTTTATAAATTTTGAGCATCTTCATTTACTGCACATAGGTTAATGGGTATAAAGTTTTCTTGAATTTAAAGCCCTTGACTATTAACTAATATACATTCCTCTCCCGCATATTTGAAGTCTATGTGGAAGTCCTGACCTTCTTCAGGCAACTATGTGTCTACAAGACTATTTTCCAATATTTTACTTTGAACCTGTATTTATCATTACTACTCAAATGTGTCTCTTGTATGCAGCAGAAAGTTGAGTTCTGTATTTGATCTATCCAGTTAGTTACTCCATGCCTTTTGATTGGTGAGTTCATGTCATTAATGTTAAGCAATCTTATTGAGTTGAAGGAATATATTGCTATCATTTTGTAGGGATTATGAGTCTTTCTGAAGTTTGTCTTGCATTTTAATGGAGACCATTTATTGCTTATTATAAAGATAATTTAATGTTCATGAACTTCTTTGACAGTCACTGATCCATAAAGCTTCACTCAAATTAAATCCTTTGAATGAAAATCTTGCTGGATAGAATATTCTTGGTGTGATATTTATTTCAACCAATTCAGTGGTTATGTCAAACCATTCTCTTCTGATCTGTGTACTTTCATTTGATAGATCTACTGTGAATCTTTTGGAGATTGTTTGTTATTTCAGTTGTCAAATTGGGATTTTCCTTCCTCCTTAATGACAACCCAAGCAAGGAGGAAAACTCCCAATATGGGCAGCTGTAAAAAATTCTATAAAACTAGCGTTGCCAAAGAAAATTCACTGTATTTCATTCTGGGGTCACCTGTATCCCCACATGAGTTGTGTAATGTCTTAAGTTTACTTTACAGAGCTATATTCCAGACTCATATATTTCTATTTTTGTTTTGTTCTGTTTGGGGACCCTCTCCCCGAACTCGTGGACCTACATTAAGGGATCACTCCTGGAAGTATTTGAGGATTATTCGAGGTGCTTGTGTTAAAAAACCTGGCTTGGCCTCATGCCCCTTACCTCCTGTACTATTTCTCCAGTTTATCTTCTCATAATTATTAAATAAAACTAATTTTGCTTCATTGTTTTCCTAAAATTTTTCTCTGAGTATAGAAGAGAAAACAAAGGCTGATATTTTTTTCTCTCCCAGTTCTGATCTCCCAAGACACTTCAGAGCTGTGGTCCCAGCACGAGAGAAGTAGAAATGTCTCCAATGTGGCTACCACCCCCTACCCCCACCCCACTCTGCTCCTGCTGTCACTAGCAATGAATCTCTCTTATAATACTGTGCCAATATTGAAGTTTAATACGGGACGGGTTTTGTCTGTCTGCATCCGATTGGCTTCTCTGGTGTGTCTCTTTGTGCCTGGCAATTAAAGTTGAAAGAATGACTAAATTAAAATAGCAAAATATAGGACAGGTTAAAAAAATGAGAAGGGAGGAAAAAAATCACATCTTCAAAACAGGAATAATGCCTTTTTGTGTGCAGATCTGTAGTTCATCCGATAATTAATTAATGAGATATCCATCCCACATTTTCAAATGTATATTTAGTAATTGAAAGTCCTTGTGTGGTATTTGGGATGTCAGATACCTGATGTCAAACCAACACTGATTATAATAACTTTAGAGATTAAGTAGCATTATTAAACAATTCATGGGTTGGACAGTTTCTTTTCTAGCAAGGTAGAAAGGACCTGCAAATTTTTACCAATAGGTTTTAATACAAAGCGGGTGGAGAAACATCCAGAAAAGAAGGATTTTAGGCAGAGCCACCTCCCTGGGAGAAATAAAGTGACAATTTTATGATATGACAAGTTCTGGCCAGAGAAAACTCCAGATTTAGTGATTAAAAATTCCATTTTTGGTAAATACTGAAATTTCATTGTATGGGATCCAAAATAAAAGACTCAAATTTTGTTGTTTCTTTGTATCTATTTTCCTTCTTATTTTGTTTTATGAAAGCACCATGATTTACAGAGTATTCATAGTTGAGTTTTAGACATAGAATGTTTATCACTTATCATGCCACCAGTTTCCTCTTCCTTCCACCAGTGTTCCCAGTTCCCTCTCCTACCTCACCCCAACTCTAGCCTGCCATCTTGACAGGCACCTTTTAAAGTTTGTTTACTTAAATTTTGGTCTCATGATTTCAGTGTTGTTGACTCTGTGATTTGTATATTTCCCTGTATCATTCCTTAACACTATGGATGTACATTGACCCTTGACCCCTGTTTCTTCTCATCTGTCTCTTCTCCCTCTACCCTCCACTCACGGTCTTTGCTTCTCCTCTCTATACTTTGGAACCAAGGGTGATCTAGGAATCCCACTTTTAATCACTGAATTTCCTCATCCAGTTACTCTAACATACCACATATGTGATATCATCCTATGTTTATCTTTCTTTTTATGACTTACTTCATTTAACATGGTATCTTACGCTTCCATCCATGTTACAACAAATTACATGATTTCATCATTCCTTACTGCTGCATAGTATTCCATCATATATGTATAAGTATGCATATATATATACTATATATATACATATACATATATATATATATATGTACCACATCTTCATGATCTGCTGATTTGCTGTCGAACATCTGGGTTGAATCCAAATCTTAGCTATTGTACAGAGTGCAGAAATGAATAATGGTATGAATATGTCCTTTTGAGTGAATGTTTTCCTATCCAGGGGGTAAAAGTGTGGGATCTATTTTTAATAATGATTTTACACATAGACTAGAAACAACTTGTACACACCCTTTGATTTTCAATGATAATGAAGGTAAAATATCCTAATGACTTTAATAAGAATTTAAGGGGGACTGGAGATGTAGGACAGCAGGTCCTTAACTTGTCTTACAAATAGTCTTCATAAGGAGTCATATAAACATACACAAAAGAATGGTTCACATTACTACTAATTTATATTGTCAGAGTTTGGACCCTAAGGCACTTTTGACTTTTAAAAACACACAAAAAATATCTCCTAGGAATAGCTCCAGATAAAATGATAAATTGCAACCAACTTGGTTCCAAATTTGAGTTCTCACATTTTTAAAATTTATCTTAATCAATTTATTAAAAATTCATTTTATATGATGCATTTTGATAGCTTTGTAAAATAATGGAACACTTTCGAGCTGATTACATAAATTATCTTACATGCTTCAAAAAGACAAAATTATTTAAGTTTGTTTTTCATTAGACACGATATTATACCTGGTACAGTGCCCATTCGATATTTCATATGCATAGAATGCCATAATGGCTACTCCAGAAGTGTTTGCTTTTTCCTTTTAGAGAAAAAATTAAAGTTACATGTATTTTACCTTTTAATGATACTTCGACTTAGAGAATATAGTTAACAATTAAGCTAAGGTTTATCTAACTTTCATACTTTACCTTCTTTACCATACTACTTTTATGCATTTATAATTTTGCTGTCTTTCATACTTGGCATGTCTTTATTCACATTGTAAGCCTTATACTGCAAGAATTGTTTTCTTTTGAGTCCAATTTCCAAGTGCAAAATTAACCTGTGTTTAGACTTATGTCACCTTTATAAACATTGTCAAATGCATATGAAAGTATAAATAACTGTAAATTACTTAGCTTTGTCTAATACAAACTAACTTTAGAAATGATAAATGGCTTGTTCAGTGACACATTCCAAATCAGGCAGAGTTAAAAATAGAATCGTGAAAAAAGTTTAATGATCTTCGGCTTCCTAATCTAAAATATTATTTATGAGATGCCAGTGACTCTGATTTTAGAACATGGTGATATAATTTTGTTGCTTGCCAAGACATAAGGGTAGTGATTATAAGGTCTAGTATTTTTTTCTTGCTTAAAATCAGATTCAAAGAAGACATATATTTAACACCATGTTTGTCTTCAGATTTATTTTTATACACTTAAAAATGAAATAGTAGCATACTATCATTCCATGGATATAGCCAGAGAGGCAGGTGTGTGTGTGGTGGGGGGAGGGGTTGTGGGGGAGAGAAACTGGGGACACTGGTACTGGGAAATGTACACTGGTGAAGAAATGGGTGTTGGAACACGTATGACTGAAACATAATTATGAGCAGTTTTGTAAGGGTCTATCTCACAGTGATTCAATAAAAAAAATAAAAATAAATAAATAAGTGAATAAATTGTGAAAAAATAAAAAAATAAGACTGATATTTCTTTAATAAACAACAGCAATATTGAAAGTGAGAAGAAAGGGAGGGTTTAAATTTGTGTATGTATGTAGTATTGTCTCATTTGTAGTCATTATATGTATTTAAAACATAATTTTATTTGTAAATAGATGTTTATTGAGTGGAGCACTTATTATATGGAACATTGTTTTCTAATTGCTGAGGATAAAGTATTGAACAAATATACTTTTCATGAAATTTATATCATATTGGGGAAGAGAAGCAGAACATACAATTCTGTCTTAAACGCAATGGGTATGATGGTGTTTTAAAGAAAAAAAAAGAGCTGTTGGACATTTTTTTATTTTTCATAAAAGACTAAAGAAATGTCCAATACTCTGATATATCTGAAACCCAAAGAAGATACAGCTTGTTTGGAGTACAAAAGAAATAGATGTAGTGATTAGAGAGTACAAAGAAATGTACTAAAATATACATAGTATGGTTAATGATAAATTCAGTGTAGTTGGAATAAGATTAGGTGAGAAAATTATAACATGAAATCAAAGTAGCAATCGGAAAAAAGCAGATGTGGGAAATGCCAAGCCATGACAAGTCTTCACTTTTATCTGGAAGAGGGGGAAAAAAAACTCTCTAAGTATATATATAAAAAAAAAAAAGACAGATGATGAAGAGAAATCTACTTAAATTTCCAGGTATTAATTTTATTCCATACACATAACAGATTTTAGGGGCATGGATTGAAATGAGAAGATAAGTTTGGAGAAATGGTAACGACACTTATCTTGCACAAAGTCCAGACCTCAGTTTTATCCCTGACACCTCAAACAGTCCAGGGGCACAACCAGGAATCATCCCTGAGCACATAGCCAGGAGTAAATCCTGAGCACTGCCAGATGCATGTATGTCTTCTCAGCCCCCTATACTTTCCAAACAAACCCTGAAATTGTAATACATTCTCTGCCAAGATCCCAGACTGAATTTATGCTTTGTGGGGCTGCATGGAAGAATGAATACACAATTCTAAAATGCATATGAAGACATAAGAGAGCCAGAATAATGAAGATACTATTGGGGGCGGCAAGAAAATATCGCTAATGTATACTTCTCAATTTTAAAACTTTCTGTTTGGCTGTTGGTAGTGGCATAAGGATATGTCAACAAAATATAACACAATATATAGCGTTAGGTTTAAGTTTCTATGTTCTGTAACCTACTAGGCAAAAGGATCATAAGCGTGCTAGAGTCCACAATTTTGCTCATCTCCCTGCATTCCAAATTGCATATTTTTGTGTCTTACTACGTCTAGGTGAGATGTTTTACTTTATAGTAGCTCGTTTAGAATTTCTTGTAAAGCCAGTATATTTGTGATGAATTCCTTTGTTTTTTTTTTCTTTTAAAGTATAAAGCTCTTTATCTCTGCTTCAATTCTGAGTGATAATAAAGCAGGGAAGAGTATTATCAGTTGAAAATCCTCAGGCTTCAGCAGTTTAAAAATATATCAATCATTTCTGCCTACAAGATTTTCACAAAGAATTTAACACATAATCTTATTGATTTTTTTTAAATATCTGAATCGTTTTTCTCCCATTGCTTTTAGTAATCTCTCCTTATCTTTAGTTTTTTTTTTACCACTATAATTATGTCTTGGTGAGTATCTGTTTGGGTTTATTTCGTTTGGAACTCAACAATGCATGGACTTATCGGTTTCCTTTCCCAAGATAGGAAAATTTGTAGCTATTATTTTTCAAATATTGTTTTTACCCTTTTCCCTCACTTCTCCTTCTGGAACCCTTTAGGATGTAGATGTCATTTCTCTTGATCTCTAATTCTGTTTTTAGGCTCTTTTAATTGATCTTTCGTTTTCTTTTTTACTGTTCTCTTTGGGGCCTATTGATTGGCCAATTTTCCTGCCCACTGGAACAGATTCTATCTGTTGCTGCTTTTTGTCTGATGCTGAGAACCACTATAGTATTTCTTCTCTCAGGGATAACATTCCATAGTTGGACTATTTATCTTCTTTGTTTGTTTTGGGAAGCCGTGCCTGGCAGTGCTCAAGGTTCACTTCTGGCTCTGCACTCAAGGATCTCTCCTAGAGTGCTCCGGGGGATAATATGGTGCACCTCCAGGGATCAAACCCGGTTTAGTGGGTGCAAGGCCCCACCCACTGTACTATCTTTCTGGCCCCCAAACTACATTTAATTTTTATGGGGTGGCAAAATGGCTTTTATTCCCCTTAACTTGATGTTTAGGACTTATGTTTATATTTACAAGTTATGATTCTAATTACAGATCGATTACCCAGGATACTGAACTTTCTGTTGCTTTATAAGATAATTCTTCTACCAGTGTTTTAATATTGCTGCTATGGTGCCCGCTTGGGATAGAAATCAGGATGCCAGGAAACAAGATTGTTGCAGAAAGTACCCAATCAAGCATCCTGGGGGTGTGTCCTCAAGGAAGAGAGGAGACTCGCCACACCTCTGTTGGAGGTCAGTTCAGCAGTTAGTATTTTCCCAACAGCCTCAGGTTGTTAGCACTTGAGCTAACCTAAGTTGTTTAGACCTACCGGCAGCTCTGGTTAGCTCTGGCCTGCAGTTTCTGCAGGCTGTATTTTCTCAGGAAGAAATCTGGAACTGTCGTTCAAAATGTAGCCAGGCCCTCCAACAGTCACCAGAAAAGAGAAGTCTGGTGTTTCTCAAGGTCTGTGTGTTCAATCTGTAAAAAACTGTCTCTCCTGCAAAGCTCTCCAAAACTTCTGATCAGGGAGTTAAGGCCTCAGATGGAAGCGGCAGTTGTTTGATGCCCCCAAGTGATGGTGGAACTGGTGTTTTACTTAACGAGAAACTTGTTGCATGCCAGAGGACCTTCTTTTAGTTCCTTTTCTTCAAATCACCTTGGTACTTGACAAAGGCATTCATGGTTGAGTTTCAAGTTGAAAATTTTCCAGCATCAATCCCTTCACTGTGTCCACTTCCCTTCACTAAAGCCTCAGTTTACCTCCTAACCTGCTATTTTTTCTTTTCTGGGTCATACTGCAATGCATATAGGGTTACTCCTGGCTTTGCACTCAGAAATTACTCCTGGCGGTGCTCAGGGGACCATATGCGATGCTGGGAATCGAACCTTGGTCGGACACATGTTAGGCAAACACTCTACCAACTGTACTATTGCTCTAGTCCCTTAACCTGCTTTCTTGACAAGAGCTTTTTAAAGTTTGGTTGTTACAAGAAGCACTTTCGACTCCATGCTTTCAGTTTTGTTTGTTTGTGTGCTTCATTTATACAGATAATCTCAGTTTACACTAAACAAGTTCCACTAGCTTACTCTTCCTCAGGAACTGAATTCTAACCGCCTAAAACAGCTCCTTATAGACTCTAATTCTAGGTATATCTTCAACAAGAGCTATCATCTGTAGCTGGAGGGAGCATCTGATCTCAAACACTCCTAAATTTGGGGCCAGAGCAATAATACAGTGGGTAGGGTATTTGCCTTGCAGGTGGATGACCCGGGTTCAAGCCTCAGCATCCCACAAGGTCCCCCAACCACTGTCAGGAGTAATTCCTGAGTGCAGAACCAGGAGTAACCCCTGTGCATCATCAGGTGTGACCCAAAAAGTCAAACAAAACAAAACAAAACAAAACAAAAAACACACACCTAATGTTTCGGTGGGGTGGTGTGCAGGATGCTTCACTTTTTCTTGATTCTAGCACTATGGTATCTCCCCTCGCTAGCATTTATCTTCTTCTTCCATTGTTTGCCAGAGATTTCTGCTCTTACTCTCTTACTGTTCTTTAATAGAAGGCCTCTTCTTTTAATAAATCTATTGTGTGTTCCTTTAATACAGTTAAAAATTACTTGGATATTCAATATGTTTATGAATTACTCAAGTCACCAAGCAAAGTTTGAATTGCAGCCATCTGTCCCTCGGTCTCTAGGGTTACGTTTCAAATAAATTGGTAATATTTCAAGCTACAGTGGGAAAAAAGATGTTCCAAGTGAAATTTTCTCATGATCTTTCCCCCTCTGATGCTTTCAGTTATTTTTCCTTGTGAGTTGATTATCTTTCATTGGTTTGATCTTTTACAAGGACCATGGTTTGTATATTTTTATTATTCTGCTGTTTATTGGAAGAGGAGGTGATCCTATTATTTTACTATTCAGTTGTGTTGCCAAATTGATGCTAAGGCTTCAGAATGTAATATTTTGGGCAGAGGAATTAAAAAGATGGCGGAGTAGTTTATTGGAATCTAAAAGATTGGGAGGGTTAGTAGGATTAGTGGATGGACTCCGAAATTTATTTTTGCATGCTAAAACCAAAGAGACTAGAAGACTACCAAGTGTTATTATTATTACTTTCAGTAATAAGATTATTAGGAGTGTGGTGTTAAGAACAAAATGGACTTTATTCCACTTTTGAACTCTTAATGAACTCTAGTCAACTTTTTGTTTTAATGTTTTGTTCCTTTGGTAATATTACACTTTTTAATTTATTTATTTTAGTGAAGCAAAATAGTTTTTTTTAAAGAAATTCACTTAGAGAAATGTGTTCAAGAGAACACAAGTTCCTTCTGAGGGAGAAATGCCATATTCTACATTTTGAAATAGCTTCTCTGCACTGACGTTTGGATGTGAACCAGTAGTCTCATTTCTTTTCTATAATAAGTATGGTGGGAATTTTCACATAGAAATGAAGACTACAATTCAGTTAGTCAATGTGATTTATCCAACATCCATCCATTGTTTTTTTAGGAAGTTTCCATTATGTGATCAGAATCAGGCTTTGTGGATTTCAAAGGATGTAAATCATTTATTTTCCTCAGATAATTGTGGAATCCACAAGATATTGAGTTTGAAATGTCGGAACATTTGGTGACACCTGTATAATTGCTCGAGGCCCTCCCGTTGATTGTCGATTTGCTCGAGCGGGCCCAGTAACGTCTCCATTGGAGACTTTGTTGTTATAGAGGGTTAAAAATATTAGATGCCTTTGCAGACCACAACACCCAAACGGAGAGAGAGAACACAGGGGATTGTCCTGCCACAGAGGCAGGGGGGGATGGGGGGATGGGGGTGGGAGGGATATTATCCATGGTGGTGAAAAACGGGCACTGGTGGAGGGATGGGTATCTGATCATTGTATAATTGAAACCCAAGCACAAAAAAAATTGTAAATCTACAACTGTAAAAAAATAAATAAAAAAAATTTAAAAAAAAATATTAGATGCCAATATGTGAATATGATTGACTAGTGACTAGGTAAGTGCTAAAATAAGTGTAGAAATCATAAATAAGTCTTAAAGAGGGTGGAAAAAACACCTTGGGCACTGGCACAGAGAAGGGGTAAAAAGTAAGTTTGACTTGTCTAGGTCTCAAAAAAGATACATATATGAAGATACATTGATGAGAGAAAAAATACTATCAAAATTGAAATAATTCAATGAAATACAAATAAGAAATCTGACTTGCATGTTAATAGTTTCAGCTAGAGTCAATAAAAGGTAGCACTCTTCAATTTTCCTATCGAACAATATATAATAAAATTGCTTGAATTAATGACCAGGTGAATGTGGAAGCATAAAGATCCAGTCAGGGGCTGGAGAGGTAGCACAGCGGGTAGGGCGTTTGCCTTGCATGCGGCCGACCCGTGTTCAATTCCCTGCATCCCATATGGTCCCCTGAGCACCGCCAGGAGTAACTCCTATGCATTGCCGGGTGTGACCCAAAAAACAAAACAAAAAAAAGGCCCTCCCGTTGATCGTCGATTTGCTCGAGCGGGCCCAGTAACGTCTCCATTGGAGACTTTGTTGTTACTGTGTCTAAAATCCAGTCAATTTTGGTTAGGTTAGCAGTAAAATGATAATAGTAAATGCCTCTTTTGCAGACCACAACACCCAAAAGGAGAGAGAGAACACAGGGGATTGCCCTGCCACAGGGGGGATGGGGGGATGGGGGTGGGAGGGATATTATCCATGGTGGTGGAAAATGAGCACTGGTGGAGGGATGGGTATCTAATCATTGTATAATTGAAACCAAAGCACAAAAAATTGTAAATCTACAATTGTAAAAAAAAATAAAATAAAATAAAGGGAAAAAATATTTTAAAAAAATAGCAGTAAAGATAATAGTGATATAAAGTTATTTTTTAAATTATTTGTTTTGGGCTGGAGTGATAGCGTAGAAGCAGGGTGTTTGCCTTACAAGCGGCCAACATGGCCAACCGGAGTTCTATTCCTCCGCCCCTCTCGGAGAGCCCGGCAAGCTACTGAGAGTATCTCGCCCGCATGGCAGAGCCTGGCAAGATACCCGTGACGTACTCAATATGCCAAACACAGTAACAACAAGTCTCATGATGGAGACATTACTGGGCCCGCTCGAGCAAATCGATGAACAACGGGAGGACCGTGACCATGACCGTGAGCAATGATACTGCTTTCAGGTAACCAATAATACTAGTTTAAATTATTTGTTTTATTTTTGTGAATATAATCATAACATATATTTTCATTTGTCAACTGGCCATAATAACCATGTAAGTATCTTAAGAATATATGATTACAGTGAGTATTTATTATCAGAACTGTTGAAAGGATTACACTTTTCCATAGTGATATATGATAATAAAATTACTCATAATACAAATAACTCATAAATATGAAGTATTATTTCCACTTCTAACTATAACAGCTATTTAGATAAACACATGAGTGAATAGGTTAAAAACAAAAACAACTTGAATGGTCCAATTTTCTTTCTATTTAGACATATCATCTATCATGTAATTTAAATTTGGAAATTTAGTCCCCCAAATGAACCATCTAGTTTTGCAATTTAACATTAATTTTTTTTGTATTTATCATTCACATTTTTTCTTTCCCTCCTCACTTTTCCATTTCTTCTATCATCTCCCACACACAGTTATATATAAAAGACTAGAACGGTTATTTTTATTCTTTCATCTATATTTATCTGTATATTCCAAGCCAGATTGATTAAAAACCCACTTTTCTCATAGACGGTGTATGTGTTTACTTCATTTCCAAAATATTTAAGATTTACGATCCATTATGCTTTGCTTTCCTGCTTAGAGAGTGGCTATCCATTATCAGAGCCATAAATTCTTAGTTACTTTTATTAAAAACTTCAGTTTAAACTTCAGATAATTAAACGCATTATTCATTTGATTAGGTCATCTTGATTTTTTAAATTTTTATAACTCTCTGATGGTCCTTAGTAAAAAACAAATGATTATTTTATATCATTTTTTAAAATTAGAATTAAAAACACCAGTATTATTATTTTACTGCCATAATGAAGCAAATCAAGGCATTATTCTTTTTAAGTATAGACTATTAGTACCAAATCAGTAAATTGAATTAAATGAATAATCACAGTATCATGGTCCTCCCATTGTTCATCGATTTGCTCGAGCGGGCCCAGTAACGTCTCCATCATGAGACTTGTTGTTACTGTGTTTGGCATATCGAATACGTCACGGGGAGCTTGCCAGGCTCTGTCCTGCGGGCGAGATACTCTCGGTACCTTGCCGGACTCTCCGCGAGGGGCGGAGGAATCAAACTTGGGACAGCCATGTTGGTCGCTTGTAAGGCAAATGCCCTACCGCTGTGCTATTGCTCCAGCCCCATGAATAATATTGGGTTAACATTTTTTTCTTATTTTTTTTTGTTCAACATAGATGAACATCTCAAAATGTTTTGCTTAATGCTTTTCCAGAATATAATACAAAATTAAGTACAGTCTTTGAACTTGACCTCTGTCTACCTATATAAAACTAGCATTTTTTTGCATAAAAGTTTAACCTGATAGTATTTGTAGATTAAATATGAAAGTTATGCATATCTTTAAATAGTTGCTATAAACAGTTGCTCATTTGCTTATGATACTGGAATGAATTAATTTTGTTGGTGACAAAACATTTTTCTTGTTGCAAATATATGACTTTTGGAAAATATTTCTGAGGATAAGGGAGGAGAGAAAACGTTTAAAGTACTCAATAGTAAAGATCAACTCAGGAAAGTGGATCATTGATCATGAAAAAAAAAAACAGACATATTAACAGGCTCTGGGTTTAATTCTTGGCATAGCTGCACATTACTGTGTCCCCTGCGATAAGAGAGTGACAACCCAATATTTAATATTAAACAAAATTGTGTTTCTATTTATTAATAATAATCAATTTTCATGAGTATATATAATAATTTTTACCTTGTAAGTCCTTTTTGTATCTATTTTTAAAATATAAATATTTTTGGTGAGGAAAATTATGTAGCACTTTAAGTGAATGAAAATAAGTAGCATTTCTAAAGAAAAAGGAAAATTATTCATACTGCCCAATTTCCAACTTTGCAATAAACAATGCTTACTGTTTTTCCTTCTGTACTTTAGAAATATTTTATATGAGCTTATATGTATGTGCAAAAGTTTGACATACGTTGCATTTATTAGCACAAATTATATGTTCTTCTATTTGCCTTTATAAAAATATGTTAAACAAAATTTTAAAAAAATCATCCCTTCATAGGAAAAAGGAAATAGTTCATATTTTTTTTAGAGTTTAAAATTTAGGGCTACACAGAGGAAAAAATTTAGCAGAGACAGAGAAACAGAGAGAAAGACAGAGAGAGATAGAGAAAGACAGACAGACAGAGACAGTGAGAGATATAGAGACAGATATCTGCTTTATTATTGATTTTTTAAAAAAATTTTAATTAAAAGTTTTTTTTAATTTTAGCTTTTTTATTGAATCACTGGAGACAGACCCTTACAAAGCTGTTCATGGTTAGGTTTCAGTCGTACAGTGTTCCAACACCCATCCACCCACCAGTGTACATTTCCCAGCACCAGTGTCCCCAGGTTCCCTCCCATCACCCCCCACCTCCCATCTGAACACAGAGCCAGAAGGAAGGCCCGAGTGCCACTAGATATGGCCCCAAACTAAATAAATATAAAAATTAAAGTAAAATTTAAAGAAGGCAAATCATTTGTTGTTTGACAGGCATATGTTAACCCCCAACATCTTGGCTGAACACACACACAAAAAAATTCATGTTAACCTTTGAAAATGTCAGCTAGACCTGAGGTCAGAACCATTCTAGGTGGAAGAAAAAGCAAATCAAAAGATGATAGTTTATTGTAAGATTTGTTGACTAGGCAGACTTGGTTTTTATAGCAACTGGAGTGCGTCTGTCTTACAGGAAGTCTTAGTAAATATGTAGATGGCTGGGGCAACAGATCCTTTTTATTTTTTAATGGAATGTTTATTCAAAAATGCTTCTCCAAATTCACATCTTCTATTTCCAATTTTAGTTTCACAGAAATTTGTAGCAGGGCTTACATTTTAGTATAACATTTTTTAGAACAACAGTCTTTAGTATAACACTGAGTGCAACACTCCTTAGAACTCATATGGAGTATATGATGGATGCATTATTTCGCTTAAGTTTATAAAATTTGAATTAGAGAAAAATTTCCCAAGCAATGCTCAGAAGTGCCTGGAGTGCCTTCCCAGTGATAATAGGCTAATCTGACTTGAGGTTCATTCTTAGGGTCTGAGGATACAGTACGGCTCCACCCCTTACTGTGTCACCCCACAGTACCAGGGGAACAACAGCCTGTACCCAATGATGTTCAAAAGAGCATATCGTGCTGGGGATTAAATCAGAGTTGGCCACATGTAAGGCATGTATCTTAACCCTGATACTAGCTTTTCAGTTCCGATTCATTTAATTTTTGTTTCTTGGGGTGTGGCGTTACACCTGGTGTTTTTCAGGATTTACTCCTAGTTCTGAATTCAAGGATTATTTTTGGTGGGGCTCAGGGGACCATGTGGGGTGCCAGAGATAGAACTCTGGTCAGCTGAGTACAAGGCAAATGCCCTGCCTACAGTACTATCTCTTTAGTCCCTCATTTAATTTTTTAAAGCTGATCATTCATGCTATGAAAATATTTCTGATGGAAAGTAAATTATCCTACGTTTCTCCCTGAAAATCAGGCTTGACTCTTTTACAAACCACAACACCCAATAGGAAAGAGAAAACAAAAGGGAATGCCCTGCCACAGAGGCAGAGTGGGATGGGGGGGGTGGGAGGGTTACTGGGATCCGTGGTGGTGGGAAATGGTTACAGGTGGAGGAATGGGTGTACAAAATAAATAAATAAATTTAAAAAATAAAAAAAAACCTTTAAAATATGTTCATGTATCCATAACACAGAAATGGAGTGGACTACCAACCATATTTCACACATTTTCAGTTTCGTATATATACTGCATACAAAAGATAAAAAGATATTTTCGAAAGGTACTTCACCAAAAATCTTCTATTGCTTTTATATTTTAAGTCTGATAGTTTGAAATGACCCACATTGTTTTTCAGTTCCGTCATTATGAGGCTGCCTATTCACTATAATTTATATGTAATCTCCAAAACCTTAGGCGTGGTTGTTGATGAGAAGGCTCAGTGTGGTGAAAAGAGTTGAGCATCCCTTGTCGTATGAATAATGAATATATTTTTGCAGTCAATTTATTTCCATGGGTCTCACACATTTGTTCTTGTTGATAATCCTGTTGTTTAAAAAGACCCCTAAGTACAGAAAAGAAGCGCAATTTGGGGTTCCTATCTGCAAGAAGGCTGTGGAGTGCCTTTTGGAAGTTGAGCTAAGTAAGATTCGTCAAGCTGAGCTATTGTGCTATTGACAGTAAATGCAACACTAATGAATCAATCTACGGTATGTATTCAATAAAGCATCTCTATGCAGAAACACTCATAAAATGAGGTTGTGTAGTGATGGGCCGATGAAAATGCTTTGACTGCAGTGCCGTGGAAACCTAATGCTAGGAAAAGTGGTTTAGGGTCTTGCAGCATCTTTATGGAGAATGACTGCCATTGAGTTTTAAGAAGAAATTGTAGATCTATTTAATTTGCATTTCCAGTATTTTTATTAATTACTGTTGCAGAAAATCATGTATTCAAGTATTTGATGATGCAGAGCCACTGATTTACAGGGGCAAGAGGTAACAAGGAGAAAGAAGAGGAGAAAGGGAGGGGAGAGAGGAGAGAGAGAGAGAAAGAGAGAGAGAGAGAGAGAGAGAGAGAGAGAGAGAGAGAGAGAGAGAGAGAGAGAGAGAGAGACTTATCCTCCTATTGGCTATTGGTCCTTTACCTTGCTTTGAAGGACTTTCACAGGTTCAAGAGTCCTTTTGAGGAGAGGAGGAGGGTAATTTGCAGGGAACAAAGTCCCTTCTGACCTCCCCCTGGTTTTTCTAGCTTCATTGCCTATTCTCATAGAAAGGAGTTTCAGGAGAAGAGGAATAGAAGCAGCAGCAAAGAAGTTTTGTGTTGACAAGAAAGGCAGGAGTGAGAGAACAGCGGGGAGGCTTTTGCCTTGCACATGGCCAACCCAGGTTTCATCCCCGACATCTCGGCATCCCATATGGTCCCTCAAGCACTTCAGGAATAATTTCTGAGTGCTGAGGCAGGAATAATTCCCGAGTATGGATAGGTTTGACCCCAAAAGGCCAAAACAAAAAATTTAAAAAGTATTTTGAAATGTGGGTGGTTTTCTTATTCTAATCAGGGGCTCGGATTGGAGTTGAGCATCCTCCACCCAGATCCTCCAAATTCCAGTAGGCGGGGGTCACACCCACCACCTGGCCCCCTGGCGCCGTGTAATCCGATCAACAGCCAAGACTCAGAGACTATAAAATCCAGCTCCCGGAACTGCGCGGCAGTGCAACATCTTATCAGGACATCTTTTTTATGACATCTTATTATCTCATTCCTACTTTGGACAAACTTGCAGGCTATCGAATGTAGCCTGCCCACAGGGCAGAGTCTGGCAAACTCCCCATGGCGTACCAAATATGCCAAATACCAGTAACAATGATGGGTCTCATTCTCCTAAAGAGCCTTGAATATAATCTCAGGGCTAGGATGAAAGAGACGTTACTGGGGCCTGCTCAAGGCAATCGGCGAATAACAGGATGATGAAATGAAATGAAAAATGAAATGAATTCAGGGGCTTTGGTGTTTGCTGAAGCATTTTTTTCTTAGAAATACAGCTTTTCCTAATTGGGGTCCCCTCATCAGTGTCTCCCAGGCTTTAATTCCTGTGGAATCATATGCAAAAAATATGTGTATTATTAGTACTTTGGGAACCACTCCTAACTCCTTTTCAGATTATATCTTAGTTGCCTTACTTACCAAAACTCACTGCTAAAGATGCTTCCCCCACCTACCTGGCTGCATTTCTGAACGCTTCTCCTAACATTTTCTTTTCCCTCTATGCCAAAGCCTACTCACAGACTTTATATCTTTTCATAACATTTCTCCTGTTATCAATCAATATACCTTCTTTCTATTGTAGAATAACTGAGGATAAGGTTTATTGCTGCTGTTGGGCAATTCAATCCAAAATCTCTGAGATGGGTTAAGAAAGAACTTCATTGGCAACACACCCTCAGATTGGAAAATGAAGAATTCAGGTCCTTCAAGTTAGACCATTGTTTGTGAGAGCATGTTAGTACAGAGTAGATTTATTCCTGAGCCTGTGTGGGTTCTAGAGAAATTATTTGATTACAAAACTCAGATACTTAAGAAGAACAAAACTCGGGTACTTGAGGCTGGAGCCATAGTACAGCGGGTAGGGCTTTTGCCTTGCATGCAGCCAACCAAGGTTCGATTCCAGCATCCCATATGGTTCACAAGCACTGCCCGGAGTAATTCCTGAGTGCAGAGCCAGGAGTAATCCCTGTGTATTCCAGGCTGTGACCCAAAAAGGAAAAAAAAACTCTCAGGTGTTTAAGTTTGTACAATTCAAAGAGACGGGTCTGAGTCCCTCCATTATGCCCGGGCCTCTCCTTTCACCCACGTATGACATCACTCATGCTGTTTCTGGATGCCCTGTCCAGTATATGATGTCCTGAGTCCTGTCCCCCACCATCTGCCCATCTCTAATATATGATTATCTGCCCATTTCCTTCCCTCTTCAGTCCAGTGTTCACTTTCCTGATCGGGAACCAAGAGCAATAATCCTGTCCAGGTCCTTGCCGGCCTGCTGCTGTGATACTTGTTTCTGGATCTTTCTAGAATTCTTCCGCAGCTGCTCCCTGCACCCTTGACTTTCCTTAGTCTGTAGTCAGGGCCTCCTGCAAAGGGATGAGCTCCCAGTGGTCTTTGCATCTATCTAAGCCTGGTCAAGGGGGCAGAGAGGAGATTAATGGCTTCGGGCTGCCTCTGTCTCTTGCTGTCTCCCACCCCTTTCACACAGTTGCCTATTTGGAGTGGAGACCTTTAGCTGTGAGCAAGATTTACAGTGACCGATGCAATTCCCTCAGTCCCCTGGCAATGCGCACTTCCACTCCTCTGTTCAGTCACAATAGGCTGTTATTTTAAAAATTTATTGTATTGCAGTTTAGCGAACATGGCTATAATGCTGTTTTTATATTTATGGTTTTGAAGTACAAAATGACAGTACAACTTTGATGTAGCAGGTTACTACTACCTCAGCACCACCAAAGTTGCCCGGATGCACCAGTTTTTATAGAGAAGGAGAGCAGGGAATCACATCTTTAGGAAAAGTGGGTGAGTACTGGATCATGTACTCAGGGCCTGATTCCCGTGAGGCACACTTGTCTTGTGACTTCAAATGAAGAATTTTTAATTAGGGCGAGTCTTCTATGATAAAATAAGTGGATATTATTTCAACATTTTCAGCAACTATCTCTACCCATATAAATTTCTGTTTTACAAATATTGACTCAGGCTCTGAATGCATTGGTCAGTTTTAATAGCACTATTTCTGTGTCCTGTATTTATTGGAAACGTTTTAATTGTTAGATCATTTGTCACTTTTCCAATTTTAGGTTTTCTGTTTTGTACTATAGATTTTGTTTTATATATAATTCTTTAGATTATAATTATTTTCATATATTGCAGAGATCATTTATTTTCCCCAACTATTATTGGTTGATTTTCTTAGTGCTTTGTGTGTAATTGTCTGTCATTTGGTTTAGGTACATTTAGAAAAATATATGTACTGGCTTGTATCTGGACTCACATTTTATTCCTTGAAAATCGCACTGTATTAATTATTTTTGTTTTATAGTACAGTCTTTTAAATGTGGCAATACTCTCCACTTTATGCATTCTGCATTTTCCGCAATTTTTTACATTACTTTAGAGTTACAAAGTTTATGTACCTTAGAATTGAGCAGGTATTATAAATAGCATTTGTATAGTAGGAGGAGTAAATTGCATCTCATAACTTGACATGCTTGTTTAACTTTTCCAGATACTAATTTTCCTACTTATATGTGTTATTTCAGCTGTCATTTTGGTATAATTCCCTAACAAGGCAATGCTTTTCTAAAAAGTAAGATTATCATAATTTTGCAATTGTGCAAGACATTAAAGCAAGATAAATGATCTTCAGCAACTTTTGCTAAGTGCTAAAACTTTATGGTGGAGGTGAAGATGGTAGGCAAGGAGTACCAGGTAATCTAGTTCATGTAACTGGTTGTTTTAGATTGTTTTAAATATCCCCTATATGAGGGGTAGCCAGTCAGAAAAACAATGGAAGAGGCTGAGTGAAATTGTAGCACTTACAAGGGGAAGAAGGTGGAGACAGACCACTTCTCACCTGTGGCCTGAGAAGATGGCATAAAAGCAGCTGTACTCGCCCATGTGGCTTGAGAACTAAAGACAATCAAAGGGACAAAGAGCCTCAGTGCCCTGGGCCTTGAGATGCAGGCCAAGGAAACCAGATGTGAGCGACAGACAAGGAGGACAGCAGTGGCCTTCCAGAGACAGACCAGTGAGACACAGCATGAGCCAGAGATGCAGTACATAGGAATCAAGAAAGAACCAGCATGAGGCCTACCAGTACAATATCAGTGGAAAGAAAGCTACCTTATTTATTTATTTATTTATTTATATATTTAATTGTGCTTTTTGGACAAACTGGCAGGCTACCGAATGTAGCCTGCCCACACGGCAGAGTCTGGCAAACTCCCCGTGGCGTACCCAATTTGCCAAATACCAGTAACAATGATGGGTCTCATTCTCCTAAAGAGCCTTGAATATAATCTCAGGGCTAGGATGAAGGAGACCTTACTGGGGCCTGCTCGAGGCAATCGACGATTAACAGGATGATTTGTGATTTTGTGATTGTGATTGCTTTTTGGGTCACACCTGGTAATGCACAGGGATTACTCCTGTCTCTGCACTCAGGAATTACTCCTCGTGGTGCTCAGAGGTCCATATGAGATGCTGGGAATTGAACCTGGGTCGGCCGCAAGGAAGGCAAACGCCCTACCCGCTGTGCTATTGCTCCAGTCCCTACCTTTTCTTTTTTAAAGTTTTTTAATGGGGGGGTGGGGATGGGAGGGGAGTTACTGCACTCAGTGATGCTCGGGTTACTCTTGGCTTTGCACTTTGGAATTATTCTCAGCAAAGCTCAGGGGGCCTTATGGAGTGCTAGGGATAAAATCCAGGTTGGCCTTGTGTAACCAGAGTCCCGAGTCCCGAGTCCTGGTACCATCACTCTAGCCTTCAAAAGCTACCTTTCAAAAGGGGTTTAATGAATAACTAACTTCACAAACATCTAGTGTTTTGTATGGTATGACAATTTAATGTACAAAATGTAAGTACCTACTCAAAAACTCAGGTTTGGAAATTTTTTGTTTTCTTTCCCCCCCTCAGGGCTTACTCCTGGCTAAGGATCTTTCCAGGCAGGCTTAGGAGACTGAATTTGATCCCCATATGGGGTCCTGGGGATCAAATTCAGGTTGACTTCATGCAAGGCAACTGCTCTAACTGCAATACTATTCCCAGGTCCGGAAATTAACCAGTTTTGCGGTTAAAAAAAAATCAAGAGTATCTCGCCCTTACAGCAAACCCTGGCAAGCTACCCGTGACCTATTCAATATGCCAAACACAGTAACAACAAGTCTCATGATGGAGACGTTACTGGGCCCGCTTGAGCAAAATCAGTGAACAATGGGAGGACAGTGCTACAGTGCTACTGTGAAACATAATTTATCTCTATAGTTGTTAAGAAATGTCTGTTTTGGTAGTGTTAGAGATAAAAAGGCCCTCCCGTTCATCGTCGATTTGCTCGAGCGGGCCCAGTAACGTCTCCATTGAAGACTTTGTTGTTACTGTGTCTGGCATATCGAATACTCTCGGTAGCTTGCCGGGCTCTCCGAGAGGGGCGGAGGAATCGAACTTGGGTCGGCCATGTTGGCCGCTTGTAAGGCGAACGCCCTACCCGCTGTGCTATCGCTCCAGCCCATTAGAGATATAAAGTGAAATATATTTTCCCCTCATTTGCAGTCTTTAGAATTCCATGTAGAGTAACTTCTTACTCAAACACTCAATAATCAGTCTCTTTTCTCAGTGGGATGAGTGCCTGAAAGTTTAGATTGTGTGAGCTCAACCACAGGTTCAACACTAATTCACTGTCAGCCTTGCTCAGCTGCTGCCAAATTGCACCTGAGTTTCACTTGATCTTCATGACATGGCATGGGAACTGTTTTGAACACCCAGATTTTGGGAGACCCATGATTCTGAGGTTGCACACAACCGACCCAGATTCGATCCTTTGAACCTCATATGGTCCCCCTGATGTCAGTGGGCCCCATGGGTGACATATGTGAAGTGGGGAAGAGAAAGACGGTCAGTTTCTTCTCAGACACCTCTGCCACCCCAGACGTAGGGTTACTAGGACATTGTCTCACCTTGCAGAAAGGAATTTCAGGAGTAGACAAGCAGTGAAAAAAACAGATTTTATTTGGAGGATTTTTAAGGTTTGGAGAAGGAGAGAGTGAGAGAGTAACATACTCAAGAGAGAACACGGGTTTCTCCAAGGGCGGAGAGAGCCTCTATACACATACCAGCATTAGACACGAAAGCATGAAAGTACACATCTCAAGAGGGGAAATGAGGGCGACACATGTGCTCAGGCACCACAAGTGCTCTGCCACGTGGGCATAAGCAGCTCCTGGGGTCAGGAGGCATATGCATGCCCTTCCTTTGTTCAAGGTGGCCTTTATAGGGTTTCTCCAACTTGTCCCCACCTGGGGCTTCTACCTGGGTCAAAGTCTGTTGCTAAGGAGGTTACCAGGAGGGGTTGGGAAAGCTGATGGTCTTCTTTGAAATTCCTTTCCTGGCCTTTTTTCCTGCTGGAGCTTCTCTGGGTCTGTTGCTGTTGCTAGGTGAGGGTCTTATCAGGATTTAGTTCTTGTTTTTTCCTGTTTTCTGCAGGGCTGGCTTTTGCCACTGCCTTGGGAGGGGGCCTTCTCTGTCTACCTGCCTACATCACCCTGAGCCTACCAAGAGTGATTCCTGAGAGCAGTCAGAAGTCCTGAGTGCTGAAATAAAAAACAAAAGGAAAGAAAAGAAAAGAAATGAAATGAAAAATAAAGAATCCCTAAAATAAAGGAAAATTTTCTCCCATAGGAAAGGCGTAGATAAGCACTTTAATGTAGAGTGCCAAGGTCTTTGGGAAGGTGGTTGTGTATTTTTCTTTTTTTTTCCCCAACTGCCTTTACTTGCCAACCCAGGTTCGATTCCTCTGCCCCTCTCGGAGAGCCCAGCAAGCTGTGGAGAGTATCTCGCCCTCACCACAAAGCCTGGCAAGCTCCCCGTGAACTATTCGATATGCCAAAAACAATAACAAGTCTCACAATTTGTTGTGAAACATTACTGGTGCCTGCTCGAGCAAATCTATAAACAAAGGGAGGACAGTGCTATAGTGCAGTACTACAGTGCCTTCACCTGTGAAGATAAAAATCATTGCTAAGAGACATTGCTGGATGTGTTCAAGGAGAAATGACAATTTATTGGGGTGCAGGGTGGGGTGCAGAGTAGGGTCCTGGGTCCTTACTAGTATTGTTCAGTGAGTCAGAATACCACTTCCGGTTATACTCAGCCAACTTTGTCCGAGATTTACTGCTAGGGCGTGAGAATGCAGAGCTACCCAGGCTCTGCAATGCTATTGACCACCAAGGCCACACCTGGAAGCACAGGGGTCCTCCAGAACCACACCCAGTTATCCGCAGGTCACGTGGTAGAGGGATTTATCTATAATCTCGCAAATCCTGCTCATCTATTTCCTTGATCTCAAGAAAAAGGCTTTTAACTCTAGTGGTTTCTTCATTCACGGTCTGATCAAGGACATTTTTCCCTACTGAATTGTCCTGAGAGTGCTGGACTTAGCCTTTGATCTCGCTTCTTGAATCTTGAGCCTCTGGCTTGCAGCAAGGTAACTACTGCTCAGATTCTATCTTGTACTTCCAAACATTTCTTGGTTTTATGGCTTCATGAATACCGTTGCTTGTGGCTCTTTCACCTGATTGCTTACCTCTTAATAATTGTGAACTTGCCTTCAGTTCAGTTGTTATGAATTGACGAAATTCTGTTGTTATAAATAGTTATAAATTTGCTTATTATCATTACTATCACTGTCACTGTCATGGTCCTCCCATTGTTCATCGATTTGCTCGAGCTGACCCAGTAACATCTCCATCATGAGACTTCTTGTTACTGTGTTTGGCATATCGAATATCCCACAGTTAGCTTGCCGGTCTTTGCCGTGTGGGCAAGATACTCTCGGTAGTTTGACAGGCTCTCTGAGAGGGGTGGAGGAATCAAACCCATCTCGGTCAGGCCAGCTGCATGCAAGGTGAATGCCCTACCACTATGCTATCGCTCCTGTCCATTGTTACTATATGTAAATGTCAGGTTTTTTAATAACTGGAGCGATAGCACAGCGGGTAGGGCGTCTGCCTTGCACGCAGCCAACATGGCCGACCCGAGTTCGATTCCTCTGCCCCTCTCGGAGAGCCGGGCAAGCTACCAAGAGTATTCGATATGCCAGACACAGTAACAACAAAGTCTCCAATAGAGACTTTACTGGGCCCGCTCGAGCAAATCGATGATCAACGGGAGGGCCTTTACTTTACTTACTTATTATGATGAAGTACTTTTTTTTTCTTTTTTCATCACACCCATCAATGCATGAGGGTTACACCTGGCTCATGCACTCAGGAATTACTCCTGGCATATGAAGAGGGGACCATATGGGATGCTGGGAATCGAATCCGGGTTGGCCACGTGCAAGGCAAACTCCCTACCGTCTGTACTGTCACTTCAGCCCCAGATGATGAAGTACTTTCTACAAGCAATCCTTGTAATATAAATATACTGGAAGTATTAATATCTTCATATACAATATTTCTTCTGGAGATATATAGTACATGTGGATTTTTTAAAGCTAAATTTTCTCAAATTAAATTCTTTTTCCATCTTTGAAATCACCCCATTTTCCTCTCTTGTGTTGATAAATATTGGTGCTTATTTTTTAGAATGGACAGCCAGAAAAAAATAGAAATTTTCTAGTTTCATAAAAGCTTATGGGTTAGCCAGTCTTTTAAAAAATCTTTATCAGAAATAAAAACTTCCCATACCTGTTTGAATTGTGTAGAATTATTCTGTACTAGCTGTATATTCTGATGATCCTTCTTAAAGTTCTCAAATGTTTCTCAACATATTTCTACTTAAATTGCAGGCATTTCCAAAAAGATGTAGCTCTTTTTACATAATCCATCTTTTCTTTAAATTTGATCCATCTTCCTTTATTGTATTCTAAGTATACCTTCCATCATTGGAAGTCTCATGGAGGCCTGTTGGGTTGTATATTTCTTCTGTCTCAGAAGTTTCTGATCTCAGAAATTCATCATGTCACCCATTTTCAGTACATTAAGCAGTAAACATATTTTTTGCCTGAGGGCTTCTACTTGCACTTTTTAAAGTTTCTCTGTGACTTATTGGATATTAACTCTGTTATTAATATTCTTTTCAGACCAAGAGAAGTACTAAATCTAAAACAAATTTTACTACTATAACTTTCAAGCCTATCTCATCTCCTGTGAGCAGAAAATTGTTTCCACAATGAGATATTTTTTTCCACTTGTCATATAACCACAAAGTCCCCATTCAACTCCCTCTCAAGATCTAATCAAAAGAGATACTCAGTGGTGGGTAGAACAATCTGGTGGGTTAAAGAAGATGACAGATTTATCCTCAGAGTTACCATCTTGTCTGGGTGGTCTCAAGAAAAGAACGTTACAGGCCAGTAACAGGGAAGAAAGGCTGAACTCTTGGGCTCCAGAATGAAGAGAAAGTTAGCTCAAAGGCTGCTACCCCGAGACATACTCCCTCCACCTTACCTACAAATCAAAACAAAGTAAGGGTTAAGCTTTGGGGGAAGTATAACATGAGGAAGACTGTTCTTTCTGCTCTGAAGAGAGGGATTACATAAAAAAAAATTGTTGTTTTGGGGGCTGGAGCGATAGCATTGTAGGTAGGGCGTTTGCCTTGCTTGCAGCCAACCCAAGTTTGATTCCCAGCATCCCATATGGTCCCCCGAGCACCGCCAGGAGTAATTCCTGAGTGCATGAGCCAGGCGTAACCCCTGAGCATGGCCAGGTGTGACCCAAAAAAGCAATAAATAAATAAATAAATAAAAAATAAATAAAATTGACTTTAAAAAAAATTTGTTGTTTAGGCTTTGGGTCAAAGATTGTTGTTTTGTCTAACATTGATCTTTGGTCCAGTTTCAACTAGATTGCTATTCTTTGATGTTTAATTACTAAATCAAGGAGATTCTGTTCCTCCTGGAGTTTAAAGATGTCACGGTCATGGTCCTCCCGTTGTTCATCAATTTGCTCGAGGGGGCCCAGTAACGTCTCCATCGTGAAACTTGTTGTTACTGTGTTTGGCATATCGAATACGTCACAGGTAGCTTGCCAGGCTCTGCCCTGCGGATGAGATACTCTCGGTAGCTTGCCGGGCTCTCCGAGAGGGGCGGAGGAATCGAACTCGGGTTGGCCATGTTGGTTGCTTGTAAGGCAAATGCCCTACCACTGTGCTTTCGCCCCAGCCCTTAAAGATGTAAAAATGGAATTATTTATTTTAAGTTATATTTTCATAATACAGGTGTTTTTATTTTTTTTTCTTTATTATTACATTCTTTAACTTAAGGTGATCCAATCAAGGATTGGTTTTGCTACTACTGTGATTCTTCCTACATAAATATGAATCACAGAAATAAGAAATAAAGAATTTTAAAGCCAAATTGACACACTTCTTCTAGTCCTAAGGATGCTAGATTTGATGTGTGTGTCCTAAAGCACTTATAGCCTCGGGTACAATCATCTGATTTCAGAGTCACCAGTTAATTCTCTTTTCAGCTCTCTTAGTGCCTTTTGCTTAGGTTTCTAAGTTTTGTCAAAGAAATTGAGTTTATTAGGTATAAATAAAAGTAGTGTTATTTTGTATTTTGATGCTCCACTTGGTTCAACTGAACTGCAGTACCAATAGCTAATTTTCACTAAAAATCAATTATTTATATCTGATATTTTTTAAATATATTTTTAAAGTAATCAATCATCTCAGTACCAACAATCCCACCTTACATAGATTGTTCCCGTGACAAGAGCCTACTTACATACCTCACTCCCTTTGCTGACATTTGGTTTTGGGGCCCCACGTAGTGAGACTCAGGACTCACTCATGGCTCTGTACACAGGAGTCACACCTGGTTCAAGGAACCATATCGGGGACTGGGGAGCTGGGGATTGAAACCAGCACAGTGACATGCAACTCATTTATGTTATCCACTGACCTATCTTTAGCACTGAATTCTTTTTTTTAACAATCTAACAATAGACTTATTTTTTAAAAATTTATTCCCTCAACTCCCTCCCCCCCAAATAGATGTAAAAAAAGAATCTGTCTGAATTACTTTTAAAATTTAGTGGCCCACACAATTTTGAAAAGAAATATTTCTTTTTTCTTTCTTTTTTCCTTTTTTTTTTTCTTTTTAGTGGAGATGGAGTCATTAAATTTGTCTTAAAACCACAGCTCGTCTGCCCTTCTGAGTTCCTTTAGAGTTCCTTCTTCTATTTGTCTTAGGAGTGTCTCACTCTATTTTGAGATTTTCTTTTCTAAGAATGATGCTTTTAAAAGACATAGTGGAGGACAGCAGGCATAGGTGGTAGATGGGCTGTGAGAGCAATAATGCGATTGTAGTGTTATTTGGGAGCTAAAGTTCTAATGGTGCCTCTAAATTAAGTCCCCAATTCTGTGCATTAGCAATGTTTGAAGTGTAGTTGAAGAGATAATGCAGCCCTGCATGTGGCTAACCCTCATTCAATTCCCCAGCTCCAAATGTGGTCCCCTGATCACTTCTGAGAGCCATCCCTGAGGACAGGGCAAAGCCCTGCTTTCTTATGGTCATCAAAAGTTTTCAAAAAAGGAAGAGCACAGGCAATTCTGGAGAAAATGTGTAAAGGAAGGAACATTTTTATAAAAGATTTTCTTCATTTTGTTATCCAAATTAACTGAAATGTTGAAAGTTTTCTTATATGTATGACGTACTGAAAATATATGGCAATTCTAATTTCAGGTTTGATATATTGATACTTCCCGTAAGATAAAGGGAAAAAAGGGTTTAGTGGTCCTGTGCCTGGAGGTCTGCACTGCTGTTGCTTTTTGTTGGTGGCTATGTGACAGCAGAGCAAGGATGCTAAGTGTCCTATATAACTCTCAAAGAAAGGTACTGCAAGTTGTGGTAGGAGCTGCTGAATTGGGTTCCAAGGAAAGGCAGGGGAACTTTAACCAGTCAGTGTGAAAACTGGAGATAAAGTTCTCCAACCAGACATGGAAGTACCAAATGGTTCCGGACCAGGAGCTTCTTAATCTTTTCTACCTCTGGTTCCTTTTCACCCAAGAAACGCAACATCAGCAACGTTTGCCAGAAATACCTCAGACTCATTGCACCGTTGATTTTGAATTACCCCTTGGTGATTTTGTGCAGGAAAGCTTATGACTGCTACCAAATTTCTCATGAGTCCCCACATAGTTTTACAAACCGTATGGGATCACAACCCACAGTGTAAGCATCTAAGTTCTAGATGACAGGACTTATTTCTTATCGATGCTGGTGATGTAGCTCACTCAGGCTCATGTTCTCCGGGGGCCAATATGGAAAGGAGAGGATGGAAGACAAATTCAGAAGAAACTTTAGAGGAAAGGAAGGGAATATGAGGGCAGCAAAGGGCAGAGAAGATGGTGCATGGGACACCCTTCAGGATGAAGTCCAGAGAAGGTAAAAATAGTCCTCTTTGAAGTTCTTTTTATTAGAGGGGGCTGGAGCTATAGCACAGTGAGTAGGGCATTTGCTTGCACGTGGTCAACCTGGTCAACCCAGGTTTGATTCCTCCGCCCCTCTCTGAGTCTGACAAGCTACTGAGAGTATCTCGCCTGCATGGCAAAGCCTGGCAAGCTACCTGTGATGTATTCATTATGCCAAACACAGTAACAAGTCTCAAAATGGAGACATTGCTGGACCCACTTGAGCAAATTGATGAACAATGAGAGGACAGTGACCATGACAGTGACAGGGGGTGGGTGAGCTTAAGACATGCAAGAAAATAAGATGAATGGGTTCAGAACCCTGGGTGCATATTCTGGGCCCACTCCCAGGAATTTTTCTTTGAGGACATTTTCTTCCCTCTACTGTCACCTGCCTCTTGACCTCTTGTCTCGGTATTGGTTTATTATTGACATCTTGGAAAGTAGATAAACTGCTATACATCATTATAGAAATAGCACCAGGTGTAACCCTGCATTCAACTGAAGTTCTGAAATTTTTTATCATCAAAATAGTTTTCATACCTCTTTTTTAAAAATAACTAATTTTATCCAAAAAAAAATAATATTGGCAATAGAGAGAGCAGCCATCATCTGTCTCCCAGAGTGGTTTCTTCGTTCACTCATCATCCTTTGCCCCATGTCTGCCCAGACCTGGTGTGCATCATGTCTGGACACGTTAGGGAAAAGCTGTTCCCCAACAATTGTTGAGCACAGGAGTAAACCATGAACAACACTGGATGTGGGCCAAAAAAGAAAAAATGAAAAAAGAAAGGAGAGAGGGAGAAGGAATGGAAGGGTAGGGGAGGGAAAGGAAGGGAAGATTTACTATAAATTCAAACATAATTAATTTGAATTTTGATTTAGTGCATTATTTAGTGAATTCGAGGGTTGGTTAGTAAAAATGACTTAGTATGAAAAGCCAGAAATTTGTGCATTCAAAAAATTTGCAGAAATATGACCTTTGATGATGGGGTCTAGCCAAGTAAACATAAAGGAGATCCACTGCAAGCTGGAGGTTTGATGAAAATCATATTGAAACAAGCTGAAGTGATAGCACAGTGGCAGGGCGTTTGCCTTGCATGCAGTCGGCCCGGCTGACCCAGGTTCAATTCCTCCACCCCTCTTGGAGAGCCCAGCAAGAGTATCTCGCCTGCATGGCAAAGCCTGACAAGCTCCCTGTGATGTATTTGATATGCCAAACACAGTAACAACAAGTCTCACAATGGAGACATTACTGGGCCCCTCAAGCAAATAGATGAACAATTGGAGGACAGTGTTACAGTGTTACAGTGTATATTGAAATAAGCTAAGAACTTAGTATTTTTTATTCTTAGATGATTATATGCAATGATGTATACTAATTATCTAGCTCAGTGGCCAACATCTATGAATAGAAGTTGTCTTCATCTCTGCTACTCTTCTTATTTTAATCACTATTACTTCTTTTGGAGTGTGAAGCTTTGGGGGAACTCCTATCTCTGTGCTCAGATCTTATCTGGAACTGGTGGTGGGTAATATACAAACCCAGGGTCATGGCTTAGACACATGTCAAGTGCCTCAACTTTCTACTATCTTTCTGGTCCTATTGCTGTTATTATTGTCTTTTCAGTTGCTCTTCCACTTTTTATTTTACTAATACTACAACTACTGGTTCATAGATATTTACTAAGTCTAAGCAAATACTTTAACACAATTTTTCTTTTTGCATTTTGGGTCACACCCAGCGATGCACAGGGGTTACTCCTGACTCTGCACTCAGGAATTACTCTTGGCAGTGCTCAGGGGACCATATGGGATGCTGGGAATCGAACCTGGGTCGGTCGGCCGTGTGCAAACACCCTACCCACTGTAGCTATCACTCCAGCCCCAGCCTGAACACAATTTTAAAGTGTATTTCTTATATTTTGTAGCATTCATGATTTATGTCTTCATAGTTATTTGGGTCCTGAGATGTCGTCAAAAAATTTTTTTTTCTTGTGAATAATGATTCGGGTAACAGTGCCCCCACTTCTGAAAACCTTCCCTACAATCCCCCCTCGGCGATTTATTTATGTAAAAAATGAGACTATTTCATGTGTAAATGCCCATTATTTTCTGACAGGATATTCACTTGAGTTTATGCTTCAGATGTCCAGATCGACCAAGGGCCCCCATTAGAGGCCTGGATTCTGGTGAGAGACCCAGCAGAGAACTAACAAAAGCAGGTCATGAGGGATAGTGTGAGATCAAGAGGGAGAAAGAGGGCAGGGAGTTCACTGCAGTGGGAAATTTTATGTCAAGAAGTATATGAGCTCAGTCTGGCAGGGGGCAGGAGAACAGGGATCAGTTCAAAAGTTGGAAGAGTTTGTTTAGGAGGCAATACAATCTGGAATTAATGTTTTTTGTGTTATTTTAAACTACAGTGATTCTGAACTGGATTGATCATTTCTTTCCATTCCTGCCATTGTTTCAGCAGTTTGTACTTTGGATTTGCAAATGAGTTTCTTGCCAGTCTTCTTGTGTTCCTTCAGCTCCTTTGTTTCTTGATCTTGATGACACTGAATATTGACTCCTGTTTTCCTCAGCATCTATTCAAATCTTAAAAAGATGAGACTGATAATGTTGAAATTATTTGGGTAAGAGCTACTTAGTTTTCTTGTGGTGAATTTCTTGCAAATGATGCGACTCAGAGCAGACTTAAAATATATACAGACGTCTGTCTAGTTTTTAGGTGTGATTCTCTGTCTCATCTCTCTCTCTCTTTCTCTCTATCTCTCTCCTCTCTCTCTCTTTCTCTAGTTTGTTTTTAAGCCACACCAGGCAGTGCTCAGGGAGTACACCTGGCTCTGGCACTCAGGAATCACTCCTGGGACACTTGATGGACCATATGGGATTTCGGGGATCGAACCCTAGTCGGTTGAATGCAAGGCGAGCACCCTACCCACTTTTTATCACTCCAACTCCATAGTTATGATTCTTTTTTTTTAATAGGCACCTCCCCAGTAGTGCCAGGGAACTGCCAAGAGTTCCTCTCAGTAGCTGTTCCTCCCCCGGGACAGGCCGTGTGGGCTCAAACATGCAAACTGTAGACTGTCCCATTCTCAACTACGTTCCCTGCATTAGCCAGGCCTGCTTCTTAAATGAACATAATTTAAGTGATGCCCTATTTAGACAAGTGGGTCTGTAGTATCCACTGTATGCCTATCTGTGTTCAAGCTGATATTGATCGTCTATATATTCTAGAAAGGTGGAAATTGTCAATGTTTAATGGGATTTAAGAGTAAGGAGTAGCGGCCTAACATTTGGGTTCAGTCTATCGCTTGTCTTTTCACATCTTTCCTGTAGGTGGCAATGTTTCTCTCAAACTGCAACATCCTGGGAGTAGGTCTTCTGATGAGCTCTTTGCTTCGTATCTATGCATTTCTTTGTCTAGAATCCTGCCTGCTGCTTTCTGGCAATTGTTTTGATTGTAACCTGCATGATATACTTAGCAAAAGTCAGAAAAGAATCTCTGACTCATAATTTTTGCCACACCTTTGGATGAAGAAAAAATTTTTTTCATTTTTTTTTTAACAAATGAATTATTATGTACAAGGTTCTACTTGTGGCACTTTATATTTCTAATGATGGGGAAGGAAGTGATAGAACAAAATAAATGCAGCCTTGTGGGCTGATAGAGTCTGGAGTGAAAAGTCAATCTCAAACGCTTGGACACCATGTAATTTGTTTTCAGTCAATTACTTTATCTGTTTAAACCGTTGTAATTTTTAATTAGATGGCAATAACTCTTGCTATTAAAGAGTAATTTTGAAGATTAAAAATACCATATGGAAAGTTCTTGACACGTTAGTGAGTATTGTTATAGTAGGTAATTTTTCTTAAAAGGTAATTCGATGAAAATATGATGCTTCTTAAAATAATATTTCTGAAATAAACATCATAAGGTTTTGAGATTAACTTTCTTTTGATTTTATTATAGAAACATAAATGACCATGGCTTGTATTTAGCAATAATTCAAGAATTAATTACTGTTACCTAAGTTGAAAGTTACCACTTTTCATAATCATTAATTTTGTGAATTATCTAACTTAATAGAAAACTGGAAGGTTGAATCACCAACATATGGAAGTAATATAAAAGGCCAGGGAGACATTAAAAGCATTACTAATCCTATGGATCTTTTAAAAATTGTATCACTGAGATATGACAATTTATTTGGCATAAAATGTAACTGGAAAATTTCAATAGCAGAAGAAAAATGTACATTCAATATTCTGTAGCAAATAACATCAGGCCACTTTTTCAAAGATTTTGAAAATACCTCAAATTCTATTGCGGTTCATAATGAAAATATTTGAAGTATCGATGTCTGTCTCACCAGTGAAATATTTAGCGCTAGTAAGAACCAAGTCGCTGTTTTCTGATAACATTAATCATAAACTCTCAAGATAAATCCCCTACACATTTGCATCTAACTTTCAGTAGATTACTCTCTGAACATTAAAGTCTAGATTTTTTTTAATATTCAGAGATCCACAAACACTATTTGATTATGTTTAGCATTTAAAAATATGTTTATTCAATTAGATTATGCAATCAAGAAGGACTTAGAGACCATTCATTAAAAAAACAACACTCAAGGACTCAACTAAACCATTTATTCCAGCATTCATTGAAGTTTTAGGAATTTTAAAATATGTGAAAATATTTCAGAGATATCAACAAAATGATATTATTGGTGACTATTGATTGATAAATATCCAATAACAGAAGTCTACTATGAATATTTAATTAATTTTATTCAATCATAACAAATTCTGAATGAATTTTTAAAATAACAGACTTGAATAGGAGATTTATTCAATAAAGGTAACATTGAATTCATATATTAATTCACATAGTATTATGTCTATGATGCTCCACGTATCACTTCCCAGACTGAGACCTCCATGAATAAACCAGGTTTTTATACTACCTCCAAAGTCCATTCCAGTCACTTCCACTATCTCAGATTCAAAGATGATCCCCATTCTTTGTGAATTCACTGCAGTTTTTCTCATTTAAAGTTTTATTTAAAGAATTGTAGGATCTGACCATTTTGTTCAATTTATTTTTTTTGAACAAGATGGATTTTATTGAAACTTGGAAAGACGTGAGGTGAGAGAAAGAGTGGAGGTACGTGTTTCAGAGAGAATAGGAGTTTCTCCAGAGTGGAAAGACATAAGCAAAGAAACAGAAAAGCAGAGGAGATAGATGTTCAAGAAAGAACGTAGGCTTGAAGAGCAAGCCTCAATACTGTGTGCATGGCATCCCAGATGCCTATGTCAGGGTTTCTGTTTATTGTTGCTTAATACTCTTTTGATATGCCAAAAACAATAACAACAAATCTCACACTGGAGACGTTACTGGGCCCGCTCGAGTAAATACTCTTTAATTATTCTATATTTTTTTATAATTTTTTATTATTGGTTTACATTCTTTTATAACAAACTTATGAGAAAAGGCATGTAATTAATTATTTGAAAAACTTTAAATGAAAAAAATGATTTTACAGTGCAATTTATAGAAGTAAACTCAGTTTCACTAAGCACTAAAAACATTTTATCATTTTATTTCTTTTTTTTTTCTTTTTTGAGGGGACATTTGGCAGTGAAACATATTTTTAAATTGATAAATACAGACCGAATCGTAATCATGAACGTTTGTAAGTTTGTAAAAAAAAGTATATCCATATAAAAATTGATAAGAATAAATTTTCAGTCCATGTATTAATCTATGAGAATTATCATTATCTCTAATACTTGCAACTCTATTTTTTGTCTTGAATTTCAGCAATTTGGATAGCAGAATAAATACACAATCTTAAAATATACCGATTTGTGATTTGGATGTCTTCTTTGAAGAAATGTCTCTTAATTAATTTGAACTTGATTGGCCTGTTATTCTTTATTTTCTCATAGTTAATAAATTATATAAACTCAGGTATCTGTACCATAATCAATACCTCTTTTTAATTTTAGGGCCACACACAGTCATACTCAGGGCTTACTCCTAGCTCTGTACTCAAAGATCACTCCTTGAGGGTTTCAGAGAATGTGAGGTGCTAGAGATTGAACTCCTATTGACCCTATGCAAGGCAAGCACCTTATCTGCTGTACTATCTGTCTGGTCCATAGATGGGGAATTTCTAATTTTATTGCAGACTCACTGTTCCATATATATATATATATATATATATATATATATATATATATATATACATGTCCTCCCGTGGTTCATCGATTTCTCGAGCGGGCCCAGTAATATCTCCATTGTGAGACTTTGTTATTACTATGTTTGGCATATCGAATACGTCACAGGTAGCTTGCCAGGCTTTGCCGTGCGGGCGAGATACTCTCGGTAGCTTGCCGGACTCTCCGAGAGGGGCAGAGGAATCGATCCTGGCTTGGCTGGGCTGGCTGCGTGCAAGGCAAACGCCCTACCACTGTGCTATTGCTCCAGCCTATATATATATATATATATATCTTCTTTAGATATGAGATATTATTTATTGCTTTCAAAATTGTATTTTATTAAGCACTGTGAATTACAAAGTTATTCATAGTTGGGTTTTTAACAAAGTTCCATCTCCAATCCCACCACCAGTGGCAACTTCCCTCCACCGGTGTTTCCAGATTCCCTTGTCTATACTCCTATCCCAGCCCCAGCCTTTTACCTTGACAGGCACTTTTTAAATTTGGCCATTAAAATTTGGATCTCATGCTTTCAGTGCTGTTGACTTTGTGGCTTGGATATTTAGTTCTGTCATTCTTTAACACCATCAATGTACCTGAGTCCCCGGGCCCTCGCCCCCTTTACTTCTCATTTATCTCTTCTCTTCCACTTCACTCTATTTCTTCCCTTCTCCAATTTTACCACTGGTATCAACCTCCCTCCATCAGTTTTCCCATATTCCTTGTCCATCCCATCCCTCGCTGTCAACTTGACAAGCACAGAACAAAGTTTCATTGATTATAGCTCATGTTTTCAGTTTTATTGAGTTTGTGTTTTGGGTATACAACTATACCATTAACCCATTTTACCAGTATACTACAGCCCTGATGCATGTTTACTTCCCATTCTCTTCTTCTCCCCCACCCCAACCATTTCTTTACTTCTCTGTCCTCTCTAAACACTGGAGTCAAGGGTAACTTAGGCATCCCCTTTTACTACAGTAGATTTCCTCTTCCAATATTCTATATACCGCAGATAAGTGAGATCATCCTGTGTTTGTCTTTCTTCTTCTGGCTTACCCAACATGATATCTACAGGTTCCAATCGTGTTGCAACAGATAGCATAATTTTATCATTCCTTGCAACTTGGACACTATTTTGAATGAGATAGATTCTTTGATCTCTTTCTCCTCTGATTCATTATTTGTACGTAAGAATGCGACTGATTTTTGTGTATTGACTTTGTGAAGCCAGCCACTTTGCCGTATTAGCTTTGTGTTCTTTTTAAAAATTATTTTAAATAAAGTACCAGGATTTATGATAGTCACTGTCACTGTCTTCCCGTTGTTCATCCGTTTGCTCGAGTGGTCCAGTAACACTGTGAGATTTGTTAGTGTGTTTGGCATATCGAATACGTTAAGGGAGTTTGCCAGGCTTTGCAGTGCGGGCCATATACTCTCATTAGCTTTTCAGGCTCTCCAAGAGGGGTGGAGGAATCGAACTCGGGTCAGCCATGTTGGCTGCGTGCAAGATAAACACCTTACCAGCTGTGCTATTGCTCCAGCCCATTTATGATAGTGTTACATTTATATATTTTTTGCATACATGATTCCGACACCACACCTATCACCAGACATTTCTTAATGTTGTAGAAGCAATGACAAGTGCCGTGGGTGAGAGCCATAGTCAATGGCAAAGTTATGAGAAGTTTGTCTTGTCCTTTAAATAAGCTCCTTTAAGACTTCTTTCAAAACTGCTTTCAAGGCTATGAATTCTATAAAATGTTGCAATTACATGAAGCTCTATATATAATCCCTTCAAATCTGAACGAAAATATATCTAGATAGAGTGAGGTGATAGATTCTTGGGGAGGTTTTCATTTCACAGATTTATTTTTGCTTGTTTTGTTGTTTTATTTCTATTCAATCCTACCTTTCTTCTCTAGCTCACAGGTATAATCTCATTTGATAGATTTTCTGTGAGTTGTATGGGTTTTCACTTGTATGTAAGTTCCTTTGTGGATTTTTCAGTATTCTGTCTCTGTCTTTGGCTTTTGCAATTACAAAGCATGTTGGAGTGTTTCTATATGAGTCTATGAGTCTGTTTTACTGGAACCTTTCTGCCCGCTCAGTTCAGGATATGTGGATATTGGCCTGTGGAGATGTCAGATGGTGTCTGGAGGCTGCTGAGACCCATCTGGAAGGGAGGAAATCTGCTCTGATTCCAGAAAGCTCCCAGGAATGACAACCAGGAGGATAACCTCACCTGAAAGGCCAGGGGAGCAAGCCTAATATTCTGTGTTATTTGAATAAAATACGCCTCCCTCACATTTTTATAATATAGTTTTCTATATGGTTTTCTAGTAATTTTTCTTTTATTTCATTACATTTCTTCTTATTTTTCTATTTTTCCCACAAATTGACCTTGAATTGTGATGGAGTACTTGGCAAAGAATTAATCTAATTAAGTAGTCTTCATGCAAAAAAAAGAAGGCTTGAATAAGAGAAGGGAGCTCATGTTTTCACATATTTCCTCAGATAAAAAAAACTTCACTTGATCACTTGACATCCTGTTACTCATCGATTTGCTCAAGTAGGTACCAGTAACATCTCCATTTCTCCCTGTCTCATGCTAGTGTAGCCCAATGGTGTCTGCTCATTCTAGGAACATGAAGAGCCTCAAACCAATTGTTCAAGGTCTTGACAAAGAAGTGTGACCATCTCGTAGGTGGGTGGCCATACGATCTTTTGACATCCTATGGAGTCCAGTTGGTAACGGATCTAGTCCAGTAGTTGTCTCCAAATCTCATTACGTGTCCAGCCCATCTGATTTTTGATGCCTTGGCAAACGAGACAGCATCCCTTATTCTTGATCGTCGATGGAAGTCAGAACTCTGGACTCCTTCTCTCATTTGAGTGAAGCGTGATACTCCAAGCATAGCTCTTTCAATTCCTAGCACAGTGAAATCGAGAGAGGTGCCAGGAGCCGGATGTTCTTCATCCTCTTAGCTATTTCTTCTATGCTCTTGAAGGCGTCCAAGCCGCTCTCTTCCTCCTATGCAACTCAGGTGCCAGGTCATTCGTCAGGTTGACTTCTTGACCTAGATACACATAACTGTTTCATTCAGAGATATCATTCCATTGAGAGCAAATGGAACATCAGGAATGAGACCATTTCTCATAAACATTGTTTTCGTTATATTCAGCTGTAGTCTGACATTTCCACACTCATGGTTGAAGTCGGCCCACATTTTTGCTGCTTGGCTAATGTTTGGTGTTATTATGATGATGCTGCCAGCAAAGCTGAGGTGGTATAGTTGCAGACCATCTATCTTCACTCCCATTCCTTTCCATTCCAGTCATTGCATAACTTTCTCTAGAATGTCACTGAAGAGTTTTGGTGAAATGGTATCACCTTGCCGAACCCCTCTCTTGACATGGATGACCACTTTCTTGTAGATAGTGAATCCATAATACAGCTCATGGAGGATCCTGATGTGTGTTGAGTTTGAGCACTCTGTTTGGTTAGGGCTTCAATGACTGCTTCCATCTCAAAAGAATCAAAGACCTTGTTTAAATCAATGAATGTTAGACAGAGTAGCATCTTGAACTCCCGAGAAACCTCAATGAGCTTGGTTATCATGTAGATATGGTCGATGGTGCTGAATCCTTTTCGGAACCCAACTTACTCGCATGGTTGTCCTTCATCTAGTATTCTGCCAATCCTATTTAGGATGACTCGAGTGAACAGCTTGTAGATGACAGACAACAGGCAGATCTGGAGATAGTTGTCAAGGTCGTGGATTTCTCCCATCTTGTACAGTAGTACAGTCCTGCTGGTTTTCCATTGGGATGGAACCTTGCATTCAGACAGGTAGCATGTGAAGAGCTGAGCCAGTCTATTGATGAGTACTGATGTCAGGTTCTTCAGGTGTTCAGGTCAGAACTTGTCTGGGCTGGGTGCTGTTTGCTTATTTAGAGATGAAATGTCGTATTGGATTTCTGAAGGGAGAACATTGGGAACAACTTATTCATCCTGCGGAATTTGGTATGTGGAAAGGTGGACGTGGATAACAAAGAGATCCGAGTAGAAGTCATGGAAAATCTTTTCCATTGCCCTTTTGGAAGATGTGATTGATCCATCAGGACGTTGGAGGGCAGTCATCTTGGTCTTGTAGTTGGCAAAGGACAGGCGGATATTGCGAATGCTTTTCTCAGATTCAACCGCGTCTTCCAGCACTGCTGCTGTTCTCTCTTTGAGGTCTTCCTTGATCGCTTCTCTGTACTGCTTTGCAAGCTCGGACATTCACCTGTGGTTGCCAGAAGCTTGCACTAAGTCACGTTGGTGAATGAGCTCAAGAATTTTCAAAGACAGACGTCTTTTTGTGGCTATTTCTCTCTTGGAGTTCCTCACACAATCACAGAGGTGCTGAACTCGTTGATCATATTCCTTGTCAATATTGTCAATCACGGCATCTTCCCATGTTGCCGCAATCATGCCAAAGAGCTCCCAGTTGGTGGTCATTCTGGGAGTTCTCTTCTTAGATTTTTCAGCCCTTTCTCCCCATTCTGTGAAGTAGAATTTTGCACAAAGGAGATGGTGGTCCTATCCCATTTGGAATTTTGAGACAACAATGACATTGGTCAGGCAAAACTGTTGACTGAATATGATGTGTTCAGTTTTGTTGTGGAACCGCCCTCCGGGAGACTCCCATGTTCAACGTTTAGATTCAGCCTTCTGGAACTGAGAATTACCATGGATGATCTTGGTTCACATGATGAACTTGGACAGTCTCTCACCCTAGGCCATGGGTCTTGTTCTTCGGCTGATTTTCTTGGTCCTATCTTGGCATTAAAATCCCTGACAATGATCTTGTAGTAGGTGTGGTCTTATTTATAGAACTTCTCCAGCTACATATAGAACTTCTTGATTTCTCCATCATAATTGGATGTTGGTGTGTAGACAACAAAGATAGAAATTGCTGGCAGTGAGCCACATCTATTCAAGTATAATTGTTTGATTAGGGTTGTTAGGCATTCGAATGAATCAATGCTCAATGTCAAGTTCTTGTTGAAAAGGACACCGACATTAATGATGCCTCTTTTGTCACATGTTCCAAGGAACAGTTCTTCAGTTTCAAAAACAGCATGTTGTTGATGCCTTCTCATCTCGGTAAGAACCCAGTAAGAGGAACTCTGTGACCTTGGACTTCGGGATCAATGGGACCCGGAAACAGAGATTCTCTGCCTGCTCCCACCAATCTCAGGTGACCGAAGGATTAATCCCAGAAGCCCCACCCCTACCCTGCCCTGTCTGCTTCCACCAACCTCCGGTGACCCAGGGATTATACACAGAAGACCTGTCCTACTGGTACCAGATAAATACCTCATCGACAGACCTCCACTACCTCCACTACCTCCACTACCCAGCCACTGCCATGCTCCAGGATGCTTTCCTGGATGCTTGGGCCGAGACTCACTCATGAGTGAAGCCCCATAGAACCAGGTAAGCAGAACTCTGTGACCTTGGACTCCAGCTTAACAGGACCGGGAACAGAGATCCTCTGCCTGCTCCCACCAATCTCCGGTGACCAAGGGATTAAGCCCAGAATTCCCACCCTACCCTGCCCTGTCTGCTTACACCAACCTCTGGTGACCCAGGGATTACACACGAAAGACCCACCCTACTGGTACCAGATAAATACTTCATCCTCAGACCTCCACTACATCCACTACCTCCACTACCCAGCTGTTGCCACGCTCCAGGCTGCTTTCTGAACACATCATCAGACTCTTAATACCCATCTTCCAAGATTACTGCACCATATTTGATAGGGTTCATATGTGGTTTGAACCATGGGAACACTTGCAAGGGCGATTAGAGGCTACCCTAAAGGCCTCTATCCCTCTCGGAGAGCCTGGCAAGCTACTGATAATATCCCGCTTGCATGACAAATCCTGGAAAGCTATCCATTCGATATGCCCAAACCAGTAAATACAATGGGTCTCATTCCCCTGACCCTGGAAAAGCCACCAATGCAGCAGCGTTAAGAAGGATGAGGAAGGAGGGGCTGATAAAATCTCAAGGCCGAACTAGGCCTCCAAAACGAAGAAGGACACAAATGACTGTCTTGTACTTTCAATGCATGTACTCTAGCATTGGATGTATCCATAGAGGACCTGATGGTACAAGCACGAATGATCAAGTACGATAAAAAAAACTAACATAAAAATTATGTAAAGCTCTCATAGAACTCAGCAACAAAAACCCAACAACCTCATTAAAATGTGGTTCATCTTAGACACTTACCAAAAAAAAAAAATAGGATGCAGAAGCTGACAAGCCGCTGGAGAAGTGTTCTTTTCACTTATTATTAGGAGAATGCAAATCAAAATGTCACTGAGGTCATTATGTCACATCACTGAGAATGACATCTAGCAAAAGGATCGGATACAACCAGTGTTTGTAGATAAATTGTCTGGTTCAGCTTTTGAAAAACAAAATGAAAACCTCAAAAAAGAAAGAGTTGAGCTTCCATGTTAAGCAGTGATACTACTTCTTAGTACCTGTCCCACAGATATAGAAACATCACTTAGAAAATACACATTCACATCTATGTGTATTGTCCCCTTAGCACATTAATCATGTGTTAACAGTAAACAACTGCAATGATTGGTGACAGATGAATGTGTAAATTTGTTGTGGTATATCTACACCATGGGGCACTATGCAGCCATAAGGAAAGACCGTACCATGGAGGGTCTGGAAAGTATTAGATCAAGCAAAGCAAGGCAGAAATGGGGAGTACAACTGTCAGATAATCTCACTCACCTGTGGTGTATGGAGAAATAGGGCATGGATTACAAATTTGAGATGAAGAACGTGAGTCAGATGTGAAGTGACTTAAGGACATTGTTTGAGAGACTTGGATCTGGGGGAGGAGAGGAAAGGTATATCAAAAACATAATTGTAAACACTGTTGTAAACATATGACCCAAATCATAATATAAAACCTTTAAAACGAGTTTATCAAGTGAGTGGGGTGTGAGGGGAGAAGGAAATATTAATGGAAGAATTAATATTTAATATTAATGGAAGAATTGACATTGGTGGTTGATGTGAACTTTGAACCTTTTATCCCTGATACTATTATTATATTGTAAATAAAAGAGCCTTAGAAAAGTGACAAATAGTATGAAAAAATTTATGCAACATTATTAGAATATTATTAGAATACTTAATCCAGAAATATACAAATTATCTATTTATCACAAGTAAGTTAGATTTATGCAATAAATTTTGGCATTCAAGATATATCTCACCAATGTTTGGAGAAAATGAGAAATTTTATAATATTTTTCCATAAACTCTATACTTTTCAATGTTTTGTTCAATGGAGCCGACAGGACCATTTCAGTAACGATTACTGGGGTTTCAGAGCTCTGTGTAAGAACTATAATAAAAATATGTCAACTCTTGTGGGAATTCTTCTTTAGGAAAACCCGCTAACAGCAGGATCCTTTGAATCATCTCCTGTAGATCAATCTGACATTACTTTTTCAGCTGTTCCTCCTGAGATTTCTCTGAAGCTATAAAGAAAGGAAACAATATTTCTTTTATGGCTATCATAATTACTGAAATGGAATCACCTGGTGTGCTACACCCACTTCACAAAAGTATAGCTTGATAAAATACTTGAAAAAGAAGTGAAAAGTTTTATGTGTGTCAAAGTCAAATGCAATTCAGATACTTGCTCACTTTGAATTCTATCTGTGTCAGATACTTGTGATAAGAGTCAACTGCATCTCAAAATAGATCTGTTTATTCAATGACTTGCAGTTCCATAGAATCATTATTTGATATTCAAATACAATTGAAAACTTAAGAGAATATTCTAGGCACACCATATTTCTATGTAATTTTAACATTTAGCTTAGTTTTATATTATTTTATCTAATATTGTTTGAAATTCCAAATTAGTAAATGCAACATCAAGATTGAGGTTACCTAATTATAGAAGAGAAAATCACTACTAATAAAACAGCATCTATTTCAGCAAATTAATGTTTCTGTACAAATGGGGAGGGAGACACTGCAATCCTGAAATGTGCTATATATTGACAAAAAGCCAATAGTAGAAGCAGTGACTTTCAGTGAAGCTATTAGCCATTTTCTACCTTTTCATTGAAACTGACTTGGCTAAAATCCTGGTAATGCACTTGCTTAATTTTCTGAGACACATATTGCTTATTTATAAAGTTGTTGGAAGGTTATTTATCTTATCGTGGTTATATAAGCATTTCTCGAAATAAAATAAAACTTATCTGCAACAAAGCCTAGTATTTAACAGGTATATGCTTGGGAAATTTATATTTATTTTAGCTCTTTCTTTCACAATTTTGTGTCTCACACACTCATAGAAAAATGTTTCAAGGTCTTTTTGTCTTCTAACCAGACAAGAAACATATACCATTTACACAAACACACACACACACACACACACACTCACACACACATACACACACACACACACCATTAATTCAAAGTAAACAAATAAAAAGGTTTGGACAGACCAATTCTCTTTTCCCATTAAATAATTGCTGTAAGTACTTAAATTTAGTTTCCTAAATTTTCAGTGTTAGGTAAGCATAGTTTGGAATTTCCAACGTGAGGGCAGTGGAAGAAATAAGCAAATCGTATAATGGGGAATAAATGTAGGTAAATGAACTGTATCATATAGTTTTCAGTGTCCAGAGCTATCATATTTGTTCTCAGATATTTCTTATTTCAGATTCAGTTCTCATTATAGCATTAGGGTGTGCTATGTTATTTTTATGTATTTGCTTATCTATCTTCTTAAGTTGTCTTTATTGTGTTGTAACCATTAAATGGTTTGAGTTTTAACTTTTAGCTGTTTAATTATTTTATTTTATTTTATTTTATTTTTTATTTAATCTTTTTTTTATTAGTGAAACACCATGAGGTACATTTATAGACTTATAAATTTTTGTGCTTGGGTTTCAGTTATACAATGATCAAGTACCCATCCCTCCACCAGTGCCAATCCTCCCCCACCATGGGTCCCAGCATCCCTCCCACCCCCCATCCCCCCGTCCCACCCTGCCGCTGTGGCAGAGCATTCCCCCTTGTTCTTTCTCTCTTCTTTTGGGTACTGTGTTTTGCCAGAGAGGCATTGAGTGGCAATCATGTTTGGTCTATAGACTACTTTTAGCATGCTTCTCCCACCCTGGGAGGGTCCTCACAACACCCTTTATTTGGTGCTCTCTTCTCTATCTGATCTTCCTTTTCACCTAGCACATGTGGCTGGCCTTCAAGTCATGGAGCAAAATTCCTGGTACTAATCTGAGCCATTCCTGGGTGTTAGTCTCCCATTTTGTTGCTTTATGTTCCCCAGATGAATGCAATCTTTCTGTGTCTATCCCGCTCTTTCTGACTCATTTCGCTTAACATGATACTTCCCATGTAGTACCACTTGTATATAAATTTCCCAGCTATAGCACTCCTGGGAATATATCCCAGAGAGGCAAAATGGTATAGTCGAAGTGACATCTGCAATTCTTTGTTCATTGCAGCACTCTTTACAATAGCCAGAATCTGGAAAAAACCTGAGTGCCCGAGAACAGATGACTGGTTAAAGAAACTTTGGTACATTTACACAATGGAGTACTATGTAGCTGTTTAATTATTTTAGATTAACTTTTTTGCATATTAAATTACATCATGATTTTTAAGTATTGGCTTTTAAGGAAACTAAGATTTTCTTTTATCTATTTACTGATGACATATATTTTGTCTGAAAACTGTTTATGTTTTTTTAGTTTGGGCTATATCTGGTGGTGAGAAGGTCCTTTGCTTAACTCTGGACTCAGAGATCACTCCTGAAAGTGCTTGAGCTTAGTAGCATGCAAGGCAAGCACCTTAAACTCTGTACTATCTCTGAGGCATGAAAATGATATTTTGACCTTAAAATATCAGTGAATGTATCAACAGTTGAAGTAAAATTATATGAGGATTATTTAACTTAAAGAGGAAAAATAATCAAAATGTGTTTAGTAATAAAGTGGATACATGTAAAATTCCATGGTTCTAAATATTATGATATTTATATGTATATATATATATTATTTATAATGCTCTTGACAGCAGTAAAGGAAAGATGATTTAAAGGAGAAAGTTTTATTATGTCAGAAGAAGCAAGCTGTCCCATGATGTCAGATTCTGACTCGCATCTTTTCACTCAGCTGTCCTCCACGTGTTGGCTGCAGGCTTCAGTGGTGTATTTTTATAAATCCAAGATGTTGCCGCAGGCTTTGTAATCCAACACAACTTTGTCCAAAACATAAATGGCAGCTTGCCATCAAGACTGTTTTTATGTACTGAAATTTAGTATTGCTCAAGTCCCTCGCAAACTTCCTCTTAAATCTCATTGATGAAGTTCCTGGTGGATTCAGTTGTCCAGCAGAAATATTCATATTTTACTTTTATTCTGACGTATTATAGAAGAGAGCCATCATCATTTATATTTGACTTTATATCTGTGCCCAAGGACTGGAGCGATAACCCAGCAGGTAGGGTGTTTGCCTTGCATGCATCCAACCCGGGTTTGATTCCTCCATCCCTGTCGGAGAGCCAGACAAGATCCTGAGACTATCCTGCCCGCACAGCAGAGCCTGGCAAGATCCCAGTGGCATATTCGATATGCCAAAAACAGTAACAACAAGTCTCACAATGGAGACATTACTGGTGCCTGCTCGAGCAAATTGACGAACAACGGGAGGACAGTGCTATAGTGCTATATAGTGCTGTGCTCAAGGAGCTTAGAGGTCTTAAATGTGTTTTTTTAGGTTCTAGTTTTAAAAGTGATGCTAGCAAGAAATAAAGCAGTGGGTTCTAGGTAGGCTACCAATAGTGTCTGCCACATAAGTTTACTAACAAACAATTTCTAGTTTCTAACTGGTAAATTATGCAAATTAGATTTGATAATTTATGCAAAAGTTCTACTTGATGATTGGGTTGTCTCTGAAGGTAAATTTAAGTAGTACAAGTTACTGCTAAAGTAAATTCAACTTTGTTTTCTTTAGAAAAATATTGATAAAGATATGACTGGTGAACCTCAATTTTTGGTCATTTTGCTTATTTATACTACTTTTGATGATATTCTAAATAGTTTCTTTGATTTTTTTCTTAGCATTAGATACATTTACCCAACAATATATGCTCAAAAACACTAGACCAACTTCTGGACATCTGACAGATGTAAGTAAGATTTATATAATAACTGAAAAGTATAATAACTAGCATTATTCATAATAATTAAATACAAACATTCTGTTTTAATCTTTAATGGCATGTCTATTAAAGTGCTTAATATTATCTACTCTGCAGAGAATAATGGGGTACTATATTTTTAAAAATTCTTAGTAATCCATCCACCTACTTACATAACTTAATGCTATGTATGAGATTATTTTTAGTAACATGGGGATTTGTAACTGATTGCAAAACTTTTATAGTTTGTTTCAACTAAAGTATACCACATTTTAAGTCTAATATAAAATAGTTTCAACGAAGTTGCTCATCCTTCACTCCCACCAGAGTCTTATAGTTTTAGATATTATGTTAGGTTTTTAATATACTTGAGTTGACTTTGTGTCTAACGTAAGATAAGTTGAATACATTAATCAATGATTAGAGTCTAGGAATTGAGTCTAGTTCCTACATATGCATGGCATGTGTTCTAACACAAAGTCACATCCCTCTACTAATTTCATACTTTTGCATGACTTCAATATGCCATATTGAGAATATTATAGTCAGTGAAATAAACTGGTCACGTAGGGACAAATACTAGGTGGTTACACTTTTATGTGCTATCTATTAAGAAAGGGTGAATTGTGATTATCAGATTTTTAGAGAGAGGCAAAGATGGAGTTGTTAGTCAATATTGTTTTTAGTTATACAAGAGAAAAATTTCTAGAATGTAATTATTCAAGATGAGTATGTTTTAGTGATCTGAAATGCTTTATGCCAATAAATAACAATGTGCTACTATGTTCGTAAAGCTGATTGAGAGGTTAGGTCGCACCTGATAGTGTTTTTACCACAATAAAAATAGTACTATTATTGAGAAAAGTATTTCAAAAACTACATGTAATATTTCCTCATAGCATATTCATTTTATGTGAATAAAATAGTATTTGTAGTCTCAACATACATATTTTCTAAAAGTTATAATAAAAGTTATAAAAGTTTTAACATGCTGCTGAAGCTTAAAGAATCACTCTGAATTAGAACATTTTTGACTAGTTAGTTAATGTGAAAATATTTAATAACTCTTCCTAAAATGTGATTAAATATTAAACAACTTTATTTTGTTATGCAGAATAAGAAGATGTCTAAATCAATAACATTACAGAGGGATCTGCTGAGGTCAAATGACCTGATAGTTTTACTCACATTGAAAGAAGGAACCATTACAATGATCAAACTACCAAATCACACATAACTAGAGTAGTTGTTTCTAAAACATGACAGGCTATGAACATGTGATCTGGAAAAAAAGGAAGAACTGTCAAAGGGAGCAGGAAATGAATTGGGACTTTAGTCAAACAGGGTGTTATCAGATATGTACAGTATGGCCCTCAGAGTCAGTGTTCCTTATCAATTTTCATATTAATTCTCAGTGAAATCCACATGCCCACTTTGATGCTTTAAAGAAGTGTGTGTGTGTGTGTATGTGTGTGTGTGTGTGTGTGTGTGTGTGTGTGTGTGTGTGTGTGTGTGTGTGTATGGTTTTGGGCACTTACCTGGTGGTTTATTTTCTGACTCTGTATTCAGGGATCACTCCTGGGCTTTCTTGAGGAACAATATGTAGAGTTTGGGATTAAATTCCCGTGTGTCTGTGCCATATACAAAGCAAGCACCTTACCCACTGCTCTATTTCTCCAGTTTCTTAATGCTTTTATTTTTAAAAACATACTTAAATGTAGAATTTATTATAATGATCTTTATGTAGTGGAGCAATAGCAAGTGGTAGGGGTTTGCCTTGCGCGCAGCCAGCCCAGCCAAGCCGGGTTCGATGCTTCTGCCCCCTCAGGAAGCCCGGCAAGCTACTGAGAGTATCTCACCCTCACTGCAGAGCCTGGCAAGCTACCCATGGCGTATTCAATATGCCAAACACAGTAACAACAAGTCTCATGATGGAGACGTTACTGGGCGCACTCGAGGAAATCGATGGAAAATGGGAGGATGGTGACAGTGATCTTTATAAGAGCAGGTATTAGGTTATAATGTTATGACATTTCAGGGGTACAACATTATATATCTATATGTGTATAGGATTTGTCACATCTTCCATTAAATTTCCATTGCCATCCAATCCCTCAAAAGATCCTTCTACCCAATTCTCCCACTTGCTACCTCTTTCCCTCAAGTAACCACCATTGTCTGCACTGAGACTAGGAAGTAGCCTTATTCTTTTTGCCAGCTTGTATGCTTTAATTTTTATTTTAATTTCACATATAAGAAAAAGTGCCTTCTAATTATTTCACTTCTCTGTGTTACCTTATCATAAAGGTAAAGGTAAAGGTAAAGGCCCTCCCGTTGATCATCGATTTGCTCGAGCGGGCCCAGTAACGTCTCCATTGGAGACTTTGTTGTTACTGTGTTTGGCGTAATGAGTACGTCATGGGGAGCTTGCCAGGCTTTGCTGTGCAGGAGAGATACTCTCGGTAGCTTGCCGGGCTCTCCGAGAGGGGCGGAGGAATCGAACTCGGGTCGGCCATGTCATAAGTTCATTTTTAATAAAATGATGCAAAAAAAGAATAAAATTTCACTGTTACTTTACATACTAACCTCACCTTGCATTGATTTTGAACAAGACAGTCCCAATTTACATTACTGTCAACCATGGAGACCAGATTCAGAGTTTGTTTCCTACCTCCCTTGAATTTGGGGCCATGCCTGGTTGTGCTCAGGGCTGATTCCTGTCTCTGAGCTCAAGAATCACTCCTGGTGGGCTCAGAAGACAATGTGGGGTGCCAGGGACTGAATTTAGGTATTCTGCTTGCAAGGCAAACACCCTCTCTGCTATGCTACCACTCTGCCCCTCACCCCCACCAAGTTTTTTTTTTCTTCACAATCTTGTCAGCACTTGTTTTAGATATTTATACCATATTATATTTATACCATACTTAGGGGATATCCTGTTGCATTTTTATTTGCATTTACTTTATAATAAGTGATGATGTACATTTTTCTATGTGCGAGTGAGTCATATATATGTCTTTGAATTATTTTTGTGGTTGAATTGTGAATTATTTATATAATTTGGGTATTAATCTTTCATCAGATATATGATATATGGACCGTTTTTTTTCTCAGTTGGGAGTTTCCAGTTTTGTGTACAACCATTTTAAAAAATAAAATTGAGTATAGACATGTAATTCAGCTGTAGAACATTTACTTGCATATATGAGCTCCTATGTTTTATAATGTCTCTACAAAAGTAACAGGCCATGCCTTGGGTAGTTAGAGAGAATTGAGCAGGGGTTACTTCTGAAAGTACTTGAGTGTAGCAGCTTTTTAGTTTGATGTAATCACATTTGCTATTCTTTGCTTCCCATTGTAATGGAGTTGAGTCTCCTATCCTATCTCTAATGTTGAGGCAGAGCTTTGAACTGTATTTCACACTGAGTCAATGAACACAGTTGGGGTACAATGCAAGGAAGGACAGAACCTGGGCACTGGAATCCATATATCTATCTGCAGCAATTTTATTCACAGAAGTTACAAAAGTTCTCAAGGGCTGGAGAAATAGTACAGGTGATAAAGTGTTTGCCTTGCAACTTGCCCATGACAGTATAATTCCCTAGCACCACGCATGGTCCTCCATTTACCACTTTTTGCTAAGCTCAGAACAAGGAATAACTCCCAATCACAACTGTGATGTAACCACCCTTCCATGCTACTCCCCTCCCCCCTCCCAATATCTCTGAGCCTGCTAAAATTACCATTTTCTCTAGCCCTTCTCTAGCTTAAAATTAGCATTTTAGTAATCTGGCTAGAGAAAAGTTCTAGTGTGAGTCAGAAAAATGATACAGTGACTAAGGGACTTGTCTTGAAAATGGCCAACCCTGGTTCTATCTCTAGCACCATATATGGTACCCCAAGCACTGCTAGGAGTGAGCCCAGAGCACTAACCTGGAGTAAGCCCTGAGCACAGCAGAGAGTTACCCAGCACTGCTAAGTACCACCCACTCCAAAAACTTCTTAGTGATATATCTAGACTTGGATATATCTAGACTTAGCAATGAGGGCAACTTTCTCCTCCAAGGCCATCACTTAACTACAATTAGTGTCTTCCGGTGTAAAATCTATACCGGAAGAAAACCCAAATTCCTAAAGGCAACAGTACTGAGAAATAGGCTTTAGTAAGAAACTTCTAACTTTGTGTGTGTGTGTGTGTGTGTTTGTGTGTATGGAATTGGAGAAGAAGTTGCACTAGGACCACGGTGAAGGAAAGCTGACACTCTGGTTGAGAGACCGGTGTTGGGATGTTTTATGCATGAACCCCTACCATTAGCAATATTCTAAATCAATATTGTAAAACAAAATAGCAAAACAAATACCTACTCTATGTCTTGGAGCCACACAGCTGACAACGCTTGGAAGGCTGAAACTTCTACTTACTTCATTGACACTCAAGCAAGAGTTCCTCCAGCGTGTGCCATGCAAACCCCTGCCACTGGGCTTTAGAGAGAATTATCCACTGAACTCCTACAGGTCTGCTGGGCCCTAAAGGGAATTGTCCATTTAACTCAACATACCTGCTAGGCCTTAGAGGGAATTGTCCATGAACCAGATCATAGATCTGGTCACCAGTAAGTAACAAACATTTTTATACTCAGACAGGTCTTCCCAAACCCAAACCAGAACCCAAGCTTCAGAAAATAAAAAAGAAAAAGGTCCTTTAAACCGAGAGTGCTCCCTTAGTTTAAAATAAAACAAATGCCCAAAGAGGTTAAATTCAGTGACAGACTGAAAGAGAATAAAATCTCTTCAGAAATCAATCAGAACATATGGAAATCTGGGGGTCTAACAGAAAATAATTTAGAATAACTAGTTTGAAGAGAGTAAAACATGTCAAATGCACAGACACACTGAATGATTGTGAAATAAGAGAAAATACAGGAGCAGTAGGAGTTCCGCAGTGTTTTCTTATGCTTGAATTTTAGCACATGTTGAGTATTCCTTTAAGACTTATGGTGTAGCAAGACTCCAAGTCTCCCAAAGGGAACATCTGTTTTGTAATTTGATAACAAACCAGGAATCATTAATTAGGCTGCAGTTCTCATCTATATTTGAGATAAAACATTACAACGAATATGGGACAAGAGTTATCTCATCTGATGGCAGTTCTCATATGGTTTTATACATGAGAGATTATATAAGATGAGCATTTGCAAAAATGAACATCATATTATCGAAAGTAAAAGCCTAAAAATATGTACCATTTAATGTAGTTGAGTGTCATCAATAGCCAAGATCCAGAGACTATAAACTAAAACTCCCAGAAGAGAGGGATGCAGTATTTCCTGGATTGTGCCACCACATTAATGGCCAGCGACACCTTGTACTCTAGTTCACTGATGTGCCTAAAGTAGCACACATTTGTTTGGTTTTAACATACTTGCTTATATTCTCTTATATATGGGCTAAAATGGCTCCAGAATGAAATACAACAACCTTCACAACTTCCCTCTAATTGTGATGGGAAGATGCTTGCTGGAGGGGTGAGTGTTTGAATATTATCTGTAATGAAATATTGTGAACTACTTTATGAAAATAAAATCTATAAAAATCGAAAAAATGTAGTTGAGCTAAAGAATGAAGAACCATTATCTTAAAGTTTTGACTAACAATAGATATTATAAAGGCTGGAGCGATAGGACATTTGCCTTGCACATAGCCAGCTCGGCCAAGCCGGGTTCGATTTCTCCGCACCTCTTGGAGAGCCTGGCAAGCTACCGAGAGTATCTTTCCCACAGGGCAAAGCCTGGCAAGCTACCCATGACATATTCAATATGCCAACCACAGTAACAGGAAGTCTCAAAATGGAGACGTTACTGGGTCCGCTCGAGCAAATCGATGACGACGGGAGGACAGTGACAGTGACAGTCAAAATTATAATGAACCAATATCTAGGAATATATACTGCACTTGAAAAATGTTTTCTATATATGTCCAGCCCCTCCCCCCCACCCAAATGCTCTACTTGGAGATTTGATAACCAATCAAATATTAGAATGATTCTTAAAAACAAAAGCTACATAAAAATAGAGAAACACATTGTAAGTGTAATGCCAGTGATATTTAAAAAATCTTATTTGTGGTTAGAAGAGTTCTCTGACTGCTCAGGGATATTGAGTAAAAACTAGAAAAGTGGAAAGGTTTTCAGGTCATATGGAGAAACGAGACTAGGAATTTATGCAAACATAATGAGCACATCTCCATTTTTGTGGCAGAATATTGTAAAGTAAAACAGTTGAAATAAAAATTATGAGATTCTGATTGGTCATACTTCTTCATCAAGATCATGAACAATCGGTTTGAGGCTCTTCATGTTCCTAGAGCGAACAGACGCCATTGGGCTACACTAGCACGTGACAGGGACAAATGGAGACGTTACTGGCACCCGCTCGAGCAAATCGACTAACGGGAAGTTAAGTGATTAAGTGATTAAGTGAGATTCTGATTATTCGTCCAAATAAAGATACCCCAAAATTCCTTTTCATACATTTCAAAACTTAAGAGATTTTGTAATAGGTCCAATAGATTGTATGCAGAGAGGCTGGAACTACACAGAGGTAATGACTTCAAGAGATATTTACATTTTCACCAGTACAACCTAAAATTCATTAAAATAGTTTTCTCCATAATATGTACTTATTAATAAATCTGGTTCTTGAGATCAAAGAATAGAGACAGAAAGTTTACCCTCAGTAAATAGAACAGGGGACTTGAAACCTCAAGTATTGGGTAACCGGGCATCCTGAAGTTTACTACCAGATGACCCAAAGATATAAGATTTTACATACTGGAGAACATTCAGAAACTTTCCTAGGCCCCCTATGAAACATACCTGCCTGATAATGTATTTCTGATATGGTGGTCAGATTATGTAAAATTGATATGATTGCATGAGTGTGAAGAAGTCAATTTTGGTTATAAAAACAAATGATGTACCTTGGACCCTCAGAATTAGAAATGCTTTGCCATTGATTTTATAGTTTTAACAGTAGAAACCATAAATAGAAAATCAGCTCATAAAATGAGAGGGCTTGAAAGTAAGGCTGAGATAGTGCTGTTAGAGAATTAATGTCAGACGATGTTAGGTAACCGCTGGTAATGATGATGAAATATGGCTATCAGCTCAGAACTCTGCTTAAAAATTTACTTCCAAATGTTGATTTTGTTCCATTTAAAGAAACAATCATGATATGGGCCCTGAAATTAAGCTACCTCTGCACATGTAACTTGGTACTACTAAGAAGGTTCAATGTCGAGGCAAGACAAGATGCTTTTGTTTTCACAGCTAAGTCATCAGACTGGACACAGTACATCAAACTATAAAAATGAAAGCTTCTCTACACTATAGTTGGAAAGAGAGTTTAAGCCAAAAGTCAAAGGAATCCTAGGTATAGGTTATCTCTTTGAAGTATGTTATTTATGGGTTTGGGAGGGGGTAATTTTTTTTTTCCATAAGAACTACATAACTGCTAGAATGTTTTTTACTAGTTTTGTGGAGAGAGAAAACACCAGAAAGAGCTGGTTGATAGGCTGAAGCTACTACTTGTATCAGCAGAGAGCTATATTATGCTTTCGGGATCTGAGCATACTAGGAATGGGATGGTTTAGAGGAATAAGATATTTGAAATGCTGTGGTCAAAGAAAAGAGAGCAAAAGAGCATTTTTGGCTTGATAGTGTGGCTAAGGAGAGACTTAGAGGATAGTGCACATTCATAATTAAACTTGAGTGCTTTGTCCAGCCCACTTAAAGGGTAAGTTGTTTCTCCTGAAATATTCAATAATTGATTAATGATTACACATGGGCTTTGTTTTGTTTTGATTTTTCTCATGCAGAGTAGAAATAGGTGCCAGCTTCAACTTCCAGTTAGATAGGGCAAGGACAGATGTGGTACAGAAAATCTGTCACATATATTAAACCATGTAGCATAAGGAAAAAAAAACATACTTTATTGTCCAATGTTAGCAGTTGTGGAAGTGTTATTGTTTTTAGTTTGTGTTTTTTATTGAATGGCCATGAGATACTGTTATAAAAATGTTCATGATTAAATTTCATTTGTACAGTGTCCCAACACCCATTCCTTCACAAGTGTACATTTTCCACCCAATGACCCCTGTTTCCCTCCCATCAACCATCAACCCCTGAGCCTGACTCTATGGCAGACACCTCTCTGTCTCTCTCTGTCTCTCTGTCTCTGTCTCTCTCTGTCTCTCTGTCTCTCTCTTTCTCTCTCTTTTACTTTTACTCACTATAAGCTTTCAATGTTGCATTATTGTTTGTTTCTTTTTGTAAAATTTGTTCTATTATTTTGTTTCTGCCCTCCCCCCACCCACCAGTGGAACTGCTCCTGGCTCTGCACTCAGAAATTACTCCTGGCAGCACAAAGCATGGGACCATATTGGATGCCAGGGATTGCACCCAAGTAGGCTGAATGCAAGGCAAATGCACTGCCCACTGTACTATTGTTCGGGCCCCAGTATTATTTTTTAATTCTGTGTTTTTTACATTGTCACAAATAGCCATTCATAGCAAGCACATGACTAATAGCACACTCAATGCTTACAAACTGAAAGCTTTTTCTCTAATATATGGAATAACAGAAGAATACTTGCCACATCACTCACATGCAACATCGTACTGGAAATCCTAAAAATAATAATTCGGCAAGATAAGGACATAGTATCCAGATTGGAAAAGGAATAGAATTTTCATGTTTTCAGACAATGTATACTAATACGTAAAAAGCCTTAAAGAAAGAGAAAAGTTCTCTCCTCACATTCAAACTGTTAAAATCATTTTAAAGTTTTTATCTACTAACATAAGCATCTTAATCATCTGTGCATTAGAGCATCTAATTATTTTTGTGGCTCTCTATCATATCACCTTGCTTATTAAAATGCCTCAATTTTGTATTAGAATTATACAGACTCCAGCTCATAATTTTCTCCTAGCATGATTCTTAATTTCGGCACTAGACAGATGGAATAGTAAAATGAACATTAATAAACCAGGGACGTAAGGATTCATCAAAATTTTGGTAAGGCCAGTTCACTATTTTGTCCCTCCCTCAGGTTTTTAATAAAATCTGAAAACATCACATGGGCTCTTTCTCTAATAAATCCTGAACTCTACTTTGTTCCTCATCAAGAAATACTGTTGGAAATAGGTTATTGTCTGCTTTAGGGAAGGAGAGAGGGGAGGATCATTCATTTTGTATTTAGGCCCATGAAAGTCTCCAGTTTTGTCACTTTAGACACAAAAAACTTCACAACGCTCAGATAATTTCCTATTACTTAGAGATAATAACCCTCTGTCTAGGCATATTCTGCATACAGACAGATAAATGACCCCAAAGTAGTAAAATCAAAATGAGTTTCAATTTCGAGTTCAACCCTAATTATTTGGTCTTTTAATGTCATTATGATTAGCAGCTATCTGAAGCTTTTTTTAAAGATTTAATCTCCTCAACTTTTCCCCATGTTTAGCAAGTTAGTTGCTGTGACCACAGTGCAATCTACTTTCTACACACGACTTAATGACTGGGAATTTTCAAAACAATATTCTGCCTAGCCCTTTACTCATAGGTGGGAACTTTAATACATAAAAATAAAAAAATCCAGCTTATATATTTTTAAAATTAAAAGCAGCATTGGACAGTATTACTTCTTCTAGTCAATAATAAGGGATGGCATTTCTGTTTCCTTGGTCTTCATCAAAGAGCTGTGAATTGCTCTGGATGTGCATCCCAAAAAATAAAAATCAATCATTAAAGATCAGGATAAAAAAGTGACATTTGACATCTTTTTGTCTATATTTTCTAGACCTACTCATGTGTGTATGCAAGGAAGTTGCTAAGAAAAACTACAACATGAAACCTATTTCTTTAAACAAATACATTTAATTTTACATTTTGGGTCATTGGGTCATGTACAAATACCTTTGCTTTATGTTTTGGATTATCAGTTAGATCATAATCTTATTGTAGCGTACTTTAACTTTTGCTCAATTGTGTTCTGCGTCATCATCAGCCTAACTTGAAGATGTTATTACTAGAAATGTCAGGGTTCAACTGCACTGTAAATCATGGGATAGGTGTGAATGTAATTTCTAATTTTCTTTTTATTAAGACATGTGGGACATATTTTTTCTGGTTATAGTGTCAGAAATTGATCTTCGACTGGATGAATAATTTGTTTTCACTTCAAAATGTATAAAATCAATAATTAAAGCTTCTGCTTTTTAAAAACTGGATAATATTGATAGATCTATAACCGAGTATCTTATAGATATGAATATAAACACTGAAATGTACATATATATTTACACACATGTTTATATGGTTCAATTTTGTGCTATGCAAATACCTCAATGATACTATTTGAAAAACGTAATTCATAAAATAAAGAATACACATAGAAGAACATACTTGTCTACATCTGATAATTTTTTCTTCTAAAATGTATTTCTTTTCCTTACAAAGGAAAATAAAAGGGAAACAGAGTGGTCAAAACTTGGTCAAAGTTTTGAACACATTTTACAATATCGGATATGCAAATAGCCAAAGGATCATGAAAAAAAGTTCAGATTCCTCTTATTGTTTTCGAAGGCAGTGATTAATGAAATGAGATAAAAATGTAGCAGTATAAAATTAAGTGACAAAACCAAGGATAAGGCAAGGTGTGAAAGTAGTTGTAGGCTGATAAATTGTTAGGAAGTACTAATTATGATTCAACCTCTTAAAATTGTTCAGTTAAATTATAGAGATTTTGAAAATTGTTTTGCCCTACAGAGATAACTTTTTTCTATTTAGTAGAAAGGTTATGTGAAGTTTACCTTGATTTAATCAAGACAGCTTATTTTCAGGCTGCCTTTCTATGGGAAATCAGACCTCTGGTATCTGATTTCATAGTTTGTGTTTTCAACAAACTTTTCAGAGCTATCCATCTAAAAAGATAGTCTAAAATTTTACCCAGCATGAGCCATGCTAATCAAGTTATGGTACTTCTTTCCCTGCCTCTGAATTATAGACTTGAACATAGTTAACATTAATACCTGTACGTTAAAAAAATAATAGTTTTATAGAAGTTAGAAAAAATATCTTGGCACCATTTACATAGCCATATTTTCATTCTTCTTTAGATCCCTGTAATTCAAAAATATTTATTTTCCCTAACTCTACTGCAGCTGGGCTAATCCTGTGGCTTAGTTCAAACCAATGAAATATTTAGAGAGGCCCTCTGCAGAGATTTAACTTCTAAAGAAATAAATTATTTTAGTAGCAACTTTGTCTTTCCCTCGCTCTGTTAGTTTGTGAGAAAGGCAGGCTGTAAGGAAGGAAATGGCTCTATTATCATTATCATTTGACACTCATGTAGGAAGCATGTGGAAGCTAGAAGTCAGCTAGAATTCCGACTACATCTGTAAATTCGGCAGCCTGATCACAGACCATCGATCATAAGCCAAATAACCAATCCTAAGCCAGTTAAATGCATTATTTGTTTGTTTGTTCTTTAAGTCACTATAATTTACAGTATTGTTAATGGTAGAGTTTTATGCATCCAATGTTCCAGCACTGCACCCTCCACTAGAATGTCCACTTTCCTTCACCATTGTTCAGTATTGGCCCAACATCCCCCTCCCCCCCACCTCATCCCTTCATCCAACTGACCCTGCCTTCTGCAATATGCTCGGTTCTGTAAATGGATCCTCAAGTTCTGCTGCCTTTGACTCTTTTGTTTTTTCCTTCCTATTTTTCCTTATACCTCACATATGAGAAATAATTCTGTAACTGTCCCTCTTCTTTGGACTAATTTCATTAGGGCTGATACTCTTCAGATCCATCCATGTAACAGCAAATGTCATGTTTTGTGTTTTCTTACAGCCAATTAGCATTCTATCTCATTCTTACCAAAAACAGGGTCCCGAAAAGGAACAACCAGTTTTGCAGGTTAAAACCGTTAAGAAATTGAGAAAAGGTGATCCTATATCTTTTTCAGATACAGATTTTAGGGAATACTACCATATATTATCTATGCTTTTAATACCAACTGAATCTTTAATTTAGTAAGAAAAACACAACGTTGGAATGGAGAAAATGGGATGCAAATGTATGACCCGAGAAGTATTTTGGTGCCATATTTTGTGTGGATTGATTTTCCTATAGCCTGATCTCACATCATTGCAAGGATTCCATTCAGTTTTAGTAGGAAAGCTTATAAAGCAGGCTATGTTTCATAAAGTATTACTGACATAAAAAATCAATTGAGAATAGGTGTATCAGAAATGTCCATAGTGGTTATCTATCCAGATATAATTAGCTTACTGACTTTTATGCACCATATATGGAAGTAATGTAACTTAAACAATTTCCTTGGTGATGGAATTTAAATGTAATCTATAAATCTTCATAAGATGGTTACCTTTAATATTCTGAGAGGGATATTTATATTTCCTTAAAGTCACCGAGACTAAACTAAACAAGAATGCTCCTATTAAGAGGACCACAGCCTTTAGTCTGTCACACTATTTGTTTCTTTTTTCTCTTGACCCAAAAATGCTCCAGTTCACTGAACTTCTGGGCACAAAGAAATGGCCATCTGTTCAGTTGAGCTTTTTGTAATTGATATGTCAATTAAAAATTACTTAGATTTTAGTTTTCTTCTTCTTTTTTTTTTTGCTTGTTGTTTATTATGACACTGGCCGGTCACATTTCACGATGGGTGTTGTCTTAAAAATTTCAAGTACAAACAAACAATGCCAAGTATCCCCTGTAACTTCTGGACTTTAAGTTGTGCATGATGTAACCCTCAGTACTTCCCTTCACCTTTCTGTGGCCAGAAGATTCTGGGATTTCCTCCAGGACCAAGATGAGCTCAGTGGGATTCAGACATCTGTCTCATCTGGAATATCTCACTGGAGCCTGCCATGGTGCTCAGCAGTAGTGCTACAACTGCAATTTTCCATAAAAAAAAATAGCATCTTATATGTTACAGCCCAAAGTGCAAGGATGTTAACAAATACCTCATTTTATAACGTCAAATTCTGGTACATTGTTCTTATAACTGACACTAATACCAATGGCAAAATAATTGAACAAATCAACACCAAACTAGAAAACATTCAGCAACTCTGGAATTTGGAGAAAGAAGTTTCCCATCACTTCATTAGGGATCAGGAATTTTAATCATAGAGGATACATATGCTTGAGAGAAGAAAAAACTGTTAATATATAATAGCAATACAATCTCAGGTTAAAAGCAATAACAGATCCTGAAGTTAATCTGTGTGGGGGACGGAGAGATAGTACAATGGGTAGAGTCTTTCCTTGTACATGCTTAGTTTCATCACCAGCACCCAATATGGTCCCTAAGCCCTGTCAGCACTGATTTCTAGCACAAAGATAGAAGTAAACCTTGAGTTGGGTGTGGTCATCCCCCCAAAAAAACCCCAAAACAAACCAAATAAAAGGAACTTGTCTGAATATGTGCATAAATTATTGAGTTTATTTCTTTCTTTTCTTTTCCTATCCAGTCTCTAGCAAAGGGTTGACCTTTTCTAAAAACATTAAAGTTTATTGGAGGAGAAATTGAGCTTAGATTATATAAGAAAAAATAAATTAAATATGATTTTGATGATATGTTAATTGGGGGCAGAGGCCAAAGAGATTCAGTTACATCGGTGGTATAAAGGAATGATAGAGTTAAATATCCAAAACACGGGGTCAACAGCACTGAAATTGCAAGACCTGAACTTTAAGAACAATCTAAAAAATGCCTGTCAAGATGGCAGGTCGGACTGAGGTAGGAGAGGGAACCTGAGGACACTGGTGGAGGGAAGTTGACACTGGTGGCAAGATTGGTGATGAAACATTGCACGTCAAAAACCCAACTATGAATAACTTTGTAATTCATGGTGCTTTAATAAAATAAAATTTTGGAAAAAAGTAAAAAAAGTTTAACAAAAAATATATTATCAGATATCTCTGTAAAAACAATATATTAAAAATGTCGGATAAATATAAATATAAAAATATAAGGATAAATGTACTTGTAATTTTTTTCACTAAGAAGTACACTTTTACCCTTGAAGAATAAATGCAATGTTTAATATTTCAAAAGACAAAACATTTGTAAGGCAAATTGGTTAACATATATATCTTCGGGGAATAATGTAGCTGGAAATAATGAGAGCAACATTTTCAAAATAGCAAAATGATTTTTAACGTATAATTACATTATAAATCTCCCATCAAAATGAAATAAATCTGAATTTGCTGAGTCGTTTCATTCTCATTACAATAGCAAAAGTCCTTTATTGATTTCCAAAGATAACTTGCTATAAAAATCAAACGAACGATGACAGGTAATTTAATTCTTTGAAATCATTCAAGGCTGTTATGAAACATGATAGAAGAGTGTATTTTAAACAACAATTTATTTCTAAAACAAGTCTAAATTACCACCAGCACTTCACTGTCTTTTATGTAATGTTAAAAATGTTAAAAGCTATAAGTTATCAGCCTAAGCTTGTGTATGCGGTCTTCAGCCAGCTCCTATAAAATGCTTGCATTAGAAAAAGAGATAAACTTTGTCCTAGGTTCCGTAAACTAAAAGAATAAAAAAACAATGTATAAGAAAATTTAATTCTCAATGTGCCTGCCATAGAATCAGACTGGGGGTGGGGTGAAAGGAGGGAAGCTGGGGGTGTTGATAATGAGAAATTACCTTTACTGCTATAGTGACGGGTGCAGAAACATTGTATGACCAGAACCCAACAAAGAGCAATGTTCTAACTGTATATCTCACGGTGATTCGATAAAAATAAAAATAATCTAAAGCAAATTCAATTCTCTTTAAGAATTTTGTAACCTGTTTTAGCACCAAGTTACCTAATGTTTAGATGGGGTGTCAGAGACTTAGATGCTTCCTTTCTGTGAAAACAACCCTCTTTTTGTAAATTTTTTTAAATTTTTTAAAATTTTTATTAGTGAGACACCATGAGGTACAATTGTAGACTTAAAAATTTTTGTGCTTGGGTTTCAATTATACAATGCTCAAATACCCATCCCTCCACCAGTGCCCTTTTCCCACCACCACAGGTCCCAGTATCCCTCTCAGCCCCCATCCCCTCCTCCCATCCTGCCTCTGTGGCAGGGCATTCCCTTTTGTTCTCTCTCTCCTATTGGGTGTTGTGGTTTGCAAAAGAGGCAATGGGTGGCAATCATGTTTGGTCTATAGTCTACTTTCAAATTGCTTCTCCCATCCTGGAAGGATCCTCCCAACACCCTTTATTTGGTGCTCCCTTCTCTATCTGAGATCCCTTTTCCCCTAACAAGTGTGGCTGGCCTCCAAGTCATGGAGTAAAATTCCTGGTACTAATCTCGGCCATTCTTGAGTGTTAGTCTCCTATTTTATTACTTTATGTTCCCCAGATGAACGCAATCTTTCTACGTCTATCCCTTTCTTTCTGATTCATTTTGCATAACATGATACTTTCATGTAGTACCACTTGTATGTAAATTTCATGACTTCGTCTTATCTAACAGCTACATAGTACTCCACTGGCAAACAACCCCTTTGATCCTAAGACTGTATGGCCCCGTGAGCACCACCTGGACTGTATTAAGTATAGCCAGGAATAATACCTGAGTATTGCTGGGTGTGGCCTTAATGCCATCCTCCCCAAATAACGATGACAATGAGGATAATTTAATAGTATAAAGACGTGACGAAATTCTGTAAGGGCGAAACTGATGCCATGGCAGGCGGGGGAAATGAGAAAAATCAGGTAGGCCTCAGGTACAGTTCCTGGAACTGAAACAGATTCAATTTTTCCAGCAGTGAAACAATGTGTAACTAGCCAACCTGAACCCACCTGGGAAAGTTTCTGGACTCAGCAAGTGGGCTCATTTAATCAATTCTCACAATGCTCCAGAAGTTACTTTTTGTTAACCCTAAAAAAGCAAGAAGTCTATGTAATCATAAAATTGGTACTGATACTGAAAATTATCGTTTAATCGTTGCCTAACCACTGTTACCCTAAACACTTGCCATAACACCTTTGTCTGGTAACTAAGTAAGATTCTTTTTGAAACAATAAGGTATGTACTACTTACGTAATCAAATCCTATATAAACTGCTTGCAGCCTGAAGTCGGGGTTGCTATCAAGAGACCACTCTGTGGGTGAGATAGTTCACCCCAGTACACTGGAAAAAAACTCCTACTGCTTTTGCATTTTGTATTTCTGTCCTTCTTGCTGCATGGGAACCCAAAATCCAGGCTTAACATTTGCGGATGAATTTTTAGCTTTCCTGCCTCTAGCTGTGCTATTGTTTTCCTTTGTGTGTGTGTATGCTGGGGCACCTGGCTGTGCATTTAGAGCTGAATCATAGCTTTGTGATAAGGATCACTCGTGGAATGGATTGGAGGACTCTATGTGGTGCCAGGGACTGAACACAGATCAGCTGCATGCAAGGCAAATGCCTTGCCTGTTCAATTATCTCTGACCCAGTGAGAGTTTATGATCATTGGCAGTGCTATTACATGGTTTGCATATGTTATTTCTCTAAAGGTAAAAGGTAAAGGTAAAGGCCCTCCCGTTGATCGTCGATTTGCTCGAGCGGGCTCAGTAACGTCTCCATCGGAGACTTTGTTGTTACTGTGTCTGGCATATCGAATACTCTCGGTAGCTTGCCGGGCTCTCAGAGAGGGGCGGAGGAATCGAACTCGGGTCAGCCATGTTGGCCGCTTGTAAGGCGAACGCCCTACCCGCTGTGCTATCGCTCCAGCCCTAAAATAATATATTATTATTATTTCCCTGGAAATCCTAAAATATATTCTGGGTTATCATTTCTATTTTACAGATGAGTAAACTAAGACCATGCTTGCCTTTGCGATTTTTGAGGTGATGCTTTAGCTCTACAGATCTATGCTTTGTACTACGTCTAGAGTATTCTTCCTAAATAAGTTAATAGCGATTTTAATGTCTTTCATTTTCCCAGTGGTTAACTTTTGCTTATGGAATCAAATCTAAATGACTTAATGTAGCATGCAATCAGATATGCTGCTTCTATTTCTCTTACTCCTTATTTCCATTTAATGCTTCAAAACCCAAATCCTACCAAGGTGAAATCCTTACAGTTTCCAATGTGCTGGCTTGTGTATCTGCCTTTACTTAGGTTTCTTGATCTGCTTGAATTCCCTTCAACTTGTGACATATACTTATTCTTCATAATAAACATCAGTGTAATCTGCAAGACTGGTGACCCTTGAAGTTACTGACCTTCCTCAGGTGCTTCTACTCACGTACATGTACATGAAAATGAGGTTTCATGTACATGCATATGAGGTTGCCTTAATTTGTATACCTGTGTCCATTTTCAGTAGATCATAAGTGCTCTGAAAGAAAATACTGTTTCTGACTTTTATGATCTCGGTGATCATAGCATCAGAGAGCAATAGCATCGCGTGTAGGGAGTTTGCCTTGCACACGGCCGACCCAGGTTCGATTCCTCCATCCCTCTCAGAGAGCCTGGCAAGCTATTGAGAGTATCCCGCCTGCACGGTAGAGTCTGGCAAGCTTCCTGTGGTGTATTTGATATTCCAAAAACAGTAACAACAAGTCTCACAATGGAGAAGTGACTGGTGCCCGCTTGAGCAAATTGATGAACAACAGGAAGACAGTGCTGTAGTGCTACAGTGTATAGCAAAAGAGAGACCATATAGTAAATGTTCATGCATGCCTACACTCATGAATCCTATTTTTCAGATGAAAGAACTGAAGTGGGACCTATTTAGAAGAAAATATGAGTTCGTATGCCCGAGATACTGCTATCTTGAATCTTAAGTTAGTTCTAAAGTTGTTAATCAAGTAGGTTGTCCCTTGGGAATAGATTTCCAGAAGTCATAATACTGAAATGTGAACAGAAAAGGCTTTCTTGCTAGCGACTTGCCCCAGGCCAACAACACAGGCTCAAACCCAAAGACTGTACCTTCCCAGGAGACCATTTAGCAGGACTCAGAGCCTTGATGTAATTTTCAAAGCAGAGAAAGCACCAGAACTCAGCGTCCTTCCTCCGCAGCAACACCCCGGAAATACCGAAAGCCTCCCGTCTGAGCAGTTTTGAGAAGGTCTATAACATCAGCACCCCAAAAGCAAACCCAGTGTATTGGATTCTGGGGTCACCCGTAGGCCTAACTTGGGCTGCATAATTTCTTCCATTTGCTTTATAGTGCTCTCTTCTATCTACTTGGATTTCATTTTTGTTTGGTCTTGGATGTACTCTTCACACTGGTGGCAGTGCTCGGCTCTACGCCCTGCTGGGATTTGAACCAGGGTTGTTCTACGGGTACCTTATCTCCTGTACTGTCTCTAGCCCATACGCTAATGTTTCTTCAATGAAACTATTCCCTTTCATTTTCACTTCTAAAATTCCTCTCTATGAGAATAGAGGAGGAAAGTAGAGCAGTTTTTTTTTTTTACCCCCCCTCCAGGTCTATCTCCCGACTGCTGTGTGCCCAGCACGAAGCAGAAGTCTGTCGTGGCTACCTCCTCCCACTCTCTTCCTCTTGTCACCAGAAATAATACTGAGCCAATATTAAAATCTAACATGGGTTTTGTCTTTCTGCATTCGATTGGCTTCTCTGGTGTCTCTCTTTTTTGTGCCTGGTAATTAAGTTTGAAAGGATGTCTGAATTGAAACAGCAAAATATAGGACAGGGGAAAAAATGTGAAGGGAGGAAAATCTCATCTTCAAAACAGGAATGATGCCTTTTTGTGTGCAATCTATAGTTCCTCCCGTAATTACTTGTCTGCTAGATCCCACATTTTCAAAAGTCTATTTAATAACTGAAAGTAATTGTCTGGTATTTGGGATGTCAGATACCTGGTGTCAAAACTAACATTCATCATAATAAATTCAGAGATCTAAGTGGCTTTATTAAATGATTCATGGCTATAGGCAGCGTCTCTTCTAGCAATTAGACAGACCCTACAAAGCTTTTCACAAAAAGAGATCTTAATAGAAAGAGAGTGGAGAAACATTCAGAAAAAGATTTCAGTCAAAGTCACCTCCCTCGAAAAAAGACAGTGGAACCTTATGATCTGACTAATTCTTTCCAGGAAACTCAAGATTGATTAATTTAAAATTTTAAATATTAAAATTATATTGTCTGAAGCCCAAAATTAAAGACTTAATTTTTGGGGTTTTATTTCTTAGCTATTTTTAATAATTGTTATAGACTATAAAAAAGCTTTAACACATTCTTTGATTTTCAGAGTTAATGAGATAAAACATAATCTGATGCCTTTAATAAAAATTTTTATGAGAGCTAGAGAGACAGGACAGCAGAGAGGATCTTACTTCGCACATGGCAGACAGAAGTTTCACTCCCAGCATCCTATACGGTCCCCTAAACTCTGTCAGGAGTAACTGCCAAGCAGAGCCAGGAGCAAGCCCTGAGCATCACTGGGTGTGGCCCCCAAATAAACAAGCATGAAAATATTTTTATATGCTTTCTGTAGGCTAACTAAAGCACTCTATAATGCAGCCAACCAACAGAACCAAATGTTGAACTTCCCTGAACAAATTTTATTATCAATGATTTTTCTGATATTTGTGAATCTGAAAAGTTTTCAAGCTTCCAATAGTTTTTTGCAATTCTCATTGTACACTATTTACCATTGATAGACCCCCCCAAGCAGTGCTCAGGAGTCCCTGTGTCTCGATTCTCAGCAAGCCCTGGCCATTGGTTCTGTGACAGGACCTGAGCTGCTCTGCTATTGTCCCTGCAGTTCTCAGAACACTGAGTTGCTCTCCTGATGCTGGGAGTTTCCAGCATGGCACCCACCAGTGCTCAGCCAACCCTGTGATTGCAGGAATTGTACCATGATCTGGAGCATGCCAGGCATGCATCCTTATTGCTGTGCATTCCCTGCCCCCTTAGATTAATTTTTTTTAAGGTAAAGGTAAAGGCTCCCCCCGTTGTTCATCGATCTGCTCGAGCAGACCCAGTAACGTCTCCATTGGAGACTTTGTTGTTACTGTGTCTGGCATATCGAACACATCACAGGGAGCTTGACAGGCTCTGCCGTGCGGGCGAGATACTATCGGTAGCTTGCCGGGCTCTCCGAGAGGGGTGGAGGAATCGAACTCGGGTCGGCCATGTTGGCTGCGTGCAAGGCAAACGCCCTATCGCTGTGCTATCGCTCCTTTTTTAAAAAATTTTTTATTAGTGAAACACCATGAGGTACAGTTGTTATACAATGATTGAATACCCATCCCTCCACCAGTGCTTATTCTCCACCACCACTGATCCCAGTATCCCTCATGCCCCCATTCATGCCCACCCCCCATGTCCCCATCCCACCCTGCCTCTGTGGCAGGGCACTCCCCCTTGTTATCTCTCTCCTTTTGGGTGCTGTAGTTTGTAATAGAGGCATTGAGTGGCAATCATGTTTGATCTATATGCTACTTTCAGCATGCATCTCCCAACCTGGGCGGATCTTCCCAACACCCTTTATTTGGTGTTCCCTTCCCTATCTATGCTGCCTTTACCCCTAGAGTGTGCAGCTGGCCTCCAAGCCATGGAGTAAACCTCCTGGTATTTATCTCGGCTATTCTTGGGTGTTAGTCTCCTATTTTGTTATTTTATGTTCCCCAGATGAATGGGCTGGAGCGATAGCACAGCGGGTAGGGCATTTGCCTTACAAGCGGCCACCATGGCCGACCCGAGTTCGATTCCTCTGCCCCTCTCGGAGAGCCGGGCAAGCTACCGAGAGTATTCGATATGCCAAACACAGTAACAACAAAGTCTCCAATGGAGACGTTACTGGGCCCGCTCGAGCAAATCGACGATCAAGGGGAGGGCCTTTACCTTTTACCTTTACCTTTTAGTCTCGTATTTTGTTATTTTATGTTCCCCAGATGAATGCAATCTTTCTATGTCTGTCCCTCTCCTTCTATATTTTTTTACTAACACACTGTAATTTCCAAAGTTATTCATATTTAGGTTCAAAGCACATCAATCCCACATCAATGCCAACTTTCCTCCACTGGTGTTTCTAGATTCTGTCAGACTGTTCAGTCTGCCTGTTACAGGCACGTTTTTATGTTTCTTCATGTGGTTTGGATCTCCTGGTTTCAATTGCTCTGTGGTTTGGATATATAGATGAATATACCACCCCTCTACACCACCAATGTGCCAAAGGGACAGGCCCTTGACCCTTGTCCTCTATTGCTTCCCATTCACTTCTTATTGTTATTCACCTCAATTTCTTTACAAAGAAATTGAGAAATTCTGTTTTCCTCCCTAAATTCTGGGATCATTAGTGGTTAATACCTCGCAGTCTCTTTAATACCTTGCCCTCCCTAGTTCTGTTATTCTATATACTACAGATAACTGATATCATTCCATGTTTTTTTCTACTCTAGCTCACGTCACTTTACATAATATTCTCCATTTCTATCCAAGTTGTAAGGAATGGCATGATTTGTAGCTGCATAGTATTCCATTGTGAATATGTATAACATAACTTCATAGTCCACTCATCTCTTACTGAGCACCTGAACTGGTTCCGTATCCTAGCTATTGTACTCAGTGGTGTCTGTGTGTTATATTTGTGTCCTGGGGGTAGATACCCAGAAGTAGGATTGCAGATTCCTATAGCAGCTCAATTCTTTACTTAGAAATCTCCATACCTTTTTGCTATCTCTGAAATGTAATTTTCTGTAATGAAAGTTTTAAAAGAGAGTAAACCATCTGGTTTTGCAAATGTAATGTTTTGTAAAAGGAAGAGCATTTTGTTAAGAATATATGAGGTCTTTTTCAGAGGTAGAGAACCAAGGTATGCAAGAGGAAAAGAAAGGACTTTCAAGGATCAAATTTCACAGGGGATTAGAAGGAGATGTTAAAAACGGAAGGGGCATGTGATTATCACAATTAGTAATAGTTATTTTTAAAGAGATCAATCCTATACATGCTTTTTTCATGAAATTGTAAACAATTCATATTAATTCTCATACAAGATAGTGGTGAACTTATTTTCAAAAGAAGGATATCATTCAAAATATCTTGCTTTTAAAGGAATGCTAGATAATGTTTTCTTTGTTACTATTTTGTTCTATTTGGGTCATCCATGGCTTGTGCTCAGGGCATACACCTGGCCTTGTGCCCAGGGATCACTCTTTGCAGTGCTTGAAAGATTATATACAGTGCCAGGTACCAAATCAGAGTAAGCTGTGTGCAAGACAAGTGCCTTATCAGCTAGATTATCTCTATGGGCCCTCCTTTCCATATTGAATTTCAGATTTTATTTTATATTTTTTATTTTGGTGAAATGTTTATTTTATTTTTAATATATACATTTATTTTTAATGAAGACACTATGCTTTACAAATTTGATCATAATAGCATTGTTACAGACATTCGGCACTGCAATACCAATCCCATCGCTGGTGATATTAGGGTCCTCGCCATCTGCCAGCCTGACCTCTTGGCAGGCATTTAACAAAAGTATTTCATACTGCCTGCGCCAACAAAACTTAAAGAAGTGGAAAATCTAGTATCAGAAGATAAATCAACAAAAGTCAATCTGTAGTGATTAATTGCTATATGATTTTAACTTATGTAAAAAGGGAAATCCAAATCATTTACTACAATATAATATACTGCCTGTTCTCATTCGCTGAACTAAGTTTTCAACTCTGGCATCTAAAACATATTGCATTAAATTTTATTTTGTACTTGATCCTTATTCCATTCAACATTGTATTTTCCCTGTCATAAATAAGGCTTCTCCCTCCACCCCACCCCACCTTGGAATGCATATAGCAAATTTATTTCATATTACTTGGTCCAAAATCCTTTAAAGTGGCAAAGAGAAAACAAATCAATAGAAGTAAATTTGTGATGATTAATTGCTATATGTTTTTAAACTTTCTTAACCTAGTAGAAGACAACCTATACAGAATTAGTGAGTTCCATATTCAATACCGCATGATGGGAAGTTTGTCCTGTCCCTTAAAGGAGCTCTTTCAATGCTTCATGCAGAACTGGTTTCAAGGCTATGCATGCCAAACCATGAAGCTTTGTGCAGTTACTTCAAATCTGAATGATAATTTAGGTATATAGAGTATTCTTGGAGAGGTGTTCAGTTCATTGAGGTTTTGTACCTTATATTTTCATATTTTCTAGCTTGTAAGGTCTCATTTGAATAGATCTGCTGTACATCAAATGGGTTTCTCTTTGTATGTAAGTTCTGTTTTTGATCTTGCTGCTTTCAATAATCTGTCTCTATATCCAGATTTTATTATTTTGAGTGTAATGTGTCTTGTAGTTTTCCTAATTAGGTCTATTTTCACTGGGGCTCTTCTGGCCTTTGTATCTTGGTCCCTGTAATCCACAACTCTGGGAAGTTCTTTCTTATCAACAATTTCTTTAACTGTTGTTTCTTCACATCTGCCTTCCTGTACTTCAGGAACTCCAGTAATTCTTATATTGTTACTCTTGAACTCATCCGATATTTCTCTAGGATGCTGTTCATTTCTTTTTTCCATTTTTCAAATTGGATCACAGTGAGATACAGTTACAAAGCTTTCGTGATCTAGTTTCAGTCATACAATGTTCCAACACCCATCCCTCCACCAGTGTACATTTCCCACCACCAATATTCCCAGTACCCTCCTTCCCACCACCCTTCATCCCCCTCCCCTAGATCCAGTCTGCCTTTTCTCTATCTCTCTCGCTCTCTCTCTTTCTCTGTCTCTGTCTCTCTCTCTCTCTCTCTCTCTCTCTCTCTCTCTCTTTCTCTCTCTCTCTTTCTCTCTCTCTTCTTTTGGACATTATGGTTTGCAATTGATACTGAGAGGCCATCATGTTTGGTTCTTTACTCAGTTTCAGGAAACATTTCCCATCCAGAGTGATCCCTTCCAAACATCATTGTTACAATGGTCCTTTATGAATCCCAGCAGTCCTTGAGGCAAGCTTCCAACAGTGAACCAATCCTCTTGGCTCTTGTTTCTACTGTCCTTGGGTGTTAGTCTCATGTTATGTTGTTTTTCCATATCTCATAAATGAATGCAGTCATTCTATGTCTGTTCCTCTTCTTCTAACTTATTTCATCCAGCATGATACTATGTCATCCATTTATAAGGGAATTTCATGACTTTATTTTTTTCTATCAGCTACATAGTATTCCGTTAGGCACATGTACTATAGTTTCTTTAACCAGCCTGTTTAATCTGTTCTCAGACATCCGGGTTGTTTTCAGATTCTGACTATTGTGAACAGTGCTGCAGTAAACATACAAGTGCAGACACCATTTCTGCGGTGTGTTTTTGCACCCTGGGGGTATATTCCAAGAAGTTATATTGTTGGGTTCTATGGGAACTCAATTCTAGCTTTTTGAGGAATGCGTGTATTGTTTTCTAAAAAGGATGAACCAGTCAGTATTCCCACTAACAATGAATGAGAGTTCCTCCCTCCCTTTAGCAAGGCTAGACACTGGTTATTTCTTTTTGATTATTTTCCACTTCCTATTGCTTCCTACTAGTTTTCTCCTCATATTTGAGCTACTTATGTTCAGTTTCTGCTTTTCTGCTGTTCAGTTCTTCTATTGGCCTTATTTTTTTTACATCACCTACCATGTTCTTCATTTCTGTCATTTCTTTTGTAATAGCTTTTTTCATTTTGACTCTCATACTTTCTTGTGCATTGCTGATTATCTGTCTTATTGTTTTCCTGAACTCATGGAACATCCTCATCAAAGTGTCATTAAAGATACTGAGGGTTTATTGATATTGTTTATGTCTTCAGTGATATTATTTTCATTCATTGAGCTTGGGGGGTTTCTAGGTATTTGATTTTCTAGTCTTAATTTTCTACCCATTGGCTTTTTTTTGTTTTGTTTTTGTTTTTTGGGTCACACCCGGCGATGCTCAGGGGTTACTCCTGGCTCATGCACTCAGGAATTGCTCCTGGCAGTGCTCGGGGGACCATATGGGATGCTGGGAATCGAACCTGTGTTGGCCATATTGGCTGCGTGCAAGGCAAATGCCCTACCTGCTGTGCTATTGCTCCAGCCCCCAACCCCATTGGTTTTTTAAGTGTTCTTGTTTTGCTACGGGCGATTTTTTGGAGTTAACCCCTCCGCCCAAGTTGGTGAGGGTCTAGTGCAGGGTTTCTCTCTATTTGCCTTTTTCCACACAATGACAGGAAGAATAGCTGCAAGCAGCATGTAATCTGTTGAGTAGATCTGCTATTTTAGGAGCTGCGGTGTGGGCCCTTAATATGATGTTGGTTGGGTGTGGAGGCTGCTGAGACCCATTCACTATGGAGGGACTTTTCTTCCCCTTGCAGTCCTGCCTCCCTTTCAGAATAGACCCAGTGACATCAGCCAGAGGGGAACCTTGCTTGGAATGGTGGATCAGCAAGCAGAAGGTCAAAAATAGCTCTCTGATTTTAAATTGTCATGTTTAAGTAGCTATAATGTATAACAAACTATTTATTAAATGTTTTACATTTCATAAATTGTTACAACTGTTATTTTTAGTAGTTACTATTTTCTGCTTTCATCTTAAAGAAATAAAAGCACAGAAGAGCTAGATAATTTTTCTCAAGCTCATATGAATAAAAATATGCATAATGGACCAGAAAAGTAATATAGGAGGTAAAATAGTACAGGAGATAGTATGTGCTGCTGACCCAAGTTTGAATTCCTGGCACCACATATAGCACCCTGAGCATCACCAGGGACCACTAGCAGTATTTCCTGAGCACTTTCTGGTGTTGCTAAACTTCAAGCTATTTCTATACATTTTATATGTATTTTTACAGAGAAGGTTCACATGTAGTTTTTTTATAAATATGTCTTACGAAGTGGTAAAAAAAAAACTTGTTATTTGTACATATGTGGTTGTGATATTTTAGTAACATTATTTCCTAGTAGCGTATTTATAAGTCCTCACAATAATGCTAAATATGTACTAGTTCTGTAAGTCAATTTGTTTAAATTTACCAAGAAAAAAATAATTGTGTCATTTGCAAGCCACATTATTTCTTGTATGTCTCTGTGTGAACATGAATTTCATTTACTGGACTTTAAAAAGTAAAACAAAACAAAACAAAAACCAAAAAGTCCCTGGTGGTATTTGAACCCAGGCTGTCTTATTCCAGTGTTTAAATAAGTCATTGTAGAAATGCTTTTGTATTAATATATTATACTTTGGAAACTGCAAGTAAAACCTAGTTGACCCTCACGTTTACTTATATAATCCAATATTTTACTGTATTTATTCTATAGACTAGGTTTATATCTTTATAAATGCTTTCACTGTATCACTTAATACAATTGAGAAAATGGAATCTCCTTCCAGCTTCTATTTTTTACTACTTTTGCAATATAATAAAATAAGTGTGTTAGCTTTTCTCAGTTTTTAATGGTTTCAGAACAGTTTTAACTTTTTAATCTCCTTTTCATATTTGATTTTTAAAAATGTTTGCTCATAAAATATCATTAATTGAAATGCTACAGCTAGCTTAAGTAAATGTGGAATTAAATTCCTCCACCATTTAAAATGAAATGAATAAAAAAGCCAATATTTACATGAATTCAATGAGTATGAAATAGTGTACAGGCTAATATCCCATCATTGTTCTGATAAGTATCGACTGTCATGGCATTTCACCACCTTACGGTCACCGTCACGGTCCTCCCGTTGTTCATCAATTTGCTCAAGCGGGACCAGTAACATCTCCATCATAAGACTTGTTGTTACTGTATTTGGCATATCGAATACATCACGGGTAGCTTGCCAGGCTCTGCCGTGCGGGCGAGATACTCTCCGTAGCTTGCCAGACTCTCTGAGAGGGGCTGAGGAATCGAACTCGGGTCGGCCATGTTGGCCGCTTGTAAGGCAAACGCCCTCCCGCTGTGCTATCGCTCCAGCCCTTCACCACCTTATTTTCCAATAATGTTTGATAGGCTTGATAATTTAGTGCTCACTAGCTAGCCAACTTGTTGAATTTGTAACATTTGAAATTTACAGATTCTTGACAGAGATTTAGTGACAAAGGATACCTTAGAGCAAGGAGCATTTCGGACTTAAAGTTCATCAATATTTCAGTAGTTTAGCACATAAATAATACTGCAATGCAATGTTACATTTTGACAGTATTAAATTATATTTGGTGGTAATTTACTATGCGATTCAATAAGCCTGATATTTCCTTCAAATTTGCAATTTTCTTTCCAAGCTCACAATTTTCTCCAATTGTCTTAGACATATTTTAGACCCGTGAACCTTGGTCACCGAATGTTTCAAACAATGAGAGATAAACACAAACTAATGAGCATTGTGTAACGTTACTCATAGATCACTCATTAAATGGTTATAGAAAGTGTACAAACATTTGCATAAATTTGGGTAATATAGCCACTCAACCTCCTTCCAGTGCTAATCCATTCATTTGTTTCAGTGCTTATGAAAAAGGCCCTGAGACTTAGCTAACACAAGCTGATCTATGATTCAGTCTCTGCTGATTTTTCTGGAGCATTCTGGTGCCATTTATTCTTCTACTTTTCATGCTCTACTAACACCAAATTGCTTCAAATTTTCCAAGTGTGCTGTCTTATTTCATACCTCTCTGCCTTTGTCTGTGTTGTATTCATGTGGCTAATACATTTATTTTTCAAGTTCTGTCCCTGGGAAACTTCCTCTCCAAATTCTTTCTGAATGCTTCACATTGACTGGGAAGGTTTTTGCCTCCCTTCCTTTTCTATAGTGCCTTTTTTAAAGAAAGTGTATATCTTTTCTTTTCATTTATAAGTTATAAGCTATTTAAAATTATCTCTGCCTTCTACCAAATTGTAAACACTTAAGTGTAGAATCAGTGCTTTTCTAGCTTTATCTTTTAGCTGTTAAGCTTTTAGCAGGAGAGTAGCATAATCCCCTCCCAGTCCAATGCCAGATTTTATTAATGGAAACCTTTGCAAAGTCATGCTTTCTGTAAGCATTATTTTATATAAAATATTAATTAAAGCTTTAGTTAAAATGATAAAATATAAACCTAAAATTATTTCAGATGAAGTGAGATAAAGTTCAAGTGATACATTTATATATCAATAGATGTTGCAAACTATAAAAGCAAACTATTTCTAATTCATTCATGCTCTCATAAAAACTAGCTTAGAATTAGTTGATTTTATGTCTCAAAATAGAAACACTATATTTATCCTTTTCAAAATCCTGTCGGTGTTCTTAGAAATACTTTACTTGACAGCATAGCTTTATAGAACTCTCTTCTGGTTAGCAAAATTTTAACTTCTGCGTTCCTAGTGGTGTAGCCGGCCCAGATGACCAGGTGTTGTCAAGCAATGAGAAGGAACCAAATAAAAAAGGACGTTTATTTGGAGAAACAGAAAGGAAGAGAGAGCAATAGGGAAACTCTGAGATTACCAGAGGTGTCTCCTAAATTAGGATCCCAGAGAAAGACCGGGGCTCTTCCTCTTTCTCTACCTTTTTAATAAAGGTGGATAGGTGAGTATTTATTATGCTCCAAGAATGTGGGCCGTTCAAGTGCGGGAGAAGATGCTGAGATGATGATTGTTTGGTGTCTGACCAAGCAAGGAGGGCCTGGTCATCCAGGTTACCAGGCCATATCCTTCATCTCAGTCCGCCTCTTCTCAGTTGTACCTTTACAGTTTGTCATTGTCTCTACTTAAGTGTATTGGCTCTCCCTCCTTTATTTCCTTTTTTTGTTGTTGTTGTTTAATTGTGCATCATTTGCATTTTTGACATTTTGGTTGTTAAACTGATGATATACAAAATTTGTCAGAGTGATTATACATAAAAATCTTCCACTGGTTGTCTGTTTTGGGGCTATTTTCTTACTACAGAAAAGCTTTTACTTTTTTTTTTTAATTGGGACTTTTCCCTGTGATGTTTGTTTCAGTCCCTGAGTAATGACGTTGGCATTTTCATAGGGATTTAATTTAATAAATACGTAAATAGTTTTAGGTAGGTTGACCACTTCATGCTATTTATTCTTCTAATCTATGATCAAAGGTGTTCTTCCATTTCTTTGTGTACTCTATCTTTTGTTTGAGAAAATGTAATTTTATTAGAAATTATTTGTGATAATATGTGGTTGTTAACTCTTGCTATTTCAAATAAAATAATAAATATTTTGTCATAGTTTATATATATACATGTAATGTATATAATTATACACAACCTATAATGCGTTTTTAAAGAACAAATGTGTCCTAAGACCAAACTGTTTGAGATTCATCTTTCTTGGACAAGTACACATTCAAAATATCCACGTTTTGAAATTCACATATACACAGTCACTCTCTAGGGAAGATTTTAGAAGCCTTCACACATAATTCCAGTTTCTCAAATAAATGTTTCTCAAAGAAACATTTTTTCAGATAAGTTTATTTAGTCAATGATGCTGAAAGATAGTCCAGTGGGTAGAGTGCTTACCTTATACAAGGCTGACCATGGTTCATTCCCTGGCATCCCATATGGTTCCCTTGGCAACAATCCCTAAGATTAAGTACTGAGTTCAGGGACAGGAGTAAGCCCTGAGCACCACAAACAAATATATGTGTGTATACACATATACGTATATGCATATTTGTGGATAGACATATATGTATATGCATATGTGTGCATACACACGTGTATCTACATGTGTGTATTTTTTGCCACTTTCATTTCCTATGTTTCCCCATATGTTCATATGTTTCCTAGAGTTCCAGTAGGAGAGATCCTAGAGTTCAGAGCCAGAAGTTAGCCCTGAGCATCACTAGGTGTGAGCACAAGAAAAAAAAACAAAAATAAATAAGCAAAAACAAAATGTAACGGGTGGAGCGATAACTGCACACAAAAATCCACACTTTAATTTTTAGGGCTTGTTTTTTACATTGTCTCTTGTGATAAAGGGATTTAACTGATGTAATTAGGGTCATAGTCCTTCAATTGGGGAGATTAAGTTGGATCAATCTAATTTTATGTCATAGAAATAGAAATGTTTTTCTGGTTGTGACTGCAGTGTGTTTTCTAAAAAAAAAAGAGAGAGAGAGAGAGAATTTAGCCCCAACTCTATTCAGTAGAAGAAGTATAATTGTAGTAGGTCAAATATTCGAAAATTAGTAGAATGTAGTTATAACCTTTGTATAGTCAGCTGTTTTATAGATAGTACACAAAAATTAAATGAATTTTTAAGAAATGGTTAACAAAAAGGGTTAAATTTTTTTCCTCAAGTCTTTAACAAAATAGGCAGTGTCTAATAGTCAAATGACATTGTTAATAAATCAATACAACATTCACAGACTGAGAAAAATAAGCATAACTTATAAATCTGAATAATGATGCCTATGCAGAATATTTAAGTTATCACATCATTAGACAGAAAAATCAATATTAGAAAATGTATCTTAACAGACACTTCACAGAAGACCAAAGGGAATAGTCAATAAGAACATGAAAAAAAATCAATAGAATTATCTATTAAAGGAATTCATTTTGAAATCACAGTAAGATGTTACAGCATTTTCCTCTCACTCAAGGTCTTTCCTTGGTTTCAGTTACATCTATTCAGTCATTGCTATTTTACTGTTGTGTTTGTGGGGGTGTATGTGAGAGCGATACTGCTATTCTTCAATTATTCTGTTTTGTTATTATCAATCACTACATTTAATTTTATAAAATAAATTCTGGGCTGGAGATGTCGCTTACTGGTGGAAAGCCTGCTTTGCCTTTCTGGGGACATTCACTGCCACACATCACTGAGCACAGTCCCTACCACTGCCAAGCACCTCTCCAGTGCCAACAAAAGTGACCACGTGTGACATAACCAAGCATTCAATTCTTGGAGCATCTCCACCGAGTATGAGTTTTGCAACCAAGTGTGTGTCCCCTGATACCACAGAAAAGCTCACCCCCCAAAAAAACTACAATTTGGTATTCACTTTCACACAGTATGAAAACAGCTGTATTATGAAATAAACGATAGATTTGTGTATGTGTGTGTGTGTGTGTGTGTGTGTGTGTGTGTGTGTGTGAGGGAAGTGCAGTAGATACAAGATCCAGTTCTATCCATGCTTTCATTTATCTCTAGGGATCTCGGAATATTCATCGGTCGGTAAGGGAGGACAACTATTTTTATTTTATTTATTTACTTTTTAATTTTTATTAGTGAAACAATGACAGAGCTCGGCAAGCTACCCATGACATATTCGATTATGCCAAACACAGTAACAACAAAGTCTCACAATGGAGACGTTACTGGGCCCACTCGAGAAAATAGATGAGCAACGGGAGGACAGGACAGATAGTATTAGTGAAACACCATGAGGTACAGTTGTAGGCTTACAAATTTTTGAGCTTGGGTTTCAGTTATACAATGATCGAATACTCATCTCTCCACCAGTGCCCATTCTCCACCACCACTGATCCCAGTATCCCTCCCACCCCCCAACCACCCATCCCATCCTGCCTCTGTGGCTGGGCATTATCTTTTTTTCTCTCTCTCCTTTTGGGTGCTGTGGTTTGCAAAAAGGGAATTGAGTGGCAATCATGTTCGGTCTATAGTCTACTTTCAGCATATATCTCCCATCCTGGGCGGATTCTCCCGACACTCTTTATTTGGTACTCCCTTCTGTATCTGAGCTGCCTTTTCCCCTAGCATGTGTGGCTGGCCTCCAAGCCATGGAGTAAACCTTCTGGTACTAATCTCGGTCATTCCTGGGTGTTAGTCTCCCTTTTTGTTGCTTTATGTTTCCCAGATGAATGCAATCTTTCTATGTCTATTCCTCTCTTTCTGACTCATTTCGCTTAACATGATACTTTCCATGTAGTACCACTTGTATGTAAATTTCATGACTTCATCTTTTCTAACCGCTACATAGTACTCCATTGTGTAGATGTACCAAAGTTTCTTTAACCAGTCATCTGTTCTTGGGCACTCAGGTTTCTTCCAGTTTCTGGCTATTGTAAAGAGTGCTGCAATGAACAAACAAGTGCAGATGTCACTTCGACTATACATTTTTGCCTCTCTGGGATATATTCCCAGGAGTGGTATTGCTGGGTCAAATGGGAGCTCAATTTCTAATTTTTTGAGAATCGTCCATACTGTTTTCCAAAAGGACTGAAACAGTCGACATTCCCACCAGCAGTGAAGGAGGGTAGGGAGGACAAGTATTTTTAGATGCACAAGTGTGCCTAAAAATATTAAAACTGAAAACAAAAAACAAGTAGAAAGAAATATATATTTTAATTGAAAGTTAATCTCTGGGGGCTGGAGCAACAGTACAATGAATATGAAGCTTGCCTCGCACATGCCCTACATGAGTTCAATTCCCGGCATCCCATATAGTGCCCCGAGCACTGCTAGAAGTAATTCCTGGGTAAAGAGCCAGAAGTTACCCCTGAACATTGCAGGGTGTGGCCTCCAAACAAGAAACAAAAAAAAGAAAAAGAGTCTCTGGCTGGGATGGTGATAAAGGGCTTGATCTGATCTGATTTTAAGTCCCAGCGCTATGGGACTCATCATAAAAAGTAGTCGGGAGGTTCCCCAGAAGCTCCCCAACCCTGTGTTACAGTCTTTGTGGCCTGGAGCACTAAGTAGCCCACAACAACACATCTGTGGGGCCCTCCACTAGACCTCTGATGTGGTCTGGCTGAACAAGTCTTATCAAGAATGACCCGAGTCAGCTCCCTGTACACTGCCTGGAAAAACATTTGACCATTTTCTATATAAAAACTATCTATACTCATTTTCAGCACTCTCATCCCTAAGTATTTAGCACAAGAATAAAAAAATTAATGCACAATTTTATAAAGAATGTTCATAGCAGTCTAGATTCTATTGGTAGAAAGTGAAAAATAAAATTAAAATTACCGATCAAAAGGAAAGACATTCAACGCCTTGTGATTTCTTAAGTCAGTGGAGTTCTGTACATCAATAAAGTCTCAGACCACATAGTGAACTTTACAGATACTAGTCTAAGTGAACAAAACTAGAAAAAGTAAACGTGCTCAGGTTTGGTTTTCAAAAGCATAAAAGTAAAACCGCTGTGCTAATTTTTAAAGGCTATATGAAAATTGGATTCTCTGAAAATAGTTTATTGTATTTTTTCTAGGTGGTACAGCTTTTTTATCTTTATTCATGATAATAATTATATACATCTATCAAACCTCAAAACAGAAAATGTAAGACTTTATTTCTTTGCTAAAATTTTAAGCCAACAAACTTCATTTAAATAAATCAATGAATAATGTTGACTACAATATAATTAAAGGAACAAATTAAGAGACGTCTTAATTCAATTGAGTTGCTTAATTGTAAAATTTAAATTACATGGAACTGAGTGGGTGAGTCCTCCCAAACCTCTCTTCTTCCTCAAAATAAAAAATAAATGATGGTAGGATATAAGGAATAAGAAACACAATAAATATATATATTTCTTATTTCATTTAGCGTGTCGATTTTATCTGCTACCAACCATTTTCTCAAGTCTTAGCTCTGGAAATAGAATGACAAATAAGACAAGTGATTCAGTGACTCACTGACCTCACAAAATTGGAAGTGAGGAAATGAACCGAGGACTGCAATGCTAGAAAATGTTATATGAGTGAAAATGAATCCAAGGTGAAACCATGAATTTTAGAAATAATTAAAAATTTATTTGGATATTGTAGATAAACTTTCTTTGCAATTTGAAATAGTATGAAAATCAAGTACTTATTGCCATTTAAAAAAAAACCGAGATTGGTGCACTGGTTTTGGAGTACGTACACATGAAACCATTATTAACTGTATTGTAAATCACAGTAGTGTAATCAATTTAATATGTTTTTAAAAGCAGTTTTGTAAACCACATATGCCTAGAGTAAATTTTAATCAAATTATTATTTTTCAAAGAAAAGGAGTTCAGATATCAGTATAGACAGTGTGATATTGAAGAATATAATTATCTGAGACATGAACAAAATTCTATTACAAAACCAAAAGCTGTTGCTAGGAGATCTTGGAATCACGGGCAGGTCAGCATTTATTACTCATATGAGAGGATCTAGGGTTTCAGCTCCCTGCATATGTTTAGTGTGTCACCCTAGACATCTGAGTGTGTTGAACATCTGTTTTTTGTTTTCATTGAGAGATGTCTTATTTGGAATGCCAAAAGAAGAATGGGGTCATTGGCTATTTTACAATGTGAAGTTATCCAGCAGGTTATCCTTGTATGAGGAATAATATTGTCAGGAAAGCCATAATCGCTACAATTAATCCTAACACACACTGAGGTCATTGCAGGCATCATTTCAAAAGAGATTGCCAAAGGATAGCAAATTTTCAAACATAAACAAGAGCAGTTTCTTGGAGAATGTATTGCTTAGTAATCATTATGAACTTATGAATGCTAAAATAAAAACATAGGCAACAAACAAAGTATGATATGTATGTGCATGCTAAATTAATGTTTGAATCATGTTTTACAGCTTAGGTTCATACATATTTATTGAAAATGAATAATTTATGTGAGTTATTCTACATTAATTTATTATATTTTATCAACTATGACATTATTGCCCATCATCTTGAACAATTAGAAAGTTATTTTTTTTCCTTTGCCTTTGGGCCATGACAGGAACAGGCCTTGCTCCTGGTTCAGTGCTCAGGTATCACTCTTGACAAGGTTCTGGGGACTATGTACGTGACAAAGATCAAACATGGGTTGGCCACTTGTAAGGCAAATGCCCTATCCAGGGTATTCTCTCTAGCCTTGAAAATAGTATTTTATGTGAAAGATCAAAATTTCACTAAAAACACAAGTTGATTATATACCTAATATCATGTATGATAAGGAATAAAGAAATTAATTATTTTAATTATGTTGTTCATATATAAAGTACATTGTGTTTTTACAGGTACGAATGAGTTAGGATGCTAAGTTTTGCACACTTTTTCTAAGAAACCTGTTTTATTTTCAAGTCTTTGTATCCTAAAACACATAAAATGTAGCAAATACATAATCATCTCCTACACTATAAAAAGTCATTTATTTTAATATTGCATGCTTTTTGTCTTACTATTATTAGTATAATTGCTGATTTTTAAGTTTATGTGCACATGATATAGATTGTAACATTACAAATTTACATTATGATTACAAGTTGAGTTCATAATCAGTAAAATAAAAAAATAGGTTATATAAACAGAAGAAAAGAAGGAAAACCATAGTGTTAAATAGAAAGCCAGAGAACACATTGATCATATATTTATTTTAAAAATTGATAGATTTTTGTACTTCCTTATTGCTTGTTATTTATATTTTATACAATGGGACTGTTAATTCGCATTAAAATATACCTGGAAAGAAAGTAGGAGGGGAGGAGAGTTAGGGAGAGAGGGCGAGAGAGAATATGTGCTGTGTAAGTCAATTATAGTTCATTTGTTTAGTAATTATTTCTTGGTATATGTTTCATATACCAAGGACCCATTTGCTTTTGAAGAGATTTGACTTTGTCTTAACACGTCCTATCAAATAGGTGAGTCTATCTTTAAAAATGTTATTCCTATTCAACTTTGATACTATCTTTCCAGTGGATTACAATTGGTCAAACCTTTTTAAGGTTTACTTTAGGTACAGTAACTAAGTCATAATATATCATAAAAATATTAAAAAGATATTAGCTCATATAATAAATGTACTCATGTTTCTTGTAGGAGGATGTAAGAAATGAGTATGTGGAAAAAGAGAAAAAAAGAGAATGGGAGACATTCAAGGTATAGTAATATTGATTGCAATAAATAGATTAGATATTTACTCATTTTACCGTATGTTAATTTATAAAGTAAATCAAGGCCTGAGCCAGAGTGTAGCAGGTAGGGCATTATTCACTGCATGCAGCTGGCCTGGGTTGATCCTTGACACCCTATACTGCCCCCAAAGTCCACCAGGAGTGATTCTTAAGTGTAAAGCCGGAAGTAAACCACTCAGTGATTCCTGGGGCTTACTCGTGGCTCTGTGTTCAAGGATCAGTCTGGGAGATGCTGGGGATATAAACAATTATACACTTACATGACAAGTACCTAAACCTCCATACTACCTATTCAGCCCCAGAATGAGAAAAAAAATCACACATTTTTAAAAGTAGCATCCTCTTTTTCTGACCAAGGTTATAAATTAGTGTGGTGTGAGACATTCCTCCACTGAAAGAAAGTGAAAAATGAAAGTCAGAGATTTAAAATATGGCACTTAACTTTTAAAAAGTACTCAAATGGACTCCTTGAGTAGGAAAAAGAAGTAGTTTTTCAGACCATTAAGCTCAATTATATTCTAAATTTGGAGCATTATGAATAAACGCTGAATAACTGTAATTTGATTTTGGAGTTATATAAACTAGTTTGGTAACAGAAAGTATGAAAGAAAAGTTATCTGATAGCAATGGGAAAGAAAGAGGGTTAAACCTCTCATTAAAACACTAGTTTCTATCAAAATTCAATGATGCACGTTTTATCTTACCTTGAAAAATTCCTAATTTGTGTTCTCGATAAGTTAGTTCTTGTCATGTTCTCATTAATAAGTGCCAATTTAGCTCTGTCCATAATCTTCATTTCTATATTTACTTAAAAACAAAGGTTGTTTTCATTCAAGGCACCCCCTAGGGGGGCGGGTGAGAGCCCTCTTCGCCCCAAGGGACCCAGCCCCAGCAGCTGACCTCCACTACCCAATCACCGCCACGCTCCAGGCTGCTTTATAAGACACTTACTACCCATCTTCCATAATTACCACACCATATTTGATGGGGTTCAGACATAAGGCAACAAATCATAGAGAAAAAAAAATATATATAGAGAGAGAGAGCCCAGCAAGCTACCAAGAATATCCCACCTGCACGGGCAGAGCCTGGCAAGCTCCCCGTGGCATATTCGATATGCCAAAAACAGTAATGATAACAAGTCTTATTCCTCTGACCTTGAAAAAGCCTTTATTCATTGACGAGTAAGGAGAGGCTGCTAAAATATCAGGGCTGGGAGAAATAGAGACATTGCTGGCCCCTGCTCGAGTAAATCGATGAACAATGGAATAACAGTGACCGTGATACTAAAAAGAGAAGGTCATCTACTGTTGAAACAGTATCTTTTTTATAATAATTTTCTGAAGTTAGCTTCATTCTTTAATCCTATACATGTTTAATTTTTTTGTTGTTGCTTTTGCTTTGGGCTGGAGTGAGTGATAGCACAGCAGTTAGGGCGTTTGCCTTATATGGCTGATCCAGGTTCAATTCTTCGGGCCCTCTTAGAGAGCCCAGCAAGCTACCGAGAGTATCCCGACCGCACAGCAAAGCCTGGCAACTCCCCGTGGCATATCTGATATGCCAAAAACAGTAATAACTAGTCTCATAATGGAGATGTTACTGGTGCCCGCTCAAGCAAATTGTTGAACAATGGGAGGACAGTGGACATTGCTAAAGTGATTTTGTTTTGTTTTGGTGGTCACACCCTGCAACACTGCGTTTACTCCTGCCAGGGATTACCCCAGGGCAAAACATGGGGGACCCTATCGGGTGGTGGGCCTCTATAGAAGTTGGGTGGGTAATATGCAAATACACCACTGTACTATCTCTCAAGTCTCCCATTTAAAAAAAAAACAGCTTGTCACTTATAAAAAATTTAATCTTTTAGATTTGACTTGTGATTCTATAAGCAGTTTTCCCCAGATGGAAGAGAGATAGGACATTAAGTAAGGTCTCTGCCTTTCATACAGCCAGTCAAGGTTTGGTCCCTGGTCCCACACACAGGGGTGCTCAGGAGTAAGTCCTGAGCATAGAGCCAGGAGTGAGGCGTGTGCCATGAATGTGACCATTAACAAAACAAACAAATGAAAATAGAATGCTGTCCCTACAAAATCTCCTATCCTATAGTATTACTTTCAATAATTTATCTAAAACAGTTCCCTAAACTCATTTGTAACTGTTTATTGTCAGTTTCACTATTAGACTGTGGTCTAACAAGGGAAATATTGACATTATCTTGAAGGTATAAGAACTTCATAATTTTGAATGAATGATTATCTAAACACTGCACTAGTACAGAAAAAAAGGTGTAATGACTTGTTAATGTCAGCTCAAATCTATGATATGGTCAATCTAAGAACTCAAGGCAGAAGTAAGAACGTGGTCAAACTATTTTTTTTAATATTCCCTACCTTCAGTCACATTATCATTACATATTTAGAAAATGAACACAGTACTTTGGGCTGGCTCTTTCAGACTTCAGATTTATTAAAGCAATTACAGGGACAATTTACAAGATCTGTTCACCCAGTCGGACATGAAATTTGTTCTAGTTCCAAGTTTTAACATCTAGATGATTTGCAATAACACAAGTTCATTTGCCACAAAAAATCTTATTAAATATGTCTTTTTAACTAGCAGTTTATTATTAGTCTGGTTAGAATGTCTCTTCTAGAGTTCAAGAGTTGTTGAAACTAGTGTTCAATTCCTCTCTTCCTATATATTTCAAGGGAGAACAGGCATTTTGTGAGAATGAACACATCAAGGCATGATAGTTTATGAAAGTCTATATGAACTAACAATAGCTAGCAATGATCTTTCATAAGTTTCTTAGGTTTTCTAGGCTATTCGTCTAAAGTGATATATATGTATATATATTTAATAGAACATTTTCTTAATTATAACATAAAAACTGTAACTAAAACCTTTTTTGAAATGTATCTAGAAATAGTTATAGTTGTACACAATGATGTTTTGATCAATATCAAGCAAACTACCCCCACCCCAAATCAAACAAAATCCAACGCTTTGATTTATATCATTTGTCCAGTTTCATGGTAAAAATATCCCTATCACAGACAATTTCAAGCTCTCAATGCACCGTCACCGAACAGGCACAGGAAAAGAGATGCACCCAGTCTGCTCTGTAGGGACACGAGCCAACCTCAGCATAGTGTTGGTTACTGATATCCATGAAATTGTGCACTTAGAAACCCGATTTCACAAGTAAACCCAAGAAGCTGATTTTGAATGAAAACAGACCCTGAGATTCTGCCAATAAGAACTGAGTTTGCAAAATGAGGTGGGGCAGTGCAGTGAAGTAACAGTGCTGAAGGGATACGGGCAGTCTGGCAGTGGGGGCAGCACACTTGATATGGCATGACTAAAATATTAACATGGTACAGTTACCAGTCATTCTGCTTCAACTAGCAACAACCTTCTAGAGTCTAAATGAAGGGATGAGGAGCGAGAAATATGGGACTGTTCCATCAGGAAAGAAAAAGTACCCATGTAGCACTGAAAGGGATTATTAAGAAATATGAATAAGAGGAAAGTATCGTATCATTTCTCAGTATGGTTAATGACCAGCAAAAATATGTTTTCCACATCCTTAGACTATATTCTTTGTGTTCCTCGTCAGTTAACTTTTCTGTGAAACATTTTTGTTCTATGTACTTATTTATGGGTGGACTGGAGCAATAGCACAGCGGTGTTTGCTTTGCACACAGAGAACCCAGCCAACCTGGGTTCGATCCTCCGCCCCTCTCGGAGAGTCTGGCAAGATACCGAGATGTATCCGATATGCCGAACACAGTAACAACAAGTCTCACAATGGAGGTGATTTGCCTGCTCAAGCAAATCGATGAACAATGGGAGAACAGTGTGCAGTGCTACTTATTATAGGTACATTGTTTATAAATTTCCTTGCCTCGATCCTTCTCAGAGAGCCTGGCAAGCTACCAAGAGTATCCCACCCGCATGGCAGAGCCTGGCAAGCTACCCGTGGCGTATTCAATATGCCGAACAGTAACAATAACGGGTCTCATTCCCCTGACCCTGGAAGAGCCCCTAATATGTGACTGGGCTATGGTAACATGCGATAGGGATGAATGGAGACATTAGTGGCACCTGCTTGAGCAAACTGAACAACGGGATGACAAGTGATACAAGTGACACAAGTACTATCTATTTATTTGAGACTATAGTGCATGTAGACCATATACCTCTCTTTGGATGAATATTCTACTTTTTTTTTTCCCAGTTTTGAGACAGTTGGAATACCCGGTGGGGGGGGCATGCTAGGAAGAGCTGTAGTGCAGGGGATTAATGTTCTGCCTTCCCTGTGCCTCCCAGAGTACCAGCTGCAAGGTTGGCCCCGGCAAATACCCCCAGGTCCTGAGCAGTGGCAGTCCCAGGCTCTCGCATTGAACTAGGTTTCCTGTTTATTGGTCTAGAATTGCTGGGAGGGGTCCCTAACTTCCTCAGGATAATTTTGGAGATCTGATCCCCAAAACTATTCATCTCTTTGTATTTAATTTTACCACAAGGTTGCTTTCTTTTTTCAAAAAAAATTCATTAAGTTTTGTTTTCTTACTCTTCCAGCACAAATTCAATTTGAGCTGTTTTTATCCTTTCCCTCAGTCCTCTTAAACAATTTCAAACCCTATTCTTCCTGTAGATCATGACAGCCACTGCACACACATGACATTCTTCGATTGCCCCTAACTCCCAGTCATAGTTTTGTGTTAATGGTACTTGAGGTACATCACTTATAATTATGTCATGGGTTATATACTGAATTACTTTTAACTTAATGTTCTATATACATATCTTCTCTTGTAACATATTTTTAAAAAGCTGCAATTACAGACTATACATAAAAAGGATAATGTTAAAACCAGTGGGAACTTTAATATTCAACCTCTACTGTAAAAATGGAAAAGCACTATTTGATAATTCTGAGGGTGGGCCTACACCAGGCGGTACTCCTGGCTCTGAATTCAGAGTTCACTTCTGTCAGGTTCAGGAAACCATAGGGGTGCTGGGTATCAATATCCATATATTTTTTTTTTCATTGGGTACCTAAGTTGATTCTCTATCCTAACTATTGTATTTAGTGGTTCAATACATACCGATGTACATAAGTCCTTTTGCATTAATGTTTTCGTACTTTGGGAATAAATACCCAGAAGAATCTAGGAATTGAATTGCTGAGTGAAATGGCAGCTCTAGTCTAACTTCCCTGAGAAACATCCACACTGTTTTCCATAGAGTTGAGTCAGACAACATCATTACCAGCAGTGAATGAGATTTCCTTTTTTCACTGTAATCCTGCTGACACAGATTGTTCCCAGGTATTTTGTTTCTCTGTGATTGTTTATATGTTCTGATATGTGCCATTCTCACTGGGGTGAGATGATTTCTTATTGTCATCTTGATTTGGGTTTCCCTGATGATGAGCATTTTTGTATGTGCTATTGGATATTTGTCATTTTTGGAGAAGTGTCCGTTCATTTCCTCTCTCCATCCCCTCCCCCTTTTTTAAACATGGTTGTAGTTTTGGTTTTTGTTGTTGTTGATCGTTGTATATTACTTATATGTCTTGTATAATAAGCCATTATCTGATAAATTGAGTGCAAATATTTCTCCTTTTGGGGGGCTTACTCCATGTTTCTTTTGCTATGCAGAAACTCTTCAATTTGATGTAGTCCCATTTATTTATTTTTGTCTCTGGAATCAGATTATTGAAACCAATTTTGGGGTCCAAATCTTGGAGTGTTTTGCCTATATGTTCATCATTGTACTTTGTGGATTCAATTCTGTTCTCAAGGTCTTTGATATACTTTTAATTGACTTTTGTGTAGATGTGAGATATAGATAGAGCTTTATTTTCTTAGATGTGATTATGCAGTTTCAATTTCATTTGTTGAAGATGTTTTTTCTTCACTTCATGTAGCCAGCTTTCTTGTAAAAATTTAGATGATCATAGATCTGTGGATTTATCTTTGGGTACTTGATTGTAACACCATCATAACTATATCTTGAGATCTATAAATCATTAAAAAAGATCAATCTGTAGAAAATGGAAAAGATATTCCATGCCCATGTATTAGAAGAGTAAACATTATCAAAATGACCATCTTATCTGAATTATTATGCAGACTAAATGCAGTACTCATCAAAATTCAGAAGACGTTCTTCAAGAATTTTGAACAATCAATAATTATGTTTTTATAGTCATAAAAAACAGATATTTATGAACCTAACTGGTCAAAATCATACTGAGAAATAATAAATTGGAATACATCTTATTACCTAACTTGAAAATATATTCTAAGTTTATAGTGATCAAAACAGCATGTACTGGACTGAATAGATTCCCTGACCAATTTTCTTTAAAAACATCACTTGTTACTATTGTCCAGACACTCAATTATTAATGTCAACAAATGAAATTTCACTTGTCATGCAAATATCTTTATATTCTAAATATATTAAATGAGCAGGTGTCCCAGACTAGTATTAGTGACTGAAATGGAATATATTTTTGAGAAGTGAAACATTTTTCTGAATATATAAATTATTATTTGATTTTTAGAATTAAATTATTTTTATTTTTTCCATTAAAATAGAACAATTCTAAATGCACACGACACCATAGTAGACTAAAGTAACCAAACTAATATTTTTTTTTCAGTCAGAAGGGATGCCTGGTAATGTTCAGGGGTTACTCTTGGCTCTGAGCTCAGGGATTTCTCCCCATGGGTGTTGAGGATGACACCCTGATTAACTGCATACAAGGCAAGCACTACACCTTCTATACTGTTTCTATAGCCCTTCTAAAGCAATCTTTTTTGTTTGTTTGTTTGTTTGTTTTTAGGCAGCACCTGTTGATGCTCAGGTCTTATTCCTGTCTCTGCATTCAGGAATAACTAATAGAAGTATTTGGGGTACCATTTGGGATGTCAGGGATCAAATCCAGGTTGACCGCATGTAAGGCAAATGTCCTACCCATTGTGCTTTTGCTCTGGTTCCTGCCAAAGCAATATTAAGGAAGAACTCTTTCTGATGTGAACCCATATTAAAATGTGAGAGTAATAAAAACTAGTTATTATTGGTATCATATTATTGGCATCATAACAGACACATAGATCCAAGGAATAAATAGATACCACTCCCTCCCCCAAGAAAACTCAACATATACAGTCAAATTTACAACAAAGAATCTAAGAATACACAGTGGAGCAAGAATAGTATCTTTAATGTAAGTTGTTTGGAAACTTGACAGCCATATGCAAAGCAATAAAAGTGAACCACTATCTTATACTTCACACATAAACAACTCCAAGTATAAGACCTGGAACCATAATATTTGTAGTAAAAAATTTAGGGAATTATGTCATTGCTCTGGGAAATTATTTTTAATTTGACAGCGAATGCAATAAAAAATAAGAGTAGAATTATATCCACTTAAAAAATGTTCTACATAAAAAAGTAATCCATCAAAAAAATAAAAGACTACCACAAAATGGGAGAAATATTTGCAAATGAGATGAATTTCATATTAAGTTTATATAATTAGGAAAGTCATATGAGATTGTCACAAACATCTACTAAAGAATCTATATTTCTTTTGGATACATAAACTGAGACTTAGTTGGAGCTATAATTTTAAAAATTCATCCTGTGTATATATGTCTTCAGTACAAAGAACCTATTAGTATAATTGTCACATGTATTTATAAAGATTAAAAACAGTTTGTAAGTAAACTCATAAATTTCCTAAAGAAAAATGTTATCAGCCATGTGATTCTTAATACTTTTTTCTATCTTTGATTATATGAATTTAATGCTTTTTAGAGAATCCAGATCAACCAGCTGACTTTTCTGTCCTTTCCCATATATTCCCTGGGTGAAACTAGTCGTCATAGCTCAGCTACTTTTCTCATCCCAAACTTGCCCCTTTCCTAACTGCTGCTTTTGATAAAAGACATGCTCATCTGGGAAATATAAATACAGTTTCTGGAGAGAGTTGAATCCTTGGAGAATCATTGCCTGATGGGCCAAGTTCTGTCGTCAGAAACTCACAGCCAATTCACACTGAAATATGTGCTTAAAAGTGTGGGAATATGTGGACAGATTTTACTCTTTGTGTTTAACTTGGCAATCTTTGTACTAATTGCTCATTGCATTGTTTTAAAACAATGACATCTTATTACATGATTAACATGACTAAATTTTAAGAGAAAAACCTGCTGATATTAAGACTTGGGAAGAAGAGGATAAATACAGAGACTGTTATAAGGTTTTTTGTCCATTTTTTAGCCAAGAAATAAATCTGATATTCTCTCTTGTTCAGCATGAAATAATAAAATAAAGAAGTGCGGAATTCTTCACATTGATTTTCCAGTGCAATGCAAGAAATACACACTCTGTAATGTCAGCTTCCACGTTTTTCCTTTTAGTTCATCAGCATCTTTTGTCTATGTTTATCTATTTAATGACAGATATCCTTTAATTTACTGTCTGCTAAGCTATTAATTCTAATTCCTTTCTCATCTTTGTTGCCAAACACAATCATGTGTTCCAGATAAAGAAAAGTACTGTGAGAGAATAAGATTCTAATACATGTTGCAACATGAATAAATCTTGAACACATTGTGCTAAGTGGGATAAGACAGAAAAGAATGGATATTGGCTATGTGTTAAATGTACCACATGCATGAGGTCTTTAATACAGAAAAATTCTATAATCCATTCATGGAAATGGGTGGTAGGAAGTGATTTCCCTGAATGGGAAGATGGCTGGTAAACTGAGCAGGCAATTATGGTTTTTGGTTTTTTTTTTGTTTTCATTCAAAATTTTCCCTGATATAGCCTGCTCTTTATTTTATTGGGATACAACAGACATATACAATTATATTTGCATCGGTCATAACAGCGTGTTGAACTGATGTTTGTACATCCCATGATATAATCACCACAATAAATTTAGTTAATATCTGTCACATAGCTTCCACACATTTTGTCTTATAATGAACCACATTAAGATCTATTCTCTTAGTAACTTTCACACATACAATAGTTTCATTAACTGTCTTCACCAAGTTGTACTTGACATCTTCAGTTTCCTCACTACATGTTCCCATACACAAACACACACACACACACACACACACACACATTATCAGGACGTTTGAAAGCTTGAACTTTTTAACCTCTAGTTGCCCAATTTGCCCACATTTCCTCCCTTAACTCCACAATTCTGATATCCTCCAATCTGAAGTCTTATTGATAAGCTTGTTTAGGTTGGTTGCTGTTCTCTCTTTTTTTTTTCAATTTTTATTAGTGAGACACCATGAGGTACCATTACAAATTTTGTGCTTGGGTTTCAATTATACAATGATCAAATACCCATCCCTCCACCAGTGCCCATTTCCCACCACCGCGGATCCCAGTATCCCTCCCCCCACCCCCCCTATCCCACCTTGCCTCTGTGGCAGGGCATTCCCCTCTGTTCTCTCTCTCCTTTTGGGTGTTTCTCTTTTTTAAAAGATCCAAGCAAAGTAACTGCAGCTCCTCTTTTTTATCCCCCTCTGATTATTTACAATAGGAATATGGGAACTTTGAGATGTTCTAATCAACTGCTCACTGCCCTCCTTGTAGATAGCTCCTGCTGGTGTCCCTAAATCGTTCTGTCAGAGGTAGGAAATTTCCCTAGGTTTCAAAGGTTGGCTGAGCTGCCAATGACAATTGAAGCCAGATCTTTTACCTCAACATATCAACGGAAATGCTTAGCAGTAGGCTGTGGGTGGTGCAATTTTAAAAAGGGCAAGACATTCTTACACAAAAATTATTGCAGTTATGCTTTTATAAGCACAAAGGATCAATTTTGTATGACAGAAACATTTTGGAAGTGGATAAAGATGGTGGTTACACAACATGTAAATGTACTTAATACCACTGTGTTGTACACTTAAAAAAGGTAAAATAATAAATATTATGTTCTATGTATGTTGTTTAGAGAAGCACAATTATAGAAGAAAAATCATGGGATATAATATGGAAATACATTTTTGACATTCTAATTCTGCGATTTAGAGAAATATTTTTCTCTAATACCTCTTTCTCTATAATTGAATTTCATTGATCTAAGTTCAATAAGCTGTAGCCCCCTAAATATCAAATTAACAAAACAATAAATAAAACTCAACTTTCACTGTTCCTAAGAACCGATCATTTCAAAAATATAGAAATATGCACCAGAGTATAGCTCAGTGTGTTGGAATATCTACTTTCCAAGCATTTAACGAGCCTTGGATGTTTAGAACCTTACTGCATGCCAGGTACTGCCTCTCCACAGTACCACTGTTTGGGGTCCCAGAGCAGCAGATGTGTATTTATTGGTACTCACCCACCAGATACGAGGGCACAGCCTCCTACAGTGTACTCCCACTTATTTTAATAATAACAATGGGGCTTCCCATTGAAATGATTTCCCATTGAAATTGAAATGATTGGGGGAATTAAAATTTCAGACAGGTGGAAAATTAATAGAATAAAAATAATATAAAATTTTCTATCATCCAAGGATTGGCTTTTACAAATTTATAATAACTCTTTGATTTATCAAGTTATTCATAATATAGTTGCTTCAAGCATTAACTGTTCCCTCACCAATCCCACCACCAGTGTGCCCTTCCTCCAATGACCCAGTTTTTCAATCACCAATCCAGTCTGCCCCCTTGAAATTCACTTCATGTTGTCTGTTACAATGCAAAGGCAAAATGAATTATTAGATTTTAGATCACTGTCACTGTCACTGTCCTCCCATTGTTCATCGATTTGCTCAAGCAGGCCCAGTAACGTCTCCATTGCAACACTTGTTACTGTGTTTGGCATATCCAATACGTTACAGGTAGCTTGCCAGGCGTTTGCTGTGCAGGTCAGATACTCTCGGTAGCTTGCTGGACTATCTGAGAGGGGTGGAGGAATCGAACCTGAGTCAGCCAGGTAGGCCTCATGCAAGGCAAACTTCCTGCCCACTGTGTTATCACTCCGACCCAATAGGAGCCAATTTGCGATCATTGTTTTACCTCATGATTATGTACTAAAGTCATCATCTTAATATCTACTGTGCTAGTTAGCACCTATTGGGCTCCTGCATTAAGGTTTAGGATCATTGAGCTTGGTGGGATTCTATACAAATTTCTAATAAAATGTGTTGTGATCCTACTGGACTGAGAGTATTATGAAAATTTGAGGAGTTCGTTACATGAACGCATATGCAGCCATGGGGTCCATGATTTGTAGATATGAGACAAATCTGCTGGCTTGGCAATTTGGTGAGGTTCAGTGCTGGACCTGGGCTGTTTCTAAGTCAGTGGGTGTCAGTACAGTAGTGGGTTGCTGGATGGCACTTCAGATAAAAAGAGGATCTGCCTGACCCCCGTTTGGAGAAGTCCCCAGAATTCTCAGCCAGACTAGCTACCTGAGAAGATTCAGCAGTATCATTTTCTCTTGGAGCTGTGACAACAGGTTGTTTCTGTGCCGGCAAAATGTCATTGGTGATGGTGTGGAGCCTGCTGGATTTTTGGTGGGGGTGTGGGAGGAATTTCACTGGCTCCATTCCAAGAAAAACTCAGAGCTTTTAGCATGTAGAACCATCCCATCTGGGGAGATTCAGATACTCCTTCTTTTAAAAATAGATATGAATCTGAGTTGTTTCTAAGCTGGAGGGTGTCAGGTATGGCCTGGGGCTGGTGGAACTTCAATCAGAATAGGGAATAGGCCTACTCCAACCCAAGAAGGACCCAGAGTTCTCAATCTCGACCAGTTTACCTGGGAAGACACAGCAGTATGTTGTATAATGTTCTATTGTATAACGTGTATCATAGAGTGTTCTCTTGGAGCTGTAATGCTGGGCCTTTTCTCTGATGCCTCCAAGTCCTGACTTTAACTGAAGTCACTTATGATCGAGTTGGAGAATATATGTATACATAGCACTGAAGCACTGTCCTCCCGTTGTTCATCGATTTACTCGAGCAGGCCCAGTAATGTCTCCATTGTGAGACTTGTTACTGTGTTTGGCATATCGAATACATCACGTAAGCTTGTCAGGCTTTGCTGTGCAGGCAGGATACTCTTGGTAGCTTGCCTGGCTCTCCAAGAGCGGTGGAGGAAACGAACTTGGGTTGACCATGTCAGCCACGTGCAAGGCAAATGCCCTACTCGCTGTGCTATATAAATATATGTGTGTATATAAAATGAATTTTGTTTGTTTGGTGATGGATCCATCAGGATGTCAGAGGGCAGTCATCTTGATCTTATAGTTGGCGAAGGACAGGTGGGCCTTACGAATGCTTTTCCCGGCTTCTGCCGCATCTACCAGTACTTCTGCTCTTCTCTCTTTGAGGTCTTCCTTGATCGCATCTCTGCACTGCTTTGCAAGCTCGGACGTTAGCTTGCGGTTGCCTGAGGCATGCGCCAAACCACGCTGGTGAATTAGTTCAAGAGTTTTCGAAGATAGGCGACTTTTTGTGGCTATCTTTCTCTTGGCGTTCCTCGCACATTCATGGAGGTGCTGAACCAGTCGATCGTATTCCTCGTCAATGTTGTCAACAATGGCATCTTCCCATGTTGCCGCAATAGTACCAAAGAGTTCCCAGTTGGTGGTCATTCTGGGAGTTCTCTTTTTGAACTTTGCAGTTCTTTCTCCCCGCTCTGTGAAGTAGAATTTTGCATGAAGGAGACGGTGGTCTGATCCCGTTCAAAATTTTGGGACAACAGCGACATCAGTCAGGCAAAACCGTCGATTGAATATGATGTGGTCTATTTCGTTGTGGAATCGTCCACCGGGAGACTCCCATGTCCATCGTTTAGATTCTGCCTTCTGGAACTGTGAGTTACCATGAATGGTCTTGGTCAACATGATGAACTCAGACAGTCTCTCACCCTGTTCGTTCCATTCTAGGCCATGGGTCCCGATGTGAAGTTCTTCAGCTGATCTTCTCGGTCCTATCTTGGCATTAAAATCACCCACAATGATCTTGTAGAAGGTGTGGTCTTCTTTATAGAACTTCTCTAGATCCATGTAGAACTTCTCGATTTCTCTTTCATCATAATGAGATGTTGGTGCGTAGACAACGAAGATAGAAACTGCAGGCAGTGAGCCACATCTATTCAAATGTAAACATCCGATTCGGGTTGTTAGGCATTCGAATGAATCAATGCTCTTGGCCAAGTTTTTGTTGACAAGGACACCGACGCTTCCAACACCTCTTTTATCGCATGTTCCAAGGAACAATTCTTCTCCAGTGTCGAAAACGGCATGGTGAGATTTGTGCCTTCTTGTCTCGGTCAGACCAATGATGTGGTACTTGATCATTCGCGCTTGTACCATCAGATCCTCGATGGATGCATCTGATGCTGGCGTACGTGCATTGAAAGTACAGACGATCATTTTTGTCTTCCTTCGTTGTGGCAGCCTAGGTCGGCCTTGAGATTTTGTCGGCCTCTCGTTTCTCATCATTCTCAGTGCTGCCATGTCGGTGAAGCCGTCAGGGTCAGGTGAATGGGACCAGTTGTAGTTACTGGTTTTGGCATATCGAATACACAGCGGATAGCTTGCCAGGCTCTTCCGTGCGGGCGGAATACTCTCGGTAGCTTGCCAGTCTTTCTGAGAAGGATAGAGGCTTTTGGGGCGACCTCTAATCACCCTTGTAGGTGTTACCATATTTGAACCCTATCAAATATGGTACGACAATTCCGGAAGATGGGTATTTAGTGCTTTATGATGTGTCGCGCGGCCGCTTGCGGCCACGCGGGTCCGGAAAGCGTCCTGGAGTGTGGCGACGACTGGGTAGTGGAAGTAGTGGAAGTAGGATCCATCACATCCTCCAGAATGGCAATGGAGAAGATTATCCATGACTTCTACTCAAATCTCTTCGATAGCCATGTCCACTTGCCGACATACCAAATTCCACAGGATGGGTATGTCATTCCCAACATTCTCCCTTTCGAAATCTGACACGCCATTTCGTCGGTAAAGAAACAAACAGCACCCAGCCCAGACAAGGTCAGACCTGAACACCTGAAGAACCTGCCGTCAGTACTCATCAATTCATTGGCTCGGCTCTTCACTCGCTACCTGTCTGAATGCAAGGTTCCGTCCCAATGGAAAACCAGCAGGACCGTACTACTGTTCAAGAAGGGAAACATCCATGACATTGGCAACTATCGCCCGATCTGCCTAGTGTCTGTCATCTACAAGTTGTTCACTCGAGTCATCCTACATAGGATTGGCAGAACACTAGATGAAGGACAACCATGTGAGCAAGCCGGGTTCTGCAAAGGATTCAGCACCTTCGACCATATCCACACAATAACCAAATGCATTGAGGTTTCTCGGGAGTTCAAGATGCCGCTCTGTTTTACGTTCATTGATTTAACGAAGGCCTTTGATTCTGTTGAGATGGAAGCTGTCATTGAAGCCCTAGCCAATCAGGGCATTCAAGCCCAATACATCAATATCCTCTGTGAGCTGTATTGCGGATTCACTACCAAGATCTCACCATTCTACAAAGAAGTGATCGTTGATGTCAAGAGAGGGGTTCGGCAGGGTGATACCATTTCACCGAAACTCTTCAGTGCCACCCTCGAGAACATCATGTGATGACTGGAATGGGAAGGAATGGGAGTGAAGATAGATGGTCAGCAACTACACCACCTCCGCTTTGCTGATGACATTGTTTTAATAACACCAAACATCAGCCAAGCGGCACAAATGCTGGCCGACTTTGACCGTGAGTGTGGAAAGGTAGGACTACAGCTGAATCTTACGAAGACAATGTTTATGAGAAACAGCCTCGTTCCTGACGCCCCATTCGCTCTCAATTGAACGACCATCTCCGAATGCAACAGCTATGTGTACCTAGGTCGAGAGGTCAACAGGACAATTGACCTGGCACCCGAGCTGCGCAGGAGGAAGAGAGCGGTTTGGAATGCCTTCAAGAAAGTCGAAGAAATAGCTAAGAGGACGAAGAACCTCTGGCTCCGGGCACATCTCTTTGATTCCACTGTTCTTCCTGCATTAACATATGCCTCAGAGACCTGGGCCTTATGCAAACACCATGAGAATGCTATTCAGGTCTCCCAAAGAAGAATAGAAAGAGCTATGCTTGGAATATCATGTTTCACTCAAATGAGAGAACGAATCCGGAGTTCTGACATCCGTTGACGATCAAGGCTCAGGGACGCTGTCTCATTTGCCAAGGTGTCGAAAATCAGATGGGCTGGTCACGTAATGAGATTTAAAGACGACCGATGGACTAGAGCTGTTACTGATTGGATTCCATGGGATGTCAAGAGACCTCGTGGCCACCCACCTACCAGATAGTCAGACTTCTTTGTCAAGATCATGAACGATCGGTTTGAGGCCCTTCATGTTCCCGGAGCAAACAGATGCCATTGGGCTACACTAGCACGCGACAGGGACAAATGGAGACGTTACTGGTGCCCGCTCGAGCAAATCGACGACTAACGGGAAGTTAAGTGATTAAGTGATTAAGTTTGTTTGGTGACACTGTAAGAACAGAAGTATCTCTGAGGAACTTCTTGAAATTTCCACGCAATTTGAATTGTATGATTCCCTAAGAGGACCTGTATAAGCTCCCTCTGAAGTGTGACACTTCAGAAAGAAAAATTGTGCTGCTGTGTCCTTGGAGAGGGTGAACATGGGTAATGGTGACTCCCAAGTGTTGAAATCAGTCAGGATAAGGGCTCAATGATCTGAACATAATGTGCCATTAGTGCCTGTTCTATAAAACTAGATGCCCTCATCATGACTTTGATTATTGTAGACTGATGATATTTACACTTATTATGAATTAGTGGAAGTGATGTCTAAAAAATCCATTTTGCCTTAAGTCCAAAGAGTAACATATTGGTGGTTAGCTTATTTGTCACTGTCACTGTCCTCCCATTGTTCATTGATTTGCTCGAGTGGGCCCAGTAACGTCTCCATTGTGAGACTTGTTGTTACTGTGTTTGGCATATTGAATACATCATGGGGAGCTTGCCAGGCTTTGCCATGCAGGTGAGATACTCTCGGTAGCTTGCCGGGATCTCTGAGAGGGGTGGGGGAATCAAACCCGGCTCGGCCGGGCTGGCTGCGCGCAAGGCAAATGCCCTACCGCTGTGCGATTGCTCCAGTCTCCGATTAGCTTATTTAGAAAAATAAAAGGATGATTAATTTTTTACACACAAAAAAAATCTAATGAAAAATTTGTAATTGTTTTCTCTTACAAAATGAAGGGCTTAATTTTTTTTAATTGCTTCCAGGAAATTGCATAATTACCAATGGTCACATCCTCAAAGATGTGTGTCTCATCACACTCTAACCCTGGAGCTGTGACACAGAAACCCCACATTGGTTGGTTACAATGCCACAAAAGTGCTCATTCAGTTATGTATTAGCCAAAGGACCACTACAAATAAAGCATTACATACCCCAAGGATCTGAGCCAAAATGTAGATTTTTAGCTCAATTTAGATTAATATTATTACAATTTAGATTAATTTAGATTTAGATTAATATTATTACAATTTAGATTAATATTATTACAATCTATGTGTGAGTAAAGATTAAGAGCTTTAAATTTCTCAATTATTATTGACAAAAGTCATTACATCTCTGCTCTATTTTGCCATATAAACCTTTCTAAATGGATAAAATTATCTGATAACTAGATAGAAGTCTTTAGCTTGATGAATAGATAAAAATTTTTATAAGAATGCCTATTTTTATAAGTTCAAGCTCATATTTTCTCCTTAAGCCCTTCAGGAAGAATACAAAAATAGACTTATTGATAAATATTGCATAGATAAGAAGTGTTGAAATAATTTTATTTAATAAATTGCATGTTAATTATATTTCTATAAATTTTGCTGGGGTAAAAATTCTATGCTTAAAATATTTCTTTAATTTTTATTTGATTTCCAATTTGTTTTATATGTATTCATGCTATTGTTTAATTTTAATTTATTTTTAATTTTATTTGTAGTAGCTTAACATGATTACTGTAGTGTAAGTATAAATATTAAATATTATTTTTCTGGTATAAAACTTCAGTAGAGCACCATAAACAGAGTGCCAAAAACCCTTTACCAGTGTTTTATGTTACTTCAATATTTTAAAGTAATTCACTTACTGTTATTTTTATGATAGTACCAAACTATATTGTTTTAAAGTCGTTATTAATGTATTGTGTATTATAATATTTAAAGTTTAAGAATTAGAGAATTAATTGTGTTTTAAAATACCTTTTCTTTAGAGAAACACCATGAAAGAAATATTTCGTAGTAATGGAATTATCCCAGACTTTGGAAAATGGACACATAACTGGGCAAGCATTCCTAGAAACCTCAAGACATCTTTAATAAATTAATTACTCGAGCGCTGTAACTTGCAATTAAGTTTTACCTCTCTCTGTTTCATAAGAAAATTCAATGTGAATAAAATCATGTATGGGATAAAATGCATTTGTGTATATGTAATAAGATATGCTACTTACTAAGTGATATTAATGCTACAAAGTCATAGAGAGATAGGGATTTTCACATGGAGTTTTTTGTTTGTTTTTAATTTTAAATCCCAATGGTAAACTTGATTACGGTAGGCCTTTATTATCTTCCAGAAGGCAAGTATCCTCCCATTTTTCCTATAGATTCCTATTACATTTAGACAACTGACTCATTTTTATTTAGTTTAAAAAATATTAACTCCAAACTAGAGGTCTTCTTTCATAAAAAAAGAAAACTATCTCAGAACAAATTTTAGAAGAACAAACATTTAAAAAATAATATAGACAAAGTAGGAGCTGTTGATATAATTCAGAGTTGAAATTGATTAGATTACAACATTCCAATATAGAAATCAATAAGTTAAACAGTAATTTTTATGTGAAAATTGTTAGATCTCACCACGGGGCTGTTAAGTTCTTGTCCTGGATTCACTAAGCTCTTTCTTGCAGGGGAAGGATTCTGTAATTTTGTTTTTGTAGTTGAGCTTAGTTGGTTTCTCACTCTCCCATCTAATTGGCTGTGCTATTACTGGAATCTTATAACTGAGGAATTTCAAAGGATCAGAAGGGTGCATATGAGGCCGTGAGGTCTAGAGAATTCAAGAATCCATGGTCTGAAAAATGAGTTTACGTTGCAGAGGGCGTGATCAGGTGATAGGGATGTGGGTGACAGCCCCAACCCTGAGAAGACCCCAGAGTTCTCAGTCTGGTTACCAAGGTACCTGAAATTGAATGCAGTTTCATATCTCAACAGATTATCAGCATCATGTGGAATAGAGGCCTTGGGTGACTGCACCAATGGGTGCGGGCTTGGCTGTAGGGGATTCCGAGGGCCAGGGACTTAGACAGCCCTCTCCTGAGAACATCCTAGAGGTTCCAAGCACAGGGAACTTCATGTTGAAGACATTTAGCCGCTTTGTTTGCATCTCCTCTGAGAATCAGTCATGAATCAGTTGAGAAGGTCATGCTGGTGAGTCATCAGGGTAACGACTGTGGGCAGTGGCCCTGGCTACCAGGGCATCCAGAAGTATGGAGCGGCAGTTTGGGGTCTCTGCGGGGAGAATTAGTGAATTGGAGGAGTTGAGCCTTTGACTTGGTTGCAGTGGTGGGTATGCGTAAGACTGACTGGGCTTTAGCTGGGGGGGGACACTGGCCTGTTCTCCTCCACAGAGAACCCCTGAGATTTTAGGCACAGGGACTGGGGTATCCATGAAATGTAGCTGCCTTGCTTGCAATTCCTCAGAGCTTTAATCGTGAATCAATAGAGCAGGGTCTGTGATCATTACGGCAGGGGCTGTGGGAAGTGGGGGTAGCTTCTGGGACTTCTAGAAGGAAATGGGGGAGGTGGGAGGCTGCAACCCACTCCACGAAGGCCCCAAGTTCTCAGCCTAGGAACCTGGGTACTTGAAATTTTTCTGTTTGCTGTCTGAGAGAGCATTATTGAAGTGATGGAGTTAAGGCCTTGGCATCACTCAGCTGTGGGTGCACATGCACAGGAGGGCAGGGTAGGACACACTCTCATCCCAAGGGCACTCCAAACATTGCAACAACTAGGACTAGTGTGCCTGTTACACTTAGATGCTGGGTTTGTGTCTCCTTGGAGGTTTTGTTGTGAATTGGTAGAGCCAGCCCTGTTGTGTGAGTGACCCTGACAGTGGCTACAGGCATGGTTTCTGGGAATTTCAGACTTGGGGGTGTTTGACTGCTGTCCCCACTCTGAGAAAGCCTGGGGTTCTCAGCAGGGTCACTGGGGTTGCAGTTTGGTGTCTCTGCACAGAGAATGAGTGAAGTGCTGGCATCAAACCCTGGGCATGACTGAAACAGCACGGTCTGAGTGCAGTTGCTGAGGCCTGCCTAGCAGGGTGGGGAAGCAGTTGCCCCTCTCTCTAGGGCACTCCAGATATTTCAGCTGTGGAGACCTTTGTGTGTCCATGAGTCCTTACAGCTTTGAGTTGTGTCTCCTCAGAGACTCAGTCGTGAAGGAATACAGTAGTGTCTATGTTTCGTCATCAGGAGGCTGCTGTGAGACGTGGGTATGGATTCTGGGTCTTTCTGGGTGTTGGGGGAGTGGGGTGTGGGAACTGATGGGAGACCACCCAACCCACTCTGAGTAGACCCAGCATTCTCAGCCTAGTCACACTGTGTTTTGTGTCTCTGAAGAGATTATTAATGAGTTATAGTGCTGCCACTTCAGGGGCGCCAGCAGGGAAGGGACTCAGTCTCCCAAGGAACCCGGAGATTTTAGCTGTCTGTGTAGCTTCTGGGCTTGCGTCTCCTCAGAGATATAGTCTGGAGGGTGAGCCAACATGGCAGTCACTCTGGGAGGAGGACATGGCGACCCGGGCTGGGGGGTTGTGGAAACTCTGCTGCCCCCACTGCATGAAGGCCGGTGTACCTGAAAAGTTTCACAGTTTGATTTCTCTGCGGAGCATATTAGTTGAAGTCATGTAGTTGAACCTGGTGTGGATGCAGCAGTGCGACGTCATCAGGGTGGAAACACATCATGTCCCCCTGCCCATGGGCATCCCAAAGATTTCGGGCACAGGGTTTGGCATGTCAATGAGTATCAGCCGTTTGGCTTGCATCTTCTCAAAGATTTAGTCGTGAGTCTGTAGAGCAGGACCAGTGGGTGATTCAATGTGGAGGCAGTCTAAGGAGGTGGCCATGTCTCCTAGGACTTCCAGAAATATGAGAGGGAGATACAGAAAGCCCACCTGCTCCGCCTACAAAAAGGCCTTGGACGTCTCAGCCTGGTTTACAGGATCCTGAGACGTTTCTCAGTTTCATGTCTGCAGCAAGTGTTAGAGAAGCGGTGACGGAGAGAACCCTGGTGTGGCAGTTACTGACAGGATGCCCCCACCCCCAGGGCGTGCCAGGGTTTTCAGTGTTGGGGACCAGTGTGTCCATGAAGTTTAGGCGCTTGGCTGGCAGCTCCTCAGAGAAAGACGTAAGTGGGTGGCACAGGATTGTGGGTGAGTAGCATGGTGGCAGCTCTGGGAGGGCCCTGCCTGCTGGCATTTTTGGAAGTAAGGGAGGGTAGAAAGGCTGCTGGCCCCACTTTGAGAAGGCCCTAGAGCTCTCCCTCTGGTCACTGGGGTATGTGAAAGTGTTCAGACTGGTGTTTCTGCAGTGTATTAGTGAAGTTAGAAATGAACACTTAGTGTAGCTACGGGAGATGTGTGTGTGTGTTTGTGTGTGTGTGTCTCCGTGTGTGCACATGTGTGTGTGCGTGCGTGTGCATGTGTGTGCATGCATGTGTGTACATGACTGTGTGTGTGTGTGCGTGTGTGTGTGTGTGTGTGTGTGTGTGTGTGTTCCAGAGCTTTAGCAGGGCAGGGACAGGCCTATCTCTAGGATGCCCAAAGATTTCAGCCGCGGTGGGGAGGTGCTGCTAGCAGGTCAATATGTACCTGTGAGGCAAGTGCATCAGGGGGTGGAGCCGGCCCTTTCCCCCCTGTCCCAACAAGACCCCGAGTCGCCGTCCATGAATGGCCTTACTGGCTCCTGATCAAGCTGCTTAATGGCCATGATCCCAGAGATTCAGGAACAAATCTCAGAACCCAGCAGGTTTTGGCAGAAATCCCTCCAGATTTAAGTGTTAAAATTTTGGAATTTCAAAATTGTGCGGCCACTACTGCAGCCACACAACTTCATACGTTATTCATAACCAGCAATAGAAAGCAAATTGTCTACTGTTGCCTTTTCAACAGATCTGAGTGTTGGGGTAAAATCCCAAATAATAATGGTGGGTCAAAATATTGAATGTGATAAAATAAAGAGAGAGAATAATATGGAAATCATCTGCCCCACAGGTAAGGGGAGGGTGTGGGATGGGGGTATACTGGGGTTTTTGGTGGTGGAGAATGGGCACTGGTGAAGGTACGGGTGTTTCATTGTATGACTAGACTTAAACCCGAAAGCTTTGTATCTGCTCTCATGGTGATTTAATAAATAAAATTATAAAAAAAAAGTAAGGTGGAGTTCATGCCCAATTCAATCAGCTAATCAGTGGCTAAATAAATAGCAGCACTCCCACATTAAAAAAAAAAGATTTTAGCCATGGGGACCTTGGTGTCTATGAAGTTTAGACTGGAGTGCAACTCCTAAGAAATTTGAATCAATTGAGCAGGGCCAACCCAGCTTGGTGGCAGCTGTGGGAGTTGAGCATGGATCTGAGGCCCTGATCCTCTTCTGGGAGTATGTGTAGGGGTGGGGAAAGGCAGCCTGTCCCCATCTGAGAAGGTCCCTGAGTTCTCAGCATGGTTGCTGGGGTACTTGAAATTTTTTTTGCAGTTGTTGTCTCTACAGATATTATTAGTGAAGTGGTGTTGAGCTTTCGGTGAGACGGCAGAGGTGAGGTGTAAGTGCAGCTGCAGGGATTCAGTAGGGAAGGGTCTCAGCCTGTCTTCTTCCAAGCGTGCTCAGAGAATTCAGGGTCAGGTGTTTCTTTATGAAGTTTAGCTGTTTGTCTTGCATCTCCTTGGAAATTTAGTCTTGAATTGGAAGACAAGACTGGTGGATGAGTAAATATGGCAATTACTATGGAAGATAACATAGCTGATAGGGCTCAGGGCTTTCAGAAGTTTGGGGGTGGGGAACTGAACTATGTCTGCCTGCCCTTTCTCTGAGAAAGCCCCAGGGTTGTCAGCCCAGCCACTATGGTACCTGAAATTTTTCTTAATTGGTTTCTCTGCAGAGTATTTGTGAAATAAATGGTGGTGTTGGGACCTTGGCATGTCTACAGCAGTTACACATGGTTGAGGGGCTTCATCAAATCAGCAACTGGACCCTCCCCTATCCTGAGGGCACCCTGGAGGTTTCAGCTGTGTTACCAGTGTGTCTATGAAGTTTCAGAATCTGCAATTACTAGATATTCCCAAACCGTAGAACAAAAGTGAGGAAATGTCTCTGAATGATGTAATTGTGATCCAGAACAACTTGAGTTATCTGTATAATTCCAAAGGGCCTCATGCTTTGTAAACCCAAAGCTAGATTTAATGCTTCAGATTCCATCTTGAAATTGTGGATAATTTGTTAACAATATGTTTCAATTTTTTTCAATGGATTCACAAGTTATGTCACTAGTCCTAAGTAAAAACTACTTTATAATTAAACAGATGGCAAGACGAAGGCTTGGATTGTACTCTGGGTCCTCTAGGCTGCAGAATGGGTTTATTTAGCAAATAATGCAATATTTCAGGCTTTAGAAAGATCACACTAACAGAGAGAATAAAAGCAATAATGCAAAAGGAGGACAATAACAACAGTCCAGAGATTATAATAAAGTCTTGACCTACCCAATGCCTGTAGTTGAAATAATGGAAAGTAATGCAGAATACTCAAGACAGTAAATTGAAAGCACTTGTGTCAGTAATAGGAATAGAGGAAGCTAAAGGAATCTTCTGTTTTTACCAAGATTCTTTCAGTTATTTCAGCCAGTTAGCAGCTTATGGTGGGAAACTGATAAATGACATTTTATACTCTGAAACGACAGAAGTCAGAACTGTTCTGTAAGAACTCATACTCTTTGAATTCATTTTCAAATAATAAGTCAGAGTTAAAAGGAACATATATAATTAAAAATAAAAATATTTACACTTTAATAAATTATGTATTTAAGTATAAATGGATAGATAATAGGAATAACAGGCAGATTTGATAGATTTCTGGAAATTAATTTTTCACATTTCTTCTTAAAAGTACCCTTCCCGAGTCTACCAAAACCAGATATATCCACTTTTTCCCTTCAACCTACTTCTAAGACTTAGTCAAATGCTTTCTTATATTTGTTCTCTATTTATCACTATTAATATCTTCCAACATAATAGGAATCTACATAATCAAATATCTTATCTTGACTCCACCCTAATTTCTACTCCAAATATCTGTCAATCATCAAAGCTCAGCTAACTTAACTGTTCATTGACCCTCTTTTTGAGGGTCTCCATTCCTGCAACTCTCACTCACTCAATATGTTGTAAAATATACAAACCCATGAATCCAAGAAAATGAATGGTATAAGGATATTTATTATGTTACTTAATACGCCTCAAAAATAGTTAAAAATCACTAACAATAACTTCAACAATTTGAAGAATAATTTATATTGAAGAATCGCACAAAACTTTAAATACATACGCATGTACATGTAAATGTGTTAAGCGTTAAAATTTAAAAACAATAAACTTATCAAAAGGGCTGTCTCCTGAGTCCTATGTCTGGTAGATTGGAATTCTGTACTATTTTTTCTGGCTAAAGTACCTCTACAATATCAAGCATTTTTATCTTCCTAGCTAAGCAATAAATTTTAAAATGTTTCTATGTAGTCTAAAAGTAGAATATATCTATATTTTCATGTATTTTAATCTAAATGTTTTCAATGTTTTATCTATTAATACAACGAGAGTGTTTCATGAGCTCGTTGTTTTCTCTTTTTTTAAATTTGAAGGTATTCCACAGATATTTTATAGAGCAGCAACAACATATAGTTCACACATTATATCAGAACATTTGTTAAATAATTATAGCATATATTTGAATATTTTAATATAAACTCTATCCCATTTTGTATCAATCAGATAAATGTAAGGACTATTCAGTCACATGCATTTTTTTGATTTTGTACGTTAATCACTTTTTTGTGTGTAGAAAGTAGAAGATAGCGGTTCATTAGTGAATTTGTTAAACAGTGATCTATTAAAAATTTTTTAATATTAGTTAGTATAACAGTAATATAAATTTTTATTTAATTAAAGCACTGTGAATTACAAGGTTATTCATAGTTGAGTTTTAGACATACTATGATCCAGCACCAATTCCTACAGCAGTATTATAAATATTCCTATATCAGTATTATAAATATTCCTACACCAGTATTAACTTCCCTCCACTAATGTTCCTTGGCTCTCTCCATTACCCTTCAACCCCCAGTCTGCCATCTTGACAGGTACCTTTCTAATTTCAGTTGTTAAAGTTTTTGTCTCATGATTTCAGTGATACTGACTCTTCAGTTTGAATGTTTAGCTCTGTCATTTCTGGACACCACCAGTGTACCTGAATCCCCTTGCCCTTTGCCCCCCGTTGTTTCTCACCAGTCTTTTTTATCCCCTACCCCCTCTGTGGCATTTCTTTTCTTCTCCTCTCTGTACTATATTCTGGGGCCAAAGCTGCTTATCAGCCTCAAAGTTAACTTTGTCAGTAGCCATACAAAGTTGCTTCCACTGTGATTCCCTGCTTCATAGATAAAAATGGGCATACATAGAGATTAGCATTCTAGTACATATTTGTAAATGTTAACTCATGTTCTTTTGTGTTTGTCTATTTTTATCAATGAGAAACATAAGGAAAAGTTTATTATAATATGTCAACCAATCGGTATTTACTTTGTCAAAGCTTCAATGCATACCTATATAAAAATAAAACAAAGCTTCTGGTTATGTCGTGCGATCTCATTCATCACAGCAGAAAGATCTTTTTTTATTGGCCCCTGGATCAATAATACAGTACCATGAACAGAGTTTGAACTTGTGTTCTCTATAAAAAATCATAAACAATAGAAGATTTTACTAGAATTCAACTGCTTTTCTATTTCAATTTCTTTTTAGACATGCTATTTCACACCTTCCCTTTATAAATAATTCTGACTTAGATACAGTCTTTTAAATATTTCATGCTTACAAAACCATGAAAATAAATATATCATGTTGTATACAATTCTTGTCTGAAGGTGCTTTTCAGACTCTTGTCTTATAAACGAAATGAGATGTAGGATCTGATGACTCCACATGAATGGGGAATACTGACAGTGCAAAAAATGGTTCGAATTACCAATAAATTATAAAAGTATAAGAAAATAGATTTGCAAAGGCCTTGAGAAATCTGTTCAAGTTCATTGTTTAAGGCAGGCAAATAGTCAAAATATCCTGGGAAAGGATTTTGTATCTTTCTGAATATCCAGAAGCCAGAGAAACTCTAGAACCCAGCAGAGTACCTCGTTTGCATAATTTGGAACTGAAAAAGGTGAAAACACTTTCACTTATGAATAACCAAAACTACCTCTAGTTTCTGTGATACAGCACTGTAGTGCTGTCCTCCGGTTGTTCATCGACTTACTGGAGCGGACACCAGCAATGTCTCCATTGAGACGCCCTACCTGCTGTGCTGTCACTCCAGCCCTGTCAGATTATATAACCATACTTTTTCTTCCAGAGTTAAAAAAAACACAGCTTTTACCTATTTCTTGTTTAGATTTATCTTTTGGATAGTTTTGAAGGATTGAACTCACTATTTTTCATACATTTCATACATTGAGATTGTTGTTACTGTTTTTGCATATCGAATGCCAGGCTCCGCTGTGCGGGCAGGATGCTCTCAGTAGCTTGCCAGGCTCTCAGAGAGGGACAGAGAAATCAAACCCGGGTGGGCTGCATGCAAGGCAAGCTCCCTACCTGCTGTGCTGTCACTCCAGCCCTGTCATATTATATAACCATACTTTTTCTTCCAGAGTTAAAAAAAAAACACAGCTTTTACCTATTTCTTGTTTAGATTTATCTTTTGGATAGTTTTGAAGGATTGAACTCACTATTTTTCATACATTTCATACATTGAGATTGTTGTTACTGTTTTTACGTATCGAATGCCAGGCTCCGCTGTGCGGGCAGGATGCTCTCAGTAGCTTGCCAGGCTCTCAGAGAGGGACAGAGAAATCAAACCCGGGTGGGCTGCATGCAAGGCAAACGCCCTACCTGCTGTGCTGTCACTCCAGCCCTGTCAGATTATATAACCATACTTTTTCTTCCAGAGTTAAAAAAAAAAACACAGCTTTTACCTATTTCTTGTTTTGATTTATCTTTTGGATAGTTTTGAAGGATTGAACTCACTATTTTTCATACATTTTAACTAATTTTAATTTCAAACCTTAGCATTACCGGTATTTAAACATAATTTTTAGATCTCTTATTCAGAGACCAGTGTGCTGCCTTTTCTTCTGATAGTGCCTTAAGCAATTTTCCCTTTCAACAACAAAAATATCCATTAAACAATAATAATAAACATTGTTCCATTTAATAAAATATATAATTTTGTCTCAATACATAATATTTCTTGTTTTGTGGTGTCCTTTTAAAAATTTCATTGTTAAATGAGGGATTTTTATGAATCAATATTTGTCTCCCTGTTTCTAAATTGTGCAAAATATCATGGAACTTTTCCTCTATTAACTTTATTGTTTCAAGAGTCCAGTTTTTGAAAATCTTTGAATTACTGTATGTGATCAAAGAATATCCATTTGTTGAGATATGAAAGGAATTTATTAAGAAATGAAATATGAAAAATTGTATAATTTTCTCTAAAGTATCTTTGTAGAAAAAAAAGGAAGATCATAATTTGTGCTTGGTTTATTTTTGAAGTGATTCAAAGTTTTGTGTCTGCTGTAAATGTAGTTTGTGAAGTTTTCTTTATTCTTTTTTTGTTTTCATTTCTTTATTTATTTGTTTATTTATTTTTTGCTTTTTTGGGTCACACCAGGTGATGCAAAGGGGTTACTCCTGGCTCTGCACTCAGGAGTTACTCCTGGCGGTGCTCAGGGGAACATATGGAATGCTGGAAATCAAACCCGGGTCAACCACGTGCCCTACCTGCTATGCTATCTCTCCAGCCCCTGGAGTTTTCTTTATTAAGAAATATTTGTATAAATTGAATTGAATTGCATTTTTTTGTACTTTAATTCTCCATATAGAGAAACTTTGAAGTACTTTATCAAGTCTTCAACCTAGGAAGAAAATAATATTCGATTTTCAGTAACATGTTGAGTTTTTCATTTCATTTTCATTTCATCATCCTGTTATTCATCGATTGCCTCGAGCAGGCCCCAGTAATGTCTCTTTCATCCTAGCCCTGAGATTATATTAAGGGTCTTTAGGAGAATGAGACCCATCATTGTTACTGGTATTTGGCATATTTGGTACGCCACGGGGAGTTTGCCAGACTCTGCCCTGTGGGCAGGCTACATTCGATAGCCTGCAAGTTTGTCCAAAGTAGGAATGAGATAATAAGATGTCATAAAGAAAAGTACTGATAAGATGTCGGTTCCGGGATCTGGATTTTATAGTCTCTGAGTCTTGGCCGCTGATGGGATTACACGGCGCCAGGGGGCCAGGTGGTGGGTGTGACCCCCGCCTACTGGAATTTGGAGGATCTGGGTGGAAGATGCTCAACTCCAATTCGAGTAGGCTTGGAGGTCTCGGCCCCGGAACCCGCGTGGCTTTGTCCCTCTGCCAGTACCTTCATGTGTGCGGAGAGTGGTCTCAGCATGGTGGTGGCTGGTCCTGGAGGTCTTCTGCTGCTGGAGCCCTGGTCGAGGCGGGGAGGAAAACTCAACCCGCTCCCCTCCAAGGGGCCCTGGTGAGGAACGCCAGGCGCGGGGGCAGAAGACTGCACTGTTCTCGTCCGGGAGCTGGATTTTATAGTCTCTAAGTCTTGGCCGTTGATGGGATTACACGGCACCAGGGTCCAGGTGGTGGGTGTGACCCCCGCCTACTGGGATTTGGAGGATCTGGGTGGAAGATGCTCGACATGTTGAGTAGGCAATAAAAATTTACTGAATTTAAAGTTATACCTTGAAGTTAAGTTACTGGTGCCCACTTGAGAAAATCAATGAACAAAGGGAGGACAGTGACAGTGACAATGACCTTAAAGTTAAGTAGATCACTAAATGTGAGTAAAGTCCAGAAAACCTCCATTAATCTTAAAGCAACATGCAAATAAACTGGACTTCAGAAATGCTATTAAATCTGCCTCTTAAATTCTGTTTCAATTTTCCTTCTCTTTTTAGCTGTATTATCATTTCATATTTTTCACTTTTTATAACTATTTTTATCCCAATATGATGTGTCTCCTCCGCCCCTCTCAGAGAGCCTGGCAAGCTACAGAGAGTATCTCGTTCACACGGCAAAGCTTGGCAAGCTACCCATGACATATTCAATATGCTAAACACAGTAACAACAAGTCTCACGATGGAGAAGTTACTAGGCCCGATTGAGCAAATCGATGAACAATGGGAGGAGAGTGCAGTGCAATGGTGTGTCTAACCTCACCATTCCTGGCTTTGTATGAAAATAAGAGTTCCATGCTGATCTAACTTAGACCCAAGAGAGCAATATTTAAAGAAATTAAGTGATATATCTGGGGCCAATAAAAATGCCTCTAGTGTGAGTTGGAGATGAACTTACTTCTTAAATTGAAAACTACATTTGATCACTTGATCACGTGACTTCCCGTTAATCATCGATTTGCTCAAGCGGGTGTCAATAACATCTCCATTCATCCCTGTCACATACTAGTGTAGCCCAGTGGCATCTGCATCTGCTCGTTCTAGGAACACGAAGAGTCTCAAACCGATTGTTCAGGGTCTTGATGAAGAAGTCTGGCCATCTCGTAGGTGGGTGGTCACGTGGTCATTTGAGGTCCCATGGAATCCAGTCAGTAATGGCTCTAGTCCAGCAGTTGTCTCCAAATCTCATTACGTGTCCAGCCAATCTAATTTTTTTTAAAAAAAATTTTATTAGTGAAACACCATGAGGTACAGTTGTAGACATACAAATTTTTGTGCTTGGGTTTCAATTATATAGTGATCAAATACCCATCCCTCCACCAGTGCCCATTTTCCACCATCACAGGTCCAAGTATCCCTCCCATGCCCCATTCCCCCTCATCCCACCCTGCCTCTGTGGCAGGGCATTCCCTTTTGTTCTCTCTATCGTTTTGGGTGTTGTGGTTTGCAAAAGAGGCATTGAGTGACAATCATGTTTGGTCTATAGTTTACTTTCAGCATGCTTCTCCAATCCTGGGAGGATCCTCCCAACACCTTTTATTTGGTGCTCCATTCTCTATGTGAGCTGCCTTTTCCCCTAGCATGTGTGGCTGGCCTCCAAGCCATGGAGTAAACCTCCTGGTAGATCGACTATTCTTGAGGCCCATCCGATTTTCGACACCTTGGCAAATGAGACAGCATCCCTGATTCTTGACCATCAATGGAGGTCAGAACTCCAGATTCTTTCTCTCATTTGAGTGCAGCGTGATATCAAGCATAGCTCTTTCTATTCCTCTTGGGGAGGCCCAAATAGCATTCTCATCCTGTTTTCGTAGGGCCCAGGTCTCTGAGGCGTATGTTAATGCAGGAAGAACAATGGAATCAAAGAGATGTGCCTGGAACCAGAGGTTCTTCATCCTCTTAGCTATTTCTTTAACACTCTTGAAGGTGTTCCAAGCCACTCTCTTCTTCCTGCGCAATTCAGGAGCCAGGTCATTCGTCATGTTGACTTCTCAACCAAGGTACACATGACTCTTGCATTCGGAGATGGTCATTCCTTGGAGAGCAAGTGGAACATCAGGAATGAGACTGTTTCTCATAAACATTGTCTTTGTGAGATTCAGCTGTAGTCCGACCTTTCCACACTCACGGTCGAAGTCGGCCAGCATTTGTGCTGCTTGGATAATGTTTGGTGTTATTAGAACGATGTCATCAGCAAAGCAGAGGTGGTGTAGTTGCCGACCATCTATCTTCACTCCCATTCCTTCCCATTCCAGTCGTCGCATGATGTTTTTGAGGGTGGCACTGAAGAGTTTTGGTGAAATGGTATCACCCTGCCGAACCCCTCTCTTGACATCGATGATAGCTCCTTTATAGAATGGTGAGATCCTGGTAGTGAATCTGCAATAAAGCTCACAGAGGATCCTGATGTGTTGAGTGTGAACACCCTGTTTGGCTAGGGCTTTGATGACTGCTTTGATGACTGCTTCCGTCTCAACAGAATCAAAGGCCTTCTTTAAATCAATGAACCTTAGATAGAGCGGCATCTTGAACTCCCGAGGAACCTCAATGAGCCTGGTTATCATGTGGATATGGTCCATGGTGCTAAATCCTTTGCGGAACACGGCTTGCTCGCATGGTTGTCCTTCAGTAGTGTTCTGCCGAACCTACTCAGGATGACTCAAGTGAACAGCTTGTAGATGACAGACAATAGGCAGATCAGATGGTAGTTGCCAATGTCATGGATGTCTCCCTTCTTGAACAGTAGTACAGTCCTGCTGGTTTTCCATTAGGACAGAAAACTACATTTAGGCAGCTTATTTTACCAAACCATACACAGCACCATGTCAAATAAATATGGCTTCCATTGGATAGAGCTGAAGTTCTTTCAGGAAAAGTAGACCTGGGTTTACAAATAGAGATCTTTTTGTCTCTCTTTGTGTAACACTTATTTTGACTTTCTTTAAAATGCTCATATATAGCTTTCAGGAGTAGATCATTCAGAAATTTGAAACTACATTCAGTAATTTGAAAAATGATTAAAATATAAAATGATGCTACTAAAATTGATATGACACAATTAGATAATAGTTTGACTTTTGCCACTTTAACTTCAGATCATCCTTAATTCTTTATACATTTATATTCTTTGTTATTTGTTCCCTGATCCATTCCCTGATCCATTCACATCCTGAATTGATTTTCTTTCTTTTTTTCTTTTTCTTTTTTTTTTTTTTTTTGCTTTTTGGGTCACACCTGGCAATGCACAGGGGTTACTCCTGGTTCATGCACTCAGGAATCACTACTGGCGGTGCTCAGGGGACAATATGTTCGAGCGGGCCCAGTAACGTCTCCATTGTGAGACTTGTTGTTACTGTGTTTGGCATATTGAATACGTCATGGGGAGCTTGCCAGGCTTTGCCGTGCAAGTGAGATACTCTCAGTAGCTTGCTGGGCTCTCCAGGAGGGGCAGAGGAATCGAACTCGGGTTGGCCATGTTGGCTGCGTGCAAGGCAAACGCCCTACTGCTGTGCTATCGCTCGGATGCTGGAAATCGAACCTGGGTCGACCGCATGCAAGGCAAATGCCCTACCCACTGTGCTATCTCTCCAGCCCCCTGAATTGATTTTTAAGTTCTTTATAAATAGTTTCACATAACTATTATGCAAAACCCCAAATTCAGCTTATTCAAAATTAAGTTCACAATTTCCTTCTGAAAAGTGCCTATTTATTTTATATTGTGCCATTTAGTGAATGGACATTCTCTTCTCAAAAACACAGTCTAAGGAGGTATTTCTTTATTGATTTTTGGTTCCAAGTTAAAATTCTGGAATTGTGGCATAGTGGCACGATGGAATATTATGCAGCTCTAAGATGACATATCATAGTTTGTTGCAAGTTAAAAGGCATTAAAAGGAGGGCATTATATTAAGTAGAATTATCCCAAGAAAGAACATACACTGTATGGCCTCACTCATCTGTAGTTCATAGATAAATCAAACAGGGAAATGGACATTATCTAACAATAAAGACAAAAGTGTCTAAAGTAGTTTAGTAGTATGGTCTGGGACACAGAACTCACATTACTATGATAAGATACAACGATGGAAAATTTATCCAAGGCTCTGTGGACCCAAATCCCTGGTTTTCTAAGTCCATGGAATGGCTCAGGACATGTTACAGAAGATCTAAGTCTGAGATTTTCTTAGAAAATGTGATTTTTTTTCTTTGTTTCAGTTTTGTTTCAATAGTTTCTTTTTTACTATGTCAGAAGTCAAAGTCAGCAAGATCCAAAATTGCAAAATTAAATAGTGGGAATGAGGCTGCTATGAATGTTTCTCTTATTGAGTATAAGAATATTTATTCCTCCCATTTTTAGTGATTCCTCCCATTTTCATTATTTTTAATTTTTCAAATCTTTAATTTGACAAACCAATTTCTCTTTTAGGATTTGTTGTCTATTATCAAAATCCAACACTAGTTTAGTATGTTTAATTTAAATTTATCAACCTTGTCAAATGTTAAAAAAATAAGCTTCAATTATTCACTGAAATCGTAATTATCAGGAAAGTAGCTTTGAATCTAGGGATCAGCAATGTTTTAATAACCAATTAAAAATTTTATCCCCCATACAAGTAATATTGATTCTTTTACTCAATGTTTCTTTTTATTTTATTTATTTTATTTTTATAAAGTCGTTCACGATATTTGATTAAAGCGGGTAGGGCGTCTGCCTTGCACGCAGCCAACATGGCCGACCCGAGTTCGATTCCTCCGCCCCTCTCGGAGAGCCCGGCAAGCTACCGAGAGTATTCGATATGCCAGACACAGTAACAACAAAGTCTCCAATGGAGACGTTACTGGGCCCGCTTGAGCAAATCGACGATCAACGGGAGGGCCTTTACTTACTTACTTAATATTCACATACCAGTCCCACTAACATTACACCTTCCCACCACCATATTTCAGATGTTTCCATCCGAACTCCAGCCTCTGCCGCAGAGCAGAACCGAAGCAATTTATTTTTTATTGTTTGTTTTGAATCAACCTCTGAAAATGATCCAAAAAAGTTTCCTTAGAAGAAAGCAGGTGCAGATTGTTGTATTTTGCCCAGGGGCCATTAAGACTTTCTATAAGAGATTACTAACATGTTGTTAAAGATTGAGCCTTATCTGCTTATATCTATATCTGTATAAGTATATTTTCCCAAAGGTAGGTTTCCTTCTACTTCAAACCCCATCAAATGTGGTTTACTACTCTTGAACTATGGGTCGTGTAAAGCATGAGATGTCCAGGAATAGGGATACTCATGAGTGAGGCTCATCCAAGTGTGTGGATGAGCGGAGTGGCCATGAGCATGGAAGTAGTTGAGTTCTGGAGGTTTTGGCTGCTGGGGTTGGGTCCCTTGAGTCAGGGAGGTGCCTCACTGACCTCCTCCAGGGTGCCCTAAATGAAACAGCCTTGCACAGGGCTCAGCACCTTGGCTATGGCATGCTGTAGTCAATATTTCTAAAAGTGCTCATTAATGCTTTGAATCTTCCTTTATGTGAATATTCTATGTTACTTTGAAGTGCTGATTTAGTCTATGCTGGTATAGAAAAGCAAATAATAAAGGATGACCCTCATACCTCATTCCAAAAATTAATGAAGTATTAAAATATTTATGAAGTTTAGGGGTGATTATAATATGTTCTGACTAGGTCAGGCATCTCAGCCCTAAAATATGTTTATTACATGTTTATTCCACTCTTTTTTCTCAGTGGACTTTTCCTTAAACTTTTCTCTCTGCTGTAACAATGAGCTACTGAGACAAGTTTCTTCTTATTTCAAACACCTTTTGCAGATTTTTGTCTTCCATGAGGCCTTACCATCAGTTATTGCTAAAATCAGTTATAACTTTACACCAATAACAAAACCAAAGGATATGTAACTTTCAGAATTTTATTACTTTATGCAATAGCATTTGTAATACTAGATTATGATTTTCACCTTTACATAACACAAATCTTATTGTTGTATTTTTCAAATTAGGTCAGTCATCACTAAGAGTCAAACTTTGCTCCTTATCATTTGCAAAAGTCACAAGAAGCATTTTAGGATACATTCTTCAAAATCCCTGTAACAGTCAGAAGATGAATTACTATGATTTCAATGAAAGCATCTGGAGGAAGCAAAGAAAGGAAATTGAACCATAAAGAAATTTGGCTTAGACAGAAATTCATAAATTTGGCATTAGTTAAAAGAGGACAGGTTTTTATTTATATGGAGTAGATTTATTTTTTTCTTGGCTTTAAAGAGTACGCAATATTAAAACAGGTTTCTTAGATTTAAAGAATACACAAAACTAAAGAGTATATGAAAATAAAAGCAGGAGAGAAGCTTTTTTTTTTTGAGATGCAGTGACTCACCATTTCTGTTTAGAAGTCATTAGTTTTCTCTTTTGCCCAACAGTCCCAAGATAAGAAAAGAGAAATGGAAGTTTAATTGAATCAGGCCATAGAATTTATAAAGCATATTCAGCAAAATTATGAGAGAAATGAGATCGGAAAAAAGAGGCTTCACCTAAAATATGCAATTTAAAGATGTTAGCAAGGACTGGGAAAAAAACTAATAATAAAAAAAGAACCAGGAAAAGTGACAGAAAACAGATTTTTTAGAATTGTACCTCATGGCGTTTCACTAATAAAAATTTAAAAAAAAGATTCAAGACTTTGAATTTCTAATGAGAAAATACTAATTTTATTTAAATATACAATTTAACTTATGCATATAGTTTTAGATCCTACAAAAGTGATCTGATAAGTTCATGTTTATTGAATAAAATTATCAAAATTTGAAAATAGCATCAAGGAATGTGTATAGAGTAAATTATTTTATATTACTGTTTTTCAATTTTTATAAATCTTTAAAATTGTATCTATCCTAAATGAAGAAATGTTCTCTATAGTTTTACAAATTGAAAAAATAAGCTTAAAAAATGAGATTAAATAAATTAATACAGGTAAGAATGACTCAATGATCTCTCTGCAGCTGGAACCTTCGTCCAATACTGATGGCATTTTTGGCTTTCTTGAATAATATCCAGGTTTTAAATAAATCTGTTTTTGTTTTTGTGAAGCAACATAGAAAGATGTGAGGGGGAGAGGACGAGAGAATGGAGGAAGTATGTATTCAAGAGAGAACATGGGCTTCTCCGAATTTTAAAAGACAAAGAAACATTAGTGAGGCCATGGACTTAAAGAGCAAGTCAGTAAAATTGTTGATGGTTTTGTTTTATTTTGTTTTGTTTTATTTTGCTTTGTTTTATTTTAGTTTGTTTGGGGCCATACTCAGCGATGTTCCAGACTTTAGCCTGACAGCTTTCAGGGATGATTCCTGGCTTGGCTGGGGGAACATGTGTGGTGCTGGGAATGAATGCAGCTATATGCAAGGTAAGTGCCCTACCTACTGCGTTTCTCTCCAGTCTTAAGCAATTTTCTTTTAACTCACACTAGGAAATCTATTGAGTAAACATATTCACCTTTGAAATTGCAGCCTAATAATATATTCATTTGGAAATGAAAATATGATCAAGTACTATTTTAGATGGGCTGGAGTGATAGCACAGTGGGTAGGGCATTTGCTTTGCAAGCGGCCCACGCAGCCAAACCGAGTTCCAATTCCTCCACCCCTCTTGGAGAGTCCGGTAAGCTACTGAGAGTGCCTTAGCCTGCATGGCAAAGCCTGGCAAGCTACTTGTGACGTATTCGATATGCCAAACACAGTAACAACAAGTCTCACGATGAGACGTTACTAGGCCTGCTAGAGCAAATTGATGAACAACAGGAGGACAGTGCTACTTATTTTAGGTAACTTTGAGCTGCAACTAACAAAAACAACATTTAAAATAGCTTTCGATACATGAGTACCAGGTTTACTCCTAGTCCTACATGATCCCCTGAGAACCTCTATGAGTGATCCTCTGGCCCTGATATTGGAATAGTCTAACAATCAAAAGTTAAATATCTTCAAAAATTTTATTTCCCCACATAATAAATTATTAGAGATAATAACTTCAAAGTTCTTAAATTCAATGACCCAGAACTATCTGTTGTCTCCTGCTACTCTTGGAATTTGTAGTTCAATCCTCAAGGAGCAAATTCCTTTAGCAGATTTACCTACTTTTCATAGTATCCCCAAAGTAAGACAACTAGACTGAAGAAGCGGTAAGAGTAAATTCTTCTATAGAATGGGAATGTTGATGCATCCTGAAGTTTCCGATTTGTCTGTAGTTACTAGGATATATGTTTTTTAGAAGAAAAAACAGTCAGAAATGACAGTGTGGGTACCAATACATTGTCAGGTATATATCTCTTGAGATAAAATGTACTAGCAAATAATTGGATGTGCAGAAAGAAATTACAAAAAATATAGAGAAGAAAAACAAGGAAATTATTGAGTTTAACAAAATAGTTCACCTACCAGATTGGCTTTTATAAACAAAATGGAAAGCCTCATACAATTTACATGTTATGTTAAATATGCAGTTGCTTTGAAAAAATGGTTGATTTTTCCTTAAAATGTTAGACAGGATTACTGTTCAAACTATGTCTATTTCTAGGCACATGTTTTTTTTTAAAAAAATAAATACCTGTTTATTAAATACTATGCTTTTTAAAAAAATAAATACAATTCCCTGTGCTCACTCCTCTTTAGGATACACGGGATTGTACTTATTTCATGGAAAACTGTTTATAAAGTTTGTTGGGAGGGAACAGTTATCACTGGTGATTCTGAGAGTTTGCCTCAAGCCAATTTCTCGCAGACACATGGGAAATGCATCCCTCTTGCAACTGCCACTGAACATTTTTCTTTCTTTCTTTCTTTCTTTCTTTCTTTCTTTCTTTCTTTCTTTCTTTCTTTCTTTCTTTCTTTCTTTCTTTCACCTTGGTATCTCAGAGTTAGATACCCAACTCTGCTGGATATCTCTCTGCAGAGATATCAGAGTTAGAGTTACAATAGATGTTCAAAAAAGTCAAGCAGGTGAAATCTGTTTGCCTCATTTGAGCTGATAGTAATTTCAAATCTGCCCCTCAGTTGTAACTGAAACACCATAGATCTTCTTTCATGCTACAGTAGTAAGTCTCCATTTGTAGCTCCCTAGACCAAACTATGTATACTGGTTCCTGAATCACTACCCCATGTTGACTAAGTGGATCATAATCTCAATGTGTTAGAGGTTTCAACCTATATAAAATAAGAACACTGAGCATCAAAGGCCAACACCTAGGCTACCTATAAACTCTGCTTTAACTCTAGCCCATGATAAGGAGCTGTTCAGTTTACTCAATAGAGAAGTGGAAAACAAAGTATAATGAGTAAGCAATGGGATTCATTCCAGTAAATGGGTGAAAACAAAAGCTCATAAAAATATGGAAAAATCCTAACAAAGCAAGTTACCAGACTGTCAAGACAAAACTCAGATGTGCTAATGGAATAGTAAAGCAATAGGCAAACAAAATGAGAACTACAAAGAAATATTTTTTTTAATTTTTCAGGATTTTTTGTTTTTTCTATTTTTGAAGTGCTGGGCTAGGGATCAACCCAGGACCTCACATGAGAGGTGTATGTACTACCAATGAATCACATGATCAACATGAAAAAATTTTAAGAACTTACCATAGAGACAAAGAATATAATAGTTTAATTAAAAAACAGGAATTGAAGCAGTGGGCCAACTCATGACATTGAAGAAAAAATATTGGAAAGTGTCCTTAAAAAAACAATAGAAGTAACAAGAAATTGGAAAAAACATAGTAGGTAGATCGATAAACATCCAGGAAATTAATAATTTCATCACTTGGACTCCAAAATGAGAAGAGAGAAAAGGGAAGAAATAAAAATTAGAGATTTAATAGGTGAGAATTTCACCAAAATGAGAAAATAAGCAGACCTAGGATTAATAATGATATATAAATAAAATAAAACAAAAGCACGCATTATCATTGAAAATGCAAAACTCATGAAAGAGATTCTTGAGAGCAACTGGAGAAAAGCAGAGTTGAGTACAAGGCAACCTCCATAGGTTATCAGATTTCCCAGCAAATACCTTACATATTAGATATGAACTGCACAATATATACGGTCCTGGTCACAGTCCTCCCATTGTTCATCGATTTGCTCGAGCGGGCCCTAACGTCTCTATCATGAGGCTAGTTGTTACTGTGTATTGGCATATCGAATACGTCATGGGGAGCTTGCCAGGCTCCGTCCTGAGGGTGAGATACTCTAGGTAGCTTGCCGGGCTCTCCGAGAGGGGTGGAGAAATCAAACTTGGGTTGGCCATGTTGGCTGCGTGCAAGGCAAACGCCCTACCGCTGTGCTATTGCTCCAGCCCTACAATATATACAGAATAATGAAAATAAAGTTAAGGAAGATTTTTTTTCCCCTGGTAAGCAATCATATGGAATGAATGTACAATAAAGAGCTTCACAAACAACAATTTATCAAAGGAATTAAACTCCATTAAACTGGCCTTGTAAACCTACTTTGACTATTAGAGTAAGTTCCAGATAACTTATTTTAAATTTAAAAATAGATCATAACTATAACCATTGTACATATACATTTCTCTTCTAGTATAATCTCTCTATATGTGTGTATATGTATATATATACACAATATCTATATCTATATAAAACTAATGGCAAGCTCAAAAACCTTTTTTTAAATCCTTAGAAGAAACAAGTTTGATGAGATGGAATTCGAACATTACCCAAAAGGTTGATAACAAAGAGAAAATAAAAAATGAAAATCAAAAACTAAAGCACTCTCTTCAAAAGAAAAAAAATCAGCTGAAAACTGATTAAATATTTTTACAGCAATCGTTTTTAAAAGTCTTAAAGCAATAGTTTTAGTAACACCATTGTGAAATATAACAGTGATCACAAATTGACTTTTATTAAACTATTTTCTGATAAATCCATTTGCCATTTTGTTGTAATAAGCAATATGAAATCAATTTATTTGTGGGTGCTAATGGGGCCATGGCAGCTCTAGGGATGGTGGACACTGAGAACAATGGTGGAGGCATGTTCACACTAATGATGGAATTGGTGTTAGAACACTGAATGCCGGAAGCAACTGTATTATGAACATTGTAAGCCATGATGTTTTAAAAAAAATAAACACATTGGTTAAAAATCAAACAGTGGTTGGTTTCATTAAAAAAATTGTCAAATAGTTGTTGCATTGATTCAAAACTCAACTTTAGGTTGTCTTCGGGAGCTCATTTGAGCTTCAAGGAGAAATACATAGTTCTTTTAAGGAGGGAGGAAGAGATTTGAGGAGTCATACATGGCAGTGCTCAGGGGCTATTCCTGGACCACATTCAGCATTACTAAGATGCAAAACGGCTCACCATTGTCACTGTCTAGATGTTACTTCTCAGTCACCTTTACCTTCTCTCCTAAGCTCTCTTGCCCTTATCATACGCATTTAGACCATGTTAATTCTTTCAGTTCATAAACATGGCGCATATTTTTTCTTATTTTTTGTTATCTTCTATTTCTTTTAATAAGCACATACAGCTTTCACTGTATAAGATTGCCACATCATTTGTTAAATTGATTGCTAGGTACCTGATAATCTTAGCCACTATTTCAAGTGAGGGTGTTTTAAAGTTTTTTCTCTTCTAGTTTGTTATTTGTGTATAAAAATGCAATGGTTTTATTGTTCTTAAAAAATGCAATGTATGTGTGGCTGGTGGAGTATTTGATCATTGGGTATTTGATCATTGTACAATTGAAACCCAAGCACAAAAATTTGTAAGTCTACAACTGTACCTCATGGTGTCTCACTAATAAAAATTAAAAAAAAATGCAATGGATTTTCTTGTTCTTATTTTTTGGTCTGATACTTTTCTGTTGATTATTATTTTGGGGGGATTTTGAACTACATTCAGTGATGCTCAGGGATTACTCCTGACTTTATATTCTGGTGGGGCTCAAAAGATCCTTTAAATACCAGGCATTGAATCCAGGTCTGTTATCTGCACCCTACTTGCTACATTATCACTCCTGCCCCTTTCTTTTCTTTTTCTTTTTAAATGCTTTCAGTGGAATCATTAGGGCTGGTGAGGATGTTGAAAAATTGAAATTCTTATACACCATCGGTTGGGATATAAAATGACATCCACTGCCCAAAACATTATGATGATATTTTAAAAAGTAAAATGGACTTACCAGAATATACAGAATTTGTTTTAAAATTTTTCTTTCTATATATTATCCCACAAGTATTGAAAACCAGGATCTTGAGCTGTCAATATAACAAAGTTTAGTAAAATATTATCCACATTAGCTTTAACATGGTAGCAATCCATGAGTCCTTGAACTTGTATGAATCAATATGTAATGAATATGCAAAGAATGGGAATATTTAAAGTCCTTGAATGGTTATGTAAAGTTTGATGTATACATGTGAAGACCTTATTCAGCTTCCTATGGAAGGAATTCTGGCTTAAGCTATCATAGGGATGAAGTTTGAGGATCATGCACTTGAAACAAGCCAGTTATAAAATAACAAATGCTGTATGATTCTAATTACATCAGTTACTTAGAGTCACCAAAATCAGAGAAGCAAAAAGCTGAATCTTAGTTGTCAGGAGTTTCTAAAGAGAAAGGAGTGGGAAGCTACCAATTGATAAGTGTCTATTTTTTTTTACACAAAGAAAATGGTTACAGATGGTGATAGTAGTTGCATAAAGTCATGAATAGTCTTGATGCCATTGAACTGTGTACTTGGTTAAAGTGGTAAATGTCATGCCACATGCATTTTACCAGAGTAACATTAACTCAAAAACTGCTTACTTGAATTCAGATAAAATGTGGAGTATTAATAGTGACTCAACTAAATTATTATCATTCTATATTATAGAACTGTTGATCTATGAATTTCAGCAGGAAAAAAATAGGACTGGAAGTATACACCAAGGCAGTGAGGGTTCTACCGCTAGAGTTTGTCAACTCTAGGACAGTGAAGCAGCAGAATTCCAGTGTGAGTGCGGCTGTTCACTGTTATCACTGTGTGTGTGCTCCACATAGTTTTCAGATCTGGAATTTGCACCTACACACTTGAATACCTGCATTAAAAAGGGGATAAAATAAAATTCTATACTGATTTTGTCCAGTAGCTGTTTGCAATGCTAGGCGAAAGCCTCTGAATTCCACACTGCAAAATCGAATTAACATTACTGGCTATTTACCTAATTACTTTGTAACTATACAATATGTCATTCTCATATTTTTGGTTTGTTTTGGGGCCACACTCAGGGATGATCCTGGTTCTGCGCTCAGGGGTTACTCCTGGTTCTGCACTCAGGAATCACTCCTATTGTTCTTGGGAGATCACCTGTGGATCCCACCAAGGGATCAAACCTTGGACAGCCAGCTCAAGGCAAGCTACCCATTGGAATACTGCTCCAGTCCAATCATTATGATAATTTTTGACCACTTTGACCATTTTCAATTGTGCTATGTACATAACTAGTGTATGAATATTACCATAATTAGTTAAATTTTTTTTATCTTTCCAAACGAAAAGCTTGAACTCATGAAGTGATAATGTGTTTTATAATAAGTAAGTAAAATGAATTTATTTTATTTTTTTAGGCTCTGCTGGCAACTTACTCCATGCTCTTTACACAGGGTTTACTATTGGAAGTGCCTGGAATTGAACTGGGTTGTTTTGTGTGAAAGACAAATGCATAACCTACTATAATATCTCTCCAGCTTCAGAAAGTAAATTAATTTTTTTGCTTTTTGGGTCACACCTGGCGATGCTCAGGGGTTACTCCTGGCTCACGCACTCAGGAATTGCTCCTGGCAGTGCTCGGGGGACCATATGGTATGCTGGGAATCGAACCTGTGTTGGCCATGTTGGCTGCGTGCAAGGCAAATGCCCTACCCGCTGTGCTATTGCTCCAGCCCCAATTAATTTTAATTTTTAAACAAGAAGGCATTAACAAAAACTCAGCCAAAATTAAAATCTTTTGGTTATAATTATGTCTTTTTTACTCTCTCCTTTAATTCTTATACTATATATATATGTATGTGTATATATATGTATATATACTTTATATATACTAGAACATGAAATCAACCAAAGAATAAGTCTATTGTGTAATTATTAAACTTAGACTAGTGCTTTGGTTGATTTCATGTTCTAGTTTTGACTATCCAAAAATTATTTTTAAATTTCTGACTCCTACCAATAAACTATTTGGCTACCTCATAAAGAAAAATCAGGCATCTAATCATCAATATTTATTACAACTTCATTTATAAGTAAAATAAACATTTATTTACAGTGAAGGAAATGAACATTTATTTACAGTGAAGGAAAAAATACACGTATTTGTTAACACTTATATTTTATCTAATTCTAAAGGACAAATCTGAATACTAATTATAAAGGACAAATCATCTCATAAAGAAAAAACTTGGGACCAGAGGGATAATACAGCTAATAGGACATTTGCTTTGCTTGTGACTGCCCTGAGTTCAATTTCTAGATCCCTATACTGTTACTTTTTTTTTTTCTTTTTGACGTCAAACCCAGCGATGCTCAGGGCTCACTCCTGGCTCTGCACTCAGGAATTACTCCTGGCAGTGCTTTGGGAACCATATGGGATGCAGGGGATTCAACATGGGTCAGCTGTGTGCAAGGAAAATGCTCTCCCTGCTGTGCTATCACCCTGCCCACCCCATTCTCACCCCTGAACACACCAGGGGTGATTTCTGAACTTAGAGTTAAGAGTAAGACCTGCGTACTACTGGGTGTTGCCTAAGCAAACAAAAAAAGGTAATTTTAAATTTTAGTATACATTTTGACTGCAATGTTGTTCCTTTATAGTAAAAATGGTATCAAATGGGACATTATTTATATGACGCTTGCTTTTAGATCATAAATGTTAGCTTTTGGATTATAAATGTATGAATATTTGGAAGCAGTGGTTATTAATTAATATCCAGTTCTTATTAATGGCTTAGAAAATGTGACCATTGTATATTAAAAGTGGAAGTAACATTACTGACTACCTATTCTAAATCTTTGGCTTATAGGTAAGGAATTTGAAAACAGTAGTGTTTAACTGAATTTCATGTCATTAAGTAAAGTATATTATACTATTTAGGTATCTATCTACGGACCTTGTTTTGCTTAGAATTGTGTAATGTAAAAAAAGTAAAGGTTTTTGGCCTAAAGGCCCTTTTCAGGAAAAAAAAATCACTCAGAACTCCCTTAGAAATCTATTTTTTTTCTAAAAGCAAACTAACAAAAATCTTCCCTAATTGCATGTGAGTAACTATTTCCCCTGAATCCTTCTAGGATGCCATATTGTCCACTTTGGTAAATGCTGCTCTAACACATTGTTCATTTTATTTGGTTCCATTATGTGCATTGATATTGTAATAAGTCCAGAATCAGAAATAAACACATGTAATGGGAATGTGTTGATTTAACAATTTGAAATAAAAGGCAATATTCATTTATAATAATGGAAAACGTACAAGTAAATAAAAACCTAGGTATGCCAAACTAGGAGGTTTTGTGTCATAGACTACAATCGATTCTGTTAGTACAGTATCAAAGTAGAATAAATAGAACTCAATCAAGTCAATCTGATGTTCTGAAAAGCATTCTCCTGGAACCTCGGAAGTATTCTTCAGATATTGGCACCTTTCACTGAAATTTTGACCAGAGGAGAATTATACACCTATCCAACAAGGGGCTGAAATCACAGGAAAATTTCTAGACCCCAAACCTTGAGATATATGTGCTTCAATTCTGAACATTGCCATAATGTTTCATAACCTCCACCTTAATGTTGTCAATTTAATCTCATACTTATATTTTTACCATGTGAATTTCCTTCAATAGATGATTTGTTGAGTCACCAATGAAATCTCTTTGAGTGTTAACATGCTGAGATCTAAAATTCGTGTTAAAGATTTACTTAATAGTAAACTAGTCATCCCAGACAAAACAAAATTTTATTTTATTCCTAAATAATAAATGTTGCATGCATGATCTCATCTGTAGATGTTATTTTTTCAGTTATTAAAACAAGATCTGTGAGAAGTAGTGTTTAAAATCTTTTGATGCAACTATTTCCTGTAAACTATAACCAGAGCACTAATATTTCATGGACCACATCTTGGCTAGTTTATCTCATCACTACAATTATTCATTTAACTTTGTTTATTGGATTGGTTTTAGGTTTTTTTTTTTTTTTGCTTTTTGGGTCACACCCGGCGATGCTCAGGGGTTACTCCTGGCTCATGCACTCAGGAATTAATTGCTCCTGGCGGTGCTCAGGGGACCATATGGGGTGCTGGGAATCGAACCTGTGTTGGCCATGTTGACTGCGTGCAAGGCAAACGCCCTACCTGCTGTGCTATCGCTCCAGCCCCCGGATTGGTTTTAGTTTTTACATTATGTTTTTCTAGTTTAAGATAGTACATGTAATTAGAGAAATTTGTCATATAATCTCAAATTTATCCCTGAAGTTTCAGTTGAGGGTCTTCTAAAATCTTAAAACTATAAAGAGCACTTTTAGGCAAACTCAAATAATTTATTAAATTATGATGTTTTTTAAACTTGCACAATGAGACTTTAATAGTTACCACACAAGTAAATAACAATTGGGACCACTTTTTATTGAACTTAAAACATGTGCTCAAAACAGGTATGGTTTGCTTTCTAGTGCTCTCTCAAAACAAATCAGCTTTTCTCTTGTATATATAAGCCAACAGGATGAAATGCTTTTCTTGGTCAGAAGCCTTATGCAATATTTCAAATTTATCATCTCTGTTGTACACCAAGTTCTTTAAAAGCACAAAGATCCTCTTTTGTTTAAAGTCAATATCCAGTTCTTACCAAAGAAGCCAGCCCTGAAATAACCCGTGACAGCTGGAAAAGCCTTAGTTGTAGGTGGATGGACTTGGACTGTTTTAACTTTTAAAAGCTGGACATATAGTTTCACATGAAAAACTGAATTTTAATTTATTCCCCCTTGGCTTCCTTTTTTAAATTGTGGACAAATTAAAAAGAAAAGACAACTGAGAACAAACTTTCCTATTAGTTATATCCTGCAGGAGTGTGTGTGCAAGTGTGTGTGCGAGCGTGTGTGTGTGTGTGTGTGTGTGTATGTGTGCGAGCCATGCACATATCTAACCTTAAATGCTCTGTATTTATGTCCCCACTCATTTGTATTTCCTTATCATTAAAACAGGTAATATAAGTAAAATAATATAAAAAAGGTCTAACTAAATGACAAAGATGATCTATCTGTTGGAATTTATATTTCATCTACATGCAGTTCATTATTCTAGAAACTAGAAGAATTATGTAAGGTTGTATGTTCTATTCCCCAGTTATTTAGAGGGTAATGTGCATTTCATCTTTAATCTGCCACAGATTTTCTTTTTGTAATAATGACTAAGAAGTGTTTAGACTGCATTTCTTGCTATTTGAATCTGGTGATTTTAAAAAATTTAATATTCTACTAAAATTAGATACGATGATTATATGTACAAAATATAGGATTTTTTATTTTACAGATTATAATTTTTTTCAACTTATTTTCTAATCTAGACTGATACCGTGTCTCTGGACCCTTTCACTAATTACTTTAGGCCGACCTTCCCCTGGCAGCCTCGCTCTGCTTTCAGTAGTTTTCCGGGATTTATTTTTTCATGAAGGATACACCTGAAAGTGTTCACTGTATCTCTCTGTCTCCCTCTGTCTCTGTCTCTCTGTCTCTCTCTGTCTCTGTCTCTCTCTTTCCTCTCTCTCTCTCCACCCACGCCCCACATCCATCCCTCCCTCCTTTAGATTGAACAAATCCTAAACCCTTGTCTGACGTTGTGCCCAATGCACCAATCTCTCTTCCCACACTCTTCTCCATAGCTGAAGGCCTGGGTGCTCTGTATTCACTGGATGTTTTCTCTTCACTGTCAGTACAGTTCCCAGGTACTAGGGTACTAAGGAGCAGGGGTAAGCTCTTCTGTCCCCAGGGGTATTGTCTACATGCAGGTAGAGTTCCTGATGAGACTGTGCCTAAGGTTTCCCTACCTCTTCTAATGATTTCTGTTGCCTGTCTTTGTGCATATGTTGACCCTCAAATGTGTGTTATTTTTCCAAGGCACCCGCTGTAGTAGCCATGCTGCTACACTGTTACTCAGTGAGGGAGAGAAAAGTCCTGTCCGTGCCCACTGTGACCTTCAGCCTGTTAATCTTGAACTCTTTCTAATATTCAACACTTTGTTTTGTTGTGCGGGCAGACCTGGTTATATTCAGGACACACAGCCGGCTCTGCACTTGGAGGTCGCTCCTGGTGGTGCCTTGGGGACTATATGGAATATTGGGTCTCCGTGAGCAAGACTGAAGAAGAACTGTTCCTCGGTACATGCGACAAAAGAGGTATCAGGGGTGTCGGGGTCCTTGTCAACACGAAATTGGCCATGAGCATTGATTCATGCGAATGCCTAACAACCTGAATCGGACGATTACCCTTGAATAGATGTGGCTCACTGCCAGCAGTTCCTATGTTCATTGTCTATGCACCAACGTCTAATTATGATGAAGGAAAAATTGAGAATGGAACTGGAGAAGTTCTATAAAGAACGTTTATAACCACACCCTCTACAAGATCATTGTCAGTGATTTTAGTGCCAAGATAGGACTGAGAAGATCAGCCAAAGATCTCCACATTGGGACCCATGGCCTAGAATGGAATGAACAGGGTGAGAGACTATCTGAGTTCATCATGTCAACCAAGACCATCCATGGTAACTCACAGTTCCAAAGGCCGAACTAAAAGTTGGACATGGGAGTCTCCCGGTGCACAGTTCCACAACGAAATTCAATCAATGGTTTTGCCTGACCAACGGTTTTGCCTGACCATTGTTGCTGTTGTCCCAAATTTCCAAACGGGATTGGACCACCATCTCCTTCGTGCAAAATTCTACTTCACAGAGCGGGGAGAAAGGGTTGCAAAGTTCAAGAAGAGAACTCCTAAAACGACCACCAACTGGGAGCTCTTTGGCACTATTGTGGCAACATGGGAAGATGCGGTCATTGACAACATTGACAAGGAATATGATCGACCAGTTCAGCACCTCCTGATTGTGTGAGGAATACCAAGAGAGAGGTAGCCACCAAAAAAAAAAAAAAAAGCCTGTCTTCGAAAACTCTTAAGCTTAATTGCCAAAGTGGTTTGGCGCATGCCTCAGGCAACCGCAAGCAAACATCCGAGCTTGCAAAGCAGTGCAGAGAAGCGATCATGGAAGACCTCAAAGAGAGAAGAGCAGCAGTGCTGGCAGATGCGGCAGAAGCCAGAAAAAGCATTAGCAACACCCGCCTGTCCTTCTCCAACTACAAGACCAAGATGACTCCCCTTCCATGTCCTGATGGATCTATCACATCTTGTTTAGCAACATTTCCCCCTGTTTTCTTGTTTCTTCCTAATGTGGTTCATATTTTTGATTTTTATTTTATAGATGTCTTCTTAATCTGTTATAAAAGTCTAAGTTTCTGCTAGGACTTCTCTCAACTTTGAAAAGCTCTCGATGACCCTTTAGTTCTGAGTGATGACCTATGGTAGACAGGTTCAGGCGGTGGGTGCAACTATGATGTCTAGTGTTTAAAAACTTGAGTTGCTGAGATGTGAAATTTATACTTCCAAAACTTATTTAGTGTTGTAAATAAATGTTACAACAATTAAAATGTATTACAAAATGTTCTCCTGCTTTCTCTCTCTGAATCTCATCACGTTTCTGTTACTCTATGTTGCATGCATCTCCAACAATCTTCTACTAAAAATAAAACTCATATTTCATCTGTTTCTACAACAATAAGGAAAATAAATAGCAAAAGCATGTATTTTGTTGGCTAACCATGAGAATGTGATGAAGATAAATTTATTGGCATAGGAAAAATTTTATTTTTTTATTCAAATATTTTGCACACCCACTTTACTGATGTTAAACCTTTTGCTTCTTAATAACACAATCCTTTTGATTTAACCATATGTATAAAATGAAAATTAGTCAAAACTTTTTACTTTTGTTTTAATGTGTTTATATAAATATAACTGTATACATAATTGATTCTGCTTCAAGACATTACTAGACCATAAATGAAAACATTTTAAATTTCTTGTATATCTAGATGTTTGAAGTGATAAAACAAAATACAACATCCTCATCCTATTTCTGATTTATATTATGTGTGCATGTAATTTTACAAGCTGATGATTCTGAAAGTACAGCACTTTAGTTAGAAAGATGAGCAGCATCTGAAATTTACTAAAATTCACTTACATAGTTCCATCACAGCCCTTAATAAATCAGAAATTCTTGGGACTCAGAAAATATTTTAGAAAGCTTCATGTGATTCTGATGTATACTCCGGATTAAGAAGAACTATTGAGATAAGAGTTCTCAAAATAAGTTGTAGTTTTCTAAATATTTATTGGAAAACTTGCTAGAAAAGTGGGCTGGAGTGATAGCACAGAAGGTAGGGTGTTTGCGGTGCACGGGCCAGACCCTGGCTGACCCCAGTTCAATTGCTCCGCCCCTCTCGGAGAGCCCGGCAAGCTACCAAGAGTATTGCACCCACATGGCAAAAGCCTGGCAAGCTACCCATGACATATTCGATTTGCCAAAAAGAGTAACAACAAGTCTCACAATAGAGATGTTACTGATTCCCACTCAAGCAAATAGATGAACAATGAGAGGACAGTGCTACAGTTCTAGAAAACATGCTGTGAGGGTATGTAGATTCACAAAACTAAGTTCATAGAGGATTTTATTGCGGAAAATAATCTGCCATCACTAACATAACTCCAGAGAAATTGGGGGGGCCATAGAGGGAATAGCCATGATTTTTTATTTACAATTCTTCAACTTAGGTAAGTTTAGAGCCTTTGGGGTCATTGTATTTTAAGTTAAACATCTTTGGAAATGTATAAATAATATACTCTGCTCCTGTTTCAAAATTCAGGTTGCATATTACATGCATGCAGTTTATTAATTTATATCAGCTCTCCAAAGATTTAAAATGCATAACAAATATCTTTGAATAAGCTTTGCATCTTGATAAGCGTTCATAAGAAATGTATTAATTATAAGATCATTTGGTCAAAATGTGCATTTCATGACAAAATTGAATATAGAACCAAATCTACTCAATTTTTCAAAAGCTCATGTCTATTCTATATTTATCAAAAGTACACAATTATTCAATGATTACATAACTCTATTGCTTTTAAATTATTTGTGTGCCTTTTGATAAATAAGCTGTGTAAGAGAAAATAGATTTTTGCTAATTCTGTATAAATCTTTAAAACTTTCTAGGAAATAAACTATACATTAGAGTAAATATATATTTAACAATTACCTTTAATTCCATTGGTGTAGGTATAATAAATCATATGTATGTATATCACGATCACGAGCATCCTGTTGTTCGTCGATTTTCTCGAGCAGGCACCAGTAATGTCTCCTTCTTCCTAGCCCTGAGATTTTAAAAGCCATTTCAATGCTCTTTCAGGATTAGGAGGATAAGACCCATCATTGTTACTGGTATTTGGCATATTGAGTACAACATGGGAAGTTTGCCAGACTCTGCCGTATGTATGTATATAAATTTAACATTTAAAGTTGGCATCACAGTGTTAGCAATATTTTTATTTTTATATAGCAGAAACTTATTCTAAACTTATTTGACCTACCATCACCTTTTCAGAAAAAAAATAGTCAGCACTGGAAATCTATCTTCTTTAAGCAAACAAATGGAAGCACCTCAAAATATAACCAAATACTGTTTTCTTTCTAGATTGTTCCGGCAGTCCTCATAGTTTGACACTGGCTACTTTGGGAAGCAATGACTTTTAAGGACTCGTGATGTTTTGCGTGTGTGGACCCTTCACTAATGAATAACATAATTATTTTAGTGCATACTTGAATCAAAAGATGAACCAATATTCAAATACATTTTATGTGTTTTGTACACACACTTTAATTCTAATGTTTATCTTTTAAAATTTTTTAAAAATTCTATTGTTGGGGGGTAAAGAAAGCTTCTATTGTTATTAAAATAATGATGAACAATGCTATTGATGCTTAAGCCTTTGGTGGCCAAAATCACTGTTCCTCCTCTGTCACCAAAATGACAAAGACCCTTTATCACTATCCATATGTCAGTTTTAGTCTTTCATTTCCCTCACCACCCCAGCCCCATCCCCCCGCACTTGGTAACTGAAGTTCTGCTGTCAAAGTCCAAGTTATTTGTTTTTGGTAAATACTGTCTATTACCTTTCTGTGTTTCTTTATATACCATAGATGAGTTAGATCAGACAGCATTTTTCTTCCCTCTGACTTGTTTTGCTTAACTAGATACCATCCAGTTCCATCCAACTTGTAGCAAGACTCACAATTTCATCTTTATTTACAGCTAAAATACTCTAAAACTTGACTCTAACATGGACATATTCGTACTCCTGGGATTGTTCTTAAAATTGTTTGAGAGCCTGGTGTTCAGGGAATAGTGAGCTCTCTAGGAATATTAAAAATAATGACCAGATACATGGTTTTAAAACAAAATTCTTCAGTGATGAGTATGAAAATAAATAAAATGTCACTCATGCAGTCTTATAAATTAGGAAAAGTATATCTGTCTAGAAATCAACAATGTCTAGGGAAAAGAACAAATCATATAAAATTAGAAATGGGGTCAATATAACTTTGCAGAAAATGTAGGTTTGAATAACTAGTAAATAGCATTAATTTTTACTGAGATATTTTAAAAATATTTGCTGTGGGACTGCATAGCTACCAAGACATGATATTCTATTGATGTTATGTCTCAGTGGGAAAGGAAACAGTAAAAAAAGGCAACTATAATGTTTATTATTTCAGGTTAAAAGTTTTCCCAGCTCTTAGCCATCTTGAATTTCTATTTTTAAGGCTTTCTTTTCTGGTCTTGAAATTTTCACTTTGATGACATTCCTCCTTTGGAGGGATCATTCTGAAAATAAATAAGATGTTCACAAAAATAGCCAGTCTTAAAAATGAGAGACTTATTCCTGAGTATGGAATAGGATATTGCTACATTAAGTATATAATATGTTTCTTGTAATCAAGATGTTTTAGCTATTCTTAAATAACTGTTTTTTCTAATTTTCTGTTGAATAATTGGTAAGGTCTATATTTGTCTCATTTCCCTGCGGTGAGCAATCAATTGAAGATGAGAGACTTGTCTTTACTGCTGAGGAACAACTGGGTCTCAATTTATAATCGAGAAAAAGTGCCTTGTTTCAACAGCATTTGCTTGAGCAGAATAGGGATACGCTCCCACATACAAGGCAATTTGAGCATTTGATATGGCTACTCTGATAATCATTATCAAGCTAGGAGGGAAGTCATCATGAAGCTATCTTTTGACTGAGCATTAGCTTCCAGAGATACATACATACTGTTGACTGCCAGACCACTTCCCATAGTCTCTGATATGTTGACTCACCCATAGTCCCTGCTCTCAAGGAGATTCAGACCAAGGAGCTGAAATTGATGGACACATCAGTCACTCCAGCTGAGAACTCTCAAGCACCCTGACGAGTGGAGTGGCCGTGTCCTTGTTTTGCTGAAGCCTTGGCAATCACACCCACATGCCACTCCTGCCGCCATGCCAATAATCTACAGCCTAACTCCATGGCTTCACTGAGAATTTCTGTAGATTCATCTCAGCTCTATTAATCCTGAAAGTTCTGGACCATGTAGTCAAACATGACACCTCCAAACTTCACAGTACTGAAATTCCAGTAAAGCACACCAAGTTGGTTGAGATAGCAACATAGATGGTGACTAAGCTGAACAAACAATTACAATAACACAAAAGGCTCAACTAGTGACAACAGATGCGTAAATCCTCAGGCAAAAACTTAACAATCCCATGGGGAGATATATCAATTTTCACATTTTTTTAAACTGAAGTATTTTTAATGATTCCTTCAGCCATTTGGTTTTAACAAGCAAGAAATCTGTGTGCCTGATAAGAGGGCTGGCCTTGGGGATGATAAGGAAAAAGGGGACAATGGTGAACAGAAAGTCACTCAAGAGGCAGGATTGGTATTGTAACATCAAAGCCCATAGCAATGGTATTATGAACAACTTTTTAATCCATAGTGTCTGAATAAAGTGAAAAAAAAAACCAATTGTAGACTTCAGTTTGCTCTTCATCTGGTTTCCTCTGAACAATTATTTCTGTATGTCACTTAGTTATCTCTGTATCTTAGCTTGCTTATTTCCACTATGGAGTTGCCTGTGTTCTCACTTGAACATGTATCTCTCTCTCTCTTTCTCTCTTTCTCTCTCTCTCTCTCTCTCTCTCTCCTCACATCTTTTTAAACAAACTTCAGAAAGAGAGAGAGAGAGAGAAACCAAAAAGCTGTTGGACTGCCTAACATTGATTTTGCTACTCAGTAGCTTTTCAAGTGAGAAGAGAAATTGTATAAAAATGGCAACTTCACTAGATCTTTGCCGTCACATTTGATAAGTCGCATGAGCACAACTTTTGAACTAAGGCATCAAATGATTTCTTATTAAATTGGAGTCTCTAGGGGAAAAGTTCAAAGGAGAGATGTGTTGTTAGGAAGAGACCCAAGAGAGCAAGAGGGTAAAAATGCAGAAGTCAACTTTAAAAAAATTATGTCTTTACTATTAGAGAGGTCTTTAATTGAATTAACCTTTTCTGCTGGTTAATTTTCTCTATTTAAATTTCATAGAAAAAATATTTTTTAAAACATCTGTTTAAAAACAAACAGACTTCAAGCTTCTCATAGTTCTTAAGAAGAGTGGTTGGGAGATGCATGCTGAAAGTAGACTATAGACTGAACATGATTGCCACTCAATGCCTCTTTTGCAAACCTCAGGAACCAAAAGGAGAGAGAAAACAAAATGGAATACCCTGCCACAGAGGCAGGATGGGATGGGAAGGGGTTGGGTGGTGGGAGGGATGCTGGGATCATTGGTGGTGGGGAATGGACACTGGTGGGGGGATGGGTACTTGATCATTGTATAACTGAAACCCAAGCACAAAAACTTGTAATGTCCACAACTGTACCTCATAGTGTTTCACTAATAAAAATTAAAAAAAAAAGAAGAGTGGTAAGACTAAGGGGAAAATAAATGCTGTAACTTCTGCATAACATTGAGTAAGTTAAGCGTTTTGTTAAGCCTTAACTTGCATTGTACAATAGAGATACTGGTCCAGCAAACTTCATAAGGTTGTTGAGGGACTGAATAATCAATAATGCAAATAAATTGAAAAAGATTCTTGATATTATATTATATCCACTAAGTATCTAATATACTTTGCTATTTACTTACATAGATGTGTACACAAATGTACTTAGATTACATTTATTAGATTATATGTGTGTAAAGAATAATATTGTGCAGAAGGACATGAATATATTATTGATGCTTTGGTTCATGAGAAGACCATGCAATTAATCCATGGATAATTCTTTTGTCACATGACAAATCTGCTATCCCCCCCACCCTGTGCTAATCTTTAAAATTAAGTGAAGAAGATTCATTACCACAATCCTAATTTAAAGTTTAATAGATGCATATTGTGGGAAAAAGTCTCTGTTAGAAGAATCTTCTTATTTCTTTTTGGCCGTGCTCAGCAACGCACAGAACTTACTCCTGGCTCTGTGCTCAGGAATCACTCCTGGTGTGTTCAGGAGACCGTATGGGGTGTTGGAATGGAACCTGGCTCACCCAGGTGCAAGACAAGCTCCCTGCCTGCTATACTAGTGGTCCACGCCCTTTGAGAAAACTTTAGAGGACGAATAGCTCTTAATCCAAAGATTTTTGAGTTTCAGAAATTAGGTAGATTATATCAACCAATTGGAATACAATTCTCAGATAAGTGGAATCATTCTGTTTTTCCCTCCTTTGTTTACTTATTTAAAATATCTACTTTGAATTTCTGAAAAATCCTGTTCCATTGCGAATCAGTGATTTTATTTTTTTTAATTTTTAAATTTTATTTTCATAAGATTATTCGCATTAATTGATCACATTCAATATTTCAACACCAATCCTACCACCATTGCACCTTCTCACACCATTATTTTGAATTTTTCCACCACTGTTCAAACCTACCTGCCACAGGCAGCTGCTAGATAATGTATTTTCTATTGCTTATTATGAATATCATGAGAGGTCACGTGGTGGCAAAAGTGGCTGTGTGATCCTGGAATTCTAAAATTGTAAATGATTGGGGTCTGGAGACATCTCTGTAAGCAGCTAATACATTTTGATATTCATTTGTTAGTCTCTGGAACAAGGGCAGGGATGTGCTTAAATATGACCCAGGGGCAGTTCTGAGTGTGACAACCTGGACCTCAAGGATGTGGGGAGGTGGGAAGGGATGGCCCATCCCTGCTGCCACCATGTGGCCTGGAGTCCTCAGTCCCTCATCTTGCGTACCTGGGTTTTTCTTCTGGGAGTTTGCGGCCACCAGGGGTTCATCTGAAGTGGGCAGCGCTGAGACCCTTGCTCCATCTGCGGTGCTCTGGTGAAATCGGTATGGCACGGGGTCTAGAGAAATCTCTGGTGAGCTGCTATCTTCCGGGATTCACTGCTGAGTCTCAAGTGGAATCATTCTTACTTCCAATCAGTGATTACCAGATTGATGTGGTCTACCCAGTGTGACAGTGCACAAAATAAAATTCACCAATTTAGAGTGTTTATTGTTTCACAAAATATGCTGTTTCGACTCCACAGGGTATAATTAAAAGCTGAGGTTCTAGCTATACCTTAAAATGACTGTTCCATTCTTTTAGTTTCTGATTAACCAGGTTTGGAATGGAATCAAAGAACCTCTTCTCAATAAACAGTGCATCTGTTACTATGGCATACATCATCTGATTATTGCAGGGATGTGAGCATATTAATAATACCACATAGTTTCCTCCTATCAGTGGGTAGACTTTCAACAATGGAAATCTTGGTGGGTGGAAACTCTTAAAATTAGTCCTTATAAGTATTTGTCTCCAATAGATAAACTGCACCAGTTTTTTTTATGACCAGTTTTTATACTAGGGCTGACTAACTATGTCAATTATGCAAACTATTTTGTCATTCAGAGCCTCTCCTTGGAACATGTTCTTTGGTAGGAGCTAGTGTGAAGCATGCACCTTCACACTTACCAAATCCATATGTGCTTCTACATATTTCTTCTCTAGATCTTTGTCGCAAGTCATCCGACATTTTTTGTTTCCTGCCAGGTTTCTGAACAACTAGCCAAGACATTAGTCACTGCTTATGAAACAGTATATATGATTTCAAGCCAATTCTTTCTACATCAAGGAGATGATGAAATGTGCTTCCAATATACTTCCTGAATACACTTTTCCCTTCACCACTGTCTTTTTTGTTTTGTTTTCTTTTTTTTTTGGGGGGGGGGTGCACAGCAGGCTGTCTTCAGGGCTCACTCCTGGCTCTGCATTAAGGGTTCACTCCTGTCTTGCTTGAAGGATCATATGGTGGTCCAGGGATCAGTTCAGCTGTGTGCAACATAAGTGTCTTACCCCTATATTCTCACTCTGACCTCTCACACTGTCTTTTGCTGGAGCGATAGCACAGCGGGTAGGGCGTTCGCCTTACAAGCGGCCAACATGGCCGACCCGAGTTCGATTCCTCCGCCCCTCTCGGAGAGCCCAGCAAGCTACCGAGAGTATTCGATATGCCAGACACAGTAACAACAAAGTCTCCAATGGAGACGTTACTGGGCCCGCTCGAGCAAATCGACGATCAACGGGAGGGGCTTTACTTTACTTTTACTTTACTAGAAGATTCTAGAAAAGATATAGTCTGTTATTGACTTACACACATAGTGAATTGAACTGTTGAAAATCAGATGAAAATTTATTTACCCAATGTTACTTCTTTTACCAAAGTTCTGTCATATTTTAAAAATGGCCTCTGTTCCTTCTGTCCACCCTTCCTTTGCCTCTGCTAATGATCATTAATTTTTACAGTCTCGGTTACTCTAGATGTTTTCATTTTGTTTGCAGGGTTCTTTATACCCTACCTATAAGTAAAGGCATTAGATAATCCTGCCTTATTTATTGAGAATGATTAACTTTCATTTGTTGTATTTCAAAAGATTAATCTCTTCAATTGTTAAGTAGTATTCTACTATCTATATAACAATTTTTACTGGCATTCCATATTCCATAATTTTTTACTATGCTATTGGTGTAGGGGTTGGAGCAATAGCACAGCAGGTAGGGTGTTTGCCTTGCATGAGGCCGGCCCAGCTGAACCAAGTTTGATTCCTCTACCCATCTCGGAGAGCCGGACAAGCCACTGAGAGTACCTTGCCCGCACGGTAAAGCCTGACAAGCTCCCCATGACATATTCGATATGCCAAACACAGTAACAACAACTCTCACAATGTTATTGGGTCTGCTTGAGCAAATTAATGAACAATGGGACGACAGTGCTACAGTGCTACAGTGCTATTGGTGTAAATTCTTACATCAACACTTACACATGTTAGTTTTAATATAAAATGAGCTTTTTAAAAAAATTATAAAATGAGTATTATATAAAATATGCATTTATTTCTCTTATATACAACATGCGTTCATGTAATACATGTGTTTCTTATATGTAATATAAACTGATCTTTGTTTTGGGGGGGCAGTTGGGGAACATCCAGATGTGCTCAGGGCTTATTCTTGGCTCTACACTTATTCTTTCTGTGTTGAGGTGACCATATGTGGTGCCAGGGTTTAAATCCAGGGCAACCACATATATGGCAATTGCCTTGTGTTACCGCTTTCATCCATAAATTAGCATTTTCATAAAAAATATATATAGCCATTATATGTTTTATTTTGAATTCTGATCATTCACATTGATGAGGATTACCAATATAGGGGACACACTTTATTCACTCCATCTTCTGTTTTATTTTCTTTTCTGACTAGTTTATATTTTTGCTTTGTTTCTTTTCTCATAACTTTCTACTGCCATTTGCTTTTGGTTTTCCATGGTGATTTTTCTGAATTTATTTGAATTTTATTATCTTTTGATTGGGGGTGTTGGTAGTGTATGTACTCAGGTCTTATTCCTGGCTTTGCACCCAGAACTGATTCTGAGGACTCCAGGAACCATATAGCGGGCTATGATTGAATGTGGATTAACCACATGCAAGGCAAACACCCTACCGGCCTCTGCCCTTCACTTTGGGTTTATAAAACCAAAATTTCCCTGGAGCTACTACCAGTAATTCTCAGCTTCATGATGTGAGCCTGATGGTTGTGAGCTTGGACCCACTGATGTGGTGCTACTAAGGCCCTTAAGTACTGTAGACCCCCAGGATTATTCTGATAAAGTTCAAGGAGCCATGCGGTGTCATGGATTTAGGTCAGGAGGAGATACACACACTCCATTCATTGGGTTATCTCACTGGATCCTAACTTTGACTCTAAATATCTTTCCTTGCTAGATTTTTTCTTTGTGGTTGCCAAATAACCAATGTGGTTTGCATCGGTGAGGAGCTGTCATGTATGTGTGCTGACACTGACTAATTGTCTTTAACCTAAACAGATTCTCTCCTAGTTTTTCTACCCTTGGTGTTCTAGTTTACTCTTCTGATTTTATATCCTTATTGATATCCTTATTGAAACTGTCTAAGTAAATAAATGTCCCTATAAAGATGCTTAGTGTAAACCCCCACTTGGAAGACCTAACAGGCTAAGCCCTCCTTGCTAATAGAATCAACTATGCCCAGGAGGGTTTTGAGACGCTATCACTGCTGTTTTCCGCCCCAGGTATTCTAAGGGCCCAGGCACCCTGAACTACCAATCCAGCTCTAGAACATTTGCATTCTGTGCATCTGCCACCCAAATTCCTAAAATTGGCCCCGTTACTCACTTCCCAGGATAAGTTTAAACCATCTTACTATCTCTACCTGATTGGATTAGAGCACCTCATAATTGATCCGGGTTTTATATCCATTCAATACCTTTTTATGTGATTGACTCAGGATATTTTGTGTCCCATTTACTTCTGCTCCCAAATTTGCTACTCATCTCCTGCTCAGCCGCCTCCAGGACAAACTCATTTCTAGAAAGCAGCAGTTTCCTGTTGAAGTAGCCCTGAATGTGCTAGTGGAAAGCATCCTCTGGCCCCCGCCGGGGTTGCTGCCATGTTGACGCACCTCCATGGACCTCTCCACCAATTCTTGACTAAATGTCCAAGGAGATGCATCTCAAGCAGCTAAAACTCACAGACAGACAAGTCTACCTGAATAAACACTCAGGCTCCCTTAGAAGTGAGGGGCAAGCTTGGTTCCCACCCTCTTGAAGCCCTGGAAGCTGTACCCCACCACTGCAGCTGAGCCAATGGCTCAACTCCACTGTTTCATTACTGCTCTCTGCAGAGACACAAAACTGAAAAAATTGGGGTTTTCTCAGAGTGGCAGTGAGAAGTATGAATCCCCGCCATACTACTAGAAATCCAAGCAGCCATGCCTACTGCCTCTATAACCAACATGTCAACTCACTGGCCCAGACCATGTATCCTGAAGTCTCTAGACCGAGGACTGTGTATGGTTCCTCAATACTGCAAATCCAGTAGGCGCACACTCCAAACACGATAGGAAAGTCCCGTGGAAGCCAATTACATCCGATAAACAAAAATGACAACACAACAGGCTCAGGTAGCAACTAACTGCTGAGGAAATCCTCAGACAAGGACCTAGCAGCTTCATGGTGAGAGCCTCAGCATCACTGATCAGAGCCTCGTGCGCAGGGCTGGAGACAGCCTGGAGAAGGCTGGGGGCTCTCCTCCAGCCTTGGGGCCTCTTCCACAGTGCTGTGGTGCTGGGCACCTGCATCCACCAGGGTGAGGATGGCAGTTCCTGGGAGACCATGGTGCCAGGGCTGAGTGTACCCCTGCAGATTCCTGGAAGCTCCCACAGGATCTCTGTCCATATCTCCCCAGGCGCTCTGTCCCTTGAAGGTGACAGTGCAGTCTGGATTGTGGCACCTGCACTCCAAGGTACCTGCTGACGGATTCCAGTTTCTGTGAAACCCTGGTCTATGACCAGTTGACTTTAGGGATCACCTGGCTTTGACCTTGGTGACAGAGTGACTGGTGACAGCGACTGGCTGGCTTGGTCGCCTTGCACCTCTCAAGAAGACAGGCATGACCTCCCTGCTCCTGGGGCTGGAGTAACAGCGCAGGGGTAGGGCGTTTGCCTTGCATGCGACAGATGCGCGCTGGATTCCCAGCATCCCATATGGTCCCCCGAGCACTGCCAGGAGTAACTCCTGAGTGCATGAGCCAGAAGTAACCCCTGTGCATCGCCAGGTGTGACCCAAAAAGCAAAACAAAAGAAAACAAAACAACCTCCCCACTCGGCAGAGAGACAGTGCTGGTCTCTTACACTCCTGCAACATCCCAAGTTTCTCTGACACAGTCTCCCACCCCAGGAGGGACTTTTACCCAATCCAAATAAATCATCTTCTAACTAAAAAAAAAAAAGCAACAAATTTTCGCATTAAAAATAATTGACTTTTAAACATCGATTTTAATACTGGAATCTGTGATCTAATCAATTTCAACTCTAGAATGGTATCAACAGTTGTGGCTTTCATCTATGTTTAAAAAAAAATCTTCACACTGAAACAAAACAAACTCCAAAATAAACTAAAAGAAAGGAAGGAAGGAAGGAAGGAAGGAAGGAAGGAAGGAAGGAAGGAAGGGAGGGAGGGAGGGAGGGAGGGAGGATCCTCTATGAGTGACAGACATCTTTCTTTAGAGATGTACACTGTTTCATTCTAAACAATGCGCAATTTCTTCTCAGTGAACCTGCTTTGCTCCTGTTTAAATTGCCTCACATAACTCACGCTAAGTTCAGGACGTAGCCCCAGTTGGGCCTACGTTTCAGGCAGCTCAACCCCCCTCACTTATTGCTATCATTAAGGTTTTTTGTTTGTTTGTTTTCTCTTTTTCTGAAAATAATTCTTTTTGACATTTTTGCAGGGCAGGTCTGAACACAATAAATATTCAATTTAGTATGATGTGGGAATTCTTTACAGTAACTTTTAAGGTTAGAATATTCTTGAGTATGAATTGTTATCTTTTAAAATGTGAATCTATCATTCTGCACTCTTCTGGTTTGTAGAGATTCTGCTGAGAAGTTTTATAATAATCTACTCAGTATATTTTGTATATTATTTTTTTCCCTAGAGACCATCAGAGATTTTCTTTGCCATTGGATTTTAAAATTTTGACAATAATGTGTGTGTATCTTTTTGATTTTAGAAATTTTGGTGCAGTATAAACCACTTAAATTTCTGTAGTTGCTTCTCTCATTAGATTGTGAATATTGTCTTTTATTATTTCTCTCCAAGCTGCTCTCTCTCTCCCTTCTCTCCACTTTATTTCTCTCTCTCCATCTCTCTGTGCCTCATTTCTGAAATATTACAATTCTGTTTGCACTTCTAATGCAATTTGATAGTTCTTGAAGAGTTTCTTTAAATCTTATTTCTCTCTCCTCTTCCATCTGAATCATTATTGGACTTTAATCTTCAGATTCATTTATCTTTTTCTTTATGAGATTGAGCTATTTCTTGTGAAGTTTTTCAGTTAATTCATTGGCTTTGGTATAAACAACAACCTGGAATTTTTTATTAGAGTTTTGCAATTTTTGTTGAACAACTCCCTCTCATTCTGCACGTCTCTTATTATTCAATGGTGTTCTATTCTGTTAGTTTGCATTTTATGCATTTCATTGGTTTTCTTTCTATAATAATTTTAGATTTATAATCTATCAAATTTCCAATTTCACTGCTACTAATACTGATTTCTGAGGAATTTTCTTTCTCACTCATTATATCATTATATTTAACTTCTTATTAGAATTCGTTTTGCTTTTATAACAGGAGCAGCTGTAACTGAGATTGAAATTTAGTTTTATTTCAGAATGCTGGATGTAGTGGGGTGAGGGATCAGATTGTCCAGAGGTTTGATTCTCTCTGTCCTGGAGGGCATGGACAAACCAGAGAATGAAATCCTTCACTGTCTCCTCCCTTTTTTGTGGCAATACAATATCTCTATCTCTGCTTGATGATGGTCCCAGAAGTTTTATCTAGGTCTACATGTAAATATCTGCTACCACTGTTAGTTCACTGTGGAAACTATCTAGCCTGGTTTTTTAGCAATAAGGTAGGCATATCAGCATTGGTCACAATGCCAAGTCTCCCTCTGCCAGACTGAGTCCAAAGACTGATTTTAGTACAGTGAGGCTCTCGTTACTACAGGGACCTAGGTTTGATGGTGTGGGTGATGAGTGACCTGACAGTCCCAGCGGGCCTGATAAACTTGCTAAATTTGTGGAAACTTGGGTTTCCACATCTGATTTCTAGGAACCAAGTGTATTTCTTCAGTGTGAGAATAAACTTCCACAGCAGAATTCAGGGCCTCAAAGGCGTGGCCCTTCCCCAGGTTGATGTCATTTATACCCAGCTCTGCATCAGCTGTTTTGCCTGGCAGTAGCTAAACGTTTGACCTCTCTCACACAATTCCACCCAGACCATAAGCTTTCAGGTCCCCACCTTTATAACTGTAGGTACATGGTTTAATGAGACACACTCTAGATAGACCGAGAACAGTTGTAGGAGACACATCGTTGGCTTGTTTGTTTTTTTAAGACTGTATTTCCCTGACATAGCACTTTATTGCATATTGCACTTTATGGAATTATCATGGCAATTCCAAAATTTAAATCATTATTCTCTGTGAACTGATCATAGAATCCCACCACGCACCCTGCGTATTGGCTGATGGAGATATGCTAGTACACGTGAGATGATATGAAAATCTTGTCAAACTTAATTCACTGTACTTTTTGATACATCACTTTGTATGTACCAATTCCGTCTTCACTGTGTTGCTGATCAGTCTGTCAGAACTAGTTTTCCCAGAACCTAGCACATAATTAGCAGTTGGTGACTTAAGGGTAAGTATTCCATTTTTCTGGAACCCAGAAGCACTCTTTTAGAACGTGCTTCATATTATTGTCTGACTCAAAATCAAATTGGTTAAATTGTAACCTAGATTTTCTGCTGAATTTTTGTTTTGGTTTAGGAAAGCCAAGTACAATTTCCAATAAGGTTTTGCCAAGTTTTAAAATTAAAAGCAATTTTTGCTTGTATACTAAGAATGTTTATACACACAGATATACTATCCTGCAGTGTATCTCTGCTTCCAGGAAAAGTTTTCTTTATGGTTTTCATTAGTTTAATTTCATAGCACTAATCAGTATCTATATTTATTTGCAAACATTTTAGTGTTTTTATTCAATAATTTTTCATTTCATAAAAATTCAATCTTTTAATGAAGTTATTTAAAATTTCCTTTTAAGGTTTGTATAATGTTTGTAGATTTGCAGTGACGGCCATTTCACGTGGATGTTATTTGTTATTATTTGTTATTTGTGTTATCTTTCCATATACAACTTTCTCCAGGATTTCAGCAATGGAAAATTATTCTGAACATAAAACTGTGCTGACTTTCTCTTGACAATAATGGATCTGTATTATTTATTCTGCTTTAACTTATTGTAGGTTCAATTTGCTGATATTACTTTAATCTCTTTAGATGACTGCTCAGGTAGTTTATTTTAAATCTTTTTCTCTGATATGCACTACTAATCTCAGAGAATACACCTAAAATTTATTGAAACAGTATGCTATTTTAAATTGACTTTCAGCCAAAGTAAATTTAAAAACTCATTATAACTTCTTTGAATCTAAGAAACATCTACTACAGGCAAATTCTCTGTTTTTGTTTTACTGAAAATGTATTTAGCTATTATTTTGAAATATTATTTATAGCTAAATATTTATAGGTTGTGTTTTTATTTTTAGTACCGTGAAATACTTCTGTTTCTTCTGTTAGTATAATTTCTGCTAAATATATATATATATATTGTTTTCTCTTTTACTCATGCATTTGCAGTCATTTTGTCTTCAGTTTTTAACAGTTACATTGTTATATCTGCTATGAGTATTTTTGTTCACTGCTGTTTTGTAATAATGCTTGAGATCTCAGAATTTTTTAATCTGGAGGGATAACTCCCTTTAGTTTTGGAAAATTCTCAACTGAAATTCTCAGCTCATAATTGTTGTGTTTTCTTTCCTCCACATAACTGCAATTGCATGAATTCTTGAGTTAAAAAAAAGCATAGTAGAATGCGACAGCATGTTCCTTGAATGCTGCAGACTCAGATTTAATCCCTGGCATCCCATAGGGTTCCCTGAACAATGCCTGGAGTGATCTCTGAGTACAGAGCCAAAAGTAAGCCCTGAGGATCACAGGGTTTGGGCCCAAAAATGAAAGAAGAAAAAGATTGTTAGAAATTCTATATTCTCAATCATTTGATCTATAGTCTCTTTTACTAATCTATTTATTTATGTCTTGTATTTTGTTACATCCAAACAATTAAATATTAACTTTTGTTATTTTAATATTCTGTTTTGCAGTATTATCGTTTAAAAACAATTCCCAGTTCTGAGTTCTTAATATCGTATGTCTTAATATACGCAGCTTAATTATTTAATATCCTTGTCCTCGTAACTGCCTTTAGCTGAAGTTTCTGGGTATTTCATTGTCTTCTCTCTTATAATCTTTACTTCTCATGAGCTTTAATTTTCTTTGTCCCCTTTCATTATTTTCTCTCCCCTTTATCCCATCTCTTCTTTCTCCTTATAACTTTTTCAACTCCCTATAACTTTTTTCAGATAGAGACAGACTCTCTCTGTCTCTATCTCTGTCTTTCTCTGTCTCTGTCTTGTTTCTATTTCTTTCTCTGTCTCCTCCCCACCTGAAGTTGTCTGCTCCTGTGGCTGGTTATTTTGTAATGAGAATATTTAAATTTAATTTTTGTATATGCAATGGCCTCTTACAATTGTGGATCATCTGGAAATCATGTTAATCAGATCAGAGATTACTTTTGAATGTATAAAACTAAATTTAGTCCAGGGGAAAGTAATTTGTCTTGCTTACACTTACTGCAAATGTGTGACCTATCCAAAAATTAATCCCACAAAATGAAAAGCTTCGTTTAGAATGTTTGCACAGGATTGCAAGGGTTAGCCTACGAATTGAGTCTCTTTAGTGTTTAGAGATGGTCAATAGATTGTTAATCTCTAACTCCTCAATAGGCTCTTCTAAAATCAGTAGAGAAGATGTAGTTCTAGAGATACTCCCTAGTGCCATTCATTTCTGAGGTTTTTCATTCTTTAAATAATATTCGAACTCGGGTCGGCCATGTTGGCCGTTTGTAAGGCGAACGCCCTACCCGCTGTGCTATCATCATCAATTTTTTTCAAGCAGTTTTCTTTTATTTACTTAGTTCTCAGGAGAGCTTCCAATTCTTATTCAAATATTGTCAAAAGTGAAAATCAATGGAAATTTATCACTCAGGTTATATGAGATTTTAGGTGCATGTATGTAGAGGCCAAAAGTTATTCATGATTGTTAGAGGTCATTGCATATATCAAAAGTCAAATTTAAATATTTAACTTTAATCATGTCAATCAGATGAGAGATTGCTTTTGAATGCATAAAGTAACACTTAGACATTGATAGCTATAATCCATTTTTTTCTAAGGAACTGCTAAAAATAGCTTTATCAAGGATACATGTTCATTAAATTAGTGTGCATTTATTGAGTCAACGTTATCATTCTTAGGTAAAACACTAAACAACAGAAGTCACCTCTACCACTTTGTTAAACTCTTCTTAGAGTATTAAAAGTATGTGCAGGGAAGCATCTAATTATTAGAATTAACTAGAGGATAATATAAGAAGGTTTGCATGGCCCTCTAGGTCTTGTGGTGGCAGAATAAAAGATCAATTAGTAGAAAGAAGTGTACTAATAAAAGACATTTCTAGAATCATAGTCTTACTATGAGGAGAGGTGAAAATAAAATAATATAATATAAATTATTATGTTTGAACTCAAAGAACAATAATCACACAAAAGTTCCACAGTTTTAGAATTTTTTTTCTGTTTTCATATAGTCCTCTTGAAAGTTTGTATTATTGTTTTTTTTCCAATGTGAATTTGTGAACCCAAACTATAAAATATCTCAGGAAAGAAGGCACATTTTTGTCTATATTTAATTATGTAGAAAGTTCTCTCAGAAATGATAAATTCCCAGGAGGGCTCAATGCCAAGAATTAAAAAAAAAACTAGTGGTTTAGGGGCATCTGGTTATATTTATCAATTCCTGGAGTTCCTCTTGTATGATTGATTTGCCTGAGTGTTTAGTTGGTTAGTTAGATAATAATATAAAAACAATATAATGAGAGCAAAAAAGATTCAGTTCCATAGCCAACAAATGTTTTTATGCCAAAAGATATGCCTTTGTTTATATCATCTATTATAAAAACATGATAGCATTTAAATTAAATAGTGTGAAAAGGGGAATTTTTAATAACAATTACTGATGACAAATAAAGTGAATATTTTTATCTAAAGGCAGCTTATATTTTAAATAGTCATTAATTACTTGTAGTCACTAAAAATCACTCATGGAAGAAAAGAAATTGGCTTTCTGTCTACATATGCACTTTCGATTGTAATCTTGGAACATGACTTTTTGTACTAGCAGTTTGATTTTTATAAAATACAAAAGAACTTGAAGTCACTTTTTTTTTAAAATGGGGCTCTTTACACTGAGGAAAGGAGAGGGATTGGACCACTTGTTGAATTTTTTAAAGTGATGTAAAATAGTCTTTATTGAATGGGATTTAATTAGAAAGACATGGGGAGGGAGAGAGAAAGAGGAATTCATGTTCAAGAGAGAACATAGGTGGATCCGGAGTGATAGCACATTGGGTAGGGCATTTGCCTTGCACATGGCCGAGTTAGATTCCATCATCTACATGCCATATGTCCCCTGACACCATCAGGAGTAATTCTTATTGAGTGCAGATGCAGGAGTAACCCCTGAGCATTGAAATACTAAATATTGAGCACCTAGTAAACAAATGAAATTTTAAATCAGCTAAAGAGCATGTTTATAACCACTGACATTAATGTAAATTTTCCTAAAATTAGTTAATCATATAATTGATGACATACTTTTTGGATTATGCTTAAAGAACTGATTGAGATATTCCCAACCCTCTATGTGTATTACAAGAAGAGTCAAACAGTGCCAATTTTTTTGTTATGTTTAGATTGTGCAGAAAGTTTTGATTTCTTGTAGTTTAAGACCTCATATGATAAGTTGAATTAATTTCAGGCAGCATCATCCAAAATGTATATGGTAATTTTCTAATTTCCTTAACCTAGTACAGATAAGTCCCAGAGAAGACAGAAAAAATCTTTCTCAGCACTATTTATTCTGAGTCATTTGTCCCATACTAAGCACAAGCTGTTCTTTATCTAATCACATTTTTTGCCAGACATGAATGTTTAAGTAAAAATATAATATGAAAAATAACCATCACTCCTGAGCAAGTTCCAGAGGGAAATCTTATCAGTGTTTACATTTTGGCAGAGAGAGAAAAGAACAAGACAAGGAGACGTTTTGACCATTTTCTTCTATTTTATAAAAAGCATCTAAAACTGATAACATTTTAACTCTTCTTACTATGAACTTAATTTTAGTTTTATCACAATTTTACTACAAGAACGGAAATATCAGCTCTATTTCTAAATCATATTTTTGTGTGGATTCATTGTTTTCTATTATAACCTTAGTGAAACAAATATTAAGAAACCCAAGTAAATTTTCATGTCTAATTGGTTGAACAGATATTCTTTCTTTGTGTGTGTATATATATAGTATGGTAATATTTTTATTATTTTAATATATATTATAAAAAAGTATTTAATCTATCTTATTAGATTCACTGTATCACTGTCATCCAGTTGTTTGTAGATTTACTCGAGCAGGTGCCAGTAACATCTCTGTTCCTCCCAGCCCTGAGATTTTAGCATCCTCTCCTTACTCGTCTTTCCCAACCATTGGAAGCTCTTTCAGGGTCAGGAGAATGAGACCTGTTATCATTACTGTTTTTGGCATATCGAATACTCCAGGGGAGCTTGCCAGGCTCTGCCCATGCAGACGGGATACACTCGGTAGCTTGCCAGTCTCTTCGAGAGTCATATATATATATATATATATATATATATATATATTTCTCTCTATGATTTATTGCCTAACAAATAAATATAACTAAATAAAATGTTAATAAACCCTGACACACTAACGGCATAGAGGGCTCAACTCTGTATCTATTATCAGCTTAAAACAGATTCAAATGACGCACCATCTTTCCCATTCTAAAGATTTTCAATCCTATTGCTTGGGGGTACATGGGGATGTTGTTGACTGAAAAAAAAAAAAGAAACGAGCAAAATTGAACAAGTTGGATGACCATTTTTTTTTAATATCTGATCATCTCCACTCAGCTCAACTCAACAACACATTATACGATATGATACGATATGATACAGTGAGAAATGGGATGGTGGGCAGTGGTGAAGGCAGGCCAGCACACAGGTCAGGCGCAGGCAGGATGCAGGGTCGGCTTTTTGCGGATGGGGAGCGTCCTCCCCAGGAACCTTACGAGTTGACAGTTGAAGGAGGGGCGATGAGCAGACTCACCTTTAAGGCTCAGTCGTAGTCGTCGTTAGGGCCTCAGTCTCAGTCATCATAGTTCCATCCTCTTAGTCTCCTCACAGACCACAAAGTCTCCAAAGTCTCAGTTTTCCTCCTCATCTGCTTGTTGTCTTCTCTTCATTGCTGAGCACAACTCTGAGCACAGCACATCTTATTAGATTAACCATTGTAATTAATTTCATTAATAGATACTTTAAAATGTCTTTGGATTGATTTTGGAGTAACTTATCTTTGGTCATCATATTATTAACATAGTATTCAGTTATATTATATATATATAAAGGTAAGGTAAAGGTAAAGGCCCTCCCGTTGATCGTCGATTTGCTCGAGCGGGCCCAGTAACGTCTCCATTGGAGACTTTGTTGTTACTGTGTCTGGCATATCGAATACTCTCGGTAGCTTGCCGGGCTCTCCGAGAGGGGCGGAGGAATCGAACTCGGGTCGGCCATGTTGGCCGCTTGTAAGGCGAACGCCCTACCGCTGTGCTATCGCTCCAGCCCATATATATTGATTTTTGGGGGGGTCACACAAAGCGATGCACAGGGGTTACTCCTGGTTCATGCACTCAGGAATTACTCCTGACGGTGCTCAACGGACCATGTGGGATGCTGGGAATCGAGCCCGGGTTGGCCGCATGCAAGGCAAACCCCCTACCTGTTGTGTTATTGCTTCAGCCCCTATTAATTATATTTTCTAAAGTAATATTGATTTATATCATTGACTTGGAGCTGTTTCTAATGTTTTGGTGTCAAGATACTATAAATAATAGAACATATATCACGGTCACGGTCACGGTCCTCCCGTTGTTCATCGATTTGCTTGAGCTGGCCCAGTAACGTCTCCATCCTGAGATTTATTGTTACTGTGTTTGGTGTATCGAATACTTCATGGATAGCTTGCCAGGCTCTGCCGTGCGGGTGAGAAACTCTTGGTAGCTTGCCGGGCTCTCCGAGAGGGGCGGAGGAATCGAACTCATGGCCATGTTGGCTGTGTGGAAGACAAACGCCTACCCGCTGTGCTATCGCTCCAGCCCATCATTGTGTACATTTATGAAACAAACTTGATAAATCAAAAATAGAACATCAAATGTGGAGGCAGGAACGACAATACAATGGGTAGGGTGCTTGCCTTGCACATGACAGCACAGGTTTGATCCCTGACACCCCATATAGTCCCTTGATCATCCCAGGGATGATCTCTGAGTACAGAGCCAGGTATAAGCCCAAAGCAGTGCCTTTTGTACCCCTTCCCTCAAAAGTAATAAAATACATCTCATTATTTAACAATATTTATTATTGCCTCAACTCATTTGGTACTTACCATCCAACAGAGGGAAACTGATATATATATATAATGAAAAAACTTGAACGAACTCATTCTGGCACCCTAAAAGAAACTCCTAGGGCTCCCTAGTTGCCATTTGGTTTGGTTTGGTTTGGTTTGGTTTGGTTTGGTTTGGTTTGGTTTGGTTTGGTTCAGGGCCACACCCAGTTATGGTCAGGGCTTGCTCTTGGCTCTGCACTCAGAAATTACTCCGGACATTGCTCAGAGGAACAGACTGGATGTTGAGGATTGAACTGATGAATACTTGACAGTTGTTATTACTTTCACATATATATATTACTTTCATATATATATGTATATATGCATGCACAGATATATGCATATATATATTATCAGGAATAAATTACATCCAATTTAGTTGGCAGTATTTTTCTATTTTTCCTAAAAGGAAGTTTTGAGAGACTTCTATTGAATGTTTCTGATGTTGACTCATAATGTAGATAAAATTATTTCATAGCTAGACATACCAATTGATGATACACACTGTCCTCCCGTTCATCGATTTGCTCGAGCAGACCCAGTAACGTCTCCATTTTTTTGAGACTTATTATTACTGTGTTTGGCAAATTGAATACATCACGGGTAGCTTGCCAGGCTCTGCCGATTGATGATAAGTATTCTAAAATTAAGTCGAATGCCTACCTTTTCTCTTAATTTATTCTGACTTTTAACTCATTTGGGGTATTTTAAATAATATCTACTTACAAGTTCTTACTCAATAGCTAGAATTTTATTTTATTTTTTGTAAAGAAGCTCTCACCCACTGTTAGTGAGACTATTGTCTGGTCCAATCCCAATGGAAAATGGTATGGAGTGTTCCCTGTAAACTCAAAGTGGAACTGCTACATGACTTAGCAATTTTATTTTTGGGAATTTATCAATCCCCAGGACAGAAAAAAATTATTCAAAAGGGCATATGCACATCATTATTCATTGCAGAACTCAGTACAGTAGCTAAGATTTGGAGTCAACCTAGACATTCAATGACAAATAAGTGGATCATAAAGATGTGGCATAAATATACAATGAAATGCAACACAGCTGAAAGGAATGAAGAAATCATGATTTGCCGCAGAATAGATGGAGCTGGAAGATACTATATTAAATGAAGTCAGAAGAAGCATAAAGACAGGATAATATCACTCGTATATGGTATTTAGAATAACTGGATGAGGGAATGCAAAGGTCTAAAGAGCATTCGCTCAGGTCACTCTTCCCCCCAGAGTAGAGAGAAGAGAAAAAAAGGAATAGAGTAGAGAGGAGAGTAATCAGACAGATGATAAGCAACAGGGGCGAGGGATAAGGGGGTTTAGGCACATCAGTGGTATTTGGGAATTATAGAATTAAGTATCCAAAGCACAGGTAGTCAACAGCTCTGAAATTGTGAGACCTAAACTTTAACAACTGAGCTGAAAAAGATGCTTGTCAAGAGGATAGGCTTGAGGTGGGGTGTACGGTGGGGAAGTACAGGAGGGAACCTGGGAAGATTGGTGAATGGAATTTAACACAGGTGGTGGGATTCATGCTGGAGCATTGTATGTCTAAAACTCAACTATGAAAGCCTTTGTAAGTCATGATGCTTTAACAAAACATTTCTTTAATTTATTATAACACATACAGGAGCGATAGCACAGGGGGTGGGGTGTTTGCCTTGTACTCGGCCCACACGGCTGACCCGGATTCGATTCCTCCACCCCTCTCAGAGAGCCTGGCAAGCTACCGAGAGTATCTCACCCACACGACAAAGCCTGGCAAGCTACCCGTGGCATATTCAATATGCCAAATACAGTAACAACAAAATCTCACAATGGAGACATTACTGGGCCCGCTCGAGCAAATCGATGATCAACGGGAGGGCCTTTACTTTACTTTTACTTTTCCCTTCATATTATTTTAAATTTTATGTTAGCACTATGCAACTTTCTACAATCAAGACATTTCTACAACTGTTCTACATGGGCCCTTAATCTACTCTGTAAATGTCTTTTTTTTTTAATCGAATACTACATATGACTTACTTATGTATCTTTATCTGGTTCTCACTATTGTCCCTAGTCAAAGTTCATGATAAGAAAAAGTGACAGGAAGAACAATTTGTTCAAATAGTTTAATTAGCAATCAGATAAAATATAGGTAGAGGATTAATGGGGGACCAAAGAGATAGTATTTAGACACTTTCCTTGTACTCTGCAGACTCACATTTGATCCCTTTACCATACTTGGTAACTGAGCATTGCCAAGGGTGATCCCTGAGGATAGAACCAGGAGAAAGCCCTGAGTCCAGCCAGGCATGGCCTAAACTCCTTTTTCTATACCTTAATCTCCAAATGATGAATGGAATATAGAGTTAGCCCCTACTCATAATTGAGGAGAAAATAAATAAAATAGCATTAAAATTTTAAATACTTAGGATGATACAGAAAATGACAAAGATGATATAGAATTCTCTGAACTGTTTGAAAATAAAAGAATCCCTGAAATACTTGGAAACAAACAAACAAAATACCCTGGTAAGAAATAAAGGTTGAAACCATCTAAGTAACACTTATTAGAGTTTTAAGAAAAATGATTCCTAAGAGCTATTATGGAAATAGCAATTTGAAATTGGGCATAAAGCCATAAGTCTGGATCAAAAAGTTCCTAGGTCGTTACAGGAATTTGCGATCAAGTTTACAGGATTCCTAGCATATAAATTACGAATTGGAGAAAATACAAACTTTTTGTGGTTTGTTTTAATAGGAGAAGGAAGTAGATACCTTTAGATTCTTACATTAGTTTCAAGCAATTTGACACAGAATATGCTAATTCAAATCAAAAGTATATTATTATATGTGATCACAATATCCAATTAAATGATTAAGGTATTGTGTATACCATACATTTTATTCTAATTTTACATAAATATAGTATTATATTATGTTTCAGTTTTTTATCGAAAAAATGTCCTAATATGTGAAGTCACCATCATGAACAGTTAAAATCATAGCTATATTTTTTTGATGACAAAACACCAAAATAAGAGCACAAAATAAATTTTGAGTATGAACCAATGACCACTGTAAGGATTGCATCAATTAATTTAGTCCCCTTCATGGGATATATACCCTTTGTTGAACATCTAGGGAAAAATTATGAAAGATGGATTTGACACATACTTCAAGCATGTTTTAAGAGCAGTCAAGATAAAGATTCCTGCAAGACCGTATTTTATTAAACTTTGTGCTTTGGTTTAGAGAGCTGCCTTATTTTTTTTTCAATCTCACTAGATAGGGACTTAAAATTTTCAAAAAAAAAAAGAAAAGAGGAAGATTTGCCAATGTGGATATTCCAGAAGTTTTCACTATAGGCTTTCAGGGCAATACTCCTTGATATGATGCTCAATGCACCCCCTGAAGTTAAATTTACATATCATTACAAGTCAGTAGCAAATTTAACACCCAGATTTCTACCAGTTTTGCTTAACTCAATCCATGAATGTAAATATTTATACAAATAACCTTTATTATTAAGTTTGTGAGACATGAACAAATTTTTATTTAAAACATATGGAGCACTGTTATGTCTTCAAAATAAATTCCTCTTCACAAAAACACTGAACTAAGGAGTGGGGTATCAATAAATTAAGACATTAAGTTGTTTTGATGACAGAATATTTCTCTAGAAAAGAATTCACATTCTGCAGGAGTCTTATTCTTTGCATCCTCTTCAATACAGTAATTTAAACAAATGTACCACAGATGTAAAAATATATGGCAGGTCAACACAATTCTGGCTTGATCATGGTTTAGGATTGTGGATTTTTGGACATCTAATTATTGAGCAAACATCCTTAGAAAAGCTTGAAACACTGAACCAAATGATATATTTCCAAATTTCTTTATTTCTAATAAATATTCACACATGCATTCTCTAGAAAAATTTTGGGACCTATGTTTACTCATTTATTTTTGAAAAGTCTATTTAGTACCTTTAAATAATAACCTACTCATGTTAGGAATAGGCTGAATTAAAATTAAAAGATTAATTTTAGCCACTTATATTTTTTATTCTCCAAAGGAATTTGGATCTATTTAAGCTACAAGAAAATTGTTTAGATTGTACACATTAAGTATAACAATCCATCAAGTTCTTGAATATTTCTTCACTTAAATTGCATTTTGCAAAGAGATAAATTAAATTTCTTCTAGCATTATATAAAAACCAAAAAAAAAATTCCATTTGACTTCTCCTTTTTACTAGTATCAAATACAGGACTGGGTATACTGTGAGAAGTTATGTATATACTTCTGTTTTAGAAAAACTGCTCTTGGAAGGTGTGATAGAAAATTGGAAAATTATAGATTTCAAAATGTAATTTTGTGATATGATTGTATAAACATAACAACAAAAATCTGCATTTTAATTTTAAACCATTTCTCTGTTTTCATGAACTAGAAAACATTTATGAGACCCAAGAAAATATTTACAAGACTCAGATCTGAATATCTGAAGCATTTTCCCAAATCAGAGAAAATTAATAAGATTTACAGCACTTTGCAGAAAGAATTAGTAAATCCTAAGGGGGAAAAGCTCATTGTATCACTCATTTAGTGCTGAGAATTTGGGCAAAATGCAGTGACAATAAAAGGCTTTTACTTCTGCAGAGACTCAGCCTGTATGACCCCAGGGATATGCAGACACCCCAGGATGCCGCAAGATCCATCAAATATTTACCAAGATGTGGAGTATAATGAAAACAGTCTGAAATCATACACCACAAAAACAACTTCAGACTGAATAGGATAACACAATAAGGAAATATAATGGTAAGATGGGTTCTCAGAATATCTTTCTCAGTCCAATTTCTTTCGGATCATCCATTGTTTGTTTTGGTGGCTACTTTACATTTGCCTTTGCAGTAGATTTCTTTTCAGATGCTTTATGAAATACTAAAATTACATATTTTAGTATTTATATATTTTTTCTTTGCCTGCTGGCTTTCCATCCTTCAACATATGTTTTTCCTGAAAACTATATTTTCATTTGTCTCTAAAATCCGCTACCCATCCATATTTTAGACAGGTCATAGTAATCCTAAGCATGAACTCTCAAATTTATAAAAAAAAAAAAAAAAAAAACCTTTACGTACACGAGAGATCCACAAACAGAACCCATGGGCTTATACTGGATCACCACAGAAGTAAACACCATGACTTGAAGTTTCAGATAATCAAGAATCCTAACTTTTTAAATACAGAAACACTCTGCACAAAGATTGTTCTTCTTCATGAACTCAGAAGACTATGACTGCATTGGACTAAAGAGGTCGAGAAACTCACAAATCTGTCTCTAGCCATCAGTCCACAATGGGCTTCTCATTACTTCAACATAGAGGCCAAGTCTTATTCCAAAATTGCAGCCAGGATGTTTGCAATGTGCTTACTCCTTTAACAGCTGTTAAATGCCAGAACGGTTACAATAGCATATGCTAGGAGTACTCCAGATGTCTCCACACAGTGGTAGGTCCATTTCTAATAACAGACAATGAGAGAGAAAGGCTGACATAATATTTATAGGAACTTCTTAATCTCTAGTGCATTGTAAATGTTTATGGTTCAAGGTGGGGAATCTGGCTCCTTACTAAGGATCTATTTTTTTTTCATCCTGAGTATAAGTTTCAGTTGAATCTGATCATTTAAATTCTTTCTCATCACCCATCTTTATGTCTTTTTTTCAAGTCTGAGTGAATATTTCTCTGTTTTTCTAAAAATAATCACTAAAAACTTTCGCTCAAGGTGTAATTAATTTATCATTCCCTCTCCTATCTCTCTCTCTCTTTCTCTCTCTCACTCTCTCAGAAGTTACCATTCTTTGGCTCTGTCTATACAGTAAAAATGTTCTGAATTGATTCAATCCCACATTGAAATGTTTTTTAAACTACTAAACCATATGGAAAGATGTCTTAGTGAAATACTGAGCAAATTTATTTCCAAAAGAATAGTTTCCTAATGTATCTATTTAATTTAGAATGTGAATGTTTGCAGAAATGGAAACAATGACTTTTTCCTTCCTTAAAATTTGTGATTTGAATAAAATGAGGACTATTTCAACCCAATTATTAAATTTAAGAAGAGTCAGGTAGGCTAGAAATTTACTAAAAGAAACTTAAGGCAGCATTGCTATTGTGATATTGAACAAATCATAAAATATTTTTTTGCAGGGGGTGGAGAGTGGCACTTTGTCTATTTTGTAATAGAATATTAAATAATTTGTGTATTTCCACTAGTCCTAATAGTTACTAATCTGTGGAGAGGTATTTTGAGCACTCTTATTTACTATCACGATTATGATCATCCTGTTGTTCATCGATTGCCTAGAGCAGGCACCAGTAACGTCTCCTTCATCCTAGCCCTGAGATTCTAAGAAGTCCCATATTAAAAACTCTTCCAGGGTTAGGAGAATGCGAACCATCATTGTTACTGGTATTTAGCATATTGGATACACCCCGGGGAGTTTGCCAGAATCTGCCATGTGGGCAGGTTACATTTGGTAGCCTGCCAGGTTGTCCAAAGCAAGAATGAGATAATAAAATGTTGCGCTGCTGGGAATGCGGCTGCGTGCTTCTGGGAGCTGGGTTTTATAGTCTCTGGGTCTTGGCCTTTGATCGGGTTACACAACACTGGGGGTCAGTTGGTGGGTGTGACCCCTGCCTACTGGAAGATGGAGGATCTGGGTGGAGGATGCTCAGCCCCGATCGAAGCAGGCTTGGAGATCTCAGCCCCGGGACCCGCGAGCCTTTGTTCCTCAACCAGTACCTTCATGTGTGTGGAGACTGGTCTAAACATGGTTGTGGCTAGTTCTGGAGCTCTTCGGCTGCTGGGGCTTTGCTGGGGCGGGGAGGGAAACTCAACCCGCCCCCCTCCAAGGGGCCCCGGCGAGGACAGACAGACACAGGGGCCTTATTTTCTATAGCCACTTTTATTTCCTTTATTTGGAAGCCAAACCTCATGCTGCTCAGGAATCTCTCCTCACAGTGCTCCAGAGACCATTTGCTATGCTGGGATTGAACCCAGGTTGGCTGCTTTAAAAGAAAACGCCTTACCCACCATATTATCTCTCTGGCCCCTGAGAATTATCACCTAGCTACCTGATGTCACTTTTCTTTTCTTTTTTTCACACTAAGCCACATATTTTAATTTTCTATAAATGTGCACTGAAATGATACAATAATATATACCAAGTTATCAGTAAGAGTCAGTGCTGAATATATAGAAGGAAAATTCTCACTATCTGCTCCTCTATTTTTTTTCTTCTTCTTTACTATTAAAGTACCTGGATTGATAAATTTCATTATTGCTGAGTGCGACTTTTTATGTTCCAGCACTAATTCCACCACTTGCATCATCTTTTCTCAACCAGGGTTACTGCATTAAGGTTACGCCCTCTTTTCTCACCCCCTTCATTCAGCCTGCCATCTTGGCAAGGCACGTTTTGAAAAATTGATTGTCCAAGTTTGGGTTTCTTGTATGTGTCATTGACTCTGGTTTGGATACTCAGCTCTACTTCTCCTTTATACCACTAATATTCTCTGATCTTCATTCTTGTTCCTCTTTCTGCCCATCTGTCTTTCCCCACTGGGTTTCTTTCTTTACTTCTTTAATAGACAACTTGTTATTACCATCTTTTTTTTTCTCTTTCGCAACAACAGAAAATGAGGAAGAGAAGAAAAGCTTGATGATAAAACAAACAAACAAACAAACAAACAAAAAACCTTGGGGCTGGAGAGATTGCATAGTGGGTAGGGCTTTTGTCTTGCATGCGACCGCCAACCCAGGTTCCATTCCCAGCATCCCATATGGTCCCCTAAGGACCGCCAGGAGTAACTCTTGAGTGCAGAGCCAGGAGTAACCCCTGTGCATCTCCCGATGTGACCCAAAAAAACATAGAAGCAAAAATAACCATTTATTTATTTATTTTTACCATCCATCATATTTTCTGCTCTGAAAATACTAAAAAAGACATTTTCTTATTGATGAATTCTTCTTGAGTCAGGCAAAATTTCCTTAATTTACAAGGAAAGAATAAAGTGACTATAAATTCTCTTCTTGCTATTAAAAATTAGCAAATTATATTTTCATTTTGGCAGCCAAATCGGACTGAAATAGCTCTTAAATAAAAGCTTTTGGTAGTCAAAATGTAAAATATACAATAGTTGGGTCCTACCCACTAGTGTTTGTGTTGATTAATATTAAAAAGAAAATCATCAAATAATTGTTTCAATTAAAGAAATTTGTTTTGTTTTAAATTTAAAGGAAGAGTAGGAGCTACATATTCTTTCCATGGTGTGCTCATTTGTATAATATGATTTAAGACTTCAGAACCACTGTGATAATGACCTCTCAGTCACCATTTAAAAGGTAAAAGGTAAAGGCCCTCCCGTTGATCGTCGATTTGCTCGAGCGGGCCCAGTAACATCTCCATTGGAGACTTTGTTGTTACTGTGTCTGGCATATAGAATACTCTCGGTAGCTTGCTGGGCTCTCCGAGAGGGGCAGAGGAATCGAACTCGGGTCGGGTCGGCCATGTTGGCCGCTTGTAAGGCGAACGCCCTACCGCTGTGCTATCACTCCAGCCCCAGTCACCATTTAATCATTAAAAATTTATTTGTATTCTAAGCAAGTCCACAACATGTTTATTTCCTGAAAGTTTTTTTAGTTTTCTTCTCTACCACTTATTCTGTTATTTACTTTGGTATAATGGGAACTTTAGCACTTAGTCGTAGTAGGGAATGAAATTAAATGCCCACGCTATGACATTCAAGATACATGAACAATTAAAAGTAAAACTAAAATTGTTATTTTAGAGAAACAATTAAGAAATAGTTTCTTCACAGCTTTTCTTGGTACAATACAATATTGTTGGCTATAATTATTATTTTTTGCATCTATACTCTAGGACATTTTTGTCTATCAGTTCTAAATGTGTGCCCTTAAACAACATATGCACAATGAGTTATCTGGAAAGTAATTGTACAAGCAGACCATATATTGTACAAGTATCTCCTATTTTTGGGGGTAATGGGTATTGCTGTGAGGAGTTTGGATCACCCTCAGCTATGCCTTGGGACTGCTCTGTACTCTGTACTAGGGGTCACTGCCTGAGACCCTGGGGGTCATTTCCCAAGCTCCTGAGGACCATGCTGTGTGACATTGGGTTGTCCTTGCTCCTCCCACAGGGAGCTTAGGTCTACTGAGCTACTTCCACAATAGTACCCCTGAGGCACAACCAATTCCATCAGGCACTAATACTCCTAGACTGTTTTTTTCTTTCCTTTCTGTCATTTGTATGATTTATTTAGCAATGTCCTTTTTGTATAAACACAGGAAGAGGAAGATAGTTCATGCTATGCTTTGTAGCATGAGAGTTTTTTGACTCTGAAATAATTCTTACTCTTGGCCATCCATATTTACTTGACTTAAGCCTCAGTTACCCTTAGTTCCTAGCACTCCAAAAGCAGGGTCCCAATGAAGGAACTGGATGGATCCAGGGCAAGCTATAAGCTACCCTGGCATCGAAAGGAAACAAGCTAAACACTATAAGTATAATAAGTTAAGAGTACGGTCATGGAACAAACTCTATCATGACCCAAAAAGAAGTAACTGAATAGGGATCCTGCTGGGGTTAGGAAAGACTTAACTGGCCTGAGGACTGTGGTCTGTGGTATATAGGTCTGTCCATAAGAAGAGCCAACCTTTAGCTTAATATATCACTGTGCTCATAGAAAATATTAGAAATAAAAAGTAATATTTACATATTTACCAGCGCCATGGGCTGGAGCGATAGCACAGCTAGTAGGGCATTTGCCTTGCACGCGGCCGACCTGGTCCACCCTGTTCAATTACTCCACCCCTCTCAGAGAGCCTGGCAAGCTACCAAGAGTATCTTGCCTGCACAGCAAAGCCTGGCAAGCTACCCGTGTTATATTTGATATGCCAAACACAGTAACAACAAGTCTCACAATGTTACTGGTGCCTGCTCGGGCAAATCAATAAACAACGGGAGAATAGTGACAGTGACAGTGACCAGCACCATGTAATCCAATCAAGTGAATTTCTGGGCCTATTTTAGGTTTCCTACTCAGAATATAAGGTCATGCATTTGAATAAGTTTCTGAAAGGTACTTAGGCATGCATATTTTAAATTTTTCAGAGATTCTTAAAAACACTATAATATATTCAGCATATAGACTGAATTCAGCACATCTATTTTTTGGGGTGGGGTTTACACCCACAATGTTCAGGGGATACTCCTGGCTCTGCACTCAGGAATTACTCCTGGCAGTGCTTGGGGGACCATATGGGATGCTGGAGATCAAACCCAGGTTGGCCGCGTGAAGGCAAACACCTTCCCTGCTGTACTATCACTCCTGCCCCAAATTCAGCACATCTTAATGGAAAGTTTCTTCCTTGCCACCAGGTCAGTGGGCTGAGCCTTTCTGCCTCATCCTATAAGAAGCAAAAAGTGTTTTAGAGAAGGTGAACACTGCCCTATCTTGTCCTTGCCTCAATTAAAATACAAAAAGAATTCACTAAGATATACAAAGAGAAAGACTATTTCATTAAAAAAAAAGAAAAAATAGAGGGAAGATAATGGCACTTTATAACTATAGGAGTGGACAGTTGTGGAGATCGGATCTTCCCTAGTGGACTGAGGGCACTAGTTTACACCCTTCTGTTTAATAGCATGACTAGAGAGCTGATTCCAGGATGGATTATGGATGATGTATGGTCATTCTCTGAAAATTTCAATCTCTTTATCTGAAATAGCACTTCCATCCCTTTCCATTCTTCCATAGTCAATAAAGAAAAACCACCTGTAAAAGTGGTGTAGGATAAGCAAAGTGTCTAGCCTGGAGAAAGGAATGAAGGCTCTATCCTCCAGTGGGGTAACTTGTTTTCTGAGGATATGAAATTGCTATGAAACCGTTTGCTCTATAGAGAAGAGGATATTTGATCCTCTTCAGCTTGTGGTTTTCTCTAAAATGGCATTCTTTCTGAGATAGGAGAATCCGGGATCTCTCTCTGTTTCAATTCATATGTTGTTTCTTTAGCTGGACAAGGCTTCTCTGCCCAGGGGTTAAATTTCTTTTCCTATCAGGTTTATTAATCAATAATAAAAAATCTTTTTACAAAACCAATTCAAATTGCATTGAGCTATCAGAGAAACTTAATCATCACATCTCACTGAAATGAGGGCCTGAAGTAAAACATTGTTCTCGTTTAATTTGAAGTTCAGATATCATCAAGAGTCCCTATCTCTAGAGACTGTCACTCTTAAAGTGTTAAATATATTTGTTCTCCATATTGAAACTTCCAGGAATTACAAAATAACTATTGCATTTCATTTCCTGGGACAAGCAATACCCAGAGCTGTTTTTCATTTTTTAGGTTATATTTTATAAGAACCTCCCCAGTGGTGCTAGGGTCACCGGAGGTTCTCAGCCTGCATTCTGAAGTTAACAATTTGGTGTTTGGTTCAGGGATATGGTACTTAGTCACCAGGATCAAATCTCATGGTGTGCAGGGGACCATGACGAACCCAAAGACTGAGTCCTAGGTCCCACTCATGGTAGGTATGTCTATACCAAATGGAGCTGTCTCTGTTGCCCTTTTTAGTTTTTTTTTTTCAAAGAAATTGTTAAAATTGTATTTTCAAATATCACAATGAAAATTATTATCCAAACTCATTGTTCAGAACTGGAGCACATGTCAATCCTACATCTGTCCTATATTATAGAAACAGGATTGCCATTAGTGTCCTACATGGGCCAGAATTTGGCAGCTATTATTCCCCATGAAACCAGAATTTTATGATAGTTTGATTATCTTAGGAAGGAAAATTGAGATATGGATATTAGAAAAAATGTGATAGATATAAAATAACATGGATAATATACAGGTTATAAAAGTCGATGGATACTTTTTAAATGTGATTTTTTAAAAAATTTGCTCATTAATACCCAAGAATAGCTGAGATCAGCACCAGGAGGATTACTCCATAACTTAGAGGCCAGCCAGGTATCCTAGAGGAAAGGGCAGTTCAGATAGAGAAGGGAGCACCAAATAAAGTATGTTTGTAGGATCCTCCCAGGAGGGGAGATGCATGTCGAAAGTAGACTATGGACTGAACATGTTTGCCACTCAATGCCTCTTTTGCAGACCACAACACCCAAAAGGAAAGAGAGAACACAGGGGATTGCCCTGCCACAGAGACAGGGGGAATGGGGGGATGGGGGTGGGAGGGATATTATCCATGGTGGTGGAAAATGGGCACTGGTGGAGGGATGGGTATCTGATCATTGTATAATTGAAACCAAAGCACAAAAAATTGTAAAACTTTAAAAAAAATAAAGTAAAATAAAGGGAAAAAAAAATTTGCTCATAGACTTGTTTTGTGGACTTTCTATATCCACATCTCCACAGAGATGAGTTTTAAAACTTTCAATTCTATCTAATAATAGTTGCTAAAAGTAACAGAGTTTTATTATTGTAAAGTTGTTTTATCTTGCAATTAATTGAAAATATGCATTTGTCTTGGCTTGCTCTTCAAGCAAATGTTCTCCCTTGAAGATGCATCTTGCTGACTTGTCTCTGTTTCTTTACTTCCTGTTCCATCTGGAGAAGCCTGAATTTCACTCCTGAGCACACAATTCTTCGTTTATCTCCCCTCATATCTTTTTAAAAAGTCTCAATAAAACTTTTCTTGCTTTGCCATTTTTCCTCAACCAAAAGTACTGAAAAAAAAAGCACTCATCTTAAGAACTTTCTTTGATCCTCTCTAAATATTGAAATTCTACCTTCCTTCAAATATATTTATATCTTTATAGAATATATTTTGACTCAAAAATCTGATTCATTTTATCAGTATACATGAGATTTTTTAAAATACTGTGACAATAAGTAGGTTATAATTTTTATTTTTATAATGAGATGTTTTAAATAATCTCAATAACAAATGCTTACTTCGATGGCCTATTTTTTCATGATCAAATATATTTAGGCTTACAATTTCATGTAGTATTATTCAAGTTTGAGTCATAGTGTCTACATGGGTTTCCACCAAGCCAAATTGAACTAGTTTTTAAAGACAATGTCCCATTTGCAAGATAATAATATTGAGTTCCTACATACAGCGCTATTGTCACTCTTGAAAATTATACAGGAAAAAGTCAAGCCGTTTCTTATAAATCACAATAATGAAGCAAGCTTTTCTTACATGATTGGGATAAAAAGAAGATAGGAAAAAGGCTATCATTATTAAAAATTGGATTTGATTTGATGTCTACTTAAAAAAAAAACTGGGCTGTTGCTATGGAGAGATTTTCTTCATTGTAGTTCAAACAATTGTCTGGATAGTTGAGACTAAGTAAAGAGTTGAGGAAAAACTTGAAGTCCTCTACCTAACCAGGTGGCTGTGCCTTATTCACTGTCCTCAGGATTCTGAGATTCTATTCTAACTAGATCGAAGATAGCTTCCCTAGTGTTTCTCCTCACTAAGGTACCCGGCATTCATAGTAACAAAGCAGCCAACAATTAGATGCAGAGACGGTTTCAAACACCAGATTTTCTGGTGCTTTTTCTACGTGTGTCATGAGCTCAGAGGAGAAAGCATTTTGGAGCGAAGCCATTTTCAGTATTGTCTCCTGCTGTCATTATCACTATTTAACTTCCGTGGAGAGAAGCTGGTGTCAGGCCCAGAAGCTGAAGTGAAAGTAATTACTTACCTGAAAAATTGTGTCCTTTTGCACTCTAAGGGAGATATCTTCTCCAACCTTCCTTCTGCAGGAAGGCTTATTTCAGAGATATTTCCCTCTTATGCATTTTTAATGATGCGTACTTGAAATGAGATTTTCAAATATGACAATAAAACAAATATCCTTGTTCTTTCAGATGTCTCACCTGGCTCACTGGTAAATAGAGATTCAATTTTGATGGAAATCTTGTTATCCTTTTTGGATTTTAGTTTCTTTTTTCTTTCCTGAAAGCTCCGCTCGGGGTCATTTTCCCTGTGTCTTTTTTTCTCTTGCTGCCTTATCCTGCTAGATAAGAAATACCTGCAGAAGATGAACTTGGGGAAAAGTGTCAGAAGAATAACTAAAAGTAATTGCAGAAAATCCTTAAAAGGAAATCAAAATTCACCTAAACATCAAATAGTTTACATTAGAAATAAAAGGGAAATATTGAGGCAGATGAAACAATTAATGAAAATACACAATAAAAATGGACATGATGTTCCCTCCGGACCTTTGTTATTTATGTGCTTAGTTTAAAATTTGGAAGCACAGAAGACGAAAGTTTACAAATGAGTATGACTGCTCAAAATGGAGCAAAACATTCAAAAAGAAAAATTAAAATTGATTTCAAAAGAATAAGAAATAGAATGCCTTCAGTGCAAAGCTGCACAGAAACATGAAGCGAGAAGTAAAGCAGGTTTTTAGATCTTAAAAATCTGTGAAGCGATAATTTTGACACTAAATATAAAAATATATTTCTGGATTTTTTAAACGATGTTTTCTTTAATTTTATTTGAAAAGTTTATTATGATAGGATTGACACATATATAATTTACTATATCCACTTTTAATGGAACAAAATTAACTGTACTGGTGCATAAAATAGCCCCATCTTAGCATACCAGAACTCAAAGAGAAAGAAAACATGAAGTAACTTGCTACTTCCTTTTTTTTAAAATTTTTATTAGTGAGACATCATGAGGTACAGTTGTAGACTTACAAATTTTTGTGCTTGGGTTTCAATTATACAATGATCAAATACCCATCCCTCCACCAGTGCTCATTTCCCACCACCACGGGTCCCAGTATCCCTCCCACCCCTCATCCCCCCCCCCATCCCACCCTGCCTCTGTGTCAGGGCATTCCCTTTTGTTCTCTCTTTCCTTTTGGGTGTTGTGGTTTGCAAAAGAGGCATCGAGTGGCAATCATGTTTGGTCTATAGTCTACTTTCAGCATGCTTCTCTCATCCTGGGAGGATCCTCCCAACACCCTTTATTTGGTGCTCCCTTCTCTATCTGAGCTCCTTTTCCCCCTAGCATGTGTGGTTGGCCTCCAAGTCATGGAGCAAAACTCCTGGTACTAATCTCGGCCACTCCTGGGTGTTAGTGTCCTATTTTGTTACTTTATGTTATCCAGATGATTGCAATCTTTCTATGTCTATCCCTTTCATAACTTGCTACTTCTGACATGAAAATGGGCATGTGCGTTGTGTTATACCCCTTCTATTTGTACTCTTTAACAGTTGACTTGCTTCTGTCTACTCTTCAGTGAAGTGAAAAAGGAACTGTGGGTGAACATAGGAGACAAAATGCTTATAGCCATGCAGACTGTATTTAAAAATACCTCAAGTATTACAGGACTTTGTTTTTGTCTTTCCAGCCCCCAAACAGAAAATATGATTTCTTTTTTTAATTGAAATAAAAAATGCAGCTCTATCATTCAGAAAGATAATACAGTGAGTAAGATGCTTGCCTTGCTTATGCCCAGCTTGGGATTGGTCTCTAGTTATCTCATGTGGTCCCCTGAGTCTCACCACGAATCATTTCTGAGCACAGAACCAGGAGTAAGTCCTAAGCACAGACAGATGTGCCTCCCACCAAAAAAAAAGAAGGAAAAAAGGAAGGAAGGAAGGAAGGAAGGAAGGAAGGAAGGAAGGAAGGAAGGAAGGAAAGAAGGAAGGAAAGAAGGAAGGAAAGAAGGAAGGAAGATTTGAATAAATCACATATGGATATTTGGTGGGTGGAGATATTCAATGTGTGTTAAATGGACTAGATAGGATTATCTTAAATTTTATTTAAAACTGCTTAGTATCTAATTTTCTTTCAAATTTTAATATTTAAGGGAACCTAAAAAATACCATTTCTCTTCTTTTCCTCCATTCTGAACCAAATGAGACTACAGCAGAGTCATTGGGTAAAAATGAAAAAAAATCTATCTTTGCTTTTCTTTAAGACTGGGTAGTAGGATCCAGCTAAGTGTGATAACTAAACCCGGTTTATCAAGAGTTTGTGCTCTTCTGTTGATATTATCCACCTGAAAAAAAGAGCTTATAGTCATTTTCTCATTGGTTTCCACTTATTGATATGGACAAGGAAAGGGAAAACCGCAGAACTTCTAAGGGTTACCTAAGACATTAAATAGATTGATTTTATGCATAAAAATGAATCAATCATGTTCATTCATTCCACTCATTTTCTAGAGGATGATACAGAAATATATCAGGAACACCATTCTTCACAAACATCAAAAAGCTGAGGAATACAAATAATTTATAGTAGTCTTCTTTGATTAATTACAAAAAATTAAAGATGTGCATATGAAGATGTGCATCAGTAGAGACAACAAAATAATCTTATACATTTTACTTTCTTTCTTTTCTCTCTCTGTCTTTTTCATCAAGAATATGTTTTTTTAAAAAATTATTTTTCTTTAATTTATGTAGTTACAATGCTGTTAAAGTTCATGGTATTGGTATGCAATATTGCTAAACTTACCAAACAACATCTTTGTGCACAATCCCTTCCATCACTATCCTAGCATATCTAAGTCTGGGCTTCTCCCCACTTTTTCATCTCCCAAACTTGGTAATTGGTTTTGTATTCCAGTGTCTCAGTTTGACTTATTCAGAACTGTCTATTCTCTTGTTTTGACTTCGTGTATTTCACAGATGAATGAGATCATATTGTATTTGTACCTTTCCCTCCATTTCATGTAATACGATTTCCTCCAGTTTCATCCACATTGCAGCAAACCACATAACTTATTCTTTTCTTACATCAGCGTAATGTTCCATTGTGTATAGATGGTACAAGTTATTAAGCAATTCATCCATTCAGAGTGTTAACCCTACCCTGAAAGTGAGGAGGAAATAAAATAGACACTTCCCAGAAGAAGATATATGGATGCCTAGTAGACATTAAAAAAATATTCTCATTGTCACTTATTATTCATGATCATGATCATGATCATCCTGTTGTTCGTTGATTTCCTCGAGCAGGCACCAGTAACGTCTCCTTCTTCCTAGCCCTGAGATTTTAAAAGAGCCATTTCAACGCTCTTTCAGAATTAGGAGAATAACACCCATCATTGTTACTGGTATTTGGCATATTGAGTACAACGCAGAAAGTTTGCCAGACTCTGCCGTGCAGACATGATGCTTTTGGTAGCCTGCCAGGTTCTCCAGAGTAAGAACTAGATAATAAGATGTCAGGAGCTTCCGGAAGCTGGGTTTTATAGTCTCTGGGTCTTGACCGTTGATGGGACCAACCTGGTGCTGGTGGCAGGTGGTGGGTGTGATGCCTACCTACTGGAAGATGGGGGGGTCTGGGTGGAGAAGACCCAGTCCCAATCTGAGTAGGCTTGGAGACCTCAGCTCCGGGACCCTCATGCCTGGGTTCCTCTGCCAGTTCTTTCATGCATGAGGCCCGTCTGGACGTGTGGAGAGTGGTCCCAGCATGGCCGTGCCTGGCTCCGGAGGTCTTCAGCTGCTGGGGCTCTGCTCAGGGGGGGCGGGGGGAGAAACTCAACCCTCCCCATTCCAAGGGACCCCGATGAGGACAGCCAGGCATGGGAGCAGGAGACTTATTATTAGGGACATTCAAATCAAAATAAAAATGACATATCATAGCAGTGTATGTGAATGGCATATGCATATATTGAAAACAATCAGATGTGTCAGAGATGCATTGAGAAAGCAACCCTCATTCACTATAAATTAGAATGTCATCTGCTTCAATCTCTATGGAAAGAAGAATGGAGATTTCTCAAAAAATTAAGAAGCGATAAATTCCATATGGTCAATATAACCTTCATAAATCAAAAACATTAGGCATATTTTGAAATACGTTCTATCAATTCTATGCCATATTTTTCATGATGTTTATATCCAAAATTTAGCTTGTCAACTGCAATATTTATGAGAAAAATAATCTGGCTTCTGAATATTGAATAGTCAAACAAAAACAATAAAACGGGATGCATATCAAAAAGTCAGAACCATCATATCACTGTCCCTTTGAAATTCAAAAAATTTTGAGTGAGTTTAGGTTGTCTCTCTTGGGGAAAATGATGCAAGTTGCATTATGTTGGGCAAGAAAGTTTTAGAAATGCTGCAGAATTTATAAGACAATGTTTGGGGGGGGGGGGGTTGTGTGTGCAGGCAGCATTCTTAAGTCAAGCAATTAATTGGGGTAAAGCCCTATTTATTTTTGTCCTCCATTAACCTTTCATGAAATAACATAACTCTTTTGTGCACTGTATATTTTCTCACCATGTTAATATGGTCCTTGGCCTCTGTCTACAGTTTACTTTTGAAAAAAGTGACTATAACACAGGTAGATCTTTAGCATTAGTTTACAAATCTCTTATCAAATTCCTTTCAGAAATTGCCTTGGTCTTAAAAATTTCTGTAAGCTTCAATTTCAATCTTGACTTTAATTTTAATCTATTTTGTATCATAAAATTTTGTAAAATTAAATATATTAAATATATATACATTTGGTATATATCACTGTCACTGTCACTGTCCTCCCATTGTTCATCGATTTGCTCGAGTGGGCCCAGTAACGTCTCCATTTTGAGACTTGTTGTTACTGTGTTTGGCATATTAAATACATCACGTGTAGCTTGCCAGGCTTTGCCATGCAGGCAAGTTACTCTTGGTAGCTTGCCAGGCTCTCCAAGAGGGGAGGAGGAATTGAACCCGGCTCGGCCAGGCTGGCTGCAGGTAAGACAAACACTCTAGTGCTGTGCTATCGCTCCAGCCCTTGATATATATATATATATATATATATATATATATATCATATTTAATTTAATATAAAAATTGAACATATATATCAAAAATCATTGGAATAAATACTTTTGTTTGTTTGGTGTGAGGGATGGAACCCAGACCTTATCTGTTCAGGTTTATGCTCTGCCACTGGGTCACATTGTTGGTCCCTTTGGGCATATTATATATTTTCTCTTGGCTCTGGTGCTTTGTTTATTTTATGCCATGATTGAAGGGTGTTTTATCTGGGGTGGAACTCTCAAGCTGTACTCAGAAAACCAGAGGGCCGCTCTCAGCAACACTTAGCCAACTTGGCCAGAGGATTCAATGTTAGGCCTAGTGATGTGACACTGTTTGGGCCACTTGTATTGGGGACCATTGGAGCCACCAACTGCAGTACTTTGGAGCCTCTAGGACACCAGCTAGTCATGCTAGGCATTGGGTAGAGAGGGGGAAGGCTGTAATAACGGGGATCAAATTCAGGACCCTGCACATGCAAGGTATATGTACCTGGACCCCTGGTAATTTTCACTATGTTTTGAAGAAAATTATGGTGCAAGAAATTGGATCTTAAATTACAGAAAACAGCCACAAATCTTTTAGTATGGTATGACACTTCCCCCAATTTTTTTTAAAAATTATAATTATTTAAAGTCCTATAATACAATAAGATACCTTAGGAAATAACACTAATGGAACACTTTAAGATAAACTGGAAGCAAAATACATAGTTTGTTTCCAAGACAAATAATGTTTAAGGACACAAATATAAATTAAAAATGAAAAACATTAAACTTTAAGACAAACTGTCTACTGAATCTTAAGAAATAAAGTTAATTTAGAATACTATTCTCACCCTTATTTAATACCAAAATTGAGCAAGAGAACACAGTTGAAAAACAGTTATTTTGTTCCAAATATGAAAAAGAAATTGGACATAATTATAATCATCATTCAAAGAAAGCATTCAAAAATTAGGAAGTTTGTTAAAGATATTAAAAAATCTTAATTTAAATGTGCCTATAAAAATTCAATACATGTTTATTCTAATGCAATTAGACTAAGATGAAAAGTTTATTTGATCAAATATGGCAAAGTTCCTAATTAAATATATAAACATCATATATAAAACATAAATTTTAGATCTAGAGAGATAATACAGCAGGTAAGGTATTGCCTTGCACACTGCTGACCTGGGTTTGAGCTGGAACCACCTGGGATCTCCCTATTCCTGCCAGGAATGATCCCTGAGCACACAGTTAGGATAAAGCCTAAACATTGCCAGGCATGGTCCCAAACAAAAATTATTTCAAATAAACTACTAAATATTTACCAATTACTTTTTCTTTTGAAATAAATAGATTGACAGCAATATCCAATACCATCACATTGGTTTCTGCTACTGTAAGCGTTAGGATCTTATTACCTAAATTATAAAAACATAATTTAGGAGCATTCCTTTCCTATTTGTTACTAATATACAAACTGAATGAAAATCGAATTTAAAAAATATTTTATGTTCAATAATTAGGGCACACATTAAGATAAAATTGAATCAAAAATTAAAAGTTGATTATTTCTTTAATGTTTTGCATATCTTATTCTTAAAATCAAATCCATGAAATTAGAACCATCATTATATCAATTTTATAGATATACTGAGTTACTGATTGTTACAGATGAAATGGGTAATAAGTAAAATAAATGAATAAATTGTCTGTAGAAAGCACTGACTCTTCTGGTTTTAGGAGAAATTACTTATACTTCCAGATATACTATTTATGAAGTAGAATGTTAAACTAGATAGTCACTAAAATCCCTTTAAGCTCCTGAATTCTATATTAAATGTTGGTTCCTTCAGTCTGAGCTGCTATTTTAATGACAAATCTCCAACTGTTGTTTCTACTAAGGCCTCCAACACAAAAATCTCAGCTTCCAGTACACGTTTATTCTGTTTTGTGGCAGAGAGGATAAAAAAAAATGATGCAGAAGATCTACAACTTGCTTTGTATTATAAAATACAAATTATTAAAAATTTAATTCACAGAAGGACTAAAACCTATTCCAAGTTGACTTGTGCAATAAACCAATAGGGGTATCATGATTACATATTAAAACCCACCTTGCCCAGGCATAGTTCATGCCCAGGCATAGTTCACAGCGGTAGGGCGTTTGCCTTGCACGCAGCCAACATGGCTGACCCGAGTTCGATTTCTCCGCCCCTCTCGGAGAGCCCGGCAAGCTACCGAGAGTATCTCGCCTGCACGGCAGAGCCTGGCAAGCTCCCCGTGATGTATTCGATATGCCAAACACAGTAACACAAAGTCTCCAGTGGAGACGTTACTGGGCCCGCTCGAGCAAATCGACGAACAATGGGAGGGCCTTTACCTTTTACCTTTACCTTTTTAAAAAGTGAGATTCTGAAATTTGTCCAATACTAAGTTTTCTTTCTGTTCCTTTCAATTTTTTTTGATAAACCTATTTCAAAACAGAGAGAGAAATACAGTCTCCAATCTAGAAATTGGCTATGTTATAACTGTTTATAATCTATCTATATTATAGATACACACATCTGTCATTGTCACTGTCCTCCTGTTGTTCATCAATTTGCTCAAGCGGGCCCATTGTGAGACTTGTTGTTACCGTGTTTGGCATATCGAATACGTCACGGGTAGCTTACCAGGCTTTGCCATGAGGACGAGATACTCTCAATAGCTTGCCGGGCTCTTCGAGAGGGGCGGAGGAATCGAACCCTGCTTGATCAGGCCAGTCGCATGCAAGGCAAACACTCTACAGCTGTGCTGTCACTCCAGGGCTGGAGCCGACCTAGCCAACCCGATTTTGATTCCTCTGCCCCTCTCAGAGAGCCCGGCAAGCTACCAAGAGTATCTCGCCCACACGGCAAAGCCTGTCAAGCTACCCGTGACATATGCCAAACACAGTAACAAGAAGTCTCACAATGGAGACGTTACTGGGCCTGATTGAGCAAATCGATGAACAACGGGAGGACAGTGCTACAGTGCTACAGTCTCCAGGGACTTCAACAATTATATACATATATATGCATAAAAATAGGTATATAAACAGATGGAGAGAGATACAGAGCATATGTGTATATATATGTATATATATGTATGTGTGCTTATGTGTGTGTATATATGTATGTGTGTATATGTATGTGTGCATATATGTATATATGTATATGTATATATAGCAGTGCTTAGGGTCTTTTCAGGGCTCTGTACTCAGAAGGAAGGCCTAACAGTGATCAGGGGTCCATATATACTGCTGGGGATTCAAAACAGGTGTATATACTACATACACATATATATATGTGTGTATGTGATAACAGAAGTGGTTTAGGGAACACAAAGGTGAGAAAAAGAATCCATTTAAATGAGGCTCTTCAGAGTGATCCAATAAAGACATTCAAGTGGATAATGACTCTTAACCTCTTTTCTTCTTTGCATCAAATCTGTACCTTTGACGGAAAAGCCATTTGGCTCTAGATCTCAATATTTTATGCTATCTTTAGCTAATGCCAGAATTCCTGCTCCTAGAGAGCAGAGGAAGGAGACAGGCCGAAAACTGGCCAAAATTCACTTCCTTAAATTATGTTACAAAATGTCATCAAAGAGTCAAGGGTCAAAAAGCTGCTAGAGGAGGTGACACACTGACCTTGCTCGTGACCTCACTGGCCATTGCCCTGTTTTGAATCCCCAGCAACATATCTGGACCCCTGATCACTGTCAGGACTCTCTTCTGAGCACAGAGCCCCGAAAAGTCCCTGAGCACTGCTATGGTCCCAAAATAAAATAAACAAAAATTGAAAACAAGCAAGCAGAGAAAAATCAGAGAATGTATTAAAAACACAAGCCATAAGATATGCAACTATGCAGAGTTGGAGAGGAAAAGTTCCATACTTGAACTGGCTTCTTCACTGCAAAGCTTAGTTGACTATATTTGAACAAGTATAAAAATAAACTGAAATATTTAAACAAGCTAATCAGAAAGCATACGCATAAACTCAAAAGTTTGCAACTCTCAAAATTAAAACACCTGTAATTTTAATTCACAGTTATGACTGACTAATAAAAGAGCATAAAGATATGTTAACAGCTGATGCTAAAAAAAATTTAACTTTAAATCAATAGCTATTGTTTACCCTATAGCATTAGTGTTAACTTTTGAGATCTAATTAAGTGCAATTAAATTAATGGAAACTTTACAAGAAAAAAAATATAAAGAACAAAACTGTAAGTCATTTTTGTCTAAAAATTGGGACTTTAGATCTTGAAGTTAAATGAGCCTAAACCTTAGTTCATGTAATTCAGGTGACAAATCTGAAATATTAAGATCCTAGAATTAATAGAAGCAGTCCTTTATATTTGCTTAAACTTAATAGAAATTAAAATCATTTATGATGTGGAAAAAGATCATGATTTTAGGTCTGCTCTGAGAGACCAGTAGTTTCACCAAGAAAGACTGATTTTTTCCTTGTAAATTCACATGCTCTAGTCCCATTGACATGGTCATTAGAGCACTCACAACATGACATAGCTGCAATTGACAATCAGGTGAGGAGGAGCAGAAAATAGGCCTTCGAGGCAGAAGACCTTATGCAGAGACAAAGTGGTGAGGGAAGAGAGCCCAATTTCTATATCCAGCAAAACACCAGCCTGCAGAATGTGTGTTAGCTGAAGGGCCTAAATTCCTCTGCTTTCTCTGAAGCAGGAGCCGCGCTTTCTCTACCATGTACGGTTAGTCATCCTAAGAGAGCATCAGCAGAGAGCATCAGCCCCTAATATTTAAGCTAGGGGCCTGGTTTTCACTGCAGGTTTAGCCTGCTTACCAGAGAACAGTAAGGGCTAGAAGCAGAATTCTAGGTGAGGATGCTTGAGATTTTCAGTGAAAAATCATGAATAATTCACTGTCAGTTGACTGCCACTCCTTTACAGAAGGGACTAAGAACTAGCACCTTCGGGCACTCTCACTCCTACCCTGTTTGCTCCTGTTCCCAGTGTCTCTTCCTCCCACTTTTCTATCAACAAATTCACTTTGTGCAGAGATGACTGGAAGGTCTATAAATTCTTTATAGGGTTAGTCCCCAAAACCTATTATTTTCCTAGAGATAGTAAATGTTTCGGAGTAATTTATACCACTTTGTATATACCATGCCACACTCATAATCATTGTACTGGCACCTACTACGTTAGCAGCTTGCTTTGTCCAAGTTCTGATGAACGCAGGTAGACAGGGAAGGGCCCCAGGGCAATGGAATTCCTAGAAAGTGATAAAGCTGCAAAGAGCCCACCTTGTGAGCTAAGGCACCTGATAAGACCACCTGGTGCCAATGGACCCAGAAAAGACCCCCTCCCAGAGAAACTGTAGTGGGTACAAAGGCTAGGAAAGAAATTTCAAAGAAGATCACTAACCACTCCCAATTCTACCCCCTTGGCAACCTTCCTGGCAATGAATTTTTTAACCTCAGTAGAAGCCCTATATGAAAGTAGCTTGGTAAAACCCCATAAAAGCCACCTTGAACGAAGGAAGCATGTTCATATGCTGCCCAAGTTCATGTGCTGCTTGCGTCCATATGAACAAGCACATGAGAAGCCTGAGCACATTGTGTCGCCTGAATTTCCCCTCTTGAGATGTGTACTGGGGTTTTCTCTCTCCTTCCCCTCCTAAAAGCCTCCAAATAAAATCTGCTTTTATTTCACTGCTTGTCTATTCCTGAAATTCCTTCCTGTGACATAGGACAAGAACCTGAACTCCCTAGAGCTGACTTTCCATTTCTGCAAAGAGGAATCCCTTGCTCCGCTGTGACCCCACGGCTCTCTGAGAAATCTCAAAGTGGGGATTAGCTCATATGCCTTGAAGACCAATCGAATGTCAGGTGTGGCTTGATGGTCACCTGGTGGAGCTGGTGGGGTCTGTGCTGTGCAGAAGCACCCTGCAACTTTATCGATCTTAGCCTTCTCAGCAGGCCCCATGGTAGCACAGGTGGATAAAGAGAAAGTGACCGTCTCTCTCCTCCCCATCTCACATAAGCCAACGGTGGGGACCCAATGACTTCAGTTCTATACAACATGCAATTTCTTATACAATCACTAAATCCTGCCTATTAACATAAAGGCAAATTGCAGGGGATAAAAGACTTCTACTCACTAAGAGAGAAAGAGAGACCAGAGAGATAGTGCGACATGTAGGGCTTCTTAACTTATATACAGTTGACCCGGGTTCAATCTTCAACACACCATAGGGTCCCCCAAGCATGCTGGAAGTGATCTCTGAGAGCAAAGCCAGCATTAGGTGAGGAAGAAACAATAATGGAATATTTGCTTAAGTTTATTTAGCAGTACCACAGATAACCCAATATTTACTCATGCCATAGCCTTGAGAACATAAGGGTCTAGATTCAGAGCCTTTCCCTAAAGAAGATGAAGCAAGCAGGCAGGAAAATAGGGAAAGAGGAAGGACCCTCTATGGCAAGTAATTCTTAAAAAGTAATAAAACCAACTAGCCCTAAGGCTGTCAGGACCTACCTCATGGAGCCAGAAACTTGGTCTTACAAGACCTATACTAGTGCCAGTACAGAGGCAGAGAAGGCTGGACCCCTCTGAGAGAAGCTCGAGCAGGAATAAAGACAAGGAAAGGAATTTCAAAGACCATCAGCAGTTCCAAACTCGACTCCCTTGGCAACCATCCTAGCAATGGACTCTTACTGAGGTAGAAAGCCCATTTGGGGCAGCTGAAAGAAACACCGTGAAAGACAACTTGAACAAAGGAAGCAGTTGAAAAACTACCCAAGCCCGTGCCCATTTATTGCTGCCAAGCACATGTGGTGCTTGAGCACATGTGTCAACTGCATCTCCCGTCTTTAGATGTGTGCTTTCATGCTTTCATATCTAATGCTGGGATGTGTACTGGGGACTTCCTTCTCCATTCTAAGGAAGCCCATGTTCGCTCTAGCACTATTCTTTCTCTCCTCGCTCTCTCTCTCTCTCTCTCTCTCTCTCTCCATTAAAGTGTATTTTTTAATTTTTGGGTTACATCCAGTGATGCACAGGGGTTACTCCTGACTCTGCGTTTAAGAATCACCCGTGGGGGTGCTCAGGAGACCATATGAGATGTTGGGAATCAAACCGAGGTTGGTCGCGTATAAGGCAAATGCCCTAACCACTGTGCTATTGCTCCAGCCCCTAAAGTGTAATTTTAAGTAATGTGTCCAAGGTCTGGAGTACATTGGGTAGGGTTTTTTCCTTGCACACAGTCATCCCGGCTTCAATCCCTGGCATCATACATGGTCCTCTGTACACTGCCAGAGCTAATTCCTGAGTACAGAGCCAGTAGTCTGATACATCATCAGGAATGACCTAAAAATGAACAAAAAATAATGTGTCTGTAGTGATGTAGGTGTCATCACATTTCCAAATTGATATTCATGGGGTAAGTGGGGGACTGGAATGGGAAGGAATGGGAGTGAAGATAGATGGTCGGCAACTACACCACCTCCGCTTTGCTGATGACATTGTCTTAATAACACCAAACATCAGCCAAGCGGCACAAATGCTGGCCAACTTTGACCGTGAGTGTGGAAAGGTAGGACTACAGCTGAATCTTACGAAGACAGTGTTTATGAGAAACAGCCTCGTTCCTGATGCCCCATTCGCTCTCAACGGAACGACCATCTCCGAATGCAACAGCTATGTGTACCTAGGTCGAGAAGTCAACATGACAAATAACCTGGCACCTGAGCTGCGCAGGAGGAAGAGAGCGGCTTGGAACACCTTCAGGTACATCGAAGAAATAGCTAAGAGGACAAAGAACCTCCGGCTCCGGGCACATGTCTTTGATTCCACTGTTCTTCCTGCATTAACATATGCCTCAGAGACCTGGGCCCTACACAAACAAGATGAGAATGCTATTCAGGTCTCCCAAAGAAGAATAGAAAGAGCTATGCTTGGAATATCACTTTTCACTCAAATGAGAGAAAGAATCCGGAGTTCTGACATCCATCGACGATCAAGAATCAGGGACGCTGTCTCATTTGCCAAGGTGTCAAAAATCAGATGGGCTGGTCACGTAATGAGATTTAAAGACGACCGCTGGACTAGAGCTGTTACTGACTGGATTCCACGGGATGTCAAAAGACCGCGTGGCCGCCCACCTACCAGATGGTCAGACTTCTTCGTGAAGATCATGAACGATCGGTTTGAGGCTCTTCATGTTCCCAGAGCGAACAGATGCCATTGGGCTACACTAGCACGCGACAGGGACAAATGGAGACGTTACTGGCGCCCACTCGAGAAAATCGACGACTAACGGGAAGTTAAGTGATTAAGTGATTAAGGGGTAAGTGGGGAGGGAAGGAGGTGTTAGCTGAAGGGGAGATTGTCACTATACCTGGGTGTCATGAGCCCAACTGCAGTGACCTGAGGGTCTCCTTGGTGTGTTCTGGGCAAACATTGCAAACCCTCCTGCCCAGCCTGATAATAGGAGAGGGGTGTGACATGTTTGATGTAGGGAGGCAAGTAGGGAAGCACTTCGCCATAGGCAATGGCAATTAATTTCCTGGAAAATAATAATATCAACAACCCTGAAGTTGCAAAGAGGCCACCATTGTCAAAAACAGGAACTGAGGCCTGATAAGACTTTCACCTGGTCAGCAACCCAGAGAAGGCTGGATTTTCTGCCCCCACTTCCCACCCCCAACAGGAGCTAATTTCAAAGAAGACCATCGACCACTCCAACCTTACCCGTCTAGCAATGGATTTTTGACTAGGTAGAATTTCCATGTGGCGGCAGGTTGGAAAAACTCTATGAAAAGCCACCTTGAAAAAAGAAAGGGGGTGCAATGCTACCTGAGCTCATGTGCTGCTTGTGTCACATGGCTGAGCACATGTGATGTCTGTGTCTCCCCTCTTGAGATGTGTACTTTCCTATCTAATGCTGGGACACGTGCAGGGGCACTATCTCTGCCTTTGGGGAACCCTGCACTCTCTCTTGAGTGCATTACTCTTCACTCTTTCTCACATTCTCTCCCTCCTCCTCTTCAAAAATCTCTGAATAAAATTCGATTTTACTTCACTGCTTGTGTACTCCTGAAATTTTTTTCTGCAAGGCAAGACAAGAACCTAGTAACCCTCGGTTCTGGGTGGCGGAGTTGGATCGGGAGAAAGTAACCATCTCTCTCCTCTGTGCCTCACATAAGCAACCCTTGGTGTCCACCAGGTTGGTTGGTAATCAGTGGCCACTCATTCAAGTCTCAGCATGTTAGTTATAGAGGGAACATGAAGGGTTGGAGGTAGCGATTACACAGAAGTATGACCGAACATTATCATAGGCAATGAACAGATGTAAAGAACTTCCTTCAGGGGAAATTCTTCTAGGAGATTTACTCAAAGACAAAATCTCATCAAAGACCACAGCACTCTAGATCCCTACTAGGAGATCTGCCCAAGTGTGGAATTCCAACTAAGAGAATTCCATCTATTGCTTTCTCTTTTTCTTAACAAGTAAGCCTTCAAACAGTCATTTTAAATATACTCTTAATAATATTTCTTGTCATTCTGTGTAGACACAGTAAAAGATATATCAAGCTTACAGGCTGCTCTTCCTGGGGACATCTCATTCTATATCCCAGACAAAGTTTTCAGGCAAGGTTAGTCTTTCCTAACTCCAGCAGAAGTAACTTATTCAGGTACTTCTTTTTCTGTCATGATAGTTTGTTCCATGACTGTACTATTAACTTATTATAATTCTTATGGCACTTAGCCTGTCCCCTGTCAATGCCAGGATAGTTTACAGCTTGCCCTGTGTCCATTCAAGTGCCCTTCCAGGACCTCCCTTTTGGGTTATTAGGAACTAAGGGCAACTGATGCTTAAGTCAAGTAAATATGATGGATGCCCGGGAGTAAATATTATTTGGAGTCAATTAACTCCCATGTTGCAAAAGCATAGCATTAACTGTCTCCCTGTGTCTATACAAAAAGGACATTGCTCTAAAATAAACTATATGCAAAGGACAAAAAGGGATGAGAAAAAGCAACATTTCACGTACAAAGTCCAGGACCCTCAGAAGAATTTGACTTTAAAAGTTACAGGGTCTGATTTGGGGATATAAGTGATTAACAGATAGGGGAAGAAAAGTATGAAGAAGAGATTAAAGATAAATATGGAGGACTGGGGGTGCCTGATGAAATTGGATGTGCCTTGGGAGCAATGTGATAGGAATAACTCAATAAACCTAAGTTCCCTTCAGAGGAAGCAAGGGAAATTCAGAGTTAAACCCAAAATTCTTAAAACTATAATTCCAACTGGAGATGCTTATTGCCCTCCTGCTTGACCTACCTAGGGCTCCTTGGCGCAAGGCACAGAGATTTTGGACTGGTAAAGTTGCCATGAGCACCTGCACAGGATGAATGTTTGTGGCCCCATCAGCCCTGCAAGGCCATAAAGCTGCCCTTGAGGTCCACTTGATCATTGCCATGTGGGAACTGATGCCAACCATTTGAATTCTTGGGAAGCTGGGTTCAGGCTGGAGTGAGGAAAGGCTCTTTGCAGGAAAAGGGAAATGAATTCTGAATTCTGTCCAGATTCACAGACCAACTGTCTTGCAGAAAAGAATTTTAGGAATGGTGAAATAAAATGTTTCTCTTTAGGGAAGAAAACCGGAGAGGAAGTGAGCAAGAGGGAGAGTCAGAGACAGAACAACAGATGAATAGAGAGAAAGAGAGAACAAGAAATGCAGAACACACACAACAGAAAGCATAGCCTTCCTCAGAGATGAGGGTGACCCCATAATGTTTATGCTTGCAGCTTCCCTTTGGAAAGTTGGTTTTATAGAGTTTTCTCCCAAACTATCCCCAAACCCTCTTAGGGTTCTCAAAGCAAATTTGATTCTATCAGTAGGGTCAAGGGGGAAGAGCTTGCAACTTCTGGATAACTTTACTTTATGTTCTTATTATAGTCTCTTTCTGGGTTGGAGCAATAGCACAGCGGGTAGGGAATTTGCCTTGCACGCAGCCAACATGGCCCACCCGAGTTCGATTCCTCCGCCCCTCTCGGAGAGCCTGGCAAGCTACCGAGAGTATCTTGCCCTCACTGCAAAGCCTGGCAAGCTCCCTGTGAGGTATTCATATGCCAAACACAGTAACAACAAGTCTCACGGTGGAGACGTTACTGGGCCCTCTCGAGCAAATCGATGAACAACGGGAGGACAGTGACAGTGACAGTCTCTTTCTATAGCTGCTTTCTTCTCCTTAGGCCAACCTGCTTCCGTGGGACAGGGAGGGCAGCTTTAGTACTTGCATGCCACAGGCTATCTGGCATTCACACTCAAATGCTTAATGCTTGACTCTAGAGTTGCTTCTTTAATCTGCATCTTGGTTTCCTGACTTCCCAAAAAACTCAGTGCCTCTTGACTGCCCTGCTACCTGCCAGCCTCAATAGCGCGTAGGAGTTAGTAATGTTGGGCTATTTATTGTCGTGAGGAAATCAAATTTGAAAGGGATGGCTGATAAAGATGGAATTAAAATCTTGCCCGTTAAGGAATCTTATGAATTATTAAAACTCAGATTCTATTATTCCTTCTTAAATTATTCTTTTCAATGTCTTGTTGCCACATGCGCCATCCTCTCTCAAATGCGAAGTAATTACCCTTGCTTGGGTCAACGAAGCACCTACAGAGCCCATCTGGAAAGTTGAGATAAGACTTATGGCTCAGCTGAAATATCGGTTGAACTGAGTCATTAAGATCACTTGGGGTGGAAGCCATTACCTTGGAGTTCTCCAAACAACTCAAAGAGATTAATTCTACTGCACTTTACATCAATTCTTGTATGCCTTTTGCTATTTTTTCATACAGTTTCATTATCTAACTTCCAAGTATTGACTTTATCTTGATATATGTGAACATTGAATGCAATTTTACAGATAAAAAAACGTGTGCTTTATGAAAGATAATAGCTTATTAATTTTGTTAAAAATGTTAAATAGAGATGAGAAGTAACAGTACAGTGAGTAGGTTGCTTGCCTTTCATGTGGCCAAGTTCTATTCCCAGCACTCCTTGTGGTCGACTGAGCCCACCAGGAGTGATCCTAGAGTCAGCAGTAAACCCTAAGCACCGCTGAGAGTGGCCCCCAAAACAAAGACAGAAAATGTTAAATAGAAAAACTCTTATTCATGCTATTCATACTTGCTGGTACTTTGAAGCAGTTGCTGTTATAGATTTATTTTTCTCTGAAGAAATCTTTGTACTTTATTTAATCAATGTCTAAATTTAAAAATAACCATAAGCAGAACATCAAAGGAATTTTCTAGGTGAAAGGTATAATTGAGACTTCACAGAAACTCCTCACATAAACATTTATATCATAAATTTGACCTATCTTGATATTCATAACATTGGATGTTTTCAAGAAGAAGTTAAAATTGTGACTCCTTTATACTCAGAAGATTAATCCAGCACCTTCAAAGATGTTGACTTCTTGGATAGTAACAAGAGATCCTTATTAAAGCTGAGAGGAGAGGAAAGTGATGGGCTGCTTTTTCCAATAGAGCCAAAACTAAGTAAAAGTAAATAATGTGCTCTAAAAAAAATTCTTCAACAGAGTAAGCATCATTATATCAGGATCAATGCATCAAGCAATTTGGATGTTTTTATAGATGACCATTGGAAGAAGTGTTTTCAAATACTACATAATCGGCAGAGATTAAAGCTAAAACATTATGCCTGCAATGGGGTCTAGACAGTAAGAGAGATGGTAAATTAAAAGTCCACTAAAAGCATTGAAATACTTTTACACAGTCCTTTGAGCATACATCCTACAGATAAATGTGACAGAGATTATTAATATGTTTTTAGTCAAAGCTCTGAACTTGCATGGTCATTTAAATCATTTTTGCCATATTTCTACTGATATGTGCTACTAAATTTTCATCTATGTGCAATGTATTTTGTTATGTAATATCTGTCATTTGAAATGTTTGTTTAATGAGCCATCCTGTACAGTAGAAGGCAAAATAAAAAATTTTATTTGGGGGCAGGAGTGATAGTGCTGTAGGCAGGATGCTAGTCTTGTACACTCTCAACCCAGAGCTAGCACTACATACATTTCCTGGAGGCCCAGAAGGAGTGCTTCCTGAGCACTGAGCTAGGAGTAAATCTTGAGTATGGCACAGTGTGACCTAAAAATATCCCCTTCCAAAACCCCCCAAACATTCATTTTACATATATGTAATATATTTATTATAAACTTTATGTATGTAATACATTTATTGTATATTATGTGTATGTTTTAATATGTATTTTTATATATTACATATAAAATTGAAAATGATGCCACATTAAATAACATAAGGTAGTATAACATTAAAAACATACACAAAAAGTGAATTTACTCTATTTACTCATGAAAATGTTTGAGTTAAACATTTTCATGTATTTTCCATTTAAAATGAACAGAAATGTCAAATATAACATTATTGCTACTATACTTTAGAGGAAAAATTAGAATACAGTTAGCAAATAGTAAAATAATGATTTTTTTTAAGAATAATAATTCTAATCCTTACATCAGAGTAAAAGTAAAGTAAAGGCCCTCCCGTTGATCATCGATTTGCTCTAATGGGCCCAGTAATGTCTCCATTGGAGACTTTGTTGTTACTGTGTTTGGCATATCGAATACGTCACGGGGAGCTTGCCAGGCTCTGTCATGCGGGCAAGATACTCTCGGTAGCTTGCCGGGCTCTCCGAGAGGGACGGAGGAATCGAACTCGGGTCGGCCATGTTGGCTGCGTGCAAGGCAAACGCCCTACTGCTGTGCTATCGCTCCAGCCCCATCAGAGAAAGTTAAAAATTTGCTGGAATTAATAAAAATTTAGCCTTCCATTTATATATGACATGAATGATAAAGAGTGAAAATGCAAGCATATATTAATAAATTTATTGATATATTAGACTCAAAGGTGATGCAATTTTTATTTACTGATTTTTATTTCAATTACTTTAGCTATGATGTTTAATATTATGTTTTCTAAATCAAGTATAGTGTCTATCTCAACTGATCTGTACTTAAAAAAATTCTTTACATAACCAATTTTTATCAGTGCAGTTTTTATCTCATTCTTTCCTCTCCCTCAGTGTACAATATCACCAGTAGCTCTGACATGAATCACCAAGATTTTCTCTTTACAGGGATACATATTTTATATATTTCTTGGTTCATGGGCTGGAGCGATAGCACAGCGGTAGGGTGTTTGCCTAGTGCGCGGCTGACTCTGCCGAGCCAGGTTTGATTCCTCTGCCCCTCTAGGAGAGCTCGGCAAACTACCAAGAGTATCTCGCCCTGACAGCAAAGCCTGGCAAGCTACCCATGACGCATTTGATATGCCAAATACAGTAACAATAAATCTCACAATGGAGATGTTACTGGTACATCAAATCAAAGGACAACGGGGGGGACAGTGCTACAGTGCTTGGTTCATATCAACTGCCCAATGAGATGTACCTAATTTCTGACAGATATCTGAATTCTTGTGTAAAACATTTTTTTACTAATTATTTCAGTGTTTATTTTCCATTTTTGATGCATAAAAGCTATAATTATCTTTTGTATATAATGTGCTTATAGCAGGAACTTTGGCATTTTTTAATAATTGTACAATGTTGAGTTTTTTCAACTCAACACGTGATACGATACATAAGAAGTTAAGAACGGTGGGCTATGGTGAAGGTAGACCCACACGAGGTGTTCAGTGGACCCAGAGCGGCCTCCCCAGGAATCTGGATGATGGACAAAGCCCTCATGTCATCTGATCTCTCCTTTTATGTTGCTGTCATAGTCGTCATTATGGCGGTAGTCTTGGTCCTCAGAGTTCATCATCCTAGTCTCCTCATGGACCTCAAAGTCTCCCAAGTCTCAGTTTTCCTCCTGGTCTTCTTCTTGTCTTCTCTTCATTGCTGTGCTCTCCTTCTATCTTCTTCCTTTGTCCTCTGCTTCTACGTGTGCTGCTGTGCTCCTTTCTATCTGTCTCTCTAGTCTCTGTCTCTCCTCTCTGTAGTCTCCTCTGGCCTCTGCTTCCGGTCTGAGTCTCTCCTCTCCAGTCTCGGTAGCCTGTCCTTTTCTAACGTCCGCCTTCTACTTCTAACCTTGGTGTAGTGCTCTTCTCTTTAGTCCTCTGTCTTCTGTTTGCACTGTTGTGCTCTGTCTCAGACAGTCTGTTCTCTAGTCTGCTGCTGTTGTCTTCTCCAGTCGCTGGCCTCTTCTTCTTCTGACTTCTTTTAACCCTCTGACCTTGTAAGCATCTCACCTGACCTTTCTGACCTCTCCCAACCTTCTCACCACAGCGACCTTGTAATCTTCTGTCTTCTCCCAACTTTCTAACTGTGGCGAACTTACATTTCTAACCATCTGACTGACCATTCTGGCCTGATCTTTCTGATCTGACCACCGCAGTCCCTTACCGCATATATAGAAATCACAAAGGTGGGGTTGAACATTAACAAATCAGCAGAGAGGCAAGGCCACTCCTCCAGGAGATCAGCTCAAGGACAAAAATCTCATCTAAGAAGATTATTCCCGAACAGAGTTCTGAGAACTTAAGACTCCAATATGAGGAATAAGAGAGTGGCACAGAAGGTTCCTAGAAAGCTGAAGTTTGATCTTACTGGATATGAATGTAGATCAACTCAATTAACAAAACATCCTCATTTATCATTCCAGTGGGGAATCAAGCAAAGTTGGTCAGGCAAAGCAGAAACTGGTCAAATCCATTCAGCTGTCTTTACAGGCTGAAATTATGTAAAATCAATAAAGTTTGAAATTGAAAATTCTCGGGACCTTATTGAGCACAAAAACATTGCCTGTTTCATCCTCAAATCTCATTTTCTTTGACTTTAAAATGAAAAACTCGGTCTTAGATGAAATTTTTCCTCAAAGGACTAGAAACGAGTCTCAGATAGATATATATGGGAAGTCATGGGAAAAGAAGGAGGGAAGGTAGAAATTTTTCATAATTTTTACATGTGTTTTCTAATAGCAAATAAAATAATACTTATCAAATAATTACTTTGTGCAAGAGTAGACCTATATTTGTTTGAACCTGAAAGTTATAGAATATTTATAGCCATAAGCATAATTATGAAAATAATTTAATTGTGGCCACTCATAAACTGAGTGAGTAACTGTTATGCAAAATGTTCTCAAATCAGTTTGGGGGTTACCTCTGATTAGAGTCACGATGTTTAA